>NC_089611.1:5660845-6289828 GCF_039881205.1 Euwallacea similis | reverse complement strand
TATTTTTAAAATAGAGAAATACGTGTATTGTTCGCTATTTTGCCGCAAATTACTTGCATACAACAAAGCAATCAACAAGAGGAAAATTGATTCTTCCTCTAGCAATAATTCGCTATTTTCGAGAAGTTCATGTCGCTAGAATAAAGAATTTTTGGCGGAAAAAGTCATCAGAGTGCAGGGCCGTATCAAGCGTCGCCATGCGGAGATGTTCTTCGTGCTAAATTTTAAATATAATCATCAACATTTTCTTATCACAATTTTTCACAAATTCATGGCACTATAATAGAAAACGTTTAGTAAAATTTACGTGAAAATTTCTCATCAATTTCCCAATTCTAAATTACGTCCAGTACCCCTCTGTTTTTAATATTCTCATAGGATTGGCGTATCGCCAGCACAGTTTGAGATCCAAATTTTGTCTTTCGTCTTCCTTGCTTGAAAATTGTGGTCTGCACGCTCCTGTTTTCACCAGCTTAAAATTCATATTTTTCAAACTACAGAGAACCTTTGCTCAACTATAGAATAAGTCGTTATACCTTTTAGTTTTCATAGAAACCAGCGTCCATATGCCAAAATGTGTAGCTGCGCCCTCTGATTTTTTCCCGCTTGGTATATGAGGAGCCAAATCAAATCATTCCACATTTCTAAAACCCAGTGGCGCATTTCTCAGAAGTCTACAAAATACGGTCCCGATTTCCCCATAGCAGCGTTTCCAAATTAAAATCTATTAGCTATTAGATTATACATCGCGTTTAATGTAACGAACAATCACAAGAGCCTTTTTCTGAATCACTTATATTTTCGTGACATGATGGCAACAGCGATTGAGAGGTGGGCAGTCACGTGAGGGACGTTTAAGTCAATAAGAGAGCGCGAATTTCAACGCACGTCTTGAGCGCTGTTGTCGATTTTTTTATCGAGTTGTTTAAACTTCCTGAAAAGTGCTACTTCCTCGATTAGGTGTACTAGGGGTTAGTTTTTGCGCAAAGTTGTGTATATTTTTCAATTACTCTTTTCAGCTTTAAAGGGAATTTTTGTATAGTCTCCCGCACCCCTTTTCGGACCCTTCAGGGTGTAATACGTAAAAGGATTTCGGCGTTTACTTGAACAACAATATATTACCCTTTGGCAGTCGCCAGCTACCCCTTTGACGAAGTGTTTTCACAGGGGACTTTTATAACCGCCAAACCCAATAATGAGAGTTTTATTAGGCCACTTGAGGTGCCTAACTGGACGGAACAGTTTCCCGGTTTCACGGAATCCCTCCGTGTGAAACAACAACAAATACGAGTGTAAAAAGGGGGATTTTACTCTTGTCCCTTTGAATCCCGCGTTTAAGATTTAATTCGAGGATGGTCATAAATTATTCAATTCCAGCCGCCATTCATTATAATGGAACATATCCTCTATGTTCGACCTACACACCACACGGTAGTGGAATAATTGTATCATCGTGGGTTGGTTAAAACCTTTGCAAATGGATGATCTACACAAAATGGGGCTTTAAATAATGACCTTTAATTCGTCGCTTTAACGACTTTGATTGGTTCATCCGTTGGGCCTATTAATTAGTGGAATTTTAGACCTAAAGGTGCATCGAAACAACAAAAAAACACAACCCTCGTATTTAGGTAATAAACGAGTTTCAAGTGTCATGAATAGTGTCCAGCAGCCTCCACTGTACCAATATTTCTTGTATGTAATATTGCTCCAGCTGTGTTATTTCAGTTGAGTACTTATATTCAAATTCATAATAAAATCAACCAAAAAAAGGGTGATAATTCGATGAATAATGCCCACATGTCTTGTGTCAGTACCACTAAGGATATCCTCGGTGAAATCCATGTTAGTGCTCACCCTGGTGCGCAACCCAGAATTGATGAGGCTGCCGCATTTGACCTCCCATGAAATTATTCCGATTTGCACTGCACCGCGTGGCATTGGCCCCCCACGGTCTCCTCGATAAGAATCTACCCATTAGTTAATAAAGTGCACACTTGCACTTTCTGCATCTCCCTGTACATTTTCCTGCACTTCCTGGTGTGGATTATTGGGACTAAGGCGCACTGTAAATTCTTCAAACTGAGGGATAATTATGTGGCCTCACAGCTTTATCCACTCACTTTTGGACTTCATATAGGAAGCATCAAGAATGGGTAGTCTTCAGTGGGGCGGAAATATCTGTGAATCAAACCTCAGGGTCATTGGGGGATTTTTTTCTAAGCATTAGATAATATGGAATAGATGATGGAACTCCAATAATGTGGTACTGACAGGATGCCACTAACTGAGGCTGATGGCAAATTAATCATAAAGACTGCTTAATAGTTGGATTTTATGCTGGGAAACATTGATGATTGCGTTCAAGCGAGTAAACTGTTGTGCAATTGCTGGGATTTCTATCGACGTTGCCATTCAATACAATTCCAATACATTTAAAATGCACTGGTGTCATTTTTGTCGCGATTTTTAATCAACAAACAGTCGCAGACTGTTAACTTTGTCGAGTGTGGCTAAGGATTTGTTCCAAAGAATCTCTTAGGCATTTCAAACACAACTTCGGAGACAAACTTTCAAGGAATTTTTAAAGGCTTTTTGGGTTTTTCATTTTAAGAATTTGAGAGATTGTTCTTGATTTATTAGAATTTTCAAACAGTTCCACAAATGTTTTCTTTGCTGAATGCGGCCAAAGAGAAATTTCTTAATGGAGTTTTTCAAGAACTTATTTCTCGAAACTGTTGAAATTAATATATCAGGAAATGATCCTTTCCTTTATGAGATCGCATCCACAACTCGAAACATTACACTTACTTACCTAAATCACATCTTATGTAGTTATTTTTTCGTCACAAAGATTTCTTCCTACAAGAGAACGCAAATTCTTGAAGTAAAATTACTTATTCGAGGTAGCGGCACCGTCGCGAGATCACGAGAGACGCATTTAGGCGAATGGCGCAGCGTGGTGGTTGATGTAAATCCTGAGCGCTGTTGCCATTTGCGGCTGAAGCTGTTTAAAATTCCTGGACAATTACCACGTTACTTTCAGTGACACTGACTGATTTAAAATGTCGTTGTGGTTAAACGTCCTCGTACTCAAATTCAGTGTCCTTTGTTGGGCCGGAGAATGGATTTTCCCGCTCGGCGGCAAGAAGCCCCAAAGCCGAGTCCTCCGAGGCTTCCCCTGCTCCACGGAAGACTATCCATTCATGCTTGTCCTCGTCGGAAAATCAGAAAACCACTGGAAAAAGCTCTGTGGCGCTTCTTTGATCCATAAACACTGGGCATTGACTGCAGCCCATTGCTTCAAATTGGGCCCAATATCCTATAGAGATTTAGCAGTAATGCCCTCTGCGAGTTACTATCACGAGATCAAGGAAAAATTCCTGATGATTGAAGCTGAGAGAGTGATACTACATTATGGATCCACCAAGGAAGACATGTCCCACGATATTGCCATGATACAGCTCAAGCAAGACCTCTTGGGGTCTCGACACGTGACCTACGTGAGACTCCCCAAATCCGTGTTCCAAAGAATGGAGACTGAGGGCCCTTGTGAGCAGGCGTTGATCATGGGATGGGGGAAGATGCAGAATGACAGAATGCCTGATTTGGGGCACTTGCAGTGTGCCCTTGTGCCGCTACTGTCCACTGAGAAATGTCGGGTCCTGTATGGGAGACATCATGGGATTGCGATCAAACCATCGCAGGTGTGCACTTTGTCTACTGAGGGAATAGATGCGTGTCAAGGGGACTCCGGGGGACCTTTGCTATGTAATGATGTTCTGATCGGGATAATTTCCTGGGGGATTAATTGCGGGAATCCCCTGAACCCAGGGGTGTATACCAGGGTGGACGTGCATTTGGATTTTATCGAGAAGACAATGAAGGAAAATCGCGGGGTGTGTCTTAGGTTTAGCGCTTGCTTGCTGCTTTTAGGCAATTGGTGCATAGAAATGAGTAAATACATGGGATGAAGAAGTGGAGGAGTGGACTCAGATCATTAGCGCAAGGCCAACATTGAACCACCGATTATGGAATATAGCTTCTCTTTCATCTTATTATGTTAGCTGGGAATTTTAATTGAGAATGACACAGATTTAGAGCACAATAGCCATACACATCAACATTCGTTTTTATCTTCACTCATAAAATCCCATCGATCATCTGTGACTGGGATTTTTCCATTGAATTAACCTGTTACTTCTATATGCGTTCGAACACGCCAGTGTCGGCGATTTATTTAAATCCATTTTCTGCAGAAATTCACTGACAAATTGAGTACAATTCATGCGGTTTCGGCATACTCCGAACCACCCGCTCATAATCCCATCATGCACGATCCAATTTCCTACGACCACAAAGTAATTAATATTGTAATGAACCGGCTTAATATCATCGTGGCCGTTAAACAAAGGGAGAAAAAATCACTCAGTGGTTCCAAATTAAAATGGCATGATTAAACAAAATGCTAATTGAAGACAATATAGTCTGGGCTATAAATATGTATGAAGAACCCAAAGTTAATCCATCATGGGATGGAGTCAGCGTCAAAAGTCACGAAGTAGGCGGCGAAATGACTAGCGATCTGTCCATGAGATGTTTTCATTATGGGCTCCATGACTTGTCAAATCAGATCGGACCTTCATAAATCATTGTTTCGTACCATGAGTAAAACATCTAAATTGTTTTATTAATATCGTCGGAGCTTATCATTTTATCAGACTTTGATTGCGAACGTCTCGAATCAACGGGAATGAAGTGTTTGTTTTCTTCTTCTTCAGCTGAGGCCATTTCGCTTCAAGAGGCAAACGCGTGCTTCAAAGTGCAAGTTAAGGACTAGTTAAAGTTAGTTTATTTTAATGTTCAATATCCCAACAGAAATTAATTAGGTACTTGCTTAAATTCGGGTCACCCTGTACTATTTCCATATGAAACGTTGAGAGAGAGAGAGAGAGAGAGAGAATAACAGGGAGTGAGAGGGAGAGAGAGCGAGCGAGGGAAAGTAAGCGAGAGAATAACAGGAAGTAAGAGAGAGAGAGCGCGAGCGAGGGAAAGTAAGTGAGAGAATAAGAGGGAGTGAGAGAGAGAGATAATCTCCCTTCAAACTTAATTACCCAATATTCCAAAATTTAATAGATACCCACAGACATAATATCTGATTATAAGCAGGGGCATAACAAGAGATTTTAATTAATGCCAAAATTCTAAAAGTTTCACAAATAGCACTATACGTAACTAACTTTTACTCAACCTAGTTTTCTTCCAGTTTTAACCCAGGCGAAATTTATGTAATGAAACTCGGTGGAGTGCCACATATTCAAAGTAATAGTATTTAAAGTACTGTCAATTATCCTACTATAGTTTGTATCTTTGGTCTAGATCAGCGTAGTACTCCGTATGGTTTTAAAGCTTACAAATTGCCAATTTCCTCCACACAGCATAATAACAGACACTTTTAGCAATTATATCTGAAGATAAACAGTGGCGTAGCACCTGTCAGATATAGTAAAATAATTTTATAAAATAATGTGGCATAATTATTTAGGATAATTTTCAATGCCAGCTGGATGCGACTCTGCTTTTAAAGTTATGAAAATAATTTTTTTTTCTAAAAATAACAGATTCATGAAGAAATTATGTAGCATCACTAACAGTGGCGTAGCATATGCCATAATTTTACTGTTAATAATGAAGTTTTCGAACATGTATGGTTTTTTGGCTTATGATAAATCCTGCATGTGTATCAGCCTTTACGTATATAAGTTGATAACCAGTGGCGTTGGGGGTACCTTTTAGCGTTATAAAACGAAATTTAACAATCTAAAGCGATAATTTATTACCAATGGAAAGTAGCGACGGGACCCCCAATAAGCACACAATCTGCCATCAAAATCCTAAAGACACCATGAAATCGATCACAAGAAGTCTTCGTACTGGACATGGATTGATGTTCCAGTTTTTGAACTCAATGATGGATCTTTGGATCTAGATGTAAGTGATGATGAACTAATTCAGAGACAATTTCTTAGATTTTTTTTGTTATCAAAAACCGGAGGAAGTCCTGACCAAAGCTTATGTCCATTTGGTTTAAGGCATGATCCAGCTCAGATTTGCCTAAACCCGGATTTCTCTATGGATGTTATCTATTGTCTGCTCTGGTACTGGAAAGTTTTGGATGTTTTGATGTGTAAACCGCCATTGTTATTCAAAAACTCCAAAAAAAAGATCTACTAAATGATATCGTTTCATGCTGAAACTATTAGTATGTTGATAACTTTGTCAAGGGAATAATTTTGATGGAAACTGACATCAGTAAATCGCTTTCAGGATATCCACAGAAATTTACTCCCTGATAAGTGGACCTCTGCATTAATAAATGGGCCTTTATTCACATGATACCTGACATCAAATTTCCGTGCAGCATTAGAAAAGTGTTTTCCTAGGAAGATCTTTGCTTGAAAGTTTCCGGTCTTGGTTCCCATGGTTCCAATCACTGCCAGGTGGACCATATTTAACCTGTAACGTAGGTGCCCAGAACGGGTGGGCAATGTTGAGGAGCCTCCATACCTGAAATAAACCAAAGCATAAAGTTATCTCCAGAGTAATTTCTGGATCATCTCTGAGGATGACGAGCTTCCTACGTTCCTCTACTGGGGCAGTCTTGTAGCTGTAGCACGATTTCTGTGTCTTTTCTATGATAAGTAAGCATAAATTGCTAGCTTTTAAATCAAGGATATTGAGTGAAGAAGTACTGTTCCATTTTGGTGGTTTTGTGGTGAAAACTAAACAGCTGTAAGGACTGGTGTGACAGTTTAAATGGTAGCGAGTCTTGATTGATTAACGTGGGTACTCAGGTAGTATTAAAATGCCTGTTATTAATATAAGGAAAACTATAGCCTGCCTCATCACTTTAGACCTACAAATTAAGCTCTCGCTTACTGTTGAGTGGCAGTTAACCCAGAACAAACAACCATACAGGCAAAGTACTGTATGACTTGCATCTTCCACACAAAACCATTAGTTTTGACGTCTATGATATAATTCAGTCTTCAACATGAGCAGTACGTTTGAGGCAGATTGTTAATTTTTTATTTTATTCTATTTGGGAATAACACAGCCCTAGTGGTGTCTGAAGCGTAGCTCCGACAATCCCTAGGTGGAATTGGGCAGTCCGCCTAGGGGTTGCCCAATCCGCCCCTTTAAAAGACAAAACATAAAAATTAGGCTTGAAACGACGATGATCTGTTAAATTCGCCAAAATTTCCAAAAAAAAAAAATGATAGAAGTTAGTAACCCCCAGTCGTAGAAGGGCTTAATGGAAACAACCTCGGACTAATTTAGATGAAACTGAATTGAAGAAGACACACATCAAATGAAAACAAACAGAGAAAATTATAACCTTTCCAGTCCTGTGGCCCAAAAAATAATAAGACCCCGTAGTGGCTTCTAACCGGATTCGGTCAACCTCGGACACGCAACAAGAAGGACGTTAAGGGTCTGTTTTGACGTTACAGGATAAAAATTTTAAATTAATGACCCTCATAATCCGCCAGGAAAACACCTCACCAAAAAGCCCTCGTACTTGATGTTAACACTTTCCGCATAATCGATGTCCCAGTTCCTGAACTCGCCGATGAACGTCTAGATCTGGATATAGGTGATTATGGACTGATCCAGAAGCATTTCCCTGGATTTCTCGGTGGTCTTTTGTTATCAAAAACAGGAGGAAGTCCTGACCGAAAGGAACTTGCTGTTCTCGGTTAGTGTTAACCGGGAATAACCCCTGTGTCATCAATACTTGAGATGCAGAATTTTCCTATGGCCGTCACTGTCCCCGACTAACGAAGCGCAGTTTCGTTTCTGTGTGCACTAAATTTGCAATGCCAAACGAGGGCGCACCATCGTCACCGCAAACGTCATTGATTGCACGCCCAATTACACCCCCGAGATCATGTTTACATAAGTAATCACCCAGTTGGCACAACCTCCACTGCCGGAATTAAGCGATCCACAACTTTGGATTGGGGAGGGTTTTGAAGCTGCCGTTGCAGGGTTGAAAAATCGTTACACACGAAAAATAAGGCCAAGAGAGTGTGATAAGTACTACTATTCCTTGCTCAGTTCTTTGGCGTATTGATTGCGAAAGTTTTATGTCGATATGTACTCACTCAAAAAGGGCATTTTTGTCCTCTCTCGATTGGCGTTGGGACGAAATCGATAGGTATTACCCTTATGGAGATATTGGCATTTAAATACGATTTGTACGGGGGAGAGTCAAGAACTGCCTTACTAGGGGATGTTGAAAAGGTTTCGCCGCTAGAGGGCGCTGCTTTGCGTTTGCGCTGACCCGTCTAATGGCGTCGGTGATATAAGTTCAGTGGGGTTGATGTCAAAGCTATTGAGTTGCTTTAAGTATTCCCGCGAACCTCTGGGAAATACTTCACAATTTAGTTATGGGTCTGTTGTTGTTTTTGGGTATGTATATGAGTTGGCGTAGTACAAGGTGTTTCGTTTAAAATGACGCGAGCGATTATCTCCGAAACCAAATTTAAAATTAAAAAAAGTTTCAAACAAACATTGCTTGCTATGAAAGGGGACGTCCAACGCACATAAGCAAATTTTTACTCAAGGTCAGTTAAAAGACGTTTCAAGGCGAACTTACTTTTTTTTTTAACGGAACGCCCAATTTTTTTGGCAAATTTGCAAAGAGCTTAAAAATCTAAGTATTTTTTGCTGGAATTTTTTTCTAAAACTTTTAATTTTTCAGATATCGACAAACACATGACTTAAATTACAAAAAAAACTTTATTAATGGAAACGAAAATTCACACACAGATTCTAAAAATTAACCGAAAATCCTGGTAAAAATGATTTTTAGATATTTATCCATAGAACAAAAAAGCCATATTTTCATTAGAATGTACTCGGTTTTTTTTGGGTATCAAATTTATTTATAAATTTCAAAGGAACAAAGACGAAGCTAATTATTTGTTTTCAACTAAAGTTATTAATTTAAAAGTGAAAAATGGAGAACTTGTCTAAAGAAAACAAAATTCAAATGATATTGGCTCATGGTGTTAGCGGAAGGTCAACATTTTGAGCATTTGTTCAACTGATAAATGTTTAAAAATAACTTCTACTCTTTTGGGTTAATTTTTTGAATTTATGAATTTCCATTTTCCATTAATAATTTTTTTCCCGTAATTTAAGTCATATGTTATTTTAAATGTGCCGCTTCAATTTTTGTTGATATCTGTAGAACTAGAAGTTTTAGAAAGACTTTTCCAGCAAAAAATACCAATAAAAAATTAATTTTTCTAAACTACAAATTTACAAAAAAATGGACATTTCACTAAAAAAACCAAAGTTGGCCTTGAAGTGTCCTTCAAATGACCTTCAGTAAAAATTTGCTTATGTGCGTTGGACGTCCTCTTTCATAACAAGCAATGTCTGTTTGAAATTTTTACTTATTTTAAATTTGCTTTCGGAGATAATCCTTTGTGTTACTTTAAATAAAACACCCTGTGTAGTATATGCAAAGATCTATAATTTAGCAAAGGAAAATCTGAAATAAGTTATGTGGTTTTCAAGAAGAAATGCAAAAATTATAAAAAATTAAGTCAATTTTGAGGGTCTGTAAGGTGGCTGTTGCAATAGATAAAGACTTCCGCCGGGATTCTTTTTGAGCTCTATTGTGGTACTTTCTTTTACCTTCCTGTGTGCATATAGCAAATCATTCACGGGAGCAAGTTATAGACGAGGAAAAGACTAAAAGCACATTTTTCAGCTTCAATCTGCCATTTTTGCACCGCATGAAAGGCGATTTTGGCTGATTCTTGAAATGAACTTATAGGATATAAACGGATTGAGGGCATGACCTGCATTGTATTCCAGTGTTTTTCGATTATTTTCTGACACTTTGAGGGTCGAAAATGAGAGATTTTTATTCAGGAACATACATGGGGAGTTCTATTTAGTTACCATGATATTAAGTCGATTGTAAAAACCTGCAATGTTTATGTAGATACATGTGCGATAACTCTGAAGAAGTGCACGTATTATTTGGAGAAATAGTGAACCTGGAACGGTCCATAATCAGGAAAAAGGAAATCTCATATAAGTTTTATAGTTTTCGAGAAAATTTTGAAAAAGTGTCAATAACTTAGATTATTTTTAAAGGTCTTTGGTGTGGTTTCTTATATGGTACGGCTTCCACGGGGCGTGGTTTTATAGCTCCATTCTTCTGCTTCAATGATTAATTTCAATGAGTTGTAGACAAGTAAATGGCAAGAAGCATCTTCTTAGTCGGAAATTGGATTTCGTGGATCTGTGGAATCTCGTTGGAATTTGATTATGAGGATTATAAGAATTACATATGTAATTGCGTAAAATAGCAATTTTGTCTCCCTAATTTTACTTGTTTTATCCCTTATTCATTTTTCTAGGATCCATAATTTTTGACAACGGTCTTCCAACGTTTCCAATGGATAACCATAGTCAAAAGTTTTTCCTCTTCAACGAAATAGATTCTTCATGAACAGTATTTTTACAGGAGAATTTTACGAGTGCCAAATTTTCACGTCACACTCTACCTGTTCATGACTCTTTCAAAGCCAAAACTCTGCACCGAATCAGGTCAAAATTCCCGTATTTTCATATGCGAGGGGTAATCAATCAGAGATCAGTTATCGACAAAGCTGAAGCTGATGCCTTGTAATCTAGGGATCGCTGTTCACGTCACACCTCGCCTTTATCTATATACACCCTGTAATTTTCGCCTCGAATGCGTAATACACTGATGTTTGCTAGATGACACCCCTATTTCGTTAACACCCCGAATATTCCATGTAGCACAAATTTTACAGACTGAAAGATTGAGATTTGAACATATTTTGGTGTGTAATTTATCAATTCTCTGAGTCTCATAAAAGGATGGTTACAGCTAATATTGAATTTCCTTTCAGGAAAATCGCTCCGAGCTGAGGACCATTTATAACCGACGAGAATAAATACTGCAGCCCTGGTACGCCCTAGGGCCATTAAATATCGCCCCGTTTTGGGCAAATAATAATCCTTTTCTGCCTCTCTTATGTCTTGTTTTAGTGAAAACATGTCGGGGTAAGAAAATCCAGAGTAATGGAAAACCAGAAGCGATCTCCATTATAAGAAAACCGTGGATTGGGAAAGTGTCCTAATTCAATTTTTATTCCTTAGGCCCAGCGATAATATCATTTATGCCGACTTTGAGCGAAGCGCTGCTTTGCTTTAATCGAATCAATCGGCCTGAATTGCAGGGGGTTGTTAAGGAGCAACCCCCTCCCCCTTAAAGGCAATTTCCCTTTTTCCACCAAACTTTATGGGGGCCAGAAAAAGTAACGCCACTGCCGCTGATGGAAGGTTCATAAAAGGAGAACAAATAACGAGGAGTAATAAAATCCAATAGTTAGCAGCTTCTTTCCGTACAAATCAAACACAACATCAATCTGATAGAAACAATAAGGAAACCAAGAGAGGATCCGCTTGTACTTTAAGGGGTCGTTCGTTAAACCGAATGGGAACGAGAAAACGGGATGAATCACTCGATCAAATCCGACTGACAAGATGACAGATATTCGCTTGTTAGCACTCGGAGGTGAAGGGCAGTTTGTTCTTTTTTCCTCACTTTCTGAAAGTAGCAGAGTTTCGAGAATATCTGAAGTGAATTATTGAAATTTCTTACCAGGAACCACGTTCCTGGAACTATGACAACGCTGGCTGAACAAAGAATGTCGGGAGTGTATGATGGGTTGCCTACAAGAGCTCGCCAGGGTGGTATTAAACCGTATAAGTTCCTCCATTATACGTCTCAATTCAAATGGAAATAGTGTCAGGTCAATCGGGATCGAATTCGTGAGCCTCCACCACAAATAAATCTTAAAGCTCGTGTTTTTCTTCTCTTTAATGCACCCACCGAGTGCAGTGCAAAAGGATTTCGAACGTAGTCGCCGAAACCAACTGAACTTCCCCTATACTTGTAATGCAAAATTTCCCACAACTACGTTCGAAATTTAATTTCGTCTAACCTAAAGAGCGAATAAAATAATATATGACACTTTGCAGTTTTGCCGGGAATAGGTATTACGTATAATACCGGAAACAAAACTGCACAATGCAATTAAGATCACAAGTCCTTAGAGGTAAGTTATTCGATCCTCTAATTAGATTGCTCCTGGTCTTTTAATCGAGTATTCCTCGAGATCTATGTTGTACGTGTTTTCTCTTTCTCTCACTCTCCCTCATTCTCTCTCTCTCTCACTCTCCCTCATTCTCGCTCTCTCTCACTCTCCCTCATTCTCTTTCTCTCCCCCTGATTCTCTATCTCTCTCACTCTCCCTCATTCTCTTTCTCTCCCCCTGATTCTCTCTCTCTCTCTCACTCTCCCTAATTCTCGCTCTCTCTCACTCTCCCTCATTCTCTTTCTCTCCCCCTGATTCTCTCTCTCACTCTCCCTAATTCTCGCTCTCTCTCACTCTTCCTCATTCTCTTTCTCTCCCCTTCATTCTCTCTCTCTCTCACTCTCCCTCATTCTCTTTCTCTCCCCCTCATTCTCTCTCTCTCACTCTCCCTCATTCTCCCTCATTCTCTCTCTCCCCCACTCCCCCTCTCTTTCTCTCATTCTCTCTCATTGTGTCTCACTCTCTCTTTCTCTCATTCTCTCTCTCTTTCTCTCTCCTTCATCAGAACCGAATTTGCAAATTTTGAAGATTCTCGAAGGAGTTTTAGTAATAACTCGTAGATGCCGTAAAAATAACTCTAAAACCCTCAGCATCCACCGCCCTGTAGTCTCTAATTCGTTTCAGTCCACGGAGAGCGCCTCAATCCTCCCAATCAACGGTTTACATGTTTCTGCTCCCTCCCGGCTTCATCAGTGTGGCATTCACAAAGTTGAAAATTTAACAATAGTATTCGCCAGTCAAGCGATACTGCAGGTTTCAAACATGCTAATTAAAAGAAGAATCTTGTCCATCACCATCCCCGGTTATTAAGCGCTATCATGGCGGCATCGGGTGCTAAATGGGTGTGACTGAAACAATTATCTTAAAATATCAATGTATCACCGGGTCCTGTTGTTTCGTTCGCACCTTCGGGCCCGGAGATTTCCCGATCCCGGTAATTAGAGACAGTAAATTAAACCGAGATAAACCCGGGACGACAAGGATGAGTTATAGAGGCATTTCGCTCAGTTTCGCCACGAGGTATTCGAAATAGAGGCAGGTGCGGTCAAGCCTCTCTAGGTTTATTAGGCATTTGAGGCCAAATTGCTAAATACCAACACAGTAATAAGAAAGCAGTAAAATAAACCAGTGCTCGTCTCTTAACTTGTACCGAACAATAAAATTGCGAGTGCGAGCGTTGAAACAGAATATTAAGCGATAATATTTCTTGGGTTTTACGATGCCAAAGAGTAGTAATTTTAATTAGAGGGTACAATGGGTTCATAACGCAAAAAGCCGTCATTACCCTCTTTGAAGTTTTAACGACATTGTGTGGATTCTTCTCGTTCAAATGCAGTTTTCAATGTGGCAAGAAAGTGCATTATACTCGCCATAAATCAAATAGATTTCTTGCTCCGGTCATAATTGCCCGCTCGTAAGCCACAATGTAACTGATGCGAAATGAAAGTGAAACGACTGCCATCTTGGCCGGCCTCAAATCACCTCCAACTGGACCAATTCTTGGCTCCAAGGGAGGTCCGGTCCTCAACTCCCTCCAGAAGAAGTTAAAAAAGCGCCGAAGGTCAGTTTCGGTCACTCAACTCGTAGGAAAAAAATCTAAGCGTCACATGAACATTAATTCCTTCTTTCATAAATGGCTACCGGATTTACCCAAATGAATATCTCGGTATCATAAAGGAGCCATTTAGATTTTGACGATTGATGATGATGATCTAAATCGTTATGCAAGCGGCAGCTCATCTCGAATTACTAATCTTCTGGGCATGAGCTTAATCTCCCTTATAAAATGTGCCTTTTGTGACCACGAAACGGTAAAAAATGCGTAATAATTATGACCAAGGAGGGAAATAATCAAAGAAAAGAAATCATCAACGCCAATGAGTAAATTGACTAATCAAGTCAGAGACGAGGTTGTCGACACTAATCAAAATAAAAAGAATACCACATCCCCAGGTTTTTGTGCTGGACTTTTATTAAAATACGATATTAAATCGAATGACGATGGTTGGCAGACGAGTCATGATACGAGTGCTGAGGTGTCATTAAAAAAGTGCTGGTCATTTCGGCAAATGGGCACAACCTGCTACTTAGTCAGTAGCCAGTCTGACGGCCCGTCTTCTCAACAATGACCATGTGCTAAAACAAAACGACGTGAACATGTTTCAGGCTCAACTAGATGAGACCACTTTGCCCTTTAATAACGTGTTATTTCCTATCTTTCGTCAACCCAGTGGTGAAAAAATTGGGCCTCCACATTGGCAGCTGATGACCATGAAATCGGTTTCGTCCCCAAAGGAGATGGCCATTTACGCCAGTTGGAAAAAGTCAGAAACCTCGGCATTTGCTCAAACTAATCCTAGACCCCTCAGTCTCTTGCAAAGTACAGTTTCGAAGCCATCGAGGCGTTTTGGAAATTGCTGAGACGGTCCTGCACGCCGATGGCGACGGCCAATTGCGTGAAAAGCTTTTTGAAATTTTAAGTGACTCTTCAACTCAAAAGTCTTCTTAAAAAGAAAGACTTAAAAGCTTGCGGGAGCTTTAAAACCCCGAAACGGTGTTGAAATGCACTGTTCCGATACGCTTCAACCCCTGCAGAGCCGCCCCTGCTCAAATCCATTTTTGACGTGCACAATCCCATATGGATGCCTCAGTTGGGCTCCTAAATGCTCTAAAATGTATTTCGCGAAACAGCTTTCCAACGAGGACTGAGGCGCAAAACCGATACCAAATTGATATGAAAGAAGTCGCCTCCGAACACCCACCTCACCGGCGGTTGGGGATTTTTGGAAATCCCCGGGCCTGAGTATCTCGAAAACTAGTTAAGAAAATTTTCGTCGCCAAAGGTCCATACTTTAAGCGAAAAATTAGGCCTTTTCAACGTGCAGCTGACTCGAACAAAATCGATTTCCGACACCGGATTTAAGACGTATGTCAACAGTGTCGAGTGATTTCAGTCGTCCTAATGCAATTTACCGGAAGAATCGGAATCCTTGACGTTACTCTTCTACTTCACCTTTTCCCATTATGTCTGAATGTATCGTTGACCCTCCGGAGAGGCTCGTTCCTAAATTAAATATTACCTTCAAGTGATCGTCGCTTGTCGCACGAGAGGGGTTCATTTGAGCCCTGATTACACAGCATAAATGACTCATATGGATTAGCGCTCCTTATCAGTCGCAAACTCGCTAAAACTCTCTTAATATTATTATCCGGGAGGCTTTCAGCTAAGTTCACACTCTGTACGGTTATTAGCAAAAGTGCACTTGTAACTTTGCCTCCAAAGTCAGGGTTCTAAGGCCCTTACTTTGTTTCCAAAGCAAATATTTTTATTTCCGGGAATCAACGGTGAAACCTCCCCCAAAAATGTGTCCTCTCTTGAGGCTTTCAATCGATTTAATTCTAAGTTTGGAATTTTCAGCGTTTACGCAAAAGTGGGTACGATGAATGTGAAATAAGTAATAAAGTTACGCAATGGAAATTTGCAAGCAAATCTGCTTTGCGGCTGTTCCACTGGTTGCAATTGATTATTACAGATAGATAGAGAAGGAAATTGAGCATAAATTGATATAAACTAAACCAGATAATTAAGGAAATTAATTTTTTTTTTCGAAATGCGGGTCAACCTCGACATCTGGCATAAATTGTCTGCGTTTCATATTCATTTTACCTGTTTCTGCGTAAACGCCGAGAATTACACTCGGAAAATAAATCTTCCACTCAATTAAAATCGATTTAGTTCTGTCTTACATGCCCGTACGTTTTTATTTAATTAGAGGGAACAAATTTCTTATGAGGTCTTACGATGAAATCTCCGTCACTGGTCCTGCGATACATCAGTCAACGTCGCAGTGGGGCAGTGTGACGGACACACGAACACGTGATAATGGATGACCCGAAGGCCTGCGGTGCCGTTCAATAATAAAATTTTATTCCCAGTCCATGACAGTTCTGGTTTTTCGTGTCAGCAATCTGAGACTGAGATGCACGGAGTGTGATAATACGTGAAATATCTCCGGTACATTTTCCAGTAGACTCTTAATTGAGCACTTTTCGGTACCGGCCTAAAAAGGTCTGGGAAAAACATGCTTTTTGAGACAAAGTCAATTTTACGAATATAGAATTAGAAAAATACTGAAAGCAAATCCGTGTAATATGCATGTGAAAAAATCTGGAATTTAAACAATTTTTGTTAACAACGGCAATCATGTCACTTGCAATGCAAGTCACGTGAGGTGTCACTTGGCCAATCACGGCTCTTGAAATTTGACGGTAGCATCGCGCGGAGTTGCAATTTTTTGTGGCTTGTCAGAAATTCCTGAAGTCGATGCTTTTTTGGTGGTTTACGTTCGATCAGTGGCGGATCTAGCAGGGGTAAGTTAACCTTGCTGCCAAATCCCTGTGAGCCTAGGTACGTTTACAATGCTGCAATTGCCATCACATAATGTTCTATAGGATCCAATTTCCATAATTATTTATCGTGTTTCGAGTTTTTTTATTCGTGTTGGCTATTATTCGGACACTGTATTCTACACGCCCCTGCTTTTATCCCTTTAGAATAATTATTTTTAAAAAAATACATAATAATAATTGGCGCATCACGCTTTTTGAGATCCAGCAACTGTACAAATGTTCAATTTGATACTTTTGTGATTGCTGATAGTTCTTATTTGAAAATTATGATCTGTAAATACATGTTTTTCAAATTACAAAGGAACCTTGCTGCTCTGCACTACTCAATATTTCTGAACATCAGTGGCGTCCTTTAGTTTTTCAGAATTACCTCAAATTTTCCTAATTTAGTAAAATAAAATGGTTTCCTCGTTCGCATCGCCCTCTAGAAAAGGGTAGATTTTAAATAATCCTTGATTTACGTGCCGTGCCATGTTTGTTAAATAACAGACAGTCCATAGTAGTAAAAACAGAAACGTAGCTAACGAAAGCAATTTTCCACCGGAGCTCATCTATTATCCAAAATTATTTCTTTCATTTCTATTTTTTGGCCTCTGAAATAAAAAATTACATTAAAAAAATTATTATCTGTTGGTCGAATTTTTGCTGGTTTCACATAAAATGCATATTTAGTCAGTAACGCATCTAGGAGTGAGTTCCCTCTTCACAAAGGTTTACAATACAACAGTTTCTATGGTTTTACATCCAAAACGATATTAAATTTACATATTTCCGAGGGTTCGTTTATTAAGGGAAATAATTTGTTTTTGGTCGTCTGAAGAGTTATAAGCTCAAGTTGAGACACCTGACATATACAGCTATCGTTTCCATATATTGAAACGATAAAAACTACCGGCAATGGGACATAAAAGAAGCCATCAAGCGAACCGTTTAAGCCTTTCAATGGTCTCGAAACCATCTGGGAGGTGTCCGCACGGAGGCGTTAATTCGCTTTTAATGTTTACATTAAAACCTGAGCCTTTTGTGCCCTGTTTCCCGTTTAAAACTCTGGTAATGTTAAATTAATTAGAATTTACCATCCGGGAATTGAAGTGCAGGTGTCCCAATGACCACAAAAAGTCTGAAACAATTATTGTAGAAGTTCACCTGTAAGCTAACATTTCCCTTGAATCTATCTGTGGCATTAAGAAAAATACGCAAGTGATAATCCTTCGGCCCTTTGGCGAAACTCATGGAAATATTCATCATGCAACTTTTAAACAGCTCTACTGAGGGTTTAAATAATGTATACGAAAGTTGCAAATGGATTCGACGGAGCTGGCGAAGTATTATGCATATAAATATTCAAATAATGTGCATAATCAGATTATATAAGTAAAGTTTGCGTGTGATGTTGTGGTTTTGAGTTAAGTCACTTGATGCCACCTGCGAGAGTTCTCAGCGCTTCGGGGGTAAGAGTGGCTGCTGAATAGGACAACCCTTAGACGCCCCCAGTGGGTGAAAATGTTCCTTATTGCAAAGTGTGTCTTAGGTGGTTGGGGGAAAGTGGAATATGCTCAGATATCTGGAAATTTAAAGCACCCAGCAGAGGACCCCAAAGTAGGATTCAAAATGCAAAAATAATCTGCACTAGAATTCAACATATCCTACGCGTATCCCTCGAAATTCGCAAAAAAAAGAATAAACTTAAAACATTGTTAATAAGTAGATGCGAAGTTTTATTAAGAAAAATTGCTATTTCTACCGGCAAAATTCTCATTTGCCACCGCTGTGTCAATGTCATTAATTTGTATTCAGCGCCACCTACCCCACGTCACGTGGTCATCTTTGTTCATTATATGAGTTTCATCTTTTAAAAGAGTGTTGGCTAGAAAAGGATAGTTTTTGCTGCGATGCTATTAACCTGAACTTGAATCATAGGTCAAACGATCAGTGGTGACTAATGAGAGATTTAATGGGCAAAATTTAAGATTTTCTGTTTTTTTCCAAAATCAAAAAAAGTGTTTCCATAAAATTAAATCTTGAATTGTTCATTTGTCAAGATCTCCGGTTTAACTTCAGCCGAAGACTTAACCCCAGTATATTAACGTGAGTTGTCCCTTTATGGATATCTTTAGATCCATTTGGAAAATTTAAAGACCAAGAAGTCAGTTGTGAAGACTAATACGAAAACAATGCCATTAATTACGAATTTTTGGCAGGTTTTCTGAACTAATTGATGGTTTAGCGTCCTGTAACAAATTACGCCATCTGACCCATTAGTCCTTTTGCTACCAGACGCGAATTCTTTTAATTATACCTGGCGGATCGTTTGTTTTAAGCCGAGAAGCTTAATGATCATTTGGCATTTTTCCACGGGTCATAAAGCTTAATTCAAGAAATCAATCATCAATCATTCTAGCCGGAACGAATTTTTAGCACAAGGCGAGTATCGCTAATGATCGAAAGCTTAATTCCAAGATTAAGCCGCGACATGTGCTTTACGATATTGACAACACTGATGCTCTTATGACACCGTAGCAAACAAAAGAACGCGGCCACGTTGCCGTTTTTATATTGATTGGCGGGTGTAGACATCTATTGGTGGATTAATTATTAACTTAACATATAAATTGTTTAATTCTCTTACACTCGCTTCGTTCTTCTGCCACTTTCAAGCTCTTTGTCGATATTTAAACTGTACAAAATTAATCACCTTATAAGACATTTTAACAACCTGTCACCGAGAACAAAAACGCGGAAGCTAAACATTCGCTCTTCGTACGCTCAGCTTAGTCTAGATTAGAAGCATTCTGCCTTTTTCCACTGTTATCCATTCAACAAAACGAACTCTTCAAATAGTACCGGTCTCATTAATTATAGCGATGATAGCGACTTTTACTCACACAATATTTTTTTAATGATTCAATTTCTTCCTCGAACTTGGCACAATGAACGCTGGTAGCCGAAGAGGTGACTTGCACATCCTGATAAACTATTATTGCGATGTCACAACACGTCCTTTGTGTGTGACAGAGACAGAGCCGAGTGGCATTAAGGGTAGCGCGGGGGGCTCTTGTGAGGCTCCACAAAGTCCTTAATTGAAGGAACGAAACGACTTCTCACTCGGATAATTGGCTACCTATTAACCGGTAGGTCGTGTGAATGAAACCTTGACGATCACGTCAATTTTGGTGTTTAGATACGATATTTGTTTATTAATTCAGGCTTAATCACCGGAACTCTTGGCGAATGAACAAATTACGAGCGGTCATTGCTTTGTGGGGAATTTGTCTTTGAGTAAAGAGCAAAGCGTAGATATCTAGAAATGTAAACGCCCGTATCTGGCTCAAAACGTGGGGCAGAAAAAGAAAATACTCGCAGTTATGAAGCTTTTGATTAGCTTGGCATATTGAACGACATGTCTACATAGTTTACAATAGTTCACACGAAAATAGAGACACAAAGGCGCATTCTTAGTCCAAAAAATACAATTAAAGGAGGAGATTTCAAAGTTAAATTTGAGAACTAATAATGAGTTTCATCATCTCTTCATTGAGAATGTATAATCTGCGAGATCCATTTTGGAAAAATCTCCTTTCCAACTTTGTTTTAATGGCATAGAAACCATATTTACATCTTTAAACATTTAGCTTTCATCTAAATTACAACTGTTATATATGTAATCTATGTAGACAGTATGTCAAATATGCAAAATTGGTACAAATTGTCGACATTAGGAATTTACGATATTTAAAATCTCATGTTTCGTGTTAACAATGGGTGTATGATCTATGTAATCTTTGTAAACAGCAGCATTAGCATTTTTAATAAGTTCAAACTTAAAAAAAAAGTATATACCGATGAACATGGGTGGGGATTATAAAGTAACTAAAGGAATATATAGAAAAAAATATTCGCTTTCACCCATTTCAACTATCTGGTGATTTTCCATATTAATCATCAGATCATTAATCTGATTTGCCAAAAAAAGTTTATTTTAATAATTTTGAAGAACTAAGTTTATCTGTTACAAACCGTATTAATAACACTTAATTGTAGTCTCATGTTTATTAATGAACTAAGTTGCATAATTTGATTATTATTAAAGAAGCTTTGAACTATAAAAGTGAACTGAAGTCATTAGCATAAATCTAGTACAAGGTGAGTTTCAACTTTATCGAAATATACAGGGTATCGTTAGCTGAGTGGCTATTAGAAATATTTAGAGACCCGCGAAAGCTAGAAAATCACAATTTGATATGCAGCCATTTGAGCCTAAGATCTACGGACTGAAAATATTTTCAAAATCAAGGCATTGCCGGGAGTATAAAAAATTAATAATACCTTTGTTATTTTAAATGAAAAAACTATGTTTTTTATTATTTTTTTTTAATTCCATATTTCATTTTAGGTCAACTTTACGTAACATACTTCTATCCTAAAATGTAAACGTTCGAAACTAAAAATTGTTTAATGTCAAAAATCTGCTATATAATGAAACTTTGTTATATTGTAACTAACAAAGATAGAACAACAAAATTTTGCCAGTAAAAAGTCAAAACACTGCGCTTCATTCCTCTCGATTTAAATGTTGATAACCATCTACAGGGTGGTGTGCAAAATAAATTGAACTAGGCCAATATAAAAATGATAAAAAGTCATTTCTTTCAAATGAGACACCCCATATTTTATTATAAGATTTAAAAAGTCATTTCATTCATGTAACATTTTCCTATTCTTACATAATTTTTTTTTCAGTCATTTGAGTTTTGACGAAATATATTTATGAACAGAAAAATGTTTGGAAACAAATTATGGACATTTTAAAGAATTATTAAAACAATTTGCTGACATGCAGTTAAAGATATTACAGCACCAAGCAAGTAAGTTTTGATTTTTTTTATTTTCAAATTTTATACTCAAATAACTAAAAAATGCTTATGTAAAAATAGAGAAATGTTACATGGCTGAATGCAGAATGAAATGGCTTTTTAACCCATGTAATAAAATATAGGGTGTTCCTTTTGAAAAAAAAAATAGTTTTTGGTATATTTTTCAGACCACTCTGTAGAGCGCAGTGTTTTGACTTTTTACTGGCTAAATTTCATTGTTCTACCTTTTTCAATGCCGCTATTACAGTTTTTTTATTCAGAAGATTTTTGCCAATTTTGACATAAAACAATTTCTATCTCTTAAAGTTGATATTTTAGATTCGAAGTATGTTAAATAAAGTTAACCTGAAATTCCACATGGAATTATTAAAAAAAAAAAAACAGTAATTCCAGTTAAAATAGCAAAGTCGTTAGCAATTTCCGATACTTCTGGAAGTGCTGCCATTTGAAAACATTTTCAATCATGTTCATATACTTCAATCTTGAGCTCAAATGGCTTCAAATTTCAATGTTCTAGCTTTTACAGCTCTTTAAATACTTCTAATGGGCAATCAGCTAAATCACCCTGTATAATATGAAAATTAGCGAACATTTATATATATATGGAACACTTTATCAGATCCCCATTTGCGACGGCTGTGATGGAAGTTCATAAATTAGAAGGCACTTAGTTAAAATCGGAGATTAACTATTACATGCAACACGTGTATTGCATGTGATGGTTATGTAAACATGTGCATGTAAACAAACAATACGTGTATGATCTATATAATCTATGTAAACAGCATGTCAAATATGCAAAATTAGTTAAATATTCCCGACATTGAGCATTTTGAATCTACGAGATTAATTTTTGTAATGTCCCGTGTTTAATTCTATTTTTCAGCTATGGGACCCCATTGATGATGGTATTGTGGTATGTCTCTCTAATTTTCACGTAAACTGTAAACCTACTGTAAAATATGAAAAACTGACTGTAAATGTGGCAACACTGTCACATTTAAACCCAAGAACTGGTGCGACTGGTTGCCTAACTTACAAGCGCCGCCTTGTTGTGAAGTCTCTTTTTGAGCTTTATTGCTGAGATGAACTCCAAAACTGATTAGCAGATTCATGACTTCCAGAATCGTATCTTTTGGAATGTTTATACTAAATTTGCTTCTGTCTATAAACAAGTTTAAATTCCGACCCCAAATAAATACGTAAAGGCATTATCTAATTTGGGGAAATCGTCTGTGTTGCGCCCCCACAGTTGAGCCCTAACAGAATTACCATTAACTAACTAGTCGAACCGTGTAGCTTTGTTTGCCCTTTCAGTTATGTCTCTTTGCGGGCGAGATGTGAGGGAGGTCTCTCCCTGCCAAAAGTGCACCAACTTTTGCTTATAGACTCACTTGAGGCCCGTAGGAATTTACCCATTACGTAATGATACTGCAGTTAATTATACCCACAGAGGGAAACGAAATATCCGAGACGCATTTATCATGTGAAAAATGCTATGTGACAGCTAAGGTGGTTTTTGTAATGTGATTCTTTTTTTCAAAGTCTAATAAGTTTTTTCCTATAGAGGTAACATTAGCGGAGCCCTGTAAGTGCAGCTGCCGCTGCCATTGACCAGGTTCTTAATGGATTCCCGAGTCGACACGAGTTTTGATAATTTAACCAATTTAAAAAATAATTATCATTTTGTTTTTCGTTGATGAACGTCGTTGAGTTTCGGGGAACAATGGACAACTGCAAAGTTGTTTGTCAAATTGATCAAAAATTTTGGTATTTAAATCGTCTCTGCGCCGATTAGCTTAAAGCTAAGATCCATTATAAACGATTGGAAATAAACAGTTTACCTCGTAAAACCATTTTCAAACAAAACATTTTATTCAGCGCAAATAAATCAAAAAGGGAACAGGATTCGTGCGAAATTTCGTCTCGTGTTGTTTAACGGGCGATGTGCTGTGTAATCCGGACCGTGGAAAGGAAGCGAATCAGCAGACGTTTTGCATATGAACGCCTGATGAATATTAAAGGGAGAAGTCGTCTACCCACCCCCATCTCCACCCCATTCGGAGCCGAAACTTTAGTTTACTTTATCCGCAAATTCAATTCAGCGATTCTCGAATCCCCCAACTTCTTAGTTAAATGATGGCATGTATTCGTAACGAGATGGAGCAAAATACAGGGTTCACTCGGGATGTTATGTAGATGATGCTGAATTTCTTATAGGGCGAATTGGAGGTGTCGAATACCACCTTAAATATGGAAATTGTCCAATTTTCTTGCGATACATTTTCCGATATTGATTTTCAAAGGCGACGGTTGGCAAGGAGAGGCGCAAAAATAATTTCGTTTTTTGCTACGCGAAATAAAGTTCCTGAGAATGATCACTCACCGATAAATGGCAACAGGGCATGGTTCTTTTGTTTCGACGTAATCAAGACCTGGCGGGCCGACAAAGTACTGCAACCGTTGCCAAACCTTCAAAACCCTCTTCCGCGTTGAGGAATTTCCTCTGCTAAACACACATCTCTCGGAACTCGTTTTGTCTAACTACAAACGCAGAGATATTAATTTCGAAATGCATATCATCGAGTTACACACCTAAATTTGTACCAAAACCGAATCCATCTCGTCGACTTTTCCTGATGAATGAAACATCCGGCCGCGGTTATGACAGCTCTTGATTGAGCCAAATGAACATCGCGAGGAAACAAATGCCCGTTTGCCGCCGGCTTTTGTTTATTTTCAGAGATTGTGCGGGTAAATTATCGTCCAATGAAATTTGATTCTTTGACATCACAACATGCTTAATACGGGCCCTTTTAGACCTGGTTACTTCAATCATTTGTCTGCGTTTCTTACAAAGAAAAAACTCCCAGAGTTAAAATTTTATTTCACTAATTAAGATCAGGGGGGGATGCTTTAGATCGTTGTCCACAAATCACTCGAATTGTCTACGCGGGGAGACGAGTTTCTTCGTATCTAAACAGTGTAAACTATCTGTGTAATCTATGTAGACATTCTACTAGACCCAACGGAATTCCTATATTGAGAATTTGAAACCTTTGAAATTGACTGTCTTCATTTTTAACTTTATCTTTTGGCTAAACATCTCTGTGTTTTCCCAACTAAATTTCTATCTAAACAATTCTTACATTATGCATGTAATCTAAACAGAATATCAGATGTGCAAAATTCCAAAACACATTCAGACTGAAATTTTTTTGGCATTTTTAATAAGTTTAATTCAGAAATTTCTAATTTGAGAAAGAAGTTTACGCCACCGGACGTGGGTAAGGAATATCAAGTAATAACAAATGTGAAAGAAAATATTCGGCCGATCACTAGTCTTCCAGTGGCGGTGCTAAATTTATCTACTTCGATTATTCGACACACATTTTTTAGCGATCGTGGGGAATTAAGTTTAGGAATTCCTAACGTAACAGAAAAACACCTACGCCACTGACAAGGGGTGAGGAATATGACGTAACTAAATGAGTATGTAGGAAAAATTCGGCTAACTAGCAGTCTTCCAGTGGCGGCACCAAATTTATTAATCCGGGTTATTAAACAATTTTTCTACTATTTAACATTTAATCATTTTTACCATTGCTGAATCGTGCTACTAGTACCTTCTCGCATCCTTATGATTATTGATAAATTAAGTTGCAAAATTCGATCATTTTTAAAGAAACTTGGACCTGCAAAAATTCACTAACGTCATAGGCGTAGTTTCAGCGCAAGATGGGTTCTAAATTTACCAAATACTACCATAGGAAAGTTACTACAGCAATTATATCTAGAATTTTTCATCTAATTTCCACTTGCGACGGCCCTGGTGTAAATCTATAAATTAATAGGTACTTAGCTGAAATCAAAGATTAACTATTACATGCAGTACGTGTATTGCATATAAATGAATAATACGTGTATTATCTATGTAGCCAACATAAAGTTTGTTCCTTTTTCGGATTTCCCTTTTGTGCGCTAATGTTTAACCCTGAATTGAGTTATCGAAATTAATATAATAATGGAGGAAACTTTACTCAACAATACTACATTAAAGTCATTACTGTAGGTGTATTCTGCAGGCAAATTTGTAAAAAAGGTCTTAATCAGATTTCCATATTTTCTGATTACTATTGTTAGCAGGGGGTGGGAAAACCGAGCCTTAACTATAATATTAGAGTGGCAGGATATCGGTCTAGAGTGTTGGTATGAATTTGACCCTAATTTTTCTGCAAAATCCTCCATATTTCGCATGCATCTACAGCGTGTTAAAATACACAAAAACGCTAAAAAATGTAGGAAATAATTCAGAAAATCAACTGAGTAACATTAATTGACTATAGCAGTTACTTACTTTACGTCATGTTGAACTCTCACTTGGAACACCATATAACTCTCATCGATAATTACGGGTTACATGTAACAGGTAATATTGCAACATTTCTTTGGAATTTCATGTAGTTAATTTGTTGATCTCCAGCTATTAACTACACCCCTGTAATGAATAATTAATTGAGAAATTTAATTTGAAATATATGAGAATTTCTAGGGAATCTTTCGAAGTTCTGGGGGCGAGATTTAAAATTCTATACGCCTCAAGAAGTTTGAAAAAAAAAAGAATTGCGACTTTTCGCCCTCCAAAAATCTCCTAAAAAACCAAAATATCTAGAATCATACATTAACATCCTCTTACTGTTGCACAACCTTTTCACCCCTCTATTTAATGCCAACTTTCTATAAGGGTTGATATCACAACCCACCCTTACAGGCAACCCGCACATAATCCTCGCAGCTCCATCTCGCGACCGGTAGACGCACTGAAAACCTCTCGGGGCGTTCCCTCTCCTCGTCCCCACCCATTCTCCCTTCCAGAGGCTTTTTTCGAAGGAGGAGACTTACTCCTGAAAAGAGGTGGGAGAGGATAATGGCTGCCGAGCTGTCAGACACCGAGACAGATAATAAGAGATATCTTATTATCCGCCAGCTTCTGGTTTATAGTAATGCCTCTAATTTGATCCCTGGGGAAACTATCTGCACTCGGGCGAGTAATTTCAGAAATACGATATTTTCGTGAAATTGTAGCGTATAGAGGAGACGGTAGATGCAGAGAGAGATTGGGGATTATGGATGTATGAAATAGGATCCAGTGACGTGTTGGATTTAATGCAATTTGTATTGTTTTGATAATGGAAGAATGCCTGCAAGGGAATGTTTCAAAATTTCTGAAAGTTTATGAGATATCAAGTGTTCCGCTTGACGAAATGAGATAAGAAAACGCAATGCTGATGAAGTACATTGAAAAATTTTACGTAAAGAATGTTTAAGTCAATGCACACTGAGTGGCGGGTTAACTCAGGTTAGCTCAGCATAGTCGAGAGTTAATTCAGGTTAAGTTGCAGGTTTCTATAGGTGGTAGATGATAGGTGTAGGTAACAATTATTTTACTTTTCGAGCCAGGTAACTCTTGTTTAATAATGTTGAAATAGCGTAAGCTCTTGAACAAAAATAATAATAGTTTATGTTCCTTCCTCTTTAATGAGAAGACCGCCAAAGCAGTTGTGCGATTAAGCCAACTGCTGAGTGGCCATTTTTGATGATAAAAAACGTTCTTTGGATAACCGACAAAAATGAGTTCAGTTCGGTATTAAACGTTTCAACGAAAACCTCTTGATTTTTTTGTTTTACCTTCATCACAATTCTCCACCCTTTCAGACCAAATAATCTCAACAAATAATTTAAAATATATTGTAAGTTAGTTCGGGTTAACTTGGAACGAGGAAATTTGCGCCAAATGTGACTTTCCATATGGTGTAATTTAGGGCCATTTATGAGATATTATTCTCTTCAAATTTCGTTGAATTTTAAAATTCGTTGAATGTAGGGTAGTTTTTGTTGCCCCCCTGTAGATTTTATCTTGAGGGTCTCAATCCATTTAATAACATATTTAGGTAGAGAATCTGAAATTATTTTCATAGTGGTATTACATGCTTTAATAAAAAATGTATGGTTTTCCACTTGGAAGTAAAAAAATAACTGCAGAAAATTAATGAAAATTTGATGATATTTTAGTTTTTTTTCAAAAATTTGCTTGATTTTGGGCGATTCTTGTATATCAGCAGAGAAATGCCTGCTTTTCCTTCTCCCATCGACTGGCGTTTTGAATAAACCGGTAGCTCTTACCGTTTTTGAGATGTCATTGATTAAAAAAAGCGGAAAATGTGCTAAAAATTGCTGTACTTAGAGGAAATTTTACTAGGAAAATGAGCCTCTATAAGACGTGATTTTACATTAAAAAAAATTCTAACTATATCTACGAAATAAGATCTGTAATGTAAAAAAAACTGATTTTTCTTTAAACTTTTGTACCATTTGAAAAAACTTTAAAATTTAATAGTTGACCTCTAGATCCTAAACAGACCTATTTTATTACACACGTATGATTCGGAGAAATGTTCATTCAGTAAGGCTGAAATGTAAAAGAAAAAAATCGGATCTAATTTTTAGTTTTCAGGAAAATTTTTAAAAATGTAAAAATTTTGAGTTAACTTTTCAGACCTGCAAAGGCATCTCTTTTAAATTTCTTTTCTGTGCCTATTAATTGTCCTTTTATATATGTATCAAAAATGTTTCAGAGTTATAAGCGAA
Source organism: Euwallacea similis (assembly GCF_039881205.1). Lineage (NCBI taxonomy): Eukaryota > Metazoa > Arthropoda > Insecta > Coleoptera > Curculionidae > Euwallacea > Euwallacea similis. The sequence continues at coordinate 6,261,681 of NC_089611.1, read as the reverse complement.
TGGAGACGAAGGCGAGAAGAACAGTTTTTCTAGCTAAAATTGCATTTTCTATACTGCCTTCACGGTTAATTGTCAGAAATGGGCTTTTTAGGATACAAAAAGGGTAGAGTACTCGGCCGACATAACACTGATGAAAATATTCAATTATTTTGAGGGTCAATAATGGAGTCTCTCTTCTATGAGCTTTCCAAAATCCACAAACCCTTTCTTTGCCTGAGGTCCATAGTTTTACAAATGCTGCTATTTAACAGCAAGTGTTTCGCTTCATCCACAAGTATTGAAAAGAAATCGCATTTGAAGAATCCCACATCCTGGAATCGTTACTATTAATATCGGATACCACTTATTACTCCTTTAATGGACACTTTTCTAAACAAGTTTTCAATTCGCCCATGGAAGCTACTTTGGTCACCAATTTGACTGGCTCAGTGTTGGTTTCCCTGAATTACATTTCCAGGGTCCCTTTTTAAAAAAGACCATGGATGGCATCATCATGGCTATTGCTGGTATAAAATTTGGTTGTTTATCATATTTTTGCAATACTTAACGGATATAACAGAGATATCCAATTTTCAGTTGAGAGGGAGGGCATTGTTCGGTGCCTTTTCTTGACACTTTGGTGATCAGATTTCCCACACAAAAAGTAATTCTTAATTGGCGCCAAAAACCAACTCCAGTAGGTATTGAAATTTCATGGTTCGAATCTTTTGCTTTTAAAGAATGTAGTGGAAAATCTGCTCCACTTTCAGACCTACAACACCTTAGACGGACTTTATTGCTTAACTTCTTCCCTCCTGAACTCTTTAACACGTTGCTTTAACTGCTTGCAAATACTCCTCAGAGTTAATCTCCTCGAGAGTACCTTACACCACGAGACCGGAGAAGAGAATTAGATAAATTTTATGGAAAAACAAAGAGTCGTAGTGAGCCCTCCTGGCACACCTGCACACATTAGGGTAAAATGCTTCTTTTTCCCTATTTAAAAGAAACTTATAACATCGTATTTTTCGCAACATACCTGACTGATAAAACTAAATTGAAGAAGTATAAATGTATGAGTGATCTGAGCAGCAGCCTCAAGACGAACAACACTATGAAGTCATGAGGTTGGTAATTGCATCTCGTGCTTTATGATCCTGTGTAAGCGTGTTAAACATCTATAGTTCCCCAGCGCAAAAGTACTTCTCATAATAGTGACTGCAGATTGGGCAAATCGGACAGTTCACTTACACTACATGCGTTGGACACAGGTCATTACGTCAACATTGACGACGCTCTCATTCTGCAGAAAAAATCAAGCCATAACAAGAAGGGTTTTCTTGGAGGTTATGGAGATTGCCATCCAGAATAACTTGATTAACGAGTAACCAGACAGAGAAGAACTTAATGACATAGACATCAATCTCATAAGAAAATGCTGGCACAGACATGAAGAGAGACAGAATAGCACGACCAGCAATTCACTTGATAAATCCCGGTTTTTCTAAATCCCCATCATAACACCTCTCCGGACTTTTTTCTTAAAAATATGTGGTGCACGTAATTTAGTTCAGGTGCTAATTGTTAGTACCTGTTTTACGTTATTAATAATTAGTTCATTATAGGTGTATTATAATCTGGTTGTTGTCATAGGTAGGTCTGGCAAACCACCAATTATTATTATTTTTTAGAGTATTTTGTGAATAGTTACTTTTTGTCAAATTAGTTTATTTAAGTAGTTGTCAAGATTAAAATAAAAGAGTTCCTTACAACATTCGCGATCATCAACATCTTTTAACCACACAAGGACAATTGGTGACCCCGATTCCGAACTCAACGCATCAACCCTCTAGAACACAAGCTATCTCATCCAATCATGCCACGTTCTAGAACCATCCAGCCAGAAGCTAACGTCATCGAGCCCTCTATGGATCAAGAAGCTAGAATCTTCATTAAAGCTCCACCATTTAGTAGAACAGATCCAGAATTGTGGTTTTCTCAATTGGAATCACAATTTTTTATCAACGGAGTGACTTCAGACGACTTGAAATTCCACACTACTATCGGAATTATGGACACAGAAAGTTTGATTTATGTTAGAGATCTAGTTATTAAACCTCCCATGATCAACAAGTTCCAAACCCTTCGTCGAAAGGTATTGGATGCCCTAGTAGAATCACAAGAAAAAAAGTATAAGAAACTTTTTTCGCAACTCCAACTCGGAGGCAAAAAGCCTTCCATACTTCTATCCGAAATGAACAGTTTGGGAGGCTCTTCACTTCAAGAAGAGATGTTGAAAACCCTTTGGATGCAGAGATTACCTCACAATATGCAGACCATTTTAACGGCATGTTCCTTGCCATTATCAAAAGTGGCGAATATAGCCGATAAAATTGCTGATGTAGAGTTTTCCCAAGTTTCCCAAATCAGATCAGAGGTATGCACAAGCAGTCCCAATGAAATCAACAAAAATACATCTTCAGAAGAATTCAAACACATCACTAAACGTTTGGATAAATTAGAGAGGCAAATCAGATCCCATTCAAAATTAAGATCTTCTAAATTTCGACGCAATTCACCCAGCAGAGATCTTCAAAATTCTTCATGGTGCTGGTACCATCAAAATTACCAAGAAAAATAGTGATTTAGAACTATGGTATCAAATTTCTAGGGATTATTCAGTGCAACAATAGAAGACGTATAACATCTCCGGAAATGTTTCCCTAAAGCGCTACAACGTTATGATGCTTTGAAACAGTTATGTGCAGAAATGTATTTTATCGAGTTTTAGTACGTTTTATTTTATTTTGTTTAAACAAGATAACACTACAGTAATAGTTCAAAATGTTGCTCTTGAACTTCGTCAGTTCGGACAACATTGGATCGGCAGAGGTGGTCCAGTTCTGTGGCCCCCTAGGTTACCTGATCTAACACGTTTAGATTTTTTTCTGTATAGACATATAAAGTCTCTGGTTTAGGAAACGTCAGTAAAAACAGAGCAAGGCTTGATTGCGCGAATTACTACAGCATTTGAAGTCGTTCAAAATTATTATAAATTTTTAGCCAAGTCCATAGAAACCATAAGTCGTTTAAAAGGATTACATGAAAGTGTCTCTCCTCATTAGTAAAGAGATATCTATCTCCCATTTACAAAAGACATTAGCAGTAAGTATCATAATAATAACAATAACGAAAGCCCTTTTTTCTGTCTACTGACTTTTCTGTGGTTCTGAAAGAGGCAATTAAAAATTACTGAGAGCTTGGTTCGGTTGGAATTTCTCTTTGTTCTTAAACCCAGACTGCCCACCTCAGAAAATCATCTTTACTACTACATTTTCCGCTCCTGATAGCACATGGCTTGAGTGTTGTGAGTAAAGTTGGTTTTCCGTATTAAAAAGTTTGTATATTCTCTAGAAATTTATAATAAAACAAAAGAAGCGCAATTTAATGAAAAATGGTCATATTATTGCTTCAAAACCAGTGGCGTATCAGCCGAGTTTTCCAAAATATTTTGAAAAATGTTTTTCTGAAGTCGTAAGCAAATGTTTTAAGGTGGTTCCGGGATTCAAAACAAAGAATTTCGCCACAGCTTTTTTCACAGAGCTGCAATTTCAAGTATACATTTTAGCATAAGAAATTGCTTTTATTTTTCCTTGAAAAAATAGCATATTTGCCAAATTTAAGTTTTCCAAGATTTTTGAGGTGGATTCGTCAAAAAAAATCATCATAACGTCACTGCTTTTTGTCTAGGATTAGTTTTAAGTGTCAAATTTATCGTGAAAAACTTGTGGTTTAGAGGATAGAAAACCAGAGGTGTGTCAACCAACTTTACCAAGGTATTACCACTATTTTCCAAAAGTTATTTTAAGCAACAATTTTGATCTATTTCGGAATTCATATCTATACATAACACCAGTGCTTTTTACGTGAATTGTAGCTTCAATTAATTATTCGAAGTTGCCTCGAAATTAGAGGCAAAGCACCGAAAGCCTTAAAAATATTTTAGGGAGTATTTTTCTGAAGTGTTGTAAGCAAAAATTTTCATCGATTTCCCGGTTCAAAACTATAAGGTGCGCCACTGCTCTTTGCGTGCAATTTTATCTTCCAGTGTAAATTCTAGTGTGAAAGCTTGATCATGCGGTCGTTTAAAAACCAATGGCAGTAACGTTTTTAAAGATATTCTAAAACATATTTTTCTTAAAGTGTTATCAGCAACTATTTAAGATTGATTTCAGGATTCAATACAATGAGCTCCGCCACTGGTTTTTGTGCAGAATGGTGTTGCAGTTAGTGAAGTTCATCATCAGTCAAGGTTCCTAAGATATTCTGAGAGACATCTTCCAGAAGTTGCTTCAAAAATATTTAAAAATTCATGAAAAACTGAGTAACTTCTATATTAAACTTTTTTTTCTAAACCTTAGAGTTTTTGAGATAAAGTTAGGGACCATCTTACGTGGGCCATCCTGAACATACATACATCAAGATTTAATTTTTGGCCTGTAGCTCCTAAACTGGATCACTTTGGTATGAACACACCATCTAGGGGAATGCGAGGCTTCACTAGACCTGCGATTTGACCAAAAAAAATGGATTAAGTTGCGAGAAAAATTGGGAAATGTGTTAAAAACCTTTGGGTAAATTTGGAAGTCGCTAATTCCCCTGCTGTTAGAGATAGAGACTTTCGTGAGGCACCGTTATTTAACCCTATTTATGTATGTACTTTAAAATGTCCTATTATATGATTATAGAAGGTTCGTTGTTTTGAGTTATATAAGCGCAAAGCTGATACGGCACTCTTTTGCTCGAAATTGGGGGTTTCAGAGGAACTTTGATAGCAGATAACTATTGCCAGGTCTGACTGGATAAGAAACGGGATTTACATCACCTTCAAGGTGATTAAAAAAATAGGAATTCGACGTTCCAGGCGGGCGGAGATTTTAACTGCAGCACATTCGTTCAACACCAGTTTTAATTGACATTCGCCATTGTCAAGAAAACGCGACGGTCGCTTCGGACGTGTATATGGAAAAAATGGAAAATCTTCGAAAACTCCCCCTTATTTTCATTCCATTTTAAAGGAAAACAGACAAAAAAACAATTTCCTTGTTCAGCCAATAGAAATCGAGCGTCTTCATTTCTGATTTGCCATTCCAACATTTCCAATGGGGTAACGTGATATTGAAACTTTGCCGGATTCCCTTGGGTCACGTACCCTGGACCGGACACAATTCCAGCTGCAACTGTCTAGAATACTCTGTTGAATTGCATTTGAAATTTGACTGCAATTAAGGCGGAATTATTCGGTGAATGCGAAACATGAAAAAAATGTCTTTCGCTCTGTAATTACTATGTACAATGGGCAATCCTCGAGTGGATATTTATGAGCATAACAGATAATATCGAATTTCTTTGGAAAAGACTGGGAGCTCGACCGTCATCATCCATTTTGACAACAATGAAATGCCTGTCTCAAGTGGATTGGACGCCATTTAACAATAGGGGAGCGATATTACATGGTTTTTAGATACATTATCTTTCTTATTATTGTAATGGGTGTTTGGTGTTGTTCTTTTGGGGCCCTATCGCGTCTATCGATCTCTCATTTGGTGCCCTTCACATATTTTAATAAATACCCACACAAGAGCGGACGAGTATTATTCACAAATTGGCTTAACTCCTGGCTCACGCGCATGTTGCATTCTTCTGCTGACTCATTCCTAATAACGAGATGTGATCATGATCATTTTTGTTTGCCTTCATGTGGTCCGTTATTAACTCGAGTCACTGCCGAGTGTTTACTCATGGTTACATTTGTTTGTTTTTCCTTGTCTTTCCATCAGCACTATTATTATCTAACGACGCATTTTATAAACGAAGGAGGATGCCTGGCGTATTCCAACACCGTGCAGAATCATTAGTGATTTGCTTCATCAACTCATAATGGAAATGCTTGAAGTAATCTCGAAAGCCCTTTGGTTTTGTTATTTCTTAAAGGGGTACCTCGAAAACGCGCGAAGATGGCTTCTTAGCTTCAGCACTACTCTCGGCGTTGCCACATTCCTCATAATGTCTAACTGTCTAATGATGTCACATGCGGCAACACCGCAAGAAGTGCGACATATTTACTATCAAATTATGAACGTGCAAGATTGAGTTCCCTTATTTCGTCAACAAACCGCAGCAATAGTTGAAATTGAACACTTCAGGTCAATGGAATGATTATATGGCATTCAATTTTGAACTCGTCTTAATTACTAAATTATCTCACTAGCAATTTTGAAAATATGGGAACCAAAAATGTCGAAAAACCAGAGTGCGGGCTGGTAGTGAAAGAGGAGAATCTGGCCCTTATTGACCAATACTTCAACAACCGTAAAGGCCTAGGGCCGTCCTTTGATAATATGAAGGGCGTGACCATTGATGACTCCACGCCATTCCTCATAGAATATGAATTAGTTGTGAGTATATTGTTTAAGGGAAAAAAATCTCAAGAAGATCCATGAGAAGTCAGAGGTCCGACGGAATATGCCATAAGACGGTAGGCGATTGCAATAGCTCCTAAATTAAAAAATCGCAATGTCCGAAGGAGACATGCTATTGAGGCCCAATTTGCATTGAATTTTAGCCAAAAGACTCCGATTTAAAACGAAATATAAACTGAAAAGAACTGTAAAAGTCGATTAAAACAATTCAGCTCCAAAGCTCACGTTACTTATTTCTCTTCCATCCAGGAAGGTAAAAAAAGTCTTCAAAATCCTCAGTAGCTGTAGCAAACTGAACATCCCTCACTACTCCTAAAGAGGAGAATACTTGGCGAATGGGTAACAAGATGAAAACTACAAAAAATACATATTATTCAAACTCTCCACAAAGTTCCCAGATTTGAGGACACGACCTTCTCCTCTAGGACTTTGCCTTTGGGGGCTCTATGTAGTTTATTCAGTAATTTGATTGAAATGCGTACAAGTCCGTCCAAACACATAGAAGACTCGTTCCAGTTGACAAGTCTGGACTGGCGGCCTGGCATGGGATTCTCAGGATTATGTTCTATACAGGACAATTCAAAAATGTTCCACTTCAGGGGTGTATTCTACACATTAATGTAAGACAAAATTTTAAATACATTTTTTTTCTAAATCGCCCCTTAAGAAAGTTATAATCATTTAAAGATGGGACCGGTAAGGTGTTTTTTTAAATAATCAGTAGCGTGATGTTTTTTTGGGGAGAGGGGCGGCACATATACTTAATTTTTGATCAAACTTTTCTGTAATATAAAATTTTGGCACGAAAAGGCCGTATTCGTAAAAGCGACTTTTTTTTTATCTTAAAGACACTCTTTCTCAAATTCGTTTCAACTAACCGTTTTCCAGAAAAACGCGATTAAAAAAAATCCAATTTGCCAATATAAAACTTAAATAACAATATTAACAAAATTAATGAAAAATCAAAAAGGTAAAAGGTAAATTTAAGTCAATTTGAGGAAGAGTACTTTTTATTACAAAAAAGGTTACTTCTTATGGTCTTTTTGTGTCAAAATTTTATATTACAAAAGTTATATAAAAAAATAAGCCTCAAAAAAAACGTCACGTCACTGATTATTTAAAATTATTTAAAAAATACTCCAGATCCAATTTTCTGGCTATCTACCAAATTTCAACGCTTACATTCATCAAATAGAGTCAAGAAACCACTTTACCGGCCCCATTTTTAAATGGCCATAATTTCCTTAAGAAATTATTTAAAAAAAGGTATTTGAAATATTATCTTATATTGATGTGTAGAATACGCCCCTGAAATAGCGGTCCACAGTTTTGAATCACCCAGTATAACTCATTTAATTCCTCTTAATCCAGTAAGATTGGGTTTTTCAGAACATTCCACAGTGGACTATGAGCTTAGTAAAAAAATGCCGAAAAATGTCGATTTTTGCTGTTTTTGAGCCTATTACTACCAAGGCACGAGCGTAAATACCAAAGAATTAAGGCCAATTGGATGATTTTACCATATCGCTGAAACTGGAACGATACTTGTGTTTGAAGTCAGTGTTTTATGAATTTATATATATATGATTTTCTTATTTTTCTATTCTTCGCCTTTTACATCCCCTACGGGCCCGAAGGCGCCAAGAAACCAAGAACCAGGTTCAGGAATGCGGGAAGAAACCGAACCGGAAATCTGGAAGCAAACTACATTTGACCGACCTGAGTTCCTTCAGCTTTTCCCCACTAAATTTCCTCTCGCCAGTAATTGTTCTGGTTTCAATAAACTGATTTTTCCAGCAATTTTCCTTCACTGGATCCATCCCTGCATTCAACCCTGGGGACGGCCTATTTCATCCCCATTCTCGGGGTCCAATTTAGTGTATGTCATCGAGAAACGTGACTCAACTGCGAATTCTACTCAAGAGGAAATTGTTTTATATCACTTGGCAGCCATGCTCACAGCAACCGATTTACATTTTTCCTGGCTGGAATATCGTTATATAGGGGTGCCGATAATGGGATATGCTAAAGCCCTGGATAGAATCTGGAAGACAAAAAAAAATCTCAAGGAACGAAATTACAAATTTAACACACCCCTTCGGGGTATTAACACAATGCGAACAAAAATCGGAAATTCGGCATGTGGTCCCCTTCATCCCTACGAGTCAAGGGCGTGGTCCCCTCGACTGATTGGCCCCAGAAGGGAGGGTGTCTTTGGCACAACGGGTCGTATTGCGCTACCCCTCGTTAAGTCCACATGTTATACTTTCAATTTATACTCCAATTATATAGCGAAATGGGGCGCAGCGCCATTGTAGTCCCCGTAATATTGATCACCCTCCGTTAAGACTAATGTTATTATCGTTGAATATCATGCCGGAAGAGTCGAGAGTGAATCGTTGACTCTCTGATGAGAGCGGTTTGAATTGGAGTGAGACACGAGGGTTGTAGCTATATGGGGAGATTGATGATGAAATAGGCATTTCTGACGGTTTTACTAGGTATTTTGGGGAAAAGTCTAAGAAAAAAGTCCAAACAAATCGAAGAATTTCGAGATGCTCCACCTTCGTTTGTACGGGGTGAGTCGTAAGAAACTGCACATACTTCTACCCTGGAGCAAGATTGCTAAGAGGAATATCGAATGAACATGAAGAGTTTTACACATTTCGTCGAAAAATGCTTTTGGCTGCAAGTTTGTGATGCCAGTTTGCATTTTTTCATGTTCTAGTGAAAGACTACACTGTTGTCCATGAGTAAGATAGTGTATTCAGAGTTCGAAAAATCCAGGGTCGTCTGTAAAAAATTTACTACGTTTTTTCCAGACCCAAAGCAATCGCCCTGTATAGGAATTTTCGAAAAAGCGCTATGCACGCCAAACTAAAAGTCTCGCACGTCATCAAAGTTCTATGTCGAGCTGCCCTACGCTGTTGCCACACTTCCGAACAAATCTTTGAGACGACGTACATAAGTTATATTTTACTAAACGAATGTTGTAGGTTTTGGTTGGTGGGAATTAGTGATTCAAAATTCTTGGATTTTTGGGCTTTATTGCTGTGATGTTAACAGGTTGAAAGTTTGAGCGAATCTGACGAATCTCACACGGAAAAAGTTTCTTACTGATTAATTGTCTTCGGTACTTCTATCGCGCCACTATCAGTTTTATGGCCGAAGCGGCACCCTTTGATCCAGGCTGCTGATGCAGCGTCTGCCTGTAAGCCTCTGGGATAATATGACACATATAACTTGTTTCAGGACAGTCAATCGTAAGATTTAATAAAAAAGTCTTTTTAATTATTTGCAACACAAAACCTTCTAAAAAAAGGGAAATACAAGAGCAAAAATAGACACAATCAACGGTATTATAAGATAATCTCACAAAATAATCAACACAAGCAAACATGGGTGTGCGATTGACGGCAACCCTGTCGGTTTAAAATTTTTTTCAGTGGCCATGTTTACATCTCAGTGGAATTATCAAGTTTTAGCTGAATGACGTCACATCAAAATTTCTGACCATATTTTATTATATTTATGTTTACATTTTATTTATATTTTATTATATATGTACCTATTTGACCATATTATTATATTTCTAATAATTAATACGTTTTACCTTCGAATTATAATGATAACTAAATAAGTTAGACATACATATATTGCTTCCGAGGTAAACATAATCAATGTGGCCATGTGATTTCGTCATAGATGATGTGCGAGACTTTTAGTTCGGCGTTAACTATACCTCCATTGCCTCGTAAAAAACGAAGTTTTCGAAAATACTACAGTTTTGAATATTTGAATATACCCTACCGTCCTTATTTTGAATACACTGTATTTCGAAATTAAATGTTAAAATTAATAATAAAAGGCAGACTCTGTAATATTTAATGGAATCGTAATAAAAAAAAGTTATTTGAGACACACATAACATTTTAAAATTAAAATAGCGAGGGAAAAAAAGAAGATTTTTTACTATTGATTTACTTTGAACTAAATGCAAAAAATCTAAAGGTTTCCATCTTGAAAATATCTTTAAGTAATAATTAGTAGTGGTAAGTAGCAAATTTTCCATTTTTTATGTTCGCTTTTTGAGTCACCTTCCAATGAATAACACGTAATTTTTTCTAGTCAGAGAACAATTCTTCATAACCAGAGATGAAAAATAAAAAAATATCACTAATGTGCTCCTAATTTCATATATAAACAACGTCTCTAGTGAACCAAAAAATTTAAATTTTTTTAGCGAAAAATCAGAGGCGTAACACATGAATTTGAAGCAATTCGAGTTTTCACTTTCTCTCTCTCCCTAAAAAGTAAGTTACGCCAATGCGTAATATGTCATTTTAGAGCCAAATAACGCCTCTTCTTAATCTGAGATTTTGAATTTCATCTGTGAAAATCAGAGCCGAAGTGATGGCGATTTTATAGAAATTTCAGGATTGAACAAAATCTTATAGCATTTGCAAATTTTAAAAATATTTTGTTTATATTTTATCCCTAAAATTCGGTATACGCCAATGTATAACCATATAAAGTCTCTTCTTAGCCTAAAATTTTGAAATGTGTCTACGCAAATCAGAGGCGTAGCAATAAAGGCATTGGTCAATACCTAAAATTGAAAAAATATTTTTAATTGTGAAATTCGTTCACATATGTAAGAATCCCGAGGCTTGTTAATGTCTAGTGGGTTATTCCATAATGTTTCCTGGAAACTTCTGGCAATTTGGAATTTTATCCATAAAAAATCAGAGGCGTAGTTAATGAGATTTAATGGAAATTCCAGGAATAGAAAAAGTATTTTCACTTTTACGATTTTTAGAATTTTCAGGCATTTCTATACATCGGAATGGGTAAATATGTAGCACGCCAGTGTATAGCCTGCTGACGTCTTTACATAACCTGTAATTCTGTGAACAATCAGAGACATACATACATATATAAAAGGGAAAAAATATCGTCTTTTTTACGTCTTTATAACTTGAACATCACCAATGTGTAATGCGTTATTTCAGAGCCAAATTTATAACATTTCTACATGATCTAAAGTGCTAAATTTTATTAATGAAAAATCAGGTGCGTAGAGATATTAAAGTAATTAATCTCAGAAATAAAAATTCGCTTTTGGTTGTATGGCGGGTCATTCCATAGCCAAACTACGTCTTTTTACAATCTGAAATTTTTAATTTTATATGTGGGAAATCAGAGCCGTGAAGTTCGAATTTTAAAAGTAATGAAAAAACTCACCTTTCCTTGCACATTTTTTAAAATTTACTGACGTGGCCAAGAATCGATGTACGTTAATGAAATTTTCATTTTTTTGTGCAAATTCAGAGGCGTAAAAATAAATATTTTGGACCAATTGCAGGAATTAAACAAAATCAAAGATTCACGGAAGTGTGCAATGTGTCATGACGTCAAATAATCATAGCCTGAAATTTTGAATATCATCTGACAAGAATCAGTGACGTAACAATAGAGATTTCTAGACGATTTAAGTTAATTTTGCAATATTAAAATGTTTTGGCATCTCTAGAAATTCAGGCAGGTACGCCAATGTGAGGTATCATCTACGTCATTTCATGGGCAGGTATTGCCCCTAGATAACCTGAAGTAACGAATTTTGTGTGTGGGAAATCAGAGGCGTAGAGAGAAAGATATTTCCACGGAAAAATCAGAGGCGTAGAGAGAGATATATTTCCACGGAAAATCAGAGGCGTAGAGATAAGGATATTTCCAGAGAAAAATCAGAAACGTGGAGATAGGGATATTTCTACGAAAAAATCAGAGGCGTAGCGGGAGGGATTTGATTGAACTTAAACAGCTTGAACGAATGTTCAAATGAGAATTTTCTCAATTATTGTGTATAGAAAGCTTCCTCAAACTTAAACAGCCTGAATTGACCTTACGGGACATTTTTGAGCTTAAAATAAAGTTTCTGTATCTGACCAACAATAATCTACAAAACGTCTTGGTGCGAGGGCGGGGGTGCTGAGGAAACAAGGGAAAAGGGCTGATTCTGTGTTAATTTAGTGTATATATGGTATAAATCATGCAGTGACTAAGCCTTAAGAGACGCACAGGTCTTGGTAAGAGCCCTTTTCTTGAAAATTATTGTGAAATCATGATATTGGTTTTGATGAGGGAACAGGAATTCTTTAGAAATATAGAGAGAATGGCAGAGTTTTGCGGCCTTTTGCGACCATTACGTAAATCACCTTCGAGAGAATTTCCCTTTCCTTTCCCTCTCCCGTTCTTCCACGCCATTTTGACTCTTCTGCAAGAGCCCTTAAGGCAACCTTTGTACCGCTCCCTCAGCAATAACACAGAGAGTTTAACACAGAAAGAAAAGACATTGAACAAGGTGTAAATGTAGGAAAGATTTCTTTTGTGCTTGTGGGCTTTGAATGGGCGAGCCTTTGTAACACTAACACCATTTATCCAATCCCTCGGAATCAAATTACTTATAGTAATGTAATAACAAGGTGAAAATGCAGCTGGGGTGTCGTATAAATTAAATTAGGAGCTTTCGGGATTGTTTCATTAATAACAACGAGAAAAGTAGAGGCACGAAGTGGTGGCAGCAGATTCATCAACGAAACCGGATGGCGGCGGCTCAAGGGCTCTTCATAGCAGTCAAGAACTTTAAGGGCTGCAAATGTGACTCTCCAAGGTTTCGAACTTGGAAATTTTGATTGCGGATTGACAGGGCCGGACTGGGACCGCACACATGGGGGAACAGTCGCGTATGAGTTTCTGTTCAACAAATAATGTATGCTGGGAAACTATATTGGTTTCCGCCCTCCCGGCTATAATCTCGTTATTTTCGATCAATAAAACTTCTTTAAAGCCCCGCTGTATGGGCTCGGATAACAGATTATGCCGGTGGCAGACATTCCCCCTTTTTTGCATAATAATGCAACGTCGGGGGCTCCCTCTTCGTTGACAGGAACATTGCGAACAAAAGAACCCCGAACAACGGCCATCTTGTTGACACATGGCCAATGAAGGAGGGAGATTATGTAGAAAAGTAATCTATGACGCACGCTTTGTTTCAGCATAAGACACATTCGATCAGGGATAAAACCAGGTCTACCTGCCGTTATTGAGGTGCCCGTTGCAAAGTCTTTTCCCACAAATCGCCTTTCAGCGTCACAATGGATCGTTTTACTTAAATCCTCGGTTTAATCTGATTATCTCAGGTTTCAAATTTGACCATAAAGCCACGCCAAATGGGCAAAGGAATGTTTGAAAGAAGACCAGATCATTAACAATGCCATTCAAACCTGCTGTAGACGTTTGCGTCATTTGGGCCCTGGAAAATTACGTGCAAAATGATCAATTTGAACCATTTTCTGCTGAAGAGCTTTTTCTGCTATTAAATTAAAGTACCCAACCCCTGGACGCGCTTTTGGAGGAAACATGCTTCCATTTTAGCAGAGAAGTGGTCATTTGTGTTTTACTATAAAACGGCACGTGTATATGTCATTTTTGACATGTGTGACGGATCCGTGACCTGCGGATTGGACAACAAAGTTTATTATGCAGTGCTGTCTAATACAGATCCGTAATAAGGAGTGTTATTGTTTCAAGTGGAGAATTTTGTAAAGGGCGCTTCATAATGACAAACTTTCAGGGGATGTAGAGCTCAAAAAAACAAATATTTAAACCGAGATCGCTTCGTTTCCACGATACAGAGTGTTTAATTTATTTTTTTAATATTTTTTTAATATTTTTTTAATATTTCAAAAACTGTTCGGGACACGGGATTGAAACACTCTATGGCGGGATAAATGTGAATGTTTTGGAGTAGGCAGAATATTTCCATCTACACCAGTGACGTCCGTGTGGCCATTCACCGAGAGGTTTTCAATGAAAAAATGGTAAGCCACTGACTTTTTTAATGCGAATATGCTTTTTTAATATTCCATAAGTTCTTAATAAAAAAAGGGCTCTTAGTGCTTTGTCGCTCAAATAGCCGTTTTCAAGATAAAAAATAATTTCTCATTCCTGTGCCTAGCAAAAAACCGGTATAGGTTTCCAAGTGCGATTAATTTCCTTGATATACCCAACCTTCATAATGGACTTTTAGAATATTACCAAATCCCAAAAAAAGCTGCTGGAGGCTAGACAGGGTCGGATTAGAACTCAAACACGAAGTCTTCAAGGTCACCAGAACTCAACAGGCTTTAGCTCTAATAGCCCTTGAATCCCATGTTATATTCCCTATTTTTTCCCCAGAAGCACATGAAAAGGGACGATTACATTATTATCTTAATGGATAAATATGTGCCCCGACTAGAATCTATATGGACGATTTGTCTGATGTATTTCCTTCTCTCCATTTTCCTTATGAGTGTTCCCTTGTCTTTGCGTGTTATGTATTTTAGCTGGCAAGTGCAAATGTCGGTATTTATGTTAATGAAATTTATTAAAAGTGAAAAAGTGTGTTTCAAATTAGCATAGCGAATTTCTTTAAAATATTTATAATAATAGATTTAGGGATAAATATCGCCGAGGACTCCGGTTTGCCTTAGTATGGTATCATTCGTGATTAATGCTATAAGCATCGCATTAGGAGGGATTTACTCTGCATTTTTCAAAACCATAGTGGTTTTGAAGTAATTTAATTGTTTTAAATTTCTTAGAGAATAAACGATGATGGTTTTTAAGTCATCGATTCGAAAATCGGTACCGGATGTGAGGATTAGCATCACTTCATCGCCAATAGAAATTTCTGATATTGATTCATGCCTCACTGAAACGCAGATTAACTTTTTCTGGAAAAAATACGAAAAACCTCTCATTCCCTATTAATTGGATCATAGAGCGGCAAACACGATCAGGGATGTTGGTGCCAGTTTTTCCGATTTTTCTGGAAATGTTGGGCTTTTTTGCGCAAACCTATGAGGACACGATATACATACACCACGCCGCAAAATTCTCGCATATTTTAAATATTTGCACATTTTCGTTTTAACATTTTAAAATAAACATTTTACTTTTATTAACGAATTATGATTAGAATTTAACTTAATGGAAACAATAAGGAGTATAGTTAAATGAATACACGGTAACCCAAAAAATTAAATAATTTTTATTTCTTAATTTATACAAAAAAATTAATATTTAATAGCGTGTATTGACCCCTCTTGCTCCGACTACGGCTTCACACTTCCTTGACATACTTGAAATTAGGTTTCTAATGTCAACTTGATTAATTTGATTCCATATTTCCGTGACCCTCAATGGCAGCTCATATAAGTCCCTATGAGAAACCTACAAGGGTCTAACTTGTGGACCCATGTTGTCCCATAAACGTTCAATTGGGTTCAGATCAGGGCTTCGTGCTGGCCAAGGCAACATTTGAATTTGTACATCTTGAAGGTAATTTTGTATTACTTGTGTCACGAGTGGACGTGCATTGTCGTGAATCAAAAAAAATCCTCACTGATAAATGGGGTATATGGCACTGCATGGGGTTCTAAAATGTCGGTTATGTATCGATGAGCTGTTAAACCACCGTTCTGAAACACAACTAACTCCGTACAACCTTCCAAACTAACGTCCCCCCATATCATAATAGATTTATCTCCATAGCACATAATGCCGACAAAGTTGCACCGGGCGTATAGCTCTCCAAGACGTCGACATATTGTCACGGCGATCATCATTAAAAAGGCAAAGTCGAGACTCATCTGCAAAGAGCACGTTGCCCCATTGACAATCTCCCCAATCAATGTTTTCCATTCAAATAAAGAGTTTGAAGTCTACTTTCGTTATAACCAGAAATGCTGTCGTCTTGAGAGTAATTTATACGCGATGCCCCCAACGATTCCTATCTATAGCTTTTCCATAACTCAATACTGTTCGCGGAAAACTACCCTCCTTAGTCCGAAAAATATGTTCTTGTGGCTGCTTCAAAATCTCGGAAAATCTACGAGACGCCCATTAGACTTAAAAAAGGCATCAGATTGCGGTCCTTTGTAATTCGGCTATTCTGCGAGAGGGGGCGCTGATGTTTGTTTTTGACTTGTGACGCCACCTATCAAACACTTCCTACAACAAAATGGAGGATGCGCTATAAGTTCCGCCTTTAAGAATTTTATTTACTATTACTGTGATTACACTATAACTGCCGCAATTTTGAAATACGGAGCGATTTGTGCACGGGAGCGGCGTTTGGATTGTTATCGAAATCAGAAATTAGACTTTTGCTCTTCTGCGATCGCAGTCTCAGCGCTTTTTACTTCTAGAAGTCTATCGCATAGCGTGGTCACGATTTCTTCGAAGTTTGCCCTGCGCAGTGATAAGATTGAACTGTAAAGTTACAGTCAAGAAGAGAATTCTCATAATGGCAACACTCAATCATCTTTGCATTAGATTTCTAATTCAGTGCATTTAAAAATATACAAAATTAACTGACGTGTCGCAACCAACAAGTCGACTAAAATCAGACCACGTCTAGCCCCGAACTCCGGTGTCGTGCAGCTAAACATTAATCGTCCTTATCGCTTCTCCATTATCTCTCAACAAACTTGAATAGATCCACAATAATTATTATCAGTGCAAAATTAACATCGACAGTACCAGCATCCAACGCACACACGGCCTGTCGAATGTTTACTGCTCGATGACCTTCGATCTTTATAACATGTCTATCTATAATATTTTTTTATTTGATTCTTAGTCTGAATAATTCTCTGCTATGGCTAAAAAGGTCGCCTGCATTCAATCCATTTCGGTTTTTGGGAAGCTGAGGATACACTGTTTATCGTTTGTGTTCGGTGCTTGGGTGCTGTGCAAAAAGCTGCTGAAATATGTCTGGAACCCCAAAGGGTCGGTTAATATGTTGTTGAGGGATACTCCACCCTCGTTCCTTGTGGATTCGTCAATTGGACAGCACAAGCATGTGAAACTTAAGGTAAGTAGTTAGTCATTTAATTTCTTGTAAGTGTATGAGTCAGGGGCTGATACAAGTAAGGTTGTATATTATGTTAACGCGACATAGCTCAAAAATGTATTTCATTTATAGTAACCCATGCTTTTTCAATGTTCATAGTTAAAATGCCTTTCGCCAAATTATCAAGAATTTTGTTCTTCATACACCTCCCTTTTTCAGGGAGTAAAATTGCATTACGTGGAGTCAGGCCCGAAAGATCGACCTTTAATCCTTCTTCTCCACGGCTTTCCAGACTTCTGGCTCAGCTGGAGGTTTCAAATTCCAGTCCTCTCCATCAACTTCCATGTGGTGGCTCTAGATCTGAAAGGTTTCGGCGACTCCGACAAACCCACCTGGCGCAGCAGCTACAAAATCGAAACAATCCTCGAAGAACTGACGCAGTTCATCCATTCTCTAGGTGTGAGCAGCTGTATTGTGATCGGACACGATCTGGGAGCCCTGCTTGGCTGGTATTTGGTGCACCAAAACCCCAGTGTTGTGAACAAATTCGTCGCGGTTTCCTGTCCGCATCCAAACGTTTACTGGAACACTTTCAATTGCACTTACAACTATCAGTGGTTGAACTATGTGCAATTACCGTACTTACCGGAAATCGATGCTTTGAACGAGGACGTAAAAATTATCGATCAGTATCACAAGCATTTGCCCGCGAAAGACGTGAATTTGGAGGCTTATAAATATACTTTCTCTAGAAATGAGGATTGGACTGGGGCTTTGAACTACTACCGAAATTTATCGTTGTTCAAAATCAACGAACGCTTAGAACAGACAGAAGTGCCGGTGATTTTAATCAGTGGAGCAAAAGACCAATATGTGTCTCTGGAGAATATAATCAAATCCACAGAGTTTTGCGAATTCTTCAAACTAAAGGTTATCGATGATTGCGGGCATTTTCCGCAGCAAGAAAACCCAGAAGTGTTCAATAATGTGATACTCAAATACTTAATAGACAAGAGCAGTCTTCCTAATCCCATAGAATCTCCTTCGAAGAGACTGTTTCATGGACTATTTGGAGCTGTTTCTAATACAGTTAAATATGGGAATTCCGTAATTGGGACTGTGCAGAAGAAAACAAATGGGGTAGTTAATAGCATACCCTTTACGCTTAACTTAAACAATGTAAAGCAGTGAGACTGATGATAAAAATAAGCACAAAATATTTTTGTTATTTATTTGTTAGAACAAAAATGTAATATTAACCTGTTTTTCTATATTAATGAAACAATGTTTCTTTCAGTTTAAACAGATAATTATTAAAAAAATGGAAAACCTGGGTCGATAAATGTATAATAGTGCTGCAGACCTCCCTTAACATTGAAAAATTTTATTACAACATCTGTTAAGTTGTCTTTTAAATAGGAAATTGCTCGCTGAGAATCATTTCCTCTCCTGCATAGAACATACACTGTACAAAGGAAATTGAAAATGTTAATTACACCCACAAAAATCAACAACACCTTACCATCTTTATGCTTAGAAAGCAACTTTGAAACCTTCTCTAACCCTCCAGGCTTCCTAATATCATCCCAAGGCATATTCACAGTCTCAGGCAAATGGCAAGCCTCAAATTGAACTTGTGGCCTAACATCAAGTACCAATTTTTCCCCTAGTTTTAGATGAAAATCCTGAACGCTTATATGCTCACTTGATTCCAGTATATCGATGTTGGTTATCTAGAAATAAAATAAATTGCAAAAAATGAAAATGCAAAACTTTTACATACTTTATCACAAGCTTTAGCCTTGCAAAACTGCTCATAATCAATTAAATCAAGTACTGTGGGATCAGTGCCACAAACTGCACATTCAGGATTCTTTGGTCTTAATTTTATATTGCGAAATGTTGAAGTGCTACCATCAAATAAAAGAAGTCTTCCAGATAGCACATCATTTGAATTAGTTAATATTTTAATTGACTCTAACGCCTGCAGCACTCCAATTACTCCAGGTACTAAAATACGGTTTCAAGACATTTATGAAACAGCAAAAAATTTTTAAGTCTGACCTGGCCCAACAACTCCCCCATCCCCGCAATTAGTAACAGCTTCAGGTGGTGGTGGCACTGGAAACAAACACCTATAACATGGTCCATTTTTGTAATGATAAACGGTCAATTGGGCATCCATTTGCAGGGCACTGCCTGACACTAAAGGCACTCCTTGCAAGACACAGGCATCATTGAGCAAATACCGAGTTGCCACATTGTCACTTCCATCAATAACCAGATCAAATTTATTTGAAGCCATTAGAGTTTTCATTGAACTGCTGTCTAGGTGCAACTTCAGTGGAGTAATTTTAATTGATCTGTTAATGCTAAATTAACTATATTATTATGAATAAAACTGTACTAAATTAAGGCCACTTGCCTGTGCAATTTGTCATATGCAGAATCGACTTTTGGCACTCCAATGTCATCTTCAGTATGCAATATTTGTCTGTGCAAATTTGTTATGTCTACCTCGTCAGAGTCTACTATGGTAATTTCACCTAAACAATATCTCCTTGGGTTTATATAACCATTTTATATGTACACATACATACCAATGCCTGCAGCAGCTAAATAGACTGCACTAGGGCATCCCAAACCCCCTGCTCCAACTATAAGAACTTTGCTATTTTTTAACTTAAGTTGCCCTTGAGTGTTCACCTCAGGCACAAGCAACTGCCGGCTATATCGCACTATATCTTCATTTGTAAGGCCTGAAGTAACATATTTAGTTACAACCTGAATAATAAATTAAGTTTGGTGAAGAAAACTTTGATTCAATCCTTACGGGAGAAGCTGAATTCGCTGATAGGTAATTAGAAAGTTCTTTCTCTTTTTTTCTCAATTCATCTTTAAGAGCTTTTATCTCTCTAATTAAATTAAGAACTTGATCTGCGGAATGTGTCATGATTGTGTTTGAAGACCTCAACTCTCTTTAAGAAACTAAATGTTAAAGTGCTTTTATCAAGAAAATAGTTGTACGTTTTAGACACAATGTGGAATATTTTTCATTAGAAACTAGCAATAATAATTAATAAAAAAATATAATAAATTAGATTATGAGAAAATCTGAGGTTATATTTCAAGACTTTCAAGTTTTGAAAACCTGACCAATATTGAAGGACGGAGAGAGCGACCTGAATGAAAAAAGAAAAGATAAAAAATATTAACTTGTCAAAAATGTTGGAAATGTTAATCATTTTGCGTCATTGTGTATGCGAAAGGAAGATTTCAATGCAATTAGAGATGTTATTGATTTCGTTAAATAAAACACACATTAACTACAGATGTCTCGATTGTATGAAATTTGTGATTATGGAAAAACTGAAAATACATGATACCACTTAATTCAAAATGTATCAAACACTATTAAAGATATGATTTTTTTGGAGAATTACTTTCCGAGTAAAAGAGTTCAAAGTATTATATTTATTTGTTAATTTTAAAGTGTGAAATTACCAGGTTTTTGAATATTAAGCTAAAAATTTGATTCTTATTTTAATCCACAAAATATATTTATATTTTTATGTGATTTGTAAACTTGGTTTTTGATAGTTCCCTAGTTTCTTAAGTAGAAAAATCCATTTCAGTTATAATGGTAAAACAAAAAAATGCACAAATGATATATGAACCTTTCAGAGGCGAAGAGTGCTTTGAAAATATATAATAAAAACGCCAGGTCTATATTTAACAAAAGGAGAATTGGTACCTTAAAAACAATTTACCAAGTTTATGATATATTAAAAATCCCTCCAAAATGGCCACACTTTTCTTATTTAATCGATTTTATACCTCTTAAAAGTTGCGAGATAAGAATTATGAGCACTTAAAATTTTTTTTTTTTTTAATGAGATGCCCTGTAGAACATTCTTCGGAAGACACGAGATTTTCAATATCAACTATCGCATACACTATGACGTCACAAGGCGCTAATTTTTTTTTATTGATTTGGGCAACTTTCGCCATCCCTTATCTTGCGCCTTCACCCTTTAGTAACAATAATATAACAAACATAAACATCAGTAAAAATAACCATCTCAGAAATACTTTAAAACTCTGTAAATCATGAAAAACTGAATATGATCTGAGGTGTGCTGCGTCACAGTAAACGCAAATGCTCCATACCATAATTCTCGGAAATCCTTTCAGACAAAAGAGTGCAAATTTAGGTTTCTGAATGAAAAATGATCTGATTTTCGCTTAAATCTTTAGAAAGGCCTTTTGTTGTTGTTGAGGTGTTTCAGATCTTTATGGGAAAGTTCTAGATTGTGCAGAAGTTGTACATGTTTATACAGAAGTAAGTACCATGAATATGAAGCCAATACTGCAATATTCATCAACTGCATGTTATTAAGTACATTTCAAGCAAA
Organism: Euwallacea similis; assembly: GCF_039881205.1. NCBI lineage: Eukaryota > Metazoa > Arthropoda > Insecta > Coleoptera > Curculionidae > Euwallacea > Euwallacea similis. The sequence goes on along the minus strand of NC_089611.1, from coordinate 6,239,905 downwards.
AATCCTGACATTTCAATGGTGTCTGGATGGTAAATAATCACCCTTTTCTCTTCTGACAGAAATGGAATCTCAAAGACTTCTTCCATCTATGAAAACCCACAGTCTAGATGACGGTTGGTCAGATCAAGGATCAGAATCTAGCTACAGTACTTATTCTGACTCAGACTCTGACAGGTAACAATTTTCCCATCTTGTTCAAATATTTCTGTACTAAACCTTGCCTCAGTATCATCCCCGATTGGGAACCATATGTAGATGACATATCTGGAGAACTTGTATACATTGATTGTCACCCCTTTGTCACTCAAAATCAGTACCAAACCAAGGCAAATAAAGAACCAGAACCATTTTCAAAATCGCAGCTGCGTAGGAGCACTAGAGGCAAATTTCTGCGTTTATTAAGGAAAAGGGAAAGCAAGAGATACAAAAAGAATCAAAAACCTATGGAAGAAGGTAAGTTGGTTTGTATTGAGTTGAGGGTGATTTGAATGTGTTTGTTTAGGAGTTGAAGTGAATACTCAAAAAGTGAAATTCCAAGATTTCCAAGAAGGAGAGCAAAAAGAGGTTTCTTTAGAGATTGACCATGAGAATAGATATAATTTGTCCAGTGATAAATCACTTGCAGAGTCTTTGCTAGGGCTGATTGTCAGTACTTTGTCTGATGGCAATAGAGTTATGATTGCAGGTATTTTCTTTCAAAATAAACCTTACTTTATTACAATTTTCACTATACATAGGTTTTTCCTATGATAGTAAAGCTAAACATGATAGAAACATTAAAATTGGAGATTGGTTGAAAACCATAAACAATATTGAAGTAAATGTGAATAATTTAGACGACATTTTACAAAAATTTATCAACCACAATGAGGTTCTCTTGACATTGCAAAGAGTGGCAGCTACAGAAGTTACTAAAGGCCCTCCGATAAACACCCTTAATTTAGAATCTGCCTTTGTTAGGGATCTATTGAATTCTAAAGTCGAAGAAAACCAGTTGGTTTTGCAGAAATTATGCGCATATCCTGCGGGTTTAGTATTCATCAATACTGGTAAAGTTATTTTTAAACACAAAAACATGTTTCTCTACTTTTCTTGTATGTTCTAGATAACTTAGAGGAGAATAACAAAGCAAATGAAGATTTGATTTACTGCTTCCCAAGGCCTTGTCAGAAGAATTTGTTGTGCAACTCTCGAGGAGTGTTTATAACGTTAAATCATCTCTTAAACGACATTACTAGTACTTCGCCTAAGTGCAGCTCTCTGCTCTTCCAAGAGAAGCTGCTGCACATTGTCTACACGCGCTACGACAATCAATTATTGCTGTTTATGGTACCAGATGAAAGAGCCAGTGTTAAAGAAGCAGTTTTGATGAATTCAGAGATTACAAGATTTTTTGAGTTTACCTTCAACAGTGTCGACGAAGCCTTTTCAAATCAACGCTATATTGAGCAAATAGACAGATTTATGTTTAGGTGTGTTTGTCTTTTATTTTAAGGTTTTCGTTATTTTGGTTTAGATATTTGGCTAAAATTATATGTAACACTGACTGGGCCACAACAGAACAGTTCATGGAGTACCAATTCGAGCTCGAGGACCGCAGCAATTGCATGTTTGAGCAGGTAATGCCAGTGGTACCCACTTTGAAGCTGCATGACGAAGCTGTTACTCAAATTGATGATGCTTTGTCAGAATTAGAAGCCAGCGATTATAGAGAATGGGTATTTTATTGTAATAAACTTTTTGGTAAAAAATAGTAATTTGCATTCATTAGAATGAAGATCCATTGGACTGTCAGCGTCTCTTCACCATTCTCGGCAGTGCCTTATTTCATTCTGGCTACTTATTACATTCCCATTTAATGCAAGAAGACCTGGTGGATGTGTATAATTTCTGCAAAAACCAGGGAATAGTCCATCTTTCCCAAACTGAGCCAGTTAAATCTTTAGTCTTATGGAAGGAGGTATTTCCCAGGTCATGCAAATCTAAATTTGCAGGAGACGTGGCTGTGCCCCAAGGGGGACGATACTTACTGGTTGTGGGCACAGAAAAGGTCGTGTTATTTTTTGGGTTTAATTTTTTTTAATGATATAGTTTAGGATTTTTTGGCTGTAATAATGGAGGCTGGGGGAGCCACGGAACCACCAGAGGAAAACATGGGGCCAGATGCATTTTACGTTGAAGAAGTGCAGGCCACTTTAGCGCACGTGCAGGAACTAGGGTTGAGTATTGTGGCAGAGCGTATGCTCATTGCAAATGGGGGTTTTATGGTAGCCACCCCTATGCCTCCTTTAAGCAAGAAAAAAACCGACTTTATGGGTGTGTTTATTTCTTTTAAAGAAAACTTTAATTCTTAGAGAGAAACTTTAGGTTTTAACAAATCAATATCACCTCAAACTAGCAATAAAGACGCGGGAATTGCAGCAAAAAAGAACGAAGTAATTTCTATATTAAAGAGGCGCAGTTCGGAGCAAAACATACTGAATACTACAGCAAACGAGGACACTTTTGACGCATATTCTGAGGGTTCAGAAAGCCAGAGCTACAGCGAAATGAGCGATGAATCGTCTAGTAGGAATAGAAAGTTCAAGTATGATTCAAATGATGAGGAATCGGATTTTGACGAGTACGGAGTAAGTTTATATTTCATCATTCAGTGATAGTTGTTCAATATTGGTACTAAGATTTTGCATGTTTGTATAAATTTATCAAAAGGAAGGTAGTCAGATAAGCAGCAGCAGTTGCGACCTATCGGAAATACGTCAGTCTTTGCTATCAGATATCGGAGAGTACTCCCCGATTCAGTTAACCACAGGTAGACATAATGTTCTTTATCATTTCGTGCATTTGAACACCACTGAAGGAATGCTGGTTATGCCTCTGGAGCATGGAATTCAGTCCGACACTTACCACTTGATTTTAAACAATTTTCGAAGGTGTTGTCAGGGGATTCATGACGTGTTTCAGAGCACATTGCGATTCAAGGTATATTTAAGATTTTTTAGTCATAAAAATGAATGAATTAATGAAAAAAAAAGTAATATAGATTACTTTTGCGTTTGTCTTTTCGATCTTTAAGTTATGAATTTGTTTCTGGGTGAGACAATTTAGGAACTCAAAGGGACATTTTTAATATTCTAGAGCCTGCCAGCCCAAGATATAGCAAAATCGTTAATGAATAAAAGTTTGATTGCAATTAAAGAGTATGGAATGTTGTTTGAGTGTCCGTTTAACATTGAAAAAGAGGGCAATAAAAAGAGCAAAATTGCCTACTGGGTTTTAGGGTAAGCCTTATTCCAATTAGATATTTACAAAATTACAATTTTATATCGTGTTTTTTGTAGGAGGTTGTTCTACACACCACATCCCAAGGAATTGTATGTATGTTATCAGGACACAGTGCCTCAAAACCTTGTAGATTTGGCTTTTAAAATCAATCTAAATAGTATCACTTAAACTTGTAAAATATAAAGGAATATATCAATAGGGCCCATAATCTGTTGGATGTGGATGTTTTGCAATTTAGGCGTTGAAAAATACAACAACACCGTCATTGTCAACTTTTATTTCATAACAATTAAGCACAGGATTGCAAAAACCTTATATCTCTAACTTCAATATTAACGGAGGTACCTCATTAAACCACCGAATTTGAAATACTTTGTAAAATATAATTTTTAAAATAATAAACTTTTATCACAAGTTAGTTAATCACCTCAGTTCAATTAATATCTTCTGGAATGGGCTTGATTGAATCCAATAAGAATTTTAAAACTCCTCCAGCCATTTTACTGCCATAATGCCCTTTCCAATATTGCCTATCCTGGCCTTCATGGTAAAAATGTATTTTCATGATATCTGGAGGATAATCTGAGAGATATAATTCTTTCTGAAAAGAAAAGTGGTGGTAAGTACATTAAGTGAAAATAGGGCTTTAGTATGAGTGGTATTGTCTATGTGTTAAGTTTTGTCAAAAAGTAAATTTCCTGAAACCACACTCTGTTTCAATAGTTTGACAGTAAAATGGCTTACCTTTTCCCATGGTTTATTTTCCCATTGTTCAATTGATCCAGATGTTTCTATAAAACAATCTGGAGATCCACGGTTATCTATTGTGCCTTGCACCCTATATCTAAAGTAATGTGGTTTCCATTCATTTCCAGCAATTGTACATGAAATTGTCAATTGATAACTAGCAGCACAGTCAAATCGCCCCACAAACCATTCACTTGCAAATAATGTGGGTCTGTATTTTCTAATTATGTACCTTAACAATCTTTTTGGCTTCAAATCAACTTCCTAAAACAAAATAAACATAAATAAAAAACATGACTAATTGTGTCAGTTGAATGTACCTGGTATTTTGCACATTTGTCATAAGAAGTGGCAAAACAACTGGTATGTCCCAAAAATTCAGGCTCTTCAGGCAAAGGGCAACTGCCATATGGTTCATTTTCCACAATAAACTTGTCACCTTCATTAGCCACTATATTCCAATGGTTGAACCTTTCCTGACCATTTCCATTTCTGATCAGGTTTTTAAAGTTGTCAGTTGTGTAAAAACAATAGAAAACATACCATGGCAGTTTCTTCGCTTTTTTAGGGTATTCTTTATAGTTATAAATATCATGCCAGAGCGCATTGGATTTTGCAATATTGTGCCAGTTTTTACACACTAAAGAGCATTTGAGTATATCAGAGGGTGTTAGGTATGTCAAAATGTTTACTAATATTTCTTGGGGAACGTATGATCCATTTAACACTAGTCCATTTAGTGGGTCACCTTGTAAGTCAAACTGTCCAAGAAATTGTATATTTTTGTCATCTGGGACAGTTCCTTGCAAAAAATTAGAGGCAATTCTTCTAATAATTGAAGCCATCTAAATGAGCTAAAATGTTTGTTTTTTTTATTACTCATGAAATTTCTTCTGCTAAAAACTTTTGTTATGAAAACGCCTGTTAAGTATCTAAAACAATTACTTTTAAGTCTATAACAAACCTTTTAAAACCCTGTATATCTTTATTGTGTTATTAGTAATTATTAGTGGATTGATTGAATATATAGGACAAAATGCTAATAAGATATTCTGTGACCAAATATAAATGGTGATTCAAAGGTGACGAAGTCACCGCTTCTTTTACGGTTTAGGTACGATTAAAACCATTTTAAATCATTTTATGTTATGTTTATGTTGTGTTCTGAGCTGGTTTATTTGTTTGTTTATAGTTTAACTGTCATTGTCATAATATCTAATTATTAATACATTATTCTGATAATAAGAGTAATATGTTTTTCTTTTTTTTTCCCATACCCAAATGAAGGATAGCAATACACTTGGCCGTAGTTTAATGTTTACGATTTGTAACAGCTGTCAGTATGAAGGTTGAAAGATGTTAAGGTGTAAACTATGTAATCATTGATATTAAAAAAAAATTAATACACAATTTTAATTGAAATCCATTAGTAAATGACTTATCACATTTGCAATATTCGTATTTCTGGTACGTTAAAATAATATCATATTAATTTGGCTATTTGTGTTGCAAACCTTGTATTATTGAAATCACAAGCAAATTGCATTCACCACAATGTCAGCAACTGCCTTATCGGGAAACTCGAGTGTTTCACATCAATTCAAATCTTTTTAACTACTACTAATTCTAAACTAGCAAATTCTATAGCGATTGTAAATCTCTGAACAATCTTGAAATAAATTCGCTTACAGTTGACATAATACCTGATCTCCATCACTATGTACAAATGCAATTACCGTCGATTTCCTTATAAACCCTAACTATTTCGTAAATAAACAATAAGAAAAGATGTGTGCAATCAACGAACATAACAGGTTTTCAAGGATTCCTCATTCCAAATAACAACATATAACATTTCTTCTGAAACAAAAACTGTCAGAAATCTTCCATGTAAAAACCTGTCCACCATAATGTCACCAATTTCTCTTCTACACTTTCCAAACCAGCAAAATTCTATATGATGTTCTACAGTATGTCAGTTCTGACATTAGCCTTTTTTGGAATTTCCTAACATTGTGCCCCTTTAAAGAAGATCCTATTAATTCCGAACTGCAACAACATTAAAATGGGCACCAAATACAAATTGATGAGCATCACTGGTGATATTTACCACACCCTCATCAACAGTTACGGTGATACAAATGGGTGACGTGGCCATGGCCTGTGCCTTTCGCATTTTAGCCCAAGACACCTCCAGTGACTTCGCCATAGTCAACTTGAACGAGGACAAAATGATGGAGGAGCTTTTGAACTTGCAGCATAGCATATTATTTCTGAAGATCAAAATTAGCGCTGGAAAAGGTATTGATACTCTGTTGACTGCAGGATCCAAAATGTGTATTGTTACCGCAAGACAGAAGAAAGAAGAGTCTCGATTGAAATTGATGAGAAGAAACAGTGGGATTTTGAAAAGAATTGTTTCCAATCTCGTCAGGTATTCTCCTGATATTGTTGTGAGCAATCCTATTGACATTTTGGCGTATGTTGCTAGGAAACTTAGCTAAGAACCGAGTGATCGGCTCAGGAACTAGTCTGGATTTTACTAGATTTCGGTATGATATTGCGGACAAATTGAGTGTTTTCAGAAAATGTTCACGGCTGGATTTTGGGAAGAGCATGAAGATTCCATTGGTCTAAAATGAGCGTAATAGGAGTATGTTTAAGGGAATTAAACTCTGCTGTTGAAACTGATGATCCAGAAAACTGGAAGAACATTCATAAGCTCGTGATGGGCTCAACTCATGAGGTGATTAAGTTCAAAGGAATCACCAATTAAGAGATTGGCTGACCGTGGTCAACCTCACCACTACAATTTTGCGGAATCTCAACAAAATCCATCCCGTATCCCACCTATATTAAATAGATATAGAGCACGAGGCCTTTTTGTCGCTATTCTGCATTTTAGGGTGCAACAGAATAAGCAGCATTGTAGACCCTAATTTGTCCGAAGAGAAGAGGCGTTGGCATGAAGTTTTCCCTTGCCAAGGTGGTCGAAACTGCCAATGGAATGATGGTTTTTTTGTTCCTAACCATACGGTTTAAATGATTTTCGATGATTAAAATACGGTTTTCAGTATAAATAATAATGTATTTGCTCCGTAATTCGGCAAACATACTAATTACATTCACTTGAAGTTAACGCTAGTAGTGTTGTGTTAGGCTATTAGAGGATATGCAGTCGTGTAACTAAAATAAGCGTTTGTAGTAGTTCTGAACTTAAAAACTAACAGAATTTGTACTTGAAGTCCGATCTTTTAAAGTCAAACGCATAAAAATACTTAATTCTCGAAAACTTAAAGTAAATGTTAAATCTGACTGACTAGACTTCAATAATATTAGTAAAAACTATATACAAGTAGTCGAAATTATTGAATATCAATAATCTCGAAAATTAGTGATAAATCTATTCAATAAATTAGAATGTTACAGTCTATGATAGGAACGCTCGGACCGTGGCTTCTAAGGGTTTCCGACAAACCGGGCACGATTTAAGGGCAGAAGAACACTCGACACAAGAGACAATATGTCCGCAAGGTAAAAACACGACTCCCACTTCTTGCTGCAAACAGATTTTACACAAAGTTTTTACGTCTCCCTGACTCTCCTCGTCCGAATCGCAAGCTTTGATCACAACCTCTTTTGGTTTCGGGCTCTCTTTGGCTTCAGAGGTGCTGGGGACAGCCGTAGCGAAGCGTGGGTCTCTCTTCTGCTTCACAGTGTTAATGTAATCTTGGCCCTTTTTTAGGAACAGATATGAACACTTCGGGAACCACAGGGCATGCTCTTCCCAAGGGTTATCGTCCTGTTCCCAGTCTTTCAATCCTCCACCGCAGTGGAAGCAAATAGTTTGGTCCCCCACTCCCACGTAGAAAAATCCCGCTTCCGCAAGATCGTGAGGGGTTTGCTTAATGGATTTGGGCCAAATTTCGAACGTCTTCAATCGGCTAGCGAGGGAGAATTTGTCTAAATGCGTCGGACCTTTATTTTTATTTATCCCCAATTTTTCCAATTGGATCTCGTCTTCGGGAACTGAATTTGGAAAAATGTCGCAGCCGTAAAGTCCACATGTGTCACTGTTTCGCGTGTTCGAAGAATTTACCTCTTGGGACATAACAAAAGGACAGTTGGGATTCCACGATCGATGATCTTCCATGGGTTCGTCTCCCTCCGCCCACTGATACCCTTCTATATGGCAATAAGGACACAGGACAATGTCATTGTGTCCAGAGGGGTTCTTATAATAAAACCCTGCTTTCGCTAACGTTTCTTTCGACACGTTCTTGTTGGGCCAATTCACATAACTTTTCAACCTGTCCTCATATTTTTTGAAGTCTAAGCTATCGAAATCGATGGAAGACGCAGTCAAGGATGATCCAGTTAAAGAGGACGCAGGTTTGTTCCCGTTGTCAGGCAAATCTAATACTTTGGAGCGGTCGGTAGGAAGAGGTGGAACAGCGAACACACAACTCATAGTTTCAGCTTCTTAGATGTACCCCAGTCCAGCAATCCTGTAATATAAAAAGAAGCCGTTGAGTGCTTTGGTTGAAGTACCATTAAGGTTGAAGGATGGTTTAAAATCAGGTGGTGGTAGCAGCAATGAATTAAAAAGGTTGTCACTAATATACTTTATTTAAGGAGTGAACCCCAACACACAGCTAACAATAAGGTTTGGTATGAGACTTCAATAGCTTTAGAGCTCTTTGTGTCTAGAGAATTCCTGTGGCGAATAAAATACGTGGCAGATCGATTCAAGAACTAATAGTAATGGTCCTAACAAATTGATTCCCAAACATCATAGATCTACTGTTTTCATGGGCTAGAATCTCTCAAACGTGCCACTTGCGTTCAAAATAAGAAGAATTCTATTGGAAATAGGTGAATGGCAATGTGTCTCAAGAAATTTCAAAATGAATATTATCCTAATTGACACTACACCCATTCATGAGAATGCTCAAGGAAGGATTTTCAAGGTTTTGGAGGGCAATTAATTTCCTTAATTTTAACATCCTCATGTACCAACATCTTGGGGATAAAATTGAACAGACTTAAATGAAACGCAACAAATGAGTTACGATAAGGTACCGAGGTCTCGACATTATCAGCCCAAGTCATATCAAGAGTAATAGAGAATTCTACTGTTTGCTTCGAACATGAATGGACTTTATCCTCACATGAGGATATTTTCTGAGCACGTCTAGGCCACCGCTCTCAAGAAAACGAACGATGACTTATCGAGGCCTTATCAACCCAATTGATGCCCCTATACAAAGCGTTTCACGAGTAATGAGGCTTCGGTTAATACAGTAACAGTGCAGAGTCCAACTTTCTTTATACTCGCACATAAAGTGGCGGTCGTTATGCGAGTATCTGTCGACAATAATGGTTCCAGTACCAGGCCGGTACGGTCGTACCGCCATTGGAAAAGGACGGCGACACCGTTGGAATTCAGAGACCATTCACGAGTTCCCACATTCCGTTGGCCCGCGCTCCCCGGGCCCCTTTACCCACCCGCCCTACCACATTCCACAGAGATCACATCAATGACCGAGCAGCGGAAACTGAAAAAAGCAACAGCGAAAGACAGAGACGGCAGAGACCCACACGGAGGGCCCCAGACGGATTCTCGGAAAAGCCGGCATCTTGTACCTACCACAGACTTGGATACGTTGAAATCGACCTGATGTCGTTTTCCATGCGATCTTCAATATACAAAGTTGCTCTAAATGCGATTACTATAGTAAAATAAACCGAGAACAACGGGGGGGACCAACATATGGTTGATTACGACTATCGATAGTTGGCACAGACCGCTTTCCCAACCTACTTTTTGCAGACGGTTTTCGGAAGGGTTCGAAAGCATGCAGTGATAAGGGGAGGTTGTACTGACCTTAAATTACATCCAAAACCGGATTTTGGCACTGGAAATGCATTAGAAAGGCGAGGAATTTGAAATTTCGAGACCACAACACGCACACACTGCAGGGCGAACAGCGCCAGTCTGCCAACCAGCCAGCCAGCCAGTGAAGTATGCGGGCACCGTTGCCAAGTTTCAAAAGGACGGAGCCGCAAACTCGTTTCCCCGACCAAACCGTATAATTTATCCCACGAGTTAATACGACTGGACGCTTGTAAATCCCTCAAAACTAAAAATTCGAGGTAAAATACCATAATTAACTCCAAAAACACTTAACTTCAATCGAGCATTGAGGGATCCTTTAACGGCGCTTTGCAGTTGTTTTTAGGTTTATTAAGTTTGTCAAAGGCGGGTGTTGCGAAATTTGTTGTTGAAGAGTACCAAGATCGTTTTGTTTCAATTTTGGTCATAATTCGCAATAAGCGAGATAGACTTATATAGGTTCCCAGGGTGAACTGGGAGATAGAGAAACAATAATGATACAAAGTGTAATAGAGCAAAATCGATGTGCTTCTGTCCTTTTTATTGGGTGCAGCAGTAGGGAGATGGGATATGCTCGATTTACGGGAAAGCAAATCAGCTATCAAAAAGTATTTGTTTCATGCTAAAAGGGTGTCCCATTCATTAAATTAGTTTTTACTACTATTTACTATTTTTGAAAGAGAAACTTCATGAAATCAGTTAATCATGGAAGCGCATTACATTTGGGGCAAGTACTGAATTGGATTTTCAGCATTCAAAACTCGTTTAAAATATTTGGTTTTAATTTAATGGCAAGGCTGTCTTGTTGATTATGCCAGTGGCGTATCAAAGCAGCTGCCACAGCCACGATTCTTTCAAATTGACTAAATCCTGTTTTTATTACGTATTTTTACAGCGTTAACTAACGATCAAAAAGTTGCACTTCATGCATAATCTTAATGGTACAAATGAACTGCTCTTAGCGCATTATACGCGAGCATGAATTGCCAAAATTATACGTGAACATCAAAAACCTACTTACATATCTCATACGTAGGTAGAGGAACATTGATCAAAACTCTATCGTAAACGAAATTAAGTTGCACAAGAGTATTGATTTTTCACGCGAAGTAGGAACAACACCATTAAAATCAAGCGGCACTCCGTTCTCTTTTGCAACAGCTCGTTCTAAGATTTTCTTTATGAATGAATGAATGAAAATAAGAGACTATAGGTGATTTGCAAATTATACTCTTATGCGTCATACTTAAAGCGATATTACGTGTAAAACATAAATGTTTTTCAATGTCGTTCGCGGACTACAGGGAAAATCGATTAAAAATTATTGGGACGACGTGGAAACGTCTGCGTCGAACTGAAAACTTGCCATGTTTACTTACGTCGTGCAAACGCTGGAAATCTCCACATTTAGTCTAATCCTGGGAATTTTTTTTGGTGCACCATACGTAAACAAAAACACCGATCAGATGCCGTACGGCCGTATGAGCGTGAGAAACTAGCAGAAGTTTGAATAACAGACCATGGCGGCCCAACAAAACTGAATCGGAAATGTGCCTCTCTCACTCTCTCATATGACTCTTATTCTGTTTAGATGCGTTGTAGAGACGTTTATAACGACGTACTAGCGCCGATTGAATTGCTGAATTTACGTTTTGTCATTTACTGAACTGCATTAATCAGCTGAGGCTAGGAACAACAGCCCCTTATATAGGAGTTCTATAAAAAGATAAAAAAAGATAACACTGATAAAGCTTGAATAGCTAGTCAGTTTGCACATTATGCTGTCTTTATTAAGCACTTGGAATAGTTCAATAATAATAATAAAACTTAGCCTGTCCCGTCTATTTATTGAAAACAGAGTCGACATATTAACAATAAGGATAAAATTTAAAAAAGCTAGGATTAAAACTTTTTTAATTCAGCTTTACAGGGCAAAAACAATACTTCTATGCCAGTTAGTGTATGTCCGCACCATTCGGGTTGTTAAAGTGCCTATCGGCGCTTTGACGCTAAGTCACCCGATGGTTTCCGAGGATACCCGAGCAAGAACGGCAATAAAAAATAATCAAATTCGCCCAGCGCTTACCTTATCACAGTAATTGTTAATTTCACTTTTTTTTTAAACCGTTTATTCACTTATTGAAGCTTAGATTTTATTTTTACAATTTTTTTTCTATTCTATTCTATAAGTATAAAATATAAGATATTTAAATTGGCGAAAACACTAGATTTTAGCAAATTAACATAATTTGTTCTTTATACTTCTAGAAAGATAGGGAAACAAGGCAGATTGTAAGCGAGAACTCCATTTTAAACAATTTTATAATTTGATAAAAGATAAGACAAATATATATAGTGGTCTTTATTCGGCCTATTGAAAATATTTCAAAAAACGGAATTATTTAGATTAGATTATTTTAGATTCCAATCTTTACACCTGTACTGATACTGAGAATCTCATTATTTTCTTCAAATTGCCACGAATGCATATATAGGTCAAAAATTTGATGGTCCATTGACCTGATATCCCAGACTGATAAACTTTATTAGGCGCCAGAGCAAGATTAACATCAGATAATTTTTTCCCAATTTGTTCCAATAATCTCATGATTGCCACTCATAGATAAATTAATATTATTTTGATTCTAAAAGACTTGTTTTTAATTAAAAAAATCCCGTCAGCACAACATTTTGCTCTTACATAAATAAACATTAACGACAATTAATCCGTGACAACTGCAATAATAATAATAACATTACGGAACGTCCCTGGTAGTACCAACAAAAAGTAGTTTTTGGAACGGGCCATTTTGAGGGGGGGTCCAGGGTCAACAAGATTCGACTCACCAATTGTTTATTCTTCGAATTCGCCATCAGCAACAAGGCGTTACGTCATTGCTTTATTATTAAACGTATTGCGGCAATTTAATAAGACTAAACACGAAAAAAGTAGAATACTGCGTCGTAGATTTGGACCGAAAAACCTTGTCGATGTCATGTAGTAATTGTAATCCTTGAACATAGTTTTTTGTGTGTAGATAAGGTGCAGAGAGATTTGTTTTGTAGATAAGGAATATGTGATGAGTTCTCAAAGAAGATCATAAATGAGAAATAGGAGGGATGTGCGTAGTGGAACTTCAGCAAAATGTGCAAATTGTTTAAATTTTATTAATAATAATATATCTAATAGGTAATTTTCTCCGTGTGGAAAGAAATAGATCAACTCTTGAAATTTGTGCAAGCTTTCATACAAAGGAGCAGATATTGTTCTCAGCAATTTTTACGCTGAATCGTCCGTTTGTGAAACAGCGATTGATCGGTTAATTTAAAGATTCATACATTTGATTTTGCATTTTCATTAATCTTTTGTAAATGTAAAAAATCTTTAACGTTTTTGGGACGTTACGGCACATAACTTATGGGCGTTGTGTTAATCTGTAATCACTAGTTCTATAAGTAAACAATATAAATTAAGAAGAAAATGAAATTCTGTTTAAAACGTACGTAATGTTCGTAATATAGAAAATTGAAATGAGTGGATTGCGATTTTCGAAAAGAGCATTTTAGATTTCGAAAATCGTCCTGTATGAAATCCTTATTTGAGGACCTTGATTTAGAACCACTTTAAATAATGAAGAAAGGTGGCATGAAAGTGACTCCGTATTTTGAGAATTAAAACTTTCCACTATTCATCAAAAATTACTCATTACTCACACTCCTAAATAGAGAGTTTTACCCAATGTTCATAAGAATTGTTTACTGTCGTTGATTTAATTTATTTAGTCTAATTTTCCATTCGATACATATTAGTAGAGTGGTTATTTCCTCTTTTCAATTGTTCTCATCAATCGTATCTCTCATGGAAATTCACTTCCGACAGCGATTATTCTGATGACTAACCAAAACCACCATCAGCATAATACTACAAACACTTCATTCATAAGAAACAAGTTTCTGTAATCACCATTTCGTGCTTCCTTGCTCATGATCACATCTCTGCTTAATCATTGATTTTCCTAGTAGTAGCCATAATGCAATAGTGACACTTAGGCGCCGTTTCCGATGAATGAAACACATCTGCAAATCTCATGTTGTGAAGTGAAAATCACCCAGCACGTGCCTGACCAGGCCACCTGAATTGGGTCTCATTGACAACAATGAAGAGGCCCATTTCGTCTTCTATACCTCCTCGTGTTTACTGAGCGTTTAGTTTGTTTATGCACCGTAAAATACCGGATATGTCGACTCGGTTTCATGGGGAAAATAAAGAGAAACAGACTTCCGTTTATATTTATATCATTGACAAAGAGTGCAAAGACAAAGAGTGCTCGTTTAATTTTCTAGATAGAACCCGCACTCCGCACCATGCGGCTATTAAGTCCATTATAACAACCCACAGTTCTGCCCTAGGAGGGTTTTTTTGATCATTTTATGCTTTTAATCCAGACTTAAAAGGGGGAATTTACGTCGTTTACATTGTTTCAAAGTAGCTGACAAGAAATAACATTTTATCAGAAAATTGACCGATTTCAAATAATTCACTCATTGTTTAGAGATCTTTGCTTGTGAAGGCTTTTATAAATAGAACTTATAAACCGCAAATATGCTGCAATCGCTGGTTTGTGATATCAATAATGTGAAATAAACACTTTTTCGTTATCCAAGTCAGAATCATTTTTTATTTTTTTTTTGTTATTTTCATCTTGACTTAATCTTATCCACAAGACCTCAGTCCGAAGGTCGAAAATATAAGGAATTTTTTTAAGCTGTAAATTACTGTGGTCTGAGACACTTTAAACTATCTGATAATCTAGTCATAAAATCATAAGTATACACCTTTGTATTTTGCTATTTGCACTATAAATTGTGGCGTTCTCATACAATAGAAGCCTATCAACACCATGATAAATTTTTAAACCGCAATATACCATTAGTTATTATGTTTAGTGCGTTTACCTTTTTGTTATAACAATAAACATAAGCTCGCTATGAGGCCTTTCTTCGTTGTTCCCAGGGTTAAAGACCAGTTTTTTTATTTTGAAGTAAAAATTCTTGCTGATGATAACAAGGGACAAATGCTTGGGGTTAAAGTACCAAGACCGTGTTAATCGAAATATCCACTGAGTCACAAAACACACCAGCTGAAGAACAATGTTAAATCGGTTATTCATGGGCTCATGAACAACAAACGTGATTATTTTTAGAATCACTGGAATGTTAATTGAATCCAGAGGTCGTTAAGTTTTTTTTATCACTGTAGCATAGTGAACTACATTGGATTTTCAATTTCATTCGCACCACATGTCTTTGAAAATCTTAGGTATAAGTAGATCGAGGGTTTTTTGCAATAATTTTTGCGGTAAAACTTTTCCGAAGGTGTAAAGTTTATGGCCAGTTTTCTATAGGGTGCACAAAAGTACAAATGTGTCAAGCAGCAAGGGAAAAAATTGAAACAAATTTAGCCTTAAAACTATTAAAAACTTAAATTTTAATGATAGATAATTCCCAATTTTAAAATTAAAATCTTTCGAATTGTTGGGAAATTACAGGAAGTACAAAGAAAACTTCATTTGACTGTCAAAATTTGTAATTGCCACCATTGTACAAGTGCTAGTGATAATCCCAAAAATAAAAATCAGCTAACAGCTTATATCCATCCTTTTCTACCATACGGGGGCACATAAAGACAAAAAATTAGTCATCATTCTGTCACCTCGCGGTAAATTAAAATCTGGATACAGTGGACTAAAATGAACACTACTTTGAATGTTAGCCTTATTTGAAGCGTGTCATTTTTTATTAATGCTTAGAGGAAAATCACTTTTTGGCCTATTTGGGGAGCCAAAGAGAGATCTTTGAAGATTAATATGAAAGCCACAGTTTTTGTCACGATGCTGAAAAATATTTTGCATCGCTCATTCAATTTGATTAGATTTTCGAAACGCTGAAACTCAATTGTCTTCCGAAATTGGATCATTTTGAGCAAAGTTATTACACCTAAACAAGTCTCGTGCTTACAGGAGGAATGTAGCACCTTGACAAGCGCACGTTTTTCCTTACACTTAAAGTAATGACTTAGATAATGGTGGTAATCACTGCAAGAAATCTTTAGAGAGGTATGCTCAGCTGAGCGGTACAGTTTTTATATCAAACCGACGACCTACTTTGCTAAAGGTCGTCGAAGAAATTAACAGCATTGTTGCCAGTCTTCAAAGCGATGAAAAAGGTAATTTATGAACATATTCATATGATGGATCTTAAGTTGTCTCTGCGTTAAAGAGGCACTTAATACAGAATGTTATAAGTACCTGGAAAAGATACTTTAAGGCATTATTTTCAATACATTTCAGACAAACTTCAAACTGGTGAAGTATTCGGATTTTTTTTCCAACATGGTATATTTTACAATGTTTACCAATGCCTGTTAAGAAATAAGCTTTTCCGGGCTAATATTTAGTATATACATACTTTATTTTTCCCAATAACAATGAGTCAATAAATCTGTGGGCGTCTGGATATTGGAACAATTATTGTTGTCATTTACCATACGTGTAGTGTAACACCGTGGGTGTGCCGTGTTTTAGGTAATTTGGTGTTTTTTCGATACGCCTACACAATGCACATTTAGTAATTACTTCATGGTTCATGTAAGGTGCGCATTTGCAAGCCACTTGACATTCAAATGAGCGTCAGGTATAAAAATAAATCCATTTAATGACAAGGCATTAATCAGAGAGTTAAAGAGGAATTTTTAATCAGATCACTACTGCATTCCCAAGCTTTGAATACAACTTCTCATTAAGCATGCAAGAGGTGGGAAAAAAAACATAAGTTTGACTAAACGAAAAACTCACAAAAATGCCAACATTTACTGCTTTGTTATAAACCAAAAAATGGCAACGTTGAGCTTAGCTTTTGTTTCAGAGACCTACGCTAATTTTTGGCAAGATGAACGGATGACTTTAACCACAACGTTGCCAGATCGGGTATTAAATCTGAGGTTTGTGAGATATCTTGTGGTAATATAAGATCATTCCTCTTGAAATTTCTTTAAAGAAAAGATGTGAATTTGGTGAATTAGATTCACACTTTTAGGAATACCACTGGTTTCAGTTAAGTTTTAGCGTTCTAAAGATTTTTAAATTAAAGTTGTCAGTGGCGTACATCTAAGAAACAAAAAAAAATGTTTAGTTTTTGACCTCGTTTAGTACATCTCTGTATTAACCCCAATAGCAATGCAACGTTCATTATTTATAATATAACAAGTATTTATAATAGTGGACAATCGAAAAGTACCATAAACACTGGCGTGTGCCTCTCTAAATAAAGATATGAATGTTTTAAGTAAGTATTTATGCGTATTTTGATATCGAAAATGGCGCTCAAAGCGGTAATAAGTATAGTACTCTTTTAATGCCAATTGAAACTTTATTGCTAGTGTTTGTAATAATAACTTTCGCCTACAGAAAAATACCATAATCAGTGGCAAATTGTCTTTCTATATAAAGTAACTCAAATTTCAAAACCAAATTTAAAAAAGATGAATATTTTATATGTATTTTGGCACTAAAATACTGTTTCAAACCCTCTCCCAGGTACTCCTTTATTTTTATATCAATTGGGGCTCTAATATTAGTGATCATAATACTAATTTCAGATTAACGAAACATACTAGTCAGGGGCTTTTTACTTCTCTAAATAAGTACTTTGGTAACTCATTTAATGGCTGCAAAACTCTATACAGAGCACCCCTGTTTTGATTTTAATTAAAGATCTAAGGTCACTAGAGCCTTGTTTGAAATCAAATAAAAAAAAAAATTTGATCAAATAAAAAAATCTGTCACAAAAATGCTGACTTTGTTCTATGGGAGAGTGTCACAATCCAGGGGCGTAGTAATTGTCTGAATATAGTTAAGAATTTTTGAACATTAGAGTTAAATTCAAGCTCTCCAAATTCCCTCTCTCCCTCCCACTCCTTCCTTCTTCCCTCCCTCTCTCGGTCTGCCACTGTTACATTAATACTAAATGCGAGTCTAGTATAAATGAATTTTGGAGAGATGATTGATTGATTCTGGCAGATGCTTCGTAGGGGGTATTTCTAATCTTAGGGTGAATTTATTTGTTCCTGAGGGATTTTTCATAGTTTCATAATGGTGGTAAGATTACAGTCGAGAAGAATTCAGTGCGAAAGCGGTTGGTTTTCTTGTTCTGAACCAGCAGATCGGAGTTGCACATATAATTTTCCAGTCATTATTCAATGTTTTTGTTTGCGTGAAGTGATAAGATTTTAATGAGTATTTTACTGACATCATTCTACTAAGAATTGCTTGCGAATATTTAATTATGTATGATACAGCAAAAGTAAAATAATGAACTTACTTAGCTGACGTGCCTCTGATAACAATGAATGAAAAATTTAAGTTCCTTAAATTCTATTAGTGTCATTATCAATAATTGATAATTTCACACAATGCGAATAAAGATTATTGACGTGATTATTACGCTCTTAAGGGAATTTAATCAGCCAAACTATCCGGTATTTTTCAGACAAATCCCATTAGCTAATAATAATCAATAGCTTCAATACCATGACTAACCTCGTATTTAATTTGGCTTATTTCGTTCATAAATTACCAGCAATCAAATGCTAATTTGTTACCACCTACCACGACAATCTCAGCCCACTCTCATATTACGTGAATACCACGCATGTAATGCCAGAAACGCAGTTGTTTGGTTGATGATCCTGATGTGCTTGGATGAAGCATTAAAACAGCACATTAGGTTGGTAAATTAGATATAGAATGGGTGAAGGTGCAAATAGAGATCTTGCTGGTCAGTTTGCTTTGAGTCCGCTTTTGAGACAGAACTCAAATTTGATGCTAAAAATACCGAAAGTTAGACGTAGTTTTTAAATTTAGATCAAGTCGTTAATGCTGATGTAAAACAACCGAAAAGTAGTTTAAAAAGTCATCGACCTGTAGATTAATAGTATATAACTGTTATTGCTCACGCATCAAGCTATATTGATGTCTTATTATAGAAAAAGAGTTCTGGAAGGTCTCAAGCCTTACTTACTCTCTCGCATGACGTATCCTCACGACGTATTATTAACGTTACAACTTTGACCGTAAAACCTGTGTAAACCCGAAAACAATGGCGTCCGAAACTATGTAAATTGTCTTTTGTGCTTTGTTCTGCGACACGGGGTCCATTTAAATAACAATTGGACCTCGAACTGTTAAACACCACGTTTACCTCCGATACATTTTTTTTTACCATCTGTTATTATCTTATTTCCATATCCACATGCATAACGTTTCAGTGTTGTACGCTTGTTTCCTGTAGATCCTCCTTAGAGATTTTCATGGAGGTTCTTCGCTTGCAATACTGACGAGTTTCCCATGAAGAACCGCCAGAAACAGAAAGATTAGGAAGAAAGGAGTATGATTATTTCGATGGGAAATTAACAATGAACGAATGTTAGGATTGGAGGGCCTTCATGACCGGAAACGCAATAAAGGCGGAAAAGTTGTATGTTAAATGTTATCACGATAAACCACAGCCGCCCACGGCCCGCCCATTATTGCCTTCTCGTCTAAACTGATATTAAATGCACAAACAAGCGATTGTCTTTGATGTTCCGACCACGATGGCTTATCTAAAACATTACGCTAACAACATGGTGGATTATTATTGTTAGATGTACACACATTGTGCTTTGGGTACTCTCGTGCATTTTCAGTGCTAAGTAAGTACTTAATGAATGATTGACATGATACGTAAATTAATCCAGGGTTGTATGATAATAGTTAGTGCCTTGTATTAGTCCCCACGTCACCAGAACGGGAACCCGACCTGAGCTAAGAAAGGTGTGCAGAGTGGATCAAAAAGTAAATTTCCAAAGCCTCAAACGCAGCAAAAATCGTTTTTTCCTCGTGAAAGGCTCAAATCACTCGAAAAGCGATAGAGATGGCTACTAAAGTGTATTTAAAATTTGCTTCTTGTGGCTGGTAAATTTAAAATATTTAATAAAATAAAGTGCGTTCTGTAGAAAAAAATTGAGTTTCTTTGAGTTGAAGAGAATCATGTAAAAACTCCACGCACCTTATTTATTTTAGTATTACTCGAAAACTAATAGAAAGTGATATAGATATTTTCTATAGATATTCTATAGATAAATTAATTCGAAGGAATAGCAATTTAAAAAAATGCATGATGTATGGAGGCTTTTACATGAAAAAATGGAGTTTTCGCATCCTAAATAGAGGGAAAGAGATTTTTCATAATTTTGAAATTACAGTCCCATAAAGGCTGAAATTGCTTAAAACCTATCAAGGTAGCTATAAAATGAGTGCTTTAAGGAATTTTCCCTTTTAATCGGTATATTTCAAGTATTCAGGAATATACAGGATGTTTATAATGGCATGTCAAAAATTCGGCGAAAATTTGCGGACGATTTTAAGAAAAAAATTCATATGAACACGGGTCTCATTTCGCTTCCTGTCTGAAAGGAGTCGTTCCTTGTAATCGGTGGATACAAAATATTCAGTAACGTAATGAGTGTTTTATGAAGCTTAAGAGAGCGATCGTGTTAGGAGCTCCATTTAAGCAGCACTGAAAACATACTCTTGGCAATTCTAATATTACTCGAAAACTACAAGAGATAGGTGTCGAGGCTTCTATGAGTAAATTAATCTTAATCAAGGGCAAATCGGAAAATTGAACAATATACGTGGTGTTCCATGCGAGAAAGCAACGTTTTCGCATTTTAAGCATCCCGCAAATTTTGAAAATACGCTCCTAAGCGGACACTCAAAAAATCAACTACTACGGGCATTATTCCTCCTACGACACAATTGACCAAAATTGTACAAACCCTCGTAAAACTGACTTTCAAAAGGTTCTTTCATAGGTGAGGATTCTATGAATAGCAGGGATTTTAATCCGAGCCTTCCGGTATGCGGCTCTATACAGAAAAAAAGCCGAGCTGATTCATAATTGAAATCTCGAGGGCGAAGGAATTCCCCTGGGGCTCCGCGGCCTCCGCACGATTTCACTCCGCAGTGTGGGAATGTGCTTTAGCAACGAAGGGGCCCCAAAGGCGCAGGCACGTTATCGTATTTCATGGGACCAATGGCGTAGGAGGATCTAAAGGTTCATTTCCTAGAAGAATGTCAAGAAACAGTCTGGTTTTCATGCCAAGAGAATACTCGAAGTTTGAAGATTGGAATCAGCGCAAATGCACTAAATTTGCGTAGTTTCGTTCAGACGAACGTTAGTAATTTACGGGCCATTAATTAACGATCTGATAACTTAATTCCGTAGAAATTATTGCTCACATGCAAGGACTCTCCTTTATGGTTCCTGGAACCAGTAAAATTTACAATGACCCTAAATAATGCTATTGACGAATTGGAAAGTTATGACGCGCGATAGCACAGAAGCTTTAAGCACCATGACAAAAACCATGAAACAAAACTCGTTTCGAGGCATCGTCTGAAAAAGAAGATCCAAGATAGGAAGGAGTTTATTCCTTTTAAGGAATTCCTCCGTTTCTAAAGTGGACCGAAATTCTTGGGAACGACGCTGTTCTACTACACAAGTACAAGAGTACCGACCATGGTGCCATGACCGGCGTTGCCAAAGGCGCAGGTCACGGGTTCACTTGTAACAGGTACCGTATTACAAAAATTATTCAACCAACCACTTTATAATTACCATTCGAATCACTTTTACACCCAATTATTCAATTGCTGGCGTTCAGTGTGGGTACCCAAAGCCCCAAGAAATACCTCTACATTTGGCACCAACGCCTGATGGTACTAAACAATGAACTTTAGATGGAATGTGTTGGATCCTTGCCTTGCACTGAATGTACCGGATGTAGGCTCTGGCAGCCTGGGAATAATTATCGCTGTTGAATGGGCGCATTTTTGCCTCTTGAACCACTCTGTTTATTTTGTTATTAGCGTGCGATTCGGTTTCTCGGGAATTCGCACGTATGGTGGTACTGCTGGTACCGCAAGTATCCGCTTAAACGACTTATAAAAACTTGCAAGAAACACTATTTATATTACATATACATTGCAAATACCGCCATACAAATGCGAACATTCATTTAAACTGATAAATAACAAGTACTTTTTCTACAGGAGTGACAGAGAGTCAAGTAAAACCATTGCTCTTTACTCTGCCGTTACTGTAGCTCTGGAATGGCCTTTTTCAGGAAAAATTTTGTAGGCTCATAGAGCGCACCGAGACGATTAATTTGAGCTATATCTTAAGGCAATTGTTCCGTGTGTTCTCGAGATATTGGCGTTTGAAGTTCGAAACTGACAAAAAGTATGTACCTCCCCTTCTCTGGAAAATTTCCAAATTTTTGATGCGCCGTTTTTCGGTTTAATGGAATGATATGGTCCTGGACCCCTCAATTGAGGCCCTGGATCCTTGGAAGAGCATTTTTAGGAACCATTATTTTAAAGCACTTTCAAAATCGCAGAAAATATTTGACGAGAAAGCCCTAAATCACAAGCACATTTTTATTGCCACTGTTTCTCAGCTACACGATCAAGTTTTCAGATTTAACATACGACTATTTTTTTTTTTTTTGAAAAATCCATTGTGGTGTCCACAAGACAAAAAAAAAGTTGATGATGCTAACCGAAAGACGAAACGTCCGATGACAAATCTGACAACATTATCGTGTAGCTGAGAAAAAATGGCAATGAAAATGTGCTTGTGGTTTTGAGTTTCCTCGTCAAATAACGCCAAAAAAAATAAAAACGAAGTTTCCAAGTTTTAGTTATTTTCGGATGTTTTCGGAAGTACTCGGAAAATTGAAATTTTGAAAACGGCATTTGAGCATGCGCTAAATTACGCAATTTTGCCCTCATTAAAACTTCTTCGTATCTCCTCTAGTTATGTGGGGGTTCAATTTAAAATGCCCCGTGTATTTGTAACAAGATTAAAAAAATTAAAACTTACCTCAAAATAATTGTTAGCATTTCTTTAGAAGGAATAGTTAATCTCATAGTTGTGTCTTCTTTCTGGATAGATGTTGAAATATGCTCTACCAACATACTGGAGGTATTGAAGGTCACACAAAAGTAGCTGAAAAATGGTTCTTTATTTTGAAGTGATTTGTAAAATAGTGTATAAAAGGCAAAGTACCTAGCTTGCAACAAAGGATGAACCCAGAAACGCCGACTTTTCCATCGAGCCTCTCTTTTCGCTTGCTTTTCTCTGGTTAAAAAGCAGCGCCAACGACACAGCTTCTATCTATCCCTGACACTTTGCAACATACTAAAGTTGACAACACCGAGTATTTACTTTAGTTTGCGAAATTTTATGGTAACTAATTATCGCTGTGCGTGAAAATGAAGTACCATATTGCTACCATTTATTGCGCGCTATAAATGGTAATGGTGTCGAGTGGAAACGCTCTAACGGTCCTGATGAGCGTGATCTTGTTTCTCTTGATCACTCCGCAGTTCTTTCTTATCATCGGGAAAAACTTTGCCCTTGTTGCCTATGCTTTCTGCCTGGCCTTTTCTATGCGTTTCTGCCACGTCAGTTTCTCATCCATGTCCATTCTTAAGTACGTCGCCGTGTAGCTCCATTGCACCTGCTCGCTTTTGATTAAGCTGCGGTTGGATGACGGTCTCGATGAGCGCGATCCTGTTTCTCGTGGTCAGTTTGCATTTCCTTCTTATCATGGGGAGAAGCTTCGCCCTTGATTTTTGTTGTTTCTGAAACTGTCAACTGAGAGGGCCATAATTATGTTTTTTCCTTGTCTCGCAAGTATGTGGCAACAAAGAGGGCCGACAAACGTCATCAAGACGATTCTCGAAACAATTGGTAATGCTGACGTCAGAGAGGAACTATTACCGCAATCTTTATTTTCAGTCAATTAAGCGTCGCCATTTTGATAATTACAATTTCCTCTCTAGACTCGTTCTCTCTTCTCTCTGTTTCCATTTAAAACGCATTTGAGAAATGTGACGTCACAGAGGATATTCTCTGTGGTCTCGGGCAACATTTAAATCGCTTTAACTACATGCTGCATTGGTAAGTCTTTCCCAACGAAATTTCAACCATTCCGAACACCGCAAACCCGCCTTCAATGGCGATTTTATTTCTGTGTTTTTCATGGGATGGTGTAGCATTGACCACATCCTTTGTGTTGCTCATAACCGTAGACCAGACAGACTTTCATTGATATTTAAATAAAATGTACGTGGGTGCGTAGGTAACTGAGGAAAAGGATTTATTGTTGCTTAGATGCAATTACTGCTACTCTGGGTCCTTCGAGTACAGTTACTCTAAGAATTAATTAGTGTTTTTTCTTCTCTCTTTCATCAGCCATTATTTGCATAAAACAGTTTATAATGTAAATTAGAGCTTAAAGTGGCAATTAATTATTGATTTGCTGCAGAAGTTGTATCAGCAACATCTCGAGTATCTCAGGAACTAGAAGAGATATCGGGAATATCTCTAAAGCTCATCTTATTTGCCTAAAACGATTGGTCAACCATGCATTGGAATTCACAATCTCGTAGTTGTCTTAAGATAGGAAGTGATTAAGCTCTATTAACTTGTCTTCTCATATAGGAGACTCGATAGATACTGCATCTCATTACAATACAATTTCTCATTTCTTTGTATTAGACTTTGTTCGAGCACTAATCAGCATTTTGCATTAAACCAATTTATTGCATCCTGTCTATGACTATACGAATATATTTCAATTATTTTAATTATACGTAATATCTCGCCTTTTTTCAAATTACACGAGTTTTCCAGCCTTGCGCAAGAAAGAAAAAAACCAAATTGCCTATGACGGAATTTTCCTTGCGGTAAACGAGCAAGATTAAAAAGGAATTCAAGGGCTTCCGCCCCATTCTATGAAGCCCAACTTCTTTGGCACGGGCCCTTAAAGGTCTGAATTAGATTTGGACCTTTTCGATGGTCCGTGGGGCACGTCCCAGTGCAATCTGTCACGGCAGATGTTCTTCGGCAGGTGCCACAACAGCTGCTCCGCAACATCTGAACCCATAGGCGGGATTTTTCTTTATTACGCAAATAACCCTGCGTTTGAGGCGATTTCGGTACCATCTTTGGTATTATTTCAATTAAACAAACTAATGAGGTAATTTCTCACGCTGCAACACTTATATTGCGTTTTACCACACGAGTGACTTTTGATATGTATGTGGTCAATTAAGGAGAACATGAGCTTATTTTGCCCAACCTAAACCCGACAATCGAGCCGAATGAATTGGATATATTGCGGTTGAAAAGTGGTTCTAATGAAGTGCCCAGTTGAGCGGAAACAGATGACCTTTATGGGAGTAAAGAGATATATAATTTATGCCCGCAAAGGCTTCAGAAACTTTCTACGTGGCAACTCGAAAAAAACTGGAGAGGTTTAAAATGGCCCGAATAAGCCTATTCAAAGCTCTCGCCATTTAAAATTATTAATAATTCCTTTCGTTTCAATCTACTTCGTTGCGTAATAGCTGAGAGCAGCAAGAAGCACTTTAGTCTTTATTTCGCCAACATTAATAACAAAGAGAAGCATGAAGTGTTCCTCTGATCATCTTGGCAGGATGAATTCAGAAAAATTCACCTGTTCAAGCAATCAGCATCGCACCAATGAATACATCCATTAACATTTTTGCTGCTTATGAACACTTTGCAGCTGATCTACACCAATTTTATAGACTCAATTTCTAAATCAGTACCGCTGCGTTGAAATCCATTCAAGGATATTTCTAATTAACTCGATTTATCCTATGAATTTTCAGATCTATTCTCAGACTGCAGACCCATGTTATGTAAACTCCCTTTACTCGTATATCGGATAAAATAAACCGGATGTCCCTTCTCTTCGACTGCTTTTTTCTTCTGCAGCCGACTGCATGTTATTAAGTGCGTTTTAGCACAATCCCACGGTATCGGTACTACCGTAAAACTCAAATATTAGTACCAACCACTTCTTCTTAAGCCCTTAAGGCTGCCACCTCTGCGTGGCTTCGAGTGCTCCCTCAAAACCTCGGCAAAGTCCAGTGGTACTACTGGAAGTACCACCGAAGATTTATAGTGTAAAAGAGCAATGCGACAACTCCGTCTGTATCTATTCATTCATGGTTTTACAAGCCCATATCACATAATAATGTCCTTCTAAACTGCCTTCACCTAGATTGAAAAACTCTGCTTTATTATTAGTATCGGTGGTACTGAGTACTGTCATTAAGTGATTAAAAATTCTTGCTCGGTGGCCTTTACTTTCTTTTTGGTTGTTAGTACTAATTTACTGAGGAATTTCTAAGGAGGTGCCTGTAATAGGAGGGATATATGGATAACTATTCAAGAGACTTCTATGGGAAAATCCATTTTGCAACCTTTGCTGAAATACGCCTTAAGAATAGCTTTTGTTTGATCTGAAAGGGATCAAACTTGCGGAAAATATTACCGAAAATGATTTGTTTGGATATATTTTCAAATCTCATTACAGGACTTAATGGCAAACCCTCGAAGCTTGCTTTTATGTGAAACTCAACTCAAAAAGAGAAAATTTCACTTTCCACCCATTAATATACAAAATCTTAGAGTATAAATCTGGAAATTTAGGGTTTGCCAGAGGCTCTCTAAAGGAAGCTGCAGCATCTGCAATTTGAACACGTTTTTGCTTCCATATTATCCTCTTTTCGTGCCATTTTTCATAAAAATTTCCCCCTATAAAGTGCGATTTTCATAAACGGATTTTTACTGTATTTTAATAGTGCACTTCGAAGTATAAATCTTGAAAATTTCAATTAAATAAAGTCTCTCTAAAAAGACCTCCACCCTTCCTGGTCTGCCACCCTGGCTCGTTACACAACCTCACCCCCTGATATGCCAGTACTTTGAGAAACATATCAGGATTTATGCTCTTAAAATGCAGTTTACGAGCACCCTGAAATATATAGAGTGTTCTATGTGTGGTAACCTTTCTTTGATATATAAATTAAATCCTTAAACTGCTTAGAGATAGATACAGAGATATTGATAATATGAAAGAAATAGAAACCACAACACTTTCTCCTGTTATCTCATGAAACTCTATTTTTTCTGAAAATAAATGGTCCAATCACACCACACACCACGTGCAAAAACATATCTGCTTTTCGTTGCTTTACATCTGCCCTGTTCCCAGATACATTATTAGCGCCCTTTGACATCCAGACCCATAACTGTCCCATTAATTTACCTGAGTTATGGTGCTGGCGCCGCCTATTATCATCGATGGTCTCATATCGGGTTCCAGGAATACACGTGGTTCAGGGAAAAAGGGATGCAACCTTGAATCGGTTCTCACAGATATATTATATTCATGGGGTAAATTTTATGAAAGTGTCTTTTTCAACTGCGGTTCCTTGAAACTACGTTCGGTGTGCCCCTGGAGAGCTTTCTAGAAAGCTCTTAATTTGACGATAAATAAATACAATTCTTATAGCTTTAGTTAAGCTCAAAACTCTTCAATGGTAAATCGGAAAAGACTCGATTGAAATTCATTCAGTAAATCTTATAGAGGGATTAAGGGAAAATATTTGACTTGCCTGACCATACCAAAAATCAACCTAATTGCAGTCGCAATTCTTGACCTTTAGCTTTTCTATGCATAAAAATTAGCGAATTTTTAAGCCTGTTATACCGACGGATCCATTGGAGGCTCAAGTGGCAGCGCTTCCATAGGCAGCTCATCAAAATTTCCTGCAAGAGATAAGAGGCAATCAGATTCGCCCTTCGACGAATTTCTAGTTCCAAAGCTTAAATATGCATCATAAGAATCATACATAAAGATTTGTCAGAAGCTTGTGCCAAGGCATCAAATACATCTCCAGGCGCGTTCAAGCGCCCACGCTCCCTTCTTCTCCATGGCACCCCTACTGATTATCGGCCTAGGCAAGTGCTACTTGATGAGCTGCAGTTTCGGCTGTTTGATCCACCTACTAAATCATAGTTGAGTTCTTCATAGGAGCCTTTGATCTGCCTGTAATCATCTTTGGTTTGTGTCTGATGTTGTCTTGAATGGATCTGAGGATATTTTCAAGGATAAAGGTTATTAGGGTACAAGGTGGTACAACGAAAACTTCGTACCTCGATTTTCAGTGTTTAAATAAAAATGTGTAAAAACACGCTCGGACCCGTCGATTTTTGATTCGAGAGATACAATTTTTTTATTGTACTTTCAACCTTAGAATTGAGGTGACTGTTACCCCCAAAATTTTTAATGGGAAGGGGTGTCGAGTGACATCTTATTTTAAAGGTAATAATATCCTGATTATAACCTTTAAGTTTGAAGTCATTGCCATCATCCCCGTTAATATGACAGCTTGTCAAAGTCTATGGGGAAAAAAGCTTTTTTTCAAGAAGTCACTCGTTGAACATAGGCGCGGTTACTCGCGCATTGTCATTATTTCTATAAAATAATTTTATTATTTCTACCCTTTCTTCAGTGAAATGATATTTTAGTTTTACTATAAATAAATAATCGACGTCAAACAAATCCAAGGTTCTCAACAATTCACGTTGGATCGATTAAAGCGGACCTACATGTTTACCTTTTTTAAGAGAACCCAAAAATAATCGAAAAAATATTCCTAAAATACCAATCTGATAAGATTAGATTAGAAGTTTTAGTAAACATTTTTTTCTATTTCCCTATTCGAATCCTCCTTTCGATGTGGATGATATTGACGCAAAATTTTAGAGCCATAAAGCACTTGATGGGATTCTCAAAAAGAAATATCGCACGACCCTTTTCCCGGAATCGTATGATTCATGAATGCCATCAAATACACCCGAAACGTTACGTAACGTAGGACAACACTTTTAACAAAATTTATCTCACTGTATGGAGGTAAATGGCGGTCATTTCCAGCATTTAATAAATTGATTAGAAAAGTAATGTGGACATTTTCTTTTTATTAACCTACCTTTTGTAAGAAAAAAATTACAAAAATACAATTACACAACTAAAGAAACGTACTCATTTAAATTTGACGGATAACTCATCTCCGTCAAAACGATTCAGTAATGTCTCATTTTTAAGTCTTCCTGCCTTCATTTTGAAGTCTACATCTCTCATTGTGATACATTGCCCAAAGACTTTGACAGGCTGTCATATGAATGGGAATAATGTCAGTGATTGTAAGTATCACTCAATATCTCTTCCCAATAAAAATTTTGGGGGTAACTCTCGCCCCTATTCAGGGGTTGAAGATGTAATAAAAAATGTTCTCTCTCGTATCAAAAATCGACAAGTCTGAGCATTTTTACACGTTTTCATTTTAAACACTGAAAATCGAAGTGCAAAGTTGTTGAGCTACCCTGTATGAGAATGGAGCAGTAACGCGAGTAAGAGCTACTGGCCCTAACAACCCTACAGGGCGAGTTCGAGTTAAACCACCATATGTAAATTATGTATAGCGAATTTGATTTTAAGCAAGAAAGTGCAATGCAATGTTTTAGGGCTCGTGAAATTTGCATTCACGGTGGTAATTAGTAGTTTTTCTCTGGTTCTTCTTATGGAGTTATAACGTTTATAGGGATTTCCGGTCAGAAATCCTTGATAAACCCCCGGGGTGTAAGTTCCGGCCCTGTTCTGGAGAACCGGAAGTGCTGGGGATGCTTACTTCTACGCTATCCGAAGACCAAAGGGGGCTGCTCAATCTGAGCAAACTCTTCTTTTTTTCGAGTTATAAAATTTTTCAAGAAGCTGAAATGCGGAATTCCTCTCTGCTGAAGGAACGCCACTGTGTTTGCTACCAAGACCTAAACAGTTCGAATGAGTAATTCCCAGGCAAACAACTCGATAAAAACTCAAGGTGTCCCATATCGGGACGATCCGGTGGAATTCCTCTGAAACGATGTTTTACCATGCTGCTTATAGATTTTCTTATGATCTCGCGACATCTGGTAAATAGGAAATCAATAGCGGTACAACACGCATAGCGATTGAAATTACCATCAAGGCTATAAAAGAGCAATACAGGGACATTCTTTTACATGTTGAACTGCAGCAGCTGCTTGAGGGCAGATGATATCTTCGCCCCTTGAGATACAGCACTGGTCGAGTTAATTTAACTTCTGGTTTTTCTGCCTGAGCGCGGGCAGGAATTGTTTTTGCACATTAATTATGATAAACAATTTTGAGAAAATGCAATTGTTGTTGCTAGTCCATGCGTGACTGCGACTTCCGCAATGTAAATTTCGGCAAAAGTCTCTGTTGAAGGCCGTTCTGAAGCCATCGGTGAGTAATTCGGTCAAAGGAAGGCCTCCGATGAAATTTTACTGAACGAGGCACAGTTTAAGGTCCCCGAAACTGTTTTTTTTCTTCCAATAATTCGAATTATTTCCACGAAAGACCGCACAAAGGCCATCTGTGCTGCTACCCAAATGGGTCCAGCAATCGAAATATGCAGTAAGCACACTTAGGAGACTTATTAGAAACTAGTTCTGTGTAAGACAATATTTGCCTTTCGTCACAAGCACAAAGCTGATAGGTTTCACCATATGTCGGCGGCTTCTATTTGGTTTGGAGGACGTCCTTTACATGTCCAGCATTCCTCAACCCATATTACGATTATTAAAGAAAATTTCCTGCTCTTGTGCATGTGGCCGTGCAAAAACGCCAGAGGATCTAAATTATAGCAGTACGAAGATGGATCTGAAAGAAACTGGTTTCAGGCTCAGGATCGTACCGGTCTTAATTGCTGCTCTAATAATGTAAAGGCAAGACCACACAGGACTAGATGAAGGGGTTGAAACGGCGTTAAACGTTAATAAATGGACCTCGGAGGGACGAAATGAAAGTTTCATTGAAACGTGAACGAGAGGTAATTCGCCGTGATAATTGAAGAAATAATTTAAGGTCACTCTGAGCTTTTCCCATGCAAATCAATTATGCAAATTCCGTGGGAGACACAGAATCGAACACTGTAGAAGTGGCTTTAGAAAAATGTTTGCATGATTATTAAAGAAGTCATTGTTCATTGTAATGAATTAGGTGTTGCACGTGAGGACGCTTTACATCATGGGAACACAGGAAAAAATATATCTGACACCTGGCGCGTACCTACGGTCAATAACAAGTCCCTACAAGTCGCCCCAACTCCCAAACCAGGGTAGGATAATCCTCCCCTCTTAAAATTGACCTATTTTCCTATCTATGCCCTCATATATGGGCATTTAACGGCATATCTTGCCCATACGTGCTACAATAAAGAAACCCAAATGGCATAATAAAAGGGTTATTATTCCTCACAGTTGCGCAATCTTATTCAGCTTTCGAGGGCTCTTTTATATTCTAATTATTTGAAGTGAGGGGTTTTGAGAGCAAACTGAATTCCTAGGACCTCTGGTCCAGCTTGGGTCCGTGTGAGATTTGCTGGGCCGGTTATGGGATTGAAATAAGTGCGTTTTGAAAGCAAAAACATGGAATTTTATTCCGCAAAAAATCTTCAGTATTTGATGTGTGTTCTCATCGCCGCACTCAGAACGCGGTTGATTCAAGTGATAACTCACTCAAAAGAGGCATTTCAGCATGAAAATTTATAAAAAAATAATTTCAGCTTCTCTCAGCTTTATTTCATCTAAAAACCCAGATTTTTCATGCAAATATGACACCCTGTATATTTTACATTATTTTGCTAATACACTTTAGATAAATAATTTTCAATACAACTGGGCTTGTTCCTATTTCTAACCCACTTCAAGGCACAAAATCATTGAAATTTAGTCATTCTTATTTTCTTCCAGAATAAAATTGTATGTTTCAAACACGACATCCTGTATATTTTTGGTTATCTTAAAACTAAGATTTGAGATAGGTGGCTTCTAATTTACCAGTCTCTATTCCTACCTCGAACCGACTTTAAATGGCGCAGCCTCAGAAGAGACATGGAAAAATTGTTAATAATTGAATTTTAGTCATCCCGATTTTCTTTGATTGAAAATTTGAATTCTTCGTACGACGCCCTGTATATTTTTGGTTATTTTGAATTTCGGGGAGATGATTTTTTTACATACCACTCCCTACACCTATGTACTTCGACTCGGTTTTATATTACAGAGCCTCAAAGGAGACATGGAGAAATGATTTTTAATATACTTACCTCGAAGGAATTTTCCATTACAGAGTTTCAAAAAAGACACGGAAACTTGTTAACCATTGAACTCATTTCGGCTGTTTTTCGTTAAAAATTAGGACTTTTCATCCAGTATATTTTTAGATATCTAACTTATCTAGAAACTCATAAGGTCCAGTGTTATCGGCTCGGACATGACCACAAGCCCCCAGCTCGAGCTAATCCAAACCTCTCCATATCGAGGCCAATCCCATTCACCACCGCAATTGATCTTTGAGATCACAAGCTAAATATAAGTTGGGTCAACGCATTCTGAGTATTTTAAGGCAGTCAGCGCCACTGTCTGCAAAAAACTGCGTCGCCACATCGGATATATTTAACCACGTCTGCGACTACTCCTCTTATTGTGACTAATTCGGACGTGGCAACGGCGCTAATGAAAACAGGAACAATTAATAAACTATATTTTGAAACCAAAATCAGGACAAAAAGGTGCGCACTGTGGCCTTGATCGCTGACCTACACACGGGACAATCCTCCAAATTGGGGGCGCAATTCACACAAGTAGCCAAATGTCCGCAGGGCAGGAAAACGATACCCACTTCCGCATCCATGCAGATTTTACATTGTCTGGCCTCCTTCAAAATTCGGTTTTCTTCTTCCAGGGATACCGATTTCTTCAGGCCACCACCGTGGAGCAATTCCCCGCCAGGTGGAGGACTCTCCCCGCTACTCACAGCCGCTTGAGGTATGTTCGGTTTGGAAGCGTGGTCAATGGAGTTCGAATCTGGAGATTTGGTGAGATCACGCAGTAACGATGATGCAGTGCGGATCATTTGGATTCTGCTTTGATAAATGGGATCGACATCGTCGTCCTCGTCGAGTTGAACGTTAAGGGCAGCTTCAACTAGGGCGTCCGGTTGTGAGTATCCTTCTCCTGTTTGTTCTAGCTTTTCCTTCATGGCACAACGCAGCCTTATAACATCGATGCCTATACGGAGGGCGGTAAGGGCGGCTTCGCTGTTCAAATGAGCGCGGAGCTCTTCGTCTGTCACGGGGCGTCTCTTTTTTGCCGGTTTTACTTTCTCGATTTGCTGAAATAAAAAAATTTAAAAAGGGATAAAATGAGGAGGGAATTTTTCGCAATAGTGTGAGAAGAGTTCGTTAAGCTAGGCTTCAATATTTATGTTTCGTCACTGATTAAATTTTGTATGTATAGTTTTCTAGGAAACTGGGAATCGGGCGACTCAAGGTGATGATTAAGTACATATACTGTAAGCTAGGGAATTATTCCGCAATTTCTCAGAAAAACAAATTGCTAGAAGATGCGGAAAAACATTCAATAAAGCATTCGTAAATACATTTGAGCATACTCAATGATGTGCATCTGCACATGCCAAAATCTAGCTATCATCACAATAGCGCCAATGATGTCTGCAGCCCTGTTATTGATGACATCAGCACAAGTGGCTTCAAATTGATTCTTGAAAACCTTAGAATAATTTTTTCCTTCTTTAACCTATCGAACGTTTCTTCCCTGATTTATCGATTCAATTTATCGCAATCACTTGACTAGATTAAATTAATTGCTTTCAATGGAAAAAATTGAAGCTAACAAGCGCATTATATCCCAGCTGACCCGACAGGCCATACGGAAGTGAGTTAATTTATGTCGTCGCTCTGCAATCTGGTGCGGCAACATGGCCGCAGACGATGAATTAAAATGGCGGGTCATGCGAGTTGAGTTCAGTTACTTCCTCCTCTATATCTCGGTATGGGCTCAATAAATCAATCGAGTACTGTTAGATCGAGATTCGAACTTCGAGAGCTAATTCATGACGTCGAATTCAAATTAAAGGCGATAGTTTCAGGTTAGGGGGAACCAGAATGGCGATCGATAGCACATTCTTTTTTATCACCATTTATTATTTCGTGCATCTTCAATCCTGTTTTCAAAGTTTCAAAACTGTGTTCATAATTTGCCACATTGCCTTTAGATTCATGATTTTCGCTATCCGATATCAATTTACGCGTAGCCGGGAAGTAATTTTCCTGTTGCCAAACTGTCACTTCCTGTTAATTAAATTTCGGGGAAACTTCGCAATGCAGTTGCGGGAATGTTTCCAAATTCTCGCTAAAACTCCATGCCGACTGAACGTTTCGCAATTACGAATAATGAGCTGGGAAAACGAAACCGAATGGGAGGTCTATGGTTACCATCGGAATTTCGTAAAGGCTGCCTTACAACCTTTCATAAACGTGATCTAACTGCCGTTAGATAACTCTCTAGGCTAACGACCAGCAAACTCTATTTAGAATGTCAAGTTGGTACGTGCAGAGAAAAGTTGTAACTGAGTGAATAATGGTGGCTGAACAAACGGTTCTCGGCTTCATGGATAAAAATTCACTATAACGCCATTTAATACCCACTTGAAAAATAATTGTAATAACAAGCAGGTCAAATCTTGAAAGCACTTCAGCTATTATGGTACTAGTGCGCGAAATGTCAGATAGAATCGGTTATTGATTCTTAAGGCCTTTGGAAAGTAGAAAGCTGTAAGGCGAAAGATGAATGTGCTAATCGCGACTGGGAAAGTAGCTCAATGAACTCTCTCTATGTCCGTCTTCATGCAGTAAAATAGTAAATATTTATTTATTGTTTCTTTAAACAAGTGCTAGTTATAAGGGTCCATAAGCTGCTCGAGCTAAAATTCTTCGAAATGAGCATGATTCGGTTCAGTACTAATATGTAGACAAGATAAACTGCCAAGTGTACCGTTCTTGAACCGGATCTGTTTGATAGCAGTGACAAAACTCTTAAATCACCTTGCAGGATGAAATAAATAATAACACTATATATCAAACAACCTGTCAGTTAAAGTTAAATTACGAGCGAAAGACTGGCTCTTAGCAGAATAAATTTATGGGAAAAATGCAGGAAAACTTCTTAAACTTACTAGCTCAATATAATCGTAGCTATTTAAAGACGGTATTTCAACAACGTTGGTATTCGGATTTTAATCGCGCAGAGTGAAGAATATCGTTAATAATTAATAGAAAACCACAAAATGTTACATAAAATTAAACATTTAATATATACAAAAGGCTTCAATAGTTTACTACTGGTTAAACTTTAGAGTTGGCCCTCGTATATTCCTTTTACCCACAAGCCTCGGCGAGTTAGCAGAAGCTCCAAAGCGTTTTTGGCCAGGCAACCAGACATACATGAAATTGTTATTTCGAACATTTCTGATGATTTTTTTAGAAGAAGTGAAATTCGAAGAAAAAACGTTTCAAACAGAATCAACAACAAAAAAACATAAACAATCATTTCGCAATTTGAACGCCTGCCTCATGCGCACAAACGAGCGATTTTTCCAAAATCGTGCCTAAGTAATCAATGAAAGCAATCGCGTAATTGCCTTTGCAAACAATATGAAATAATCTCCAAGTTTTAAGTGCCTATAGGATATAGATTAGATTTCTAATTTCACAAGCATGTGTGTACTAAATAATTAAACATGCACTTGCAAGTTGAAAGAAACATTAACCGTTACAAGTAAGGAAAAGATAATCTATGACAAAACACGTTTATTGGGAAAAAAGTTGTTTATGTAACCCACATTTGATAAGAACCATCATTTCCGCACCTATCGGCTGCCTGTGGCTCTCAATGAATAATAAATCCCCAAAACTGAACGATTATTATTTCTCAAGCGAACTTCTTGCTTCAGCGGCGAATCTGGAGCACAACAATACCGCATACATGTACTAAAGCGTAATCTAAACCTAGTTTCATGCACATAAAACACAATAAATGTTCTTGGAATTGTTTACTGTTATGGTGAACCTAAACGGCCCAGGGACATATACGTAAGCAGTATAATGCAAATGGTGAAAAAATGGCGCTATGAATCACCACACATACTTGCACACGCCGATTGCCATAATTAGCGTTTGCATACAAAATGAAATTCGTTTTGTAATTCCCCATGAGCTGAACCTTTATGTGGGAGTAATGCAGAATTTGTCTGACGTGGGTTCTGGGCGTGTCGACTCATCATGCTTTTTTAGGTGTTTAAACGCTCCTCGTATGATAAAAATTCCCATGTTTTTAAACAGGGGAATTAGCTTGAGTAAAACGACGGTTTATCTTGTGTTTGAGCAATAATTAAAATGCTTCAAATGAATGGTTTTTTGTGTCAGCCGCTACATTACTTCTGATGTGTAACTCTACAACAATTCGAGACTAATGCGTATATAAATAACATTAATAGGCGCAACTAATAATTAATAATACATATTTCAATCTTCCGGTGATTCAGGGGCAAAAAATTCATGCCTCCAGTACAATAACAAAACGAAAGGAAATGGGTTTTCTTTGGTTTTTAATTAAACGGAAACTCGATAAACTGCGTCTCAAGAACGAGGAATAAAAACAAATTAAATGGAAAGGTTTTTTGGATTATTTATGTCAATTATATTCGCTATGATCAGCGATCGTATTTATGTTCACTGTCGAAGCCTGCTGCATTTACACTAAAATACCCATATAAAAAGACAGGAAATGTTGCAACAGTGAATATAATATGACCAGAATCAGGTTTCAGCTCAAGTCCCGGCGCATTCGCCATAAATAAAGAAATTCGCTTGAAATGGTAATTCACTGAAAATGATTAAAGAAGTACTTAACATATAGTGAGTAAATAAAAAAATCAATATTAGGAATGTGCATTTTGTAACATCTATTAACACTAGCGACAAAGCAGGAATAAGGTCGTGGTTTGTGAATCTTCACAACTTTTAACCTTGGATTTTTTTAGAGATATTAAAGGTGGAAATCATAACATTAAAAGATTGCCTTATTTGATAATCGTTCAGGAGATTTTTTTGTTTAATACGGTAATTTCTTTGTTACCCATACCTCATTTCTCCATTTTTCGGCACTAACACAATCGGACATGAAAAAGGCTCATGTTTAGAAGTATATGTGAGTATTTTTCAAAAAGAAAATGACTTGAATAGTTTGCTTAATTAAACTGTTACTCACTTTCCAATATATTAGATCTTTCCAAGAAATTTTCTGAAAAATTCCCGGAAAAATAGTTGAAACACGTCCTTTTGAATAACTACATCATGGATCTTTTTATCAAATGACAGAGGAAAATAGAAATATCACCACTAAGGAATCTAGGAATACATCAAGTATTCTTAAAACTTTTTTAACACCCACTAAATAAATGTTTGACCTTATTGTCTGAATAAGGATCAATAAAGCTAAGAGCTTACCCTTGTAACCTAAACCTAAATAAACACAGAACCTCATCATGTATAATTATATAAATTAAACAAATCATTACAGAGGATCAATATTTTTAACCCTCTTAAGAGCACAAATTTAACAATAATCATCTACTTACTTCTTACATGCAACTATGTAGAACTCCTTGAATACAACTTACCACATTATGAACATTCATATGGTCCAAAGAGCAGGCAGCCACAAAATCCTGCCCTTTAACTAAATTCACAAAGGAACACCTTGGGAACCATCTGGCATGCTCAGTCCATGGATCGTCATCTGGATCCCAATGTCTCAGGCCTCCATCACAGTGAAAACACCTTACTTGATCCCCCATTCCTATTAAAACAAATTCATTAAAAAATTCAATAACTAAAAACTGTCTACCTTCATAATAAAACCCTGCTTGTGCCAGAATTTCAGGAGTCTGGATTAAGTGAGGAGACCAAGAAGTGAAAGTCCTGAGCCTTGCTTCAATAGTTCCATGATCAGGCCTTTTAGGCCCGTTGTGCTTCTGAACGCCCAGCTCATCTAAATTGCCGTCCATAGAGCTACTAACTAAATTTAAATTCTTAAATGTTGATTCATTGCAGCTGCCCCTGCTAGTAGTACCACCACCTCGATCCCCGCTGCTTTCCAGTCTAGAGTTGATCGTTGACAGTACAAAGGGACAGGCAGGAAAGTGCCTTTTATGCTCTACATCGGGAATATCCTCGGGTTCCCAAGCCCTAACTACTCCTTTGCAATAAGCACATTTTGTGTTATCTTCATGTTTTAAGGAATAAAACCCAGCCCTTGCCAAATCTTCAGGGGATACTATGTGGGGTATGGGCCAGTTCTCATAGGAAGCTAATCTAACTGCTTCATTTTTATAGTCTAATGAGGAGGATGAAGGAACAGGGTTGGTGGGTGATATTACAGAAGGAACGTTACCCGAAGTACCGGGATTTAATACAAAAGGACATTCAGGGTTAAGGCTTCTATGCCGAGCCATTACTTGATCTCCATAATTCCAAGATGAAATTTTTGAGTGGCAAGCGAAGCATTCTACTTCAAGACCCTGGTTGGTGGAATAAAAACCTGCTTTGGCGATTCTTTGGGGACTTACTGCTGCATCTGCAGGCCACTCTGTAAAGGTGCTCACTCGATTTTGCTCTATATTCATGATGAGATTCTACTAGTTGTTCTGAATTTGAGTGAAAGTCCACATTGACTTCTTACATACTGAAATTGAATGAGTGTCACACAACTTAACTAATTTATCTATTTTAACGAATAGTTGAAGCCGAAGGGTTGTTAGTAAAATGGTCTTTACTAAGAATTAATTAAAATGTGAAAGATATATTAAAAAAATTGGGGATTTCTGACATTTGTATTTTTTTTAAAGAAAGGCGATGTCATGGATTTGAGTTTTGACATAAGAAATCATCTGATTAACTTAGAGAAAATGTCACTCAGCGCATTGCGGTTGTATGGTTATCCTGCTTTATTGCGAATTTAAAAAGAGAGATAGGAATAATTCTAGAGCGATAAAACGTATAGCGACACCTGATCAGTTTATACTGTACTCTGTGACAGTGCTTTGATTTGAATATTTTACTTTGCGTTTTATTTTTCTTAATTTTTGTGTTATTTTTAACTTTAATTAACAACACAAATTCAAAGCACATACGCCTTATAGTTTTAAGCGTAAACAACAATTGTACTGAGCTTTACCGTATTTCATAATGCAAATTTATCTTTGTTTTCCATTGTGATAAATATATTTGTTAATTTTAAAATTTCGGATCAAAGTTCACTTTATTTCTTTCGTCTTAACTAGACCAAGCAAGCACCACATTAGATAATAATGTCCCTTTCAAAGTTACTTAAGGTAAGTAAGTTTAATCATCTTTAACCTGAGATTTAGCATTAGGTAAGTGCCTGAAAAACTCATGCTTCGGGTTATCTTAAAGTACTCAACGAGTACACAATTAGAGGCTAACACATGCTAAAACTTACCTGGGCTGCTTTGCTTGATCAACATATATCAAAATATGATATTCCTTATAGATTAAGGAGTGCAAGTTTAGTTTAACATTACCTTGCTTGACAGAAGGGCATTTAATGGTCTCATAAGTATCTGAAATTATTGGTAATTTAATTATTTTGCTTATTAAAAAATAATTATTAAATTATAGTGGATTCCCTGGAAGTCTACTTGAGTTGTTTTTATTGATAACCATATCAATCTATTTTTTCAAATTCATTTAAACTGCAAGTCAGTATTTCATTCCAGAAAAATATGGAGTTTTGGAGACCACATGTTGACTTGTTATCAGTTTTAACTATACCTGGTTTAAACACACGTCTTTGATCTAACTGTATCTGAAGTCAGCAGTTCACATAAAAATATTGTTATTTAAAACCTTTTGAAACCCTATTAGTAAGAGAAACTGGCTTTAATTGAACAGCTTAACAGAGATGGAAACCCGTGATATCATAGTAAATAGGAATTTCCTTGACCTTACCATGCCCAATTTAAACTGAACTAAATTCAGCAGGTATTTGTAAATTACACAGGTTTTACAAATTCCTTACCAGGTCCTTGAAGGGGAGTGGACTAAAATGTCAATGTAAATCGCTAAGGCCGTCTAATTCAAAATTTAAAATACCAACTAAAAACAGTAATATTAATCACTCTGAAATCCTGAAATTACGCTATTTCCTTACATATTTTTTAAAATTGCAATGGGTACAAAATGGCAACAGTACTCTGAAATCTTCTATAAAAGCTTGATGAAATTCCAGTTTAATCGCTTGGTAATAGTGAAGACAAAATTGTAAATACAATTACATCAATTAAGCGGTAACCGCATAAAAGCCATTATGTTACGTTCGCCATTATGTTCAGAAATAGTTTTGCATAATTTGTTATTCTTATTTTAAAAGTGTTATAAAAACTAAAAATATTGTTTACATATCGAATTGAACAGTTTAACAGGGATAAAAACTTATCATATCATGGTTAATAGGAATTTCCTTGACCTTATAATGCAGAACTTAAGCTGGACTAGGTTCAGCAGGTATCTGTGAATTGCACAAATTTTGCAAATTCCTTACCAAGACCTTGGAGGCGAGTGGACCAGAACGTGAATGAAGATCACCAACATAATCAAATTAACAATTCAAACATCAACTGAAAGCAGTAATAATAATGATCACTTCGAAATCCTGAAATTACGCAATTCTCTTGCATATTTTTTTAAATTATAGTGGGATCAGACCGTAAGAATGTCCTCGGACCATCTATGAAAGTTTCATGGAAACTTATTTAATCACTTAGTGATAGGATGAAATTCTATAAACAACTTCATTGATCGAGTAAATACCGGATAAAAGCAATTATTTTATATTCGCCATTATGTCCAGAAATTATTATGTAATTACATTATTTGAATTATTGAATAAGAAACTATAATATCTAAATTATTAAATATGAATATTAGCATATAATACATTGAAATCATTAAATATTACTATTAGCATATAACGATATTTTCAAGCAATAGAATCAGGGTTAATGCATGTAGAAAAGAAGTTTAATTTGTTTTGTTTTCCTTGTAGAACCTGTTAGTCATTAGGTAAGTGTATCTTGGGTATATAGCCAACCAGATATGGTTTAATTTTTTTAAAGTGAACTTTGAGATTCAAAATAATGCCGTATTCAAATTCAATTAAAAACCGTACATCTCCATGTTTTATAAATATCAGTTGGCGTCAAATTAAACACGTTGGTGAAGTAAATATGCAAAGTAAAGAACCATTCGGTGGTTTTGTGTGTCTTTAAAAGCTCTGGCGAAGAAAATTATGACGCTACATGCATAGTACTAAAAAAAGTTTTAGATACTTGTCGTTTATAATATTGAGCCTTAATAATAATAATAAAACTGCTTTATAATTGGACACGAACTTATTTCCAGGCTGCTCCCTCTTTGCGCTCTTACTCTTCTCAAGTCGCCCTAAATGAGGTCGTTATTGTGTCAGCAGTTCGAACCCCTATAGGTTCATTCCTTTCTTCATTATCACCACTTTCCGCCACTCAATTAGGCTCCATAGCCATTCAAGGAGCCATTGAAAGGGCGGGTATTCCTAAAGAGGAAGTCAAGGAGATATTCTTGGGTAATGTTTGTCAAGGAGGGGTTGGGCAGGCGCCTGCCAGACAAGCCTCCATTTTCGCTGGTTTACCTACTTCTTCGATTTGTACCACCGTTAATAAGGTAGAAAGTTTTCGACTCATCATTCAGCAAATTACATGAATTTTCCCTTAGGTATGCGCTTCTGGCATGAAATCCGTAATGTTGGCCTCGCAAGGTCTACAAATAGGCGCTCAAGAGGTGGTCCTTGCTGGGGGAATGGAGTCAATGTCCAACGTCCCTTATTACCTCAAAAGAGGTCAAACTCCCTATGGAGGGGTCAATTTGGTGGATGGAGTAGTTTTTGATGGCCTGACTGATGTTTATAATAAAATTCACATGGGAAATTGCGCTGAAAATACGGCAAAAAAATTGGGGATTACTCGCCAACAACAAGACGAATTTGCTATAAATTCCTATAAGAGAAGCGCGCAAGCTTGGCAGAATAAAGTATTTGATTCTGAGATTGTTCCTGTTAACATCCCTCAAAAGAAAGGGCAGCCTGATAAAATTCTTGAAGAGGACGAGGAGTTTAAACGGGTAAATTTCGAGAAATTCGGGCGTTTGGCCACGGTGTTCCAAAAAGAAAACGGAACAGTAACTGCAGGAAATGCCTCGACTTTAAATGATGGAGCTGCGGCTTTAATTCTAACGACCAAAGCTGCAGCCGAAAAATTGAAGCTCAAACCTCTAGCCAGGGTGGTTGGGTTTGCGGATGGGGCGTGCGACCCCATAGATTTCCCCATAGCACCGGCCACTGCAATCCCCAAACTTTTAAAACAAACTGGGGTGAATAAAAACGATGTGGCTTTGTGGGAAGTAAATGAAGCCTTTAGCGTGGTTGTCTTGGCCAACCAAAAACTATTGGACATTGATCCTAATAAAGTGAACGTGCATGGAGGAGCTGTAAGCTTGGGCCACCCCATTGGAATGTCCGGCGCTCGTCTTGTGGTGCATTTGGTGCACGCCCTTAAACCGGGGGAGAAAGGGGTTGCCTCCATTTGCAATGGAGGTGGAGGAGCATCTTCGATTATGATTGAACGAGTGTAAGTTCGGATATAAGGCTAATATATTTTTATTGTTATAAAGGTGATTTTATTAAGAAGGAAATTTGTTTTTTCTTTTATTAGGAGTGAAGAGGTTTTAAATGATATTCGCCCAAAACTCACCCTGTACACCAGAGAAAACTGTTCGTTGTGCGACGAATTGAAAGATCAACTATCTCCCTATTTCAGTTCGGTTGAGCTTGAGACTTTAGATATTGCTAAAAAGGAAAACGTCCGCTGGCTTAGGTTATATCGCTATGAGATTCCAGTACTGTTCTTTAACGGGGAATTTTTGTGCAAGCATAGGTTAAACGAGGTGTTGTTAAAACGTAGATTAGAGGAGTTTGAAGAATTGAAAAATCGGTAAATTTGCATAGGTAACAAAAAATGTGTATTAATGATGCTAATTCTTTTTGGATGTGTGGCGGAAAATTAACTTTTAAGCGTGTGAGTTATGATAATATTAAACCTTGATGTGGTTAGTCAATTTTCAGAGAAATGTGCATCATTTAAAACGAAAATTAATCCACCTAAATTTGCTTTAAAATATGGTTTCTGAGGCAGATTGATTGGCGTAGGTTACAGATGATAGTTAAATGGTAGAAAATGATATCCATCAATTTCTAAATTTTCGTTCATGAATTTAATAATTTAATAGAAATTTGCATTTCATCAAATTGTCAAGAAAACCACTTCTGTTAAATGGTCAAAAATTTCTCATTCAGTTCATTTTCTTGATATTTTGGTATATGATCTTTTTCGATACTTTTCACAATTTGCTCTCAATCATCTCAAAGTTGGGCGGATGCGAAAAATATATAAATTACATCTTCAGTAAAAAATAAATTTTAATCTACATTGTCACAAGAATCTTTCATTAACTTACAAATCAGTTATAAGCAGAACGTCTTGAAAACCCCAAAAAAAAACATTTCTAACATCGGCACTCTGGAGGATTCCCAATCAATGAGCAAATTAGTAATTTGAATTGTGTCAAAGACTCATCTTGAATCACCTGGCTGAAGGTGCCGTTGAGGACAATTGTGGGAATGAAAGCTGGATCAACTAGTTTAGTCTTTTTGTCATTTTCCGACAGAAGATCCGCGCCTTTGCCGTTGCTAATGCAATCTTCTAAGTCATCCCAAGCAATCTCAATGATTTCTGCACACTAAACATCCCCGACAAATAAACATAGAACATATTTTTTTCCTATAAGTACCTCTTTTAGAATAATATCATCACTCGGTGCCTCAGATCTCTCAGAACAGAACGCAAATTCTGTACTCTTCTCCACAGTGGTCAAATTAATAGCGCAGGCATGGACAATATTGCCATGGCACTCTGCAACTCCATGCTGGCACGTGAAGGTTTTGGTGCCATTGACGATTTCTTCCTAAAATTCCTCAGTATCTCAGTCTGTATCTTAGTCTTTTACAATTTTAAGCCCCTACCGACGCGTACCCCCAGGGAATTAATTCTAAATCGATCCACTCTTTCAAAGCTGCGTAAGTAGGGTACAGCTGCTTAGTTATGAAAGCAATGCTGTCGGGGCACAGGGTTTCGTAGTAGACTTGAACTTTAAGGGGTTCTTCTTCTGCCCTCAGGGTTTTGCCCTTTGAGATATTTTTCAAAAATTGTATTTAGATTTATCAAAGATTTCTGCTTACCTGAGCTGCAGACAAAACTGCGAGCAATAAACACAAGCCCTTCATCATTGTGGATTATTTTGCAGGAATAAGGTGATTGTTTCGACAATTGATGATATCTATAGTGAGTGATCATTGATTTGATAACTGATATATTATCAATGGCTATGAATAGGGCGATAAGGGTAGGTACTTAACCCTTGACTATTAACACGTGATTAAAAG
This sequence comes from Euwallacea similis, assembly GCF_039881205.1. Classification (NCBI taxonomy): domain Eukaryota; kingdom Metazoa; phylum Arthropoda; class Insecta; order Coleoptera; family Curculionidae; genus Euwallacea; species Euwallacea similis. The sequence continues at coordinate 6,195,447 of NC_089611.1, read as the reverse complement.
GCAATTAGCTGCTAGATTCAATTTAAGGATAGGTACTTGTGCATGTGAGACAACGTTTTTTAAAATTAAATTTGAATTGATTTAAGAATGTTCTTGAAAGAAATAAAATACTCTGAAAATAATTTCCTTCCGGAAATTATAAAATAAACAGATACATTTCAGCGTATATGTTTAGATATTATACATAACCATCAATTTGAAATACATTTCCATTAATTAATAATTTAAATTAAAACAGATTTGTCTTCATTATACGTTACATTGAACTTTGAACTTAAATTCACCAGGTTATCAAGAATATCGGTTCAGATTTTTGTTGTACGTATACGGCAATTAGAGGTGAGAAGTACTTTTATCTATAAATCCTTTTTTTAATTTAATTCGTCATCTTGTATTTGAATATATTCTTTATCATATCTGTTGGATTATTAATATTTCGCAGCTGCAATAATATGTCACCACCACTGTACCTTCATTTGTAGTCAGTGGTGAATGATTACATTATTCATACATACTCATATGCTGGTGATTACCGCACATTTTGTGTACATGTAGGTTGTCATATAATGATGTTTTCCCCTCACCCCGAACACCTTATATCAGGGGTATTCGAAAAACAGACATTTTGAATGTACTACCGTTTAATAATTGCCATACTTTTGTTACTAATAGGCGCCAAAAGAACAAAAATGTGCTTGTTTCTAATTGTGCAAATAAGCCGTTAAAACTAGTTTTAAGCAACATAATTCAGATCCACACAAAAATTCAATAATCATAACAAACACATTGAAATTTCAGATTTATTTATTATTATCCTCACATTAAGGATTTTTTCTCTCTTTGAAGCCACTAAAATAATCTAATATGTATGGCGAACACAATTTTCCATTTGATAACTTACAAAATAGAAATATCATTGCGCAAATGTATTAATAATTTTTTAAAGAATATCTGCCGTTCTAAAGCTTGTTGACTGCATAAAATCGAATCCCTACCGATTATGATGGGATAAGCAACGCCATTTTTTGCGCTCAAATTATAACCCTTTAATTGGTCTAAAAAGCAATTATACTAAGGTAGCACCAAAAAACCGCGGGCTGTATTCAAGAGAGACGTATTTCGATCGGCGAGGAACTAAACAAAATTAAGCTGTAATATGCGTTAAAGACTCTTCAATCATTCCTGATAAAGAAATTTCATAATGTAATATTATTAAAACAAATTTTGATCCATCAAATTGTCAAGAATCCATGTTGCATATCTTGACAATTTGGCAAAAGCATCTGCGCCCAATTTAATTGATACATTTAGAATTCTCGATTAATGCACAAACAAGACTTCTAAAATCTGTGAGTGCTTGGTCTTCTATTTCATCCGTCCATAACCCATCGATAACAATCATGGGCACTCCCGCTGGATTCACTACCGCAGTTTTCTTGCCATTTTCCGATAGAAGCTCATTTCCTTTTCCAGTTGAAATGCACTCTTCAATGTCAGCCCAGGAAATACCTACTGTGTCTGCACACTTAAAGAACAAATTTAGTACCAATAAAGGTAACGTCAATTATAGTTTTACCTGTTCGAAAGTGCTGTCGTCAGTAGGAGAATTTCCCCCCTCAGAGCAGGCGATAAAGGCAGTACTAGTTTCTACATCAGTTAAATTAAGGGCGCAAGAGTGAATTTTATTGCCGTAACATTCATCAGGGCCGTGTTGACACGTAAAATTTTTGGTACCGTTAGCCAGTATTTCTTCCTGGATTAATTAGCTATGTAGAGAAATTAATACAGCTACATAGAGAGTAATTCATTAGCAATGAGACAACCAAAAGCTGAAGATACTACATTTCAAATGGTGGCAATTGGAGAAAAATGTCTTATCCGAAAGTTGATAGTTGCGGATATATACAGGGTGTTGAAATTTAAAGTTTTAATTAATTTTTTTGCCATTTTTCTGAAAATATCTAAGTTAGACATTTGAAAATTTGTAAAGTTATATTTTTTTAGATGACAAATTATGTGTTCTAAAAAATACACTTGGTATGTTTCCTTTTTAATTTCTTGTATAATCAAATTTAAACATAATGCTTGTTAAATAGATTTTTCTCGAAAACGGATCAAAATATCCCAATGAAACAAGAATACATAATTAATAGAAAAATGGTTCCTCTTTCAGATTTTTAATCAAATGTCATATTTGGTACTCAGGATAAAAAGTTATTAATTATAAATTCTGTGAAATTTTCAAATAAGGCATATGTTCTCCACTCGTCATCATTTGACGTGTGGTATTTCTAGCTTTCGGTAGTGCCATTATTAATGAATCACCCTGTATAGGAAGGTACTTACAGAAGCATGTCCCCATGGAACTAATTCTAAGTTGATGTCCTCATGTAAGTCTTGATAAACTGGGTAGAGCTGCTTGATAATGAAGGCAATGCTGTAAGGGCAAAGAGTCTCATAGTATACTTGGACTTGGACTGTGTTTTCCACAGATACCCCCTTGGCCTGAAATTGGGTAATTTGATCAAGAAATTATTGAATATATTTGCTTATACCTGGGTAAAAGCGAAGAGACCAATAAAAATTGAGTATAAGAGGTTCATTTTGTCTGAGGCGAATAAGTTAATCAGGTAATATAACCAGATTTATATTAAGTATTAAGGATCGATTCATCATGATATTGATCATGAATAGCTACATGTAGAAGTGCCTGTTTGTGTATTTTTATTGTGTGTATCCTATTTTTAGTAACTTTTCCTTAAATAAGTTATATCGCCTCATTTGTTGCTGTTACAGAAATCAAAAATACTTTGAAATCTCTTTAAGGTTTTGTAACTTCATTATCGAAGATCAGACGGTTATCAATTCTTTTGGAAAATTATATTTGCCAACAATGTCAATAACGAGTCTACAAACGTATATTCAAAGTTCTATATACAACATACGTATATTTTGCTGCCTTCACTATTAAAGGTGCTCATTAATTAACGATTATCATCTCTTGTTTTTTTTTAATCTCAATGGCGTTATCGTCGCCAATATGAGATGGCTGTTCAAAGGTTGAAAAGTTATTAGGACGAGATACATTTATTAATCAAACAAAGAATCCTAAATTGATTAGGTGAGTGCAGGTATCTAGGCTTAATTCAATGACTGTTGCAGGAAATTTCCTTTAAGGTTATTATCTAATATTGCATTAGAATTAGCTTAAATTCCAATCTAATAATTTATGTTAAACAACATTGGTTTATCTTTATTCTTTTATAATATACGTATATCATTTTTGAATTAGAATAGTTTTTACTAAATTTATCGTAGGTTCTTACGTAAACATTTACGTTAAATTCGATATTAGGTAGTTGGGTTTAAATTAATTAAAAAATTCTTAAAATTTTAAATGTAAATTGCAGCACCTCATCACCGTGAGGTGTCGCAATATTTCGAAAACTCGCTTACACAACAATGCAGAGAAATTAGCTGAACGGGGATAATTAAAACCTTGCGCTAATACTAATTCAACATTATAATCAAAGATAAAACAAATTTTAACGGCAATCCTTGATATTTGCCAATTTTCATGTAATTATGTAAATAATTGTTTAATTTCGTCCTATGGCATAGAGAATTCCTCCAACTGTGCGATGGCAGCTACCTCTGCATTGAACGATCCATATGCGTCACGCGGCTATACGAGGGAAGTTGGGTAAGTATTATGTGTTTATTAAGTATTTTATTAACAAAAACACACCTTAAAAGTTGATGGAAATCGTCATGAATGGTCAATAAAATGACGTAGTCGTCAATGACAGGGGAAAAACTGAGCATAAAAAGTACGTGTAAAATATCGTTGATCTTGTGAATTTGCCCTCGTATACTCTTCTGTGCCTAGCACTTCCGATTAAGTGGATAGACAACCATATAAATATAGGCAAAACAATTTTTGAAACCCTTTTGATGGTTGGAGATGCGAGGGCCGCATAAAACTCAAAGTTCTTGTGTGATTTTCGACGATTAAAGTCGAGTTAAGTTTCTAGAGGATATTCAAAAGCGAGATAATGCTTAGTTAGTTATAAAAACGTCAAATTTGACGTCAGATAAATTCATATTTTCTGATCAGTCACATATTTTGGGGAATTATTTGTACTGACAGTAATATTAATTCAATAGAAAATCAAGCGATCAATCAAGTAATAATCGCGATATTTGTCTGGAGAAATTATCTTCGCCATTGAGATGGATGATGATGTGAATAATAAGTATGAATTAAAAAATTTTTCAATTGATACGTGAAATATACGAACTCCTGATCTTTGGAAATTGGATTTTCCAGACCATTTCTTCAAAATCCCATGAATATCGGGGTCTTTATTAATCTATCTTCATCAAAGGATACATTAACCCCTATGCCAAGTAACCGACTGAATCCAGTTTGAGATGCTAAAATGAACATATCTAATCCAATAAGAATTTGTTTCGAAATATTATCCAACCTATCAGAATTGATCTCGTGTCGCACTCTCGACCCAATTTAAGACATTGTTTGTTCTACAAAAATCCTTAAAGCGCATTTATTTATTAATATGTAAAATAATTAGTGTTATCGGCAGATGGATTACTAGGATCTTGTGAAACGTGATGGTGACACGTGAGGAACATGCCGTGAACTTTTTGATTACAATGAACTTATATACTACAAGACAAAAGCAAATATTGAAGATCCAGGGTTGTTTGATGTAGTGTGAATTGAAACGTAAAAACAAAGTTTTAATGATAATTCCGTGAAGGCAAAAAAAATTGAAAACAATGTACAAATGATGAGTTAATTAAAAAATTAATTTAAATTATCTAAACCCAGCAATGCAGTGGTAGCTCGAGAAGGATGTGCTGGAGGAGTTTTTCAAAAATTTGTCGAAAATGTGAATCGTTTTCCTCACTACTTCCTGAACCGAATTCCATTTAAAGACATTAAGGCTAAAGGTTTTTTGAAGGTTAAAAAACCTCATCAACCGTGAGAACCTGTTTTTAATTGACACACGAAAATATGCCTACACACTTAAGCTACTATTTAGCTCCTTTGTTTGACTTTGTCATAGTCAGGATACTTGATGACAAAGGCTTTGAGGAGTGAAAAACCATTGCAGTACCATTTATCGCGTGTGATTAGCCGAAGTTTCGATTTTTTCGAAGCAGAAGCACCCTCAGAAATAACGTGTAGGGCCGAAATTAACCAGGTTGAGCCATTGACAGTTTGCCTCAAAAAATGCGTTTGGTTCTTGAGCTTTAGGAACCTAGTTTTCAGGTACGCCTCTGGCCAGAAGTTCCATTGGCAGTCCTTTAACCCTGTCATCAAAACAATCCCGGTTTATTTCCCATATTTAATCAGTCGCTAATTTAATTTGTGTTTGCCAGTGTATTCCACCTAAGCTTATTTTCAACCTTATCATAATTACACTCTATATTAAATTCTGTATACAGCGGGCAAATATTTGCGCGCGCAATCTTGCCACCAATATAAATGTATTAGTACTTACCTAGCACAAGACACTATAGCCATTATAGCCTTCTAAGTTAGTTTCTTTGCGGGGCTGTTTACCATCTACTTTTGTCTACTTAAACTTAATATCAATTCGAGAAAAAAATGGAGCAGATTCCCAAGGATCAAACTATTGCCATGAGGCAGCAGCTAATTGGGTAAGATTTTGTTTTGATAAGACTTAATTAAAATCTGCTATTGATTTGATTAGATTTTATTATGCATTATTTCTGATTTCAGCCCATCCTGCCAGCTCTTCTTCAAACAGGACCCTCTGAAAATCGTGAGGGCGAAAGCGCAGTACATGTACGATGAAAAGGGTATTGCGTACCTTGATTGTATCAACAATGTTGCTCACGGTAAGTATAGTAGCAGGAGAAAAATATAATGAATAATCAAGAAATATATCTAATCTTGTACACGTTTTAGTAGCGACAAATATTTGACCAGGTAATGTCTATATAATTGTAATAATCGCCTGCCCCATGCCTTTCCCTCATATTAAGGATTATTTTTGGAAATTTAAGTCTCAACGAGACAACAGCAATAGATTGATTTTGTTTAAATACAGCAGGATTGTGCCTGTTTTGCATCTTTTTTCCATATGTCCCCAGAAGATGCACCAACGGCGCGTCCCTGTTTTCAGTTAGTGATTTTCCGTTTGCCTGTAATAATTGTTGTTTAAACTATAAATAGCTTTATCAGCAGTTGTAGTTATTTCAATCCACCTAAGTAATAAAAAACATTATTTCCAAATCGAGAGCAACGAGCGCTCATTTCGATGCATTGAGATTAGAAAAACGTGGCTTTTTGTTTAATCAAAGAGGGCAATATTCTTTATTGAGTTGTTGCCTAGGCCTAGATGACGTAACCATTGTGTTTCCACTCTTTATTACTTGAAACCAAACGGAAATTGTACTTTTTTCCCACAGATATCAACATTAATGCAATTTTTTATTCATTCTCGACAATTCACGAAATAAACTATTTTATCCAGACAAATTACAATTGCCACCACCACCAATTTTTGTCCGGCAAAATTTGTAATTGTCCCCAGTGTGCCACTATCAAAATTAATCACATTTGGTCCTGAGTACATTGCCATCCTTATTTGTCACATGGGAATGTATGAAACAAAAGAAGGATCAGTCATACGCAGTTCCAACGGGACCTCGAATTGGTTGTCCAATTAATATATTGTTTATTAATGCTCTTCGCAGATAGTTAGTTATTTTAGTTGAGCGACTGTGGTGCGACTTTTTGAAGATTTACTACGTTGCTATTAGTAACTTAACTGTCAGATTTTCAACTGATTTATTTAAATAAATTTTTATTTATGTTATATGGTCTCCCCATAATTTTCTTCTCATTCCTATCGACTGTACTTGCAGTGGGCCACTGCCATCCTGATGTCGTCCAAGCCGGAAGCGACCAAATGGCGCTTTTAAACACCAACAACCGCTTTCTTCATGACAACATAGTGCTGTGCGCTGAAAGGATCGTCAACACTCTACCAGACAATCTGGAAGTGTGCTTTTTCGTCAATTCCGGTTCAGAAGCCAACGACTTAGCTCTGAGACTGGCCCAAATCCATACTGGAAACAAAGACGTCATCACTTTGGAGCAGTAAGTGTCCCCCCTCCTCAAGCCTGAGCATGTTAGTTTTAGATCGTTTAAGCTACCTTGACTTTCAGACACCCAGAAGTGCTGAGACAGCTCTAGAAGAATGTAATTCCTAGATACGGTAGTTTTCTTTTCAGAGAACATTTTCCGCTTTAAATCTTTTTGATCATAGATGCGCTTTTAGGAGGTTTATTGTCATAATAATAAAACCTCCTGAAAGTCGCATGTAACTGGGGCTAGCTTTTCTTTATAGCTTTAACTGGATAAAGGAGTTGAGTGACCGTTCTAATGCGTGTGTTTTTATTTTTCTCTTGCAGCATTAAAAGTATGTGAAGATATGCGACTGTGCCAGAGTCCAGGACGGCAGGCCTTTGAGTAGCCTTTGCCACGCCAATACTAACAGCACTATCCAGAATGTTAATAAAATTGAGCGATGGGGATTTCGGGTCGCTAGTCCAGATATTTTGCTGTTAAAAAAACTTGTAACGTTTAAAAACAAAATCAAACTCGTAAGTGGCGTAATATCTGTGGACTAGTTTGTGATTGTGTGAAAATCCGAACTGATGCAGGCTTTCCAAGCAATGAAGTATCTGACATTCTCTACTCAATAACCAAAGAAACCTGCATGAGTTTTGATAAGAAAATATTTGGGAGCGAGCGGTTTGGCGCCAGGTAGATTCGATTTCGTCTTTTTTCAGTGCGTACCACGGCCACTTAACTTCTTTGATTGATATTTCGCACTACAAGTTTAACCTCCCTGGAGGAGTGGGGCAGAAGAAACACGTTCACTTGGTAAGCTTTAAATATTCCCTCAAAGAAACTGCATCTTACTCGATTTTCCAGGCACATTGCCCAGACACCTACAGAGGTAGATACCGCGACAACGAGTACTCAGTGGAAGAAATCGGCACTTTATACGCAGAAGAAGTGAGGAATTTATGCGATTTTGCCACGGCTCAAAGTGGAGGAGTCTCGGCTTTTATCGCAGAAAGTTTGCTGAGTTGTGGAGGACAAGTCATCCCCCCAAAGAACTATTTTAAGCAGGTGTATGAGCATATCAGAAATGCTGGGGGCATTTGCATTGCTGATGAGGTGCAAGTGGGATTTGGGCGAACTGGGAAGCATTGGTGGGCTTTTCAAGATTACAACGTCAAACCCGACATTGTTACCATGGGCAAACCTATGGGCAATGGACACCCCATTGCTTGCCTGGTGACCACAAAGGAGATTGCTGAGAGCTTCTTCAACACTGGAGTTGAATACTTTAATACCGTAAGTTATTCTGCTTGTATTAAAATGAGAAGCATTTGATTTATGATGACGATTTCTTAGTATGGAGGAAATCCAGTGTCCTGCGCGATCGCCAACGCAGTTTTCGACACTATTGAAAGGGAAAATCTAAGAGAAAAGGCAATTATTGTAGGGGAGTATTTGTTGGACTGCTGTCAGGTGTTGGCCAAAAAGCACAAGTACATAGGAGATGTGAGGGGTGTTGGTTTATTTGTCGGCATTGATCTTGTCGAGGACCAGGAAACAAGGAAAGCGAACAAAGAATGCGCGCAAACTGTTGTTCAAAGGTGAGGAAAATTTGCTAATTAAGGAAAACTAGTTTTGCTCTGCGAAATTCGGAATTCCTTCACAGACTTATTAAGATGTTTTCCATTATTATAAGAAAATTTCACGTTCAATTGCAAAGAGCAGTATGTACAGACTTGATTTCACTGAAAATTGCATATGGCTATTAATTACAGCCCAACAAAAGATTTTGAAATTATTGTGAAAGTGATTTGCAAAATAACTTATTTTGACCAACGAAATACGTCATTGCCACCAATGTAGTATTATCATTTTTTTTTCACAAGATTGTAGAAAGACGTTTATGTATAGAATCTAAGTGGGAAATAACTATCGTAGTTATGCGATTGTTGATTTTAAAGCATTTGCCATAAAGACTTTGATTCAAACTATCATATCAGAAATCTTTTAAAGTTTTGAGACAATTTGTTTTTTTTTTTAAGAATGCGAGAATCAAACATTCTAGTCAGCGCCGACGGACCAGAATGCAACGTCATCAAGCTAAAACCCCCAATGGTGTTCACCAAAGAAAATGTTGACGAAGTGGTGGCCATACTAGATAGAGTGTTGGTGGAGGTCAGACAAAGGGATAAATTAGAGGCGAAAATTAAGAGTCTGCAGAACCTGGTGCCCTCTATCATTGAGGAGCACTCAAGCAAAGGTCAGAGGCCCATCAGGCCCACTTACAAGGAGAACATTAAGTCCATATAAGAAGACTGTGTATTACTAATGATGAATGGATGAACGAATATTTATTTTAGTTAGGAGATTTACTAGGGTGATTGTTACTTATATTAAGTAAACATTTTTTGAAACTTAATCCCATAAGAGTTTAACAATAAGACAAAGGTTGATGAATAAATCAAATGTATATTATTTTAGAAAAAAATCACTTATTTAATACATTAAACCAATCAACCCTTCAATCTAGACCCTAATCCTTCTCGGCAATTACAGTCAAATGTCTGTCAATTTCCTGCTCCTTCAATACAGTAAATTTGGGATTATCCTTGGACACAACTCCGACCTCAATATCACTAGGCCGGAAGTCCACAGCCAGGATACTAGACAAGCAACTAATTGCCAATTGGATCACATCATCTCCTTGTAAATCCTGCTTTTTCTTCAGCTTTTTCTCCAAATAACTATTACCCTCAGTCTGTTTAGACCCCACAGCAATTGCCCGATAACCACAATAATAACCTGCAGGGTCAGTTTTATATACACAAGGCCCTAGTTCATCATCAAAGCCTATGAGAACCATTGAGCATCCTAAAGGACGCATTTCAGCATTTTGAGTGTAGACCTTAGAATTTTAAGGTGAAATGTTAGGTATGGAAGCATCTTGTCAATTATATTTACCTGTGAGATATCAGCCACACGCCTGCATAGAGCATCAATGGGCATTTCATATCCGTTTTTATACTTAAACTGAGCAGCTTCATATCTGGCCCGTTGGACTTGAGATTTGCTATCGGCAATCATACCAGTCATCACACATCCCACACTGCCTGTAAGCTGAGTTACTATGATTAGTGAATGTAATTGATATGTGGTAAAAGACATCAAAAGGGGATAGTAGAAAGGAATAAGAGAGGGTTAGAAATAAAAATTTCTATTCAAGTGATTTTTACCTGGAATAAATGGGTAATGGTACTGGCATCAATCAGTTTATCAGGGACTTTCCTTTGGGTGACACAAACGGCAGTATCAACCCCTTTTACGGCCACTGAAGTGAGGCCGGCTTGGTTGATGGCCTTAAACGCATACTCTACTTGATACAGCCGCCCCTCTGGAGAGAAAATTGTTATGTGGCGGTCGAAACCTGCACTACTTCCTCTAGACATGATTAATGTAGTTTTCGGGAAACGGAGAAACAAGTATTATTGAAAAACTGAGTGAAAAAGGGAAAACATTGAACACAAACTGCAAAGCAGGATGATTTTTCGGTTTTCTGACTTCTATCACTGTCATTGTCACCATTTACTCAATACGAAATTAGAACTCTGGCACCGTTGCCGGTGGGGTGAAGGATACCATTTTTTTTCAATAATTTGTATCGAAAATAGTTTTGAAATAATATATCTAATATAATAGAACATAATTGAAAACTAATAATTAGATTTAACATATAAATGACAAGAAGAATATGATATCATAAATATAAAAAAAGAAAATTGTGTTTTTATGCACTGATGTCTGTTTTACACTCTCCAGATTTCTATTTTTCTTAATTTTATCTTAACCTCACTTAAATCATTTTCTGTGCAGGATTTTCATCATTTTCAACATTTTATAACCAAAAAATAATGTATTAATGAAGAAAATCTCAAACACTACACTAATTAACTCATAATTTCTATCTAGAAATGGAATTTTCAATTTTCACCTTATTTATTCTAGCCCTCACTGCCTCGTCTATCAACCCAGTGGTAGGTCTCCAAAACAATTGACTTCAGCAATAAATAGCCCCTTTTTCTCTTATGCTCAAAATCTCCATTTTAGGAGTGTTTAGAGCAAGATAGTTCTGTATTTATCAAACTCCAGCATGCATTGAATGAGGGTCCCAACCCTGTGTTTACTGAGCGAGGTAATATCACCATTCACAGCTTACGATTGAGACAGGCTCTTGTGAGCCAAAACCCGCTTACTGAGGAAGAAAAATTACAATTACAGGTGATGAAATCTTTCCCTTTTCTATTTCCATTCACAAATTAAGACTTTTATTTTTATGTAGCAATTATCTAGAAAAAATGAATTATACAGAGTTAGGGCAGTTGTAATAGCCCAAGACGGCAGTGAGAGAACATTCATTTCGTCTGTAAAAGCTGTAAGAAACAATTTCACAATATGATATGTTTGTGGATTGTTCTTGAGATTGTATTTTAGTGCATGGTTGCAGAGTCTGAACTGGATGACAAATTCTCAATTTCACTTGATTATATTGGTCGTGTAATTGGGGTTACCAGCATAATAGCTTCAAAATCTACTTGTGAAGGGTCTGATGTTCCATTGGAAAGGTTAAATGAGTTCACCACAACTGTCTATGTGAGGCACACAGAAACTGGTGTTATGTATGTGTATGCTCTAGTTTTCATTTGATGATTTAATTGTTGTATTATAGACCCGATACTGCCTCATTTGTCCAGAAGATAGAGCGGGAGAGAGAGGCCCAAGCAAAAGGGGAGGTAAAGGATAACAGGTCTTTTTTGGCCAAATATGTGAGTTGTTGGATAAAAATATTTTCTGTGAGAGTATAGAATCGTTTTTTAGTGGATGTATATCCTGCCAGTTGTGATTATAATGATCATTTCTACTGCAAATAACCCTGATGCTCAAGGTGGAGGAGGAGGAGGAGGACAGTAAGTTTTAGATGCTTAAATTATTTATGGTTATTTGAATTGTGTTGTTGTAAAGATTTGGTGAAAATAAAATAAATGAAAAACACTTAGATTTTTTCATTATTTAGTTTCCTCATTCTTTGGTTCAGTTTTAAAATTGTTTTTCAGATATTTAAGAATGTTGAGAATGGTTTGAGGAACATACCTGAAGTGTTCATCACAATTATTGACCTCTCAATTGGTTCCACTTTGAAACTGTTAATAGAGTTCATTACAATGTGGATAACTAATTTAAAGAAGAAAGGATGCTGAGTTTGAAAATACGCGCTTTTAATGGCGCCCTCTTATGGGCAGCAGCTAAAGCTTAGTATCTCTTCTGCTAGAGTGCCGATCCTGCAGTATCGCACTTGGTTTATTTACCGTAAGATGGTGCCACTGATTTTAGTATATTATTGATTTTGGGCGGGTGATTTGATTTCCTTCAAAATTATGCCGAATGAAAAGCCTACCTCTTATATGTATTTCGTCCCGATAAGTGAATGAATATATAGATTACCAGCAAAAAGGAATTAAAAACCGAGAAATGGCCTTGATAGCGTATATCAAACTCTTAGCACAAATACAAGAAAAACCCGAGTATATAAGATTTTGATAATCCCTCGGTAAAGTACCCGTATGAGTGTTTTTATGCATTCTTGAAGCGTTTGCTCATCCAACACTAAAGCCTTGACCAATTTGAACCAGCTGGGACAATAAAACGACAAAAATGGCACTTGCCATTGTACCCATTAAAGCAGCAATCAAATCTATGTCAAGGCGCACAAAAATTTGAATTCTGATCCCTATTTCCATTACTTCGCGCTTACAAAATTCCGCATATCTTGTATAATATCGTTTACGCTCGTTAAACAAGTTTCTATTGCAAATTGGCATCCAAGTCATTATGTACCTTGTGTATGGAAGAAAGAGAGTAGAAATGCAGTAGCGATAATTGATGAACGAGTGGTGAAATGTGAATGAAGTGTTGTAGTGATGTGAGTTGGTGAGAATGAAAAAAAAGTCATCACAGGTGGGTGGTTCTCGTTAAATACCTGCTTAATCTAAACTTAGTGCTCCACCAGCACCGCAATCGTGGGTACTTGCTTCACGACTTTTTTCGTGAAGCAATGACTAACAATGACACATACATGCATGAGCAATCTAAACAGTGCTTCAGCTCTTATAGTGCAAAACAGTGATGGTTCTTGCTCCCATGCATCATTAAGAATACATTCGTCTACGTCATCATCAGCTTTATCTTATCAGCATTTTTCATCCAATAGTGGGTGATAAAGCCATCATCCTTTACATGGGTCATGAAACACACTCCCAGTAGTGTATCCTGCCCCGGTGTTCAGTGATCCGTGATCGTACACCATATCAATTTTGGTGACACAGCTTGGTTGGTAAATATATAGATTTTATTTACATTTCCAGTGCATTGAGCCTCGTTTTTGCTGGGTGTATATGAAGGTAAATTGCCACTGGTCTACTTGAAGTACTAAATAATTGTTTGGTGTGTCTACGTGCGGAAGGTCAACCGCTATCAGGTGGTGTGTCGGTTGGTAGTTTGCATATGTATGCAAATTCATCGGGTATTCTAGAGTGGGATTTTTTGGCAAAAAACGGAACATCGCTATCCAACAGGTTCATCAGTTTGTTGGATTTCGGGACCGATTTGCTCCCCGTGAAAATCGAGTGTACCAATCTTGGTGTATGCGTAAGAAGTCCAATTTTCCGAGCTTAAGTCGTCACATAAATGGCCCAGAACCGGCAGGGATTTTTTTCCAACTTTACTGGTTTATCGCTTAAAAAATGGCCAAGGCCAGATTTCCATTAGCGACCTAACGCACAAGTTCTAGCCCATTTATGTGCTAATTGTTTATGTGATAAATCGCAACTGCTGCAGTAAACAGACGCATTAATACGTGAATAATGGCCGGATTTAGTCAGAAGTGTTGGACGTAAACCGTGAATTTATAGTCCGGCACGAAAGGCCAACAAAGGGCTGAAGATGCAGCTTCAATTATGTGTGTAATCTGTGAAATTATTATCTCATAGTGTGAAGCTTACATAGTCGCCATCATGCAGATAAAATAAATTATGATATAATGGAGCAAAAATGAGTAGAAACAATAGTACAGTCCTCAACGCCACTTATCTCGGATTTATTTACGTTTATTGATGGTTCTTTCCAGAATAAAACGATGAAGGTGTTAGTAAGAACCCCCCACCATGAGTCCGAGCTGGAGGCCCAACCGAAGACCTCCACCCGCGAGGTGTTCGGCACCATGTGCAAATCGTTGGGAATTCAGGAGACCTGGTGGTTCGGATTAATGTACAAAGGGCCCGACAACGAGGACGTCTGGATTGACAAGTCGAAAAAGGTGAGCCCAACATTTCCCCCATCCCTCAATCCCATTTACATAATATTCCATCCCTTAAACATGAAGTCCCGGACAAGCGCGAATTTGATCCATTCTCTTTTGCAATTTTCCAAGTTTTTAAATATTTATGCAAGAATTTTCGAGCCCGTGGAGTCCTTTTTATCCCGACGATCCAGACTTTTTATTATCCCGACGATGCGCAATTTGTACTAAAGTGGGGAAAGGGCGTAAAGACGTGTTGGCCCCGATAGAAAAACGGTTCAAGATTGAAGATTAAAGGATTGAAATATGCTTTGAACTTCGGTTTGTGAACGGGAATATCGAATGATTTGAAAACTTAAATTTGATGGGGACGATATGAGCGTCAGTTTACCTCATAGATCTTTTCGAAACGGATAAGCCGCTCTAGAGTATACAGGGTGCTATTTAAGTGCATGGTCAAACTTCAAGGGAAGATTGATACTTCGAGTGGCTCTACAACGAAAAGCTTATATAAATATTAGTATGGTAAAGCTTAATTTTCAACATACAGGGTGACAAACTTTAAAAAAAAAATCGTGTTTTCGTAAAAATCTTAACAATCCTTTAGCCGTTATTTATGGTTATTATTGTTATTTATGCGTCACTAATTTATTTAAAATTTTTATACATATATTATTTGCATTAAGCACAGTCATGGCCACCCAGGTCATCGGATTTAAATCCGTTAGATTTTTTCCTTTGGGGGCACGTAAAGTCCTTCGTTCATAGAACTCCTCGTCAACACCGAAGACTACTTAATCCAATGGGATACGGGATTCATGTAATCAGATAAGATATACACCGGGAATGTTCCAAAGTGTTCGACAATCGAAGTTAAGACGAGCTAATGCTGGCATTAAAGTTGAAGGAAGACACTTTTAGCAACTATCGTAAGTTTCGTATTATCTATTGTTAAACGTTTTTTTACTTAAAAAATGCGTACCGTTTGTTTAAGTGTAGTTTTAATAAAGCGTTTTTCTTTTTTGAATTTTTTTAAATTTCCGGCGTTACCGCCGTGCACGCCACTACCAAAAGCAGACAAACAATTTCTAGCTTAAAAGATTCCTTTGTACTACATTAAAAACTGTCACCAAGATTCAACGTTATATTAGATTGCGTCTTCAAGTCATTTAAAAGGTTTTTAATATGTAACGACTTTTTAAAAAAAGGTTGATACCACTCTGTATCTTAAAAATGAAGCATTACCGGACCTATGTTTATATAAGATTTTCATCTTAAAATCGCTCAAAGAATCACCCTTTGAAGTTTGGCCACATACTTAAGTAACAACCTGTACAGTATGTTCTCGGCAAAAGTTCCCAAGAGGGGAGAGTTTCTTATTTTTCATTTTACAAGAAAAATGAGTTCTTGATAAAAGTTTCTGCTTGTTTTAAAATAGTTAAATCAGTTCTCGTTTTTTCAATTTTCCTTTTCGTTGCAGAGAAACATCAAAAAATAGGTCAGTTTAGTTAAAAAAATTTCTAAGTTCCAAAAATCAATTCTTGTTTTCACGGCAACCATAATCTTGATTTTTATTTATTTCAACGATTCAACAAGAAAGAGGAAACTACAAGTAAAAATTCACTCGATCTATGCACCACCTTCGTGAACGCGCAGCTCAAGTCTTCGACGCAGTTCATTATAACTTCTTCGGATTTCTTCGAGCGATAAAGACGCCTAGCATCTCCGATCTTCTCCTTCAAATGTTCTGCATTCAAAGGAAGATGATTCGCATAAACTATTTGTTTTAAACAGCTCCAAAGATAAAAATCTGCCATAGTCAAATCAGGACTTCTCGATGGCCATAAGAGAGGATCATTTCAACCGATCCAATTCTCTTCAAATTTCTGATTCCATCATTCCGCATAATGGGTCAGACAATCATCTTATTAAAAGTAACACATCACGCGATAATTAATGGGTAGATCGTCCAACTTTTTATTTAGAAAATGTTGTAACATGTTTAATGCAAGTACATGTGCTGATTAATCGAATTTTCAAAAAAATATGGTCCAATTATACCATGGCAAGAAATTGCACACCATACGTTATCTTTAGTCGAATATTATCCGTTACGGGCGATTCGGAAATAGGGATTGTGAATGCTCCAGTACCTTTTTTTCCACATTTAAGTAAGGAAGAGGAAAATTGAAACTATGAGAACCGATTCAACCGTTTTGAACAAGCAAAAACTTATACGAAAAATACATTTTTCTCGTAAAATGAAAAATAAGAAGCTTTCTCCTCTTGGCAACTTCATCTGGGGACATACTGTAGACCTTCATCAATTCAATCAATTGACAAATATCGAAAACGATCCATTTCTTTCGTAGACATGAAAATTTACCATGAATTA
Organism: Euwallacea similis; assembly: GCF_039881205.1. Lineage (NCBI taxonomy): Eukaryota > Metazoa > Arthropoda > Insecta > Coleoptera > Curculionidae > Euwallacea > Euwallacea similis. The sequence goes on along the minus strand of NC_089611.1, from coordinate 6,178,572 downwards.
CCCGATGGGATTTTTTTTATGGGCTAAAATGCCGTAATCGTACTCTACAGCAGGCTGTTTTCCGATTAAAAAAAACCTCTAGTAGTTTCAGAGATACGTAAAAAAGTCAAAATTTGAATGCATATTTTAACTGTGAGAATTCACAAGGCAAATGTCTCGTCTCTGAGGAGTCGGCATCATATTTTGAACCTTCAACGAACAATTTACGTCTAAAATTTGCAAACTCGGCAATATGATAGTAAATGGGAGAGAATCTCCTCTTTTGTATCTTTTTTAGGCGATAATTTTGGCTGAAAATGGCTGACAACTTCGAGCGAAACAAAATATCTCCCAACTTCAATTTATTAATGAGAGTTATGAATTTTTTAAAATTTGTCGATGTAATTTTTCATAAAACTTCGCTCGCAGTGTCATCAAGTAATTGAACTACGATTTCATTAAACTTTTATGATGAAATACCCAAACCTCCTTCCTATTGGAAATATTTTAAATTTGAAAGCTACGCGTTGTTGAGAAGGAAGTTGCGCATTTTCCTCATTAACAAAATCCTATTTTGGAACGTTAGAAATGTTGAGTTATTCAGAAAATGTTTATTAGAAATTGTCATTTTCATTCGAGCATAATTAACCGGACACGACGAACAGAGACAGACTTATATGGGTTATAGTGAATGAGAAAGAGATCGATAGATGGTTGGTTTTGAGAGTTTTGCTAATGTTAGACATAAATAGTTCTTTGATGGCTCATGAGGAACAAATAACGTATTATCCCCCGATGACAAAATCCAATTTTGGGATGCTGAAAATCACTAGCTAGCCAGGAAATGTTTAACAAAAATCAGCGGTTCTTTCAAGCATAATTGACCCTAACAAAGACAGACTTATGTGAGTAGTAGTGCGTAAGAAAGAAATCGATATATAGTTTTGGAAGTTTTGCAAACTTTAGACATAAATGTTGTTCGTTGAAGTTTTAATAAATGATGGTTATTCCTCAGAGACGAAACGTATGGCGTGTGACTTACCAGAGTTTGAAAAATATATAAAAGTATGTATTAAAATTTAGATTTTTTCGCATATTTCCGAAACGAATTCAGCATTTTTGCCCATAAATAAAATCTCATCAAGTAATTCATAGTGAATTTTCATGTGTAAAAGAGAGATAGATGGTTTTAGATTTTGCTTAATCAATTGAATTAATCAAAGCCTATACTCTGGAGTGGCTTAGGCACTTAGAAATCATTCGTGTACTTGCGAAACTTCTATGACATCTATGATTTTTATAAAACTGGGAATGTGTGATATATCTATAACTGATATTCACGCCCAAATGCATCTAGTTCTAGGATAATAAATCCCAAAAATCTAGCTGTCAGCGCAACGGTAACAAGTATGTAAAATATAAAGGGGCACTTTTCGTCTGTAATTAAACGCTCCATCGTGTGATGACGCTTGAAACAAAGACGTCCATTAAGTACAAAAAGCAAGGCATCTATTTTGGAGAAATCCCAGCCCTAAACCTTAAAAATAAGCTCAATATTTCATAATTCAGTCGTGTTGAAACTGAAGGTGTGCTGCAAAGTCTTCGTGTCAATACCAAATTTGAAACAAAGATGTATTTAAATAAGAAAATCTATAGGTTAAAATGGCACGCCTATGCAATTAGGAGAAATAGTCCTGGATCTTAAAAATTTCAAGAGTTCATAATTTAATTGTGCTGAAACCAGAAGCGCCTGCTCAAAACATATTGGCAATGCCAAAACTTGAAATAAATGCTTTCTTTAAATAAAGCAAAATGTTGTCCTACGGCATAGAGATTTTTTCCCACTGTGTAACGTCAGCGCTTCCTGGTAAACGGCTGCTACAGGGAGCGCTCACTAAATATGTACGCTTCGGGCTTTGAAATCGTTTTTTTTAGAAAGTGATTTATTAAGGAACTGTGTTAAACGAAATATAGTCATTTGAAGCATGGGACGATACTTCGTGAATCTATTATCACGGTTAATTAAGTAGAAAAGTGCTTTTTATTTTCATCATACACTTCTCCTACGGATCACTAGGATATACAATCAAATATAAACAATGCGACATTTTAAAGGCAAATTTTAAGAACACGAAAATCGCTTTTGCCCTAAATTAAGTTTCTTATTAAATTAAGTTATGAATAATTTTGTGAAAATATTTATGAATAAATAATGAATCATTTTATGGGTGTAATGTGCATTCTACATCTTTTTGAGCTTGGCAACATTCCTTTGCTTTCAAACGAAAATTATATCCCTGAGGTTTCAGCCTCCACGATTTGACGATTATCGCAAAATTGATGGTCTTATAACTGAAGCAAGCGGTGTAGCATGTTCTTAAGACTTCAAAAACCGGCTCGAAGACGTCATAAGTTATACAAAGCTTTCGGTACAACTTTGACTTGCAAGCTAGAAAACAATTATTATTCCTGACTTAGTGATAAGCGTCAAAATTCTCGATAGATAAATATTTCCGATAAGTTTTATTAATATTACCATTGTTGGAAGCAGTGTTGTATAATGTCCAAAAATAGCTGTTGGGGCATCCATTCCGACGATCGGATTTCCAGCCTTTCCCACTCACTGAGTAGTTTTCCGGATACAGGAAAATCAACAAAGATGCGGTTTCTATTTCGGCTAATAACTAATGCTTCATTAGGCTTTCTCCTTGAATCAATATTTGTTTTATATTGTTTGTTACGAAATGAAGAAACGGTGTTTTTGTAAGGTCAAAATGGTTGTACACTTTATGGCAATAAGTCGTAGTAAAACTGGCAAAAGTTTCGTAACTTATATGATGTTTTGTTATCGTTTGTAGTGTAATTGTTTTCCGATTTATCGCTGTAGTTTATTCGATAAAGTTGGTGAAGGTGGAACATGTGGATTATGTCATTGGATTAACCAAGCGCTTAAGCCTAGATTAGCCAATTAAAACTTTGAGTATAGCAAGGGGAAAATGTAGGATTTTTTCGGAATTTTTTAAACGAATTCAAGCTAGCTTTCCTTGAACCAACATAGACATTAATGATACAATTTAAGAGTCTGCTGATAACATTTATTGTGCGATACATTCTTTTAAATTTCAAAGAAATAAAATTTTATACTTCAAACGACCCTCTCAGCACATTAGGTCAAACAACGAAAGTGATTTCGACTAATCACACTAAATATTTCGTAAAATTCTGATGAAATTGCAATTTAATCACTTTGGGGGACACTGCAAAACAAATGCTGCGAACAATTGCATCGAAAAAATACTAATAATTCGTGAATTGATAATCAAAACTTTATTTGAAAATTATCCGATATTGCCGAGCGAAATAGACATTTCCTCCCACTGTATATTCATGGCGCCCTCTGCAATAGTCATTTCAATTTTTCAATTTAAGTCGTTACTGTGTACTACAGGGAGCCTTCAATAAGTATTGGTGTGAATAACTTAGCGCTGTAATATATTCGATAAAATTAGTGAAGGTGGATATGTGGATTGTGCAACTGGATTAAGCGAGCGCTCAGTCCTGAATTAGCCGATTGAATCTTTGATTATAGCAAGGGAAAATGTAGGATTTTTTCGGAATTTTTAAAGCAAAATAAAATCAGCTTTTCTTGAACCAACATAAATATTGACGAGACAATTTAAAAGTCTGCTGATAACATTTATTGCTTGACACATATTTTTTCCTTTATTTGCAACCCATAACTTCAAGAAGTTTAACTACACAGATATTCAACAATCCTCTGTTGATTTTGACGTAAAATTTGTTCTCTGGGAAATAAATCTTGAAGCACTTTAGATGGGCATAAACTAGAGAAACCCAATTACTTAGCTTTCTCTGGAACGCGATAAACTGCCTGGGAATCTAGCTTTCGTTGTGTTTTCCGGTTGTAAATAGTGCATTAGTTGCACACATATCCCCCCTGATTTATCAACCGAGATAAATCTATTAAATTCCTATTATCAAAAATCCACCGATTATTAAGTATTTATGTAGGTAGTTTCAAGTAGGTAAATTTACGACAATTCTAGACTCTCAAGGACCTTCAAAAGAACCTCACCTTCCACTTCGCAGTCAAATATTATCCCGAGGACGTGTCTGAAGAACTCATCGAAACAATCACAATCGAATATTTCTTTCTCCATGTCAAATCCCTCATCCTCAAGGATGAAATTTACTGCCCTGCTGACACGTCGGTTCTCCTAGCCTCATACGCCCTCCAGGGCAAGCATGGCGACTACCAGAAGGATCAAATCAACGATGATGTGTTCAAGAAACAAACTCTGTTACCGCCAAGGGTGCTTAAGCAACATACCCTTCAAGTCTCAGAGTGGGAGTCGAATATATCAAACATGTGGCTGAAACACCGAGGCCTAGATAAGGAGGAAGCGATGTTGGAGTATTTGAAGTTGGTACAAAATTTGGAAATGTACGGGGTGTCTTATTTCAATATTAAGAACTTCAAAGGCACCGAGTGTATGCTGGGTGTGACTGCTTTAGGGCTAAATATTTACAAAGTTGAGGACAGGTAAACTTTTATTTTAAGCATTATTGGGGCTCGATAAAGTCTGAGTTTTCCCAGACTGAATCCCACAATCGCCTTCCCGTGGTCTGAAATCAAGAATTTGAAGTACAAGGGCACCAAGTTCGTTATTAGGCCCAATGACAAAACAGCGAAGAACTTTATTATCATAACACAAAGCGAGAAGATTAGCAAACAGATTCTCAACCTGGGAATCGGCAACCATGAGCTGTACGTGAGGAGGAGAAAGCCGGATAGCCCAGAGGTGGCTAGAATGAAGGAAAAGGCCAATGAGGTCCGCAAGACAAAACTGGTCATCCGGTAAATTTAGATCTGCGCACTTTGATTTGTTCTAACGTAAAATTTCAGCCAAAAATACAACTCTGAGAGGCTGGCGAGGGAGGAGGCAGAAAAACGCGAAACCATGTACAAGCGGCAGCTTGAAGACATGAGGATTGAGATGGAGAGGAAGCAGGCCAGCTTAATGGAAGCAGAGAGGACTATAAAGCTACTACAAGAACAGCTGGAAGATCTCAAACGATCTAAAGAAGAACTTGAATCCCAAAGGTTGGAGCTGCAAGAAATGATGGAGAGACTAGAACAGAGCAGACATTTGGAAGATGAGGAGAAGTTGAGGCTGGAAGAGGAAATCAGGGCGAAGCATGAAGAGGTTCAAAGAATACAAGATGAGGTCCGTACTACTACGCAATATCATCCAAACATAGTTTTAAGACTCATTTTAGGTCGCCAGGAAAGATGAAGAAACTAGGAGGCTTCAAGAGGCCATCGACGAGGCTCGCAGGAAAGAAGAAGAGTTTTGTCTGAGGCAAGAGGCGGAGGAGAGGAGGCGAGAAGAGGAGCGTCGCCAGAGGGAAATTGAGGAGGCTAATAGGACCGAAAAGGAATTGGAGTCTTTGCCTGATGCCGATAACACTTTACCTGAAGTTAAAGAAGTGAATGATCAGCTCAAGGATCAGCTGAAGGTTTGTATGTTCAGGAAGTGGGAATTTTGATGATTTAAAGTAAACTTCCAGGCTTTACAAGACCAACTAAATGAAGCGAAGACCAACGAAGAAAGCGACTTGGATAGGATCCATAGAATCAACCTTCTGGAGGGTAGGGACAAATATAAGACACTGAGAGATATTCGCAAGGGCAACACCAGTAGGAGGGTGGAATTGTTTGAAAATATGTAAAAAAATCAATTTTTATTTAAACTGCAGGAATTTAATTGTTTTTTCTCTCACCATCATCAGTATTTTTCACCAGAAAATACCCTACACATTGTTTCTTTTTAAGGGTCGTTTGCGCCCCTTAAAGCGAACGAAACACGACATTGTGTGTTTTTTTCACGAGGGCTTTCTTTGAAGTGGCAGAAACGGCCCTAAATCCACGTTATTTATTATTGTTATTACTATGAACTAATTGTATTTTGAAAGATATATACTGAATACAATACTTAATCAACAAAAACTGAATTTTAATTTTGCAACCAACGACAAAATAGGCAACATAAACATCTTCATAAATTTTCTAAACACGCCCTGACATTGAAATAACTTTTAGGGCTAAAGTTATTCTCGTCAGGCGTTGCCTGCCCTTTAAGGCAGTCAAAGTTGATATATAATTTTCGGAAACTTCTGACTTTAGCAAGTCGTTTGTTCGCCTTTTATATTTGTATTCTCGTGTAATTCTTCCGCACAGAAGAGAGAGTTTTATACGTTGTTTACCCCGTTTTGCGAAACTCCCAATTGAGAAAGTTGCCCTTTATTGACTTGGATATGTTATTCTAGAAAGTTATTATTTGAATGATTGAGAATCTGTAAAAACCGCACAGAATCATTCACCATTATGTCCATAAATAACTTTATTTCTTACGAATTTTGCTTTTCCGTCTTTAAAACTTTTGTAACGAATCTGAAAGATTTGAATAGTTGATGAGATGCATTAACTGCGTTTTCGAACCAAAAATGAGCCTGAAACTTTATAAAATGAAATTTTAGATTTTGAAAGCCCCCTTCAGTACATTGGGTCAAATTACAAAAGTGATTCTGACTGATGGCATTAAATAATTCCTGAAATTTTGATGAAATCACAATTTAATCACTTTGAAGGACAATGCGAATGATGTCCTATGAATAATTGCATCCGGAAAATAGCAATAATTCATGATTCTCATTAATAATCAGAGCTTTATGGGAAAATTATCCGATATTGCCCTGCAACATGTGCATTTCCTCCAATTGTATACTCATGGCGCCCTCTAGAATCGTTACTTCAGTTTTTATTAAAAGTCTTTGTTGTATACTACAAGGAGCCCTCAATAAGTATTGGTGTGAATAACTTAAAAATTGTATTTTTCAGAAACCATAGGAGCAATTTAATGAAAAACTGTAATATAAAATTGACTAAATATATAACGACACTGTACTGTGAGATACAAAAATCACGGATAGTAGATATAGAAAAGTGCCGTAATTTTTGAGTTTATTCTAATATATTTCCTGATGGATATGCAGCCAAGCATACATATTGCAAGTTTTTGAATACGACTTTCGGGAGCTTCTGAATCTGAATTGAAAGGTTAATATTTGCGGTTTTTTAAAACTAAGGCCAAGTTTATATATTTGATGAAGTAAATACATCATTTACTTCGCTTTCATTTTCGTATTCTCGTGTAATTTTTCGGAGAAAAGACAGAATATGCTGCAAATGTTTATTTTGTTTGCGTAGCTCTAAAATTGGAAAAATTTACTTTTTTTAACTCATTTTTTAAATATATTCTCTCAGAAAGTTAAAATTTCTACTACGTAGAAATTAGCATTAAAGTTCATCTCATAACTTACGTTTCCTACCAATTTGGGAACAAAATATAAGAAAAAAAGGAGACATTTCCTATCTAATCAGTGAAGATGTTGATATAAGAATTCTTCTTTGAAATGTTGACAATTTTCAGTAATGTCTAAATAATCTCAAAACAACACTTATTAACTATCATCAAAACCATAACTCACCTCAATAAATCTATATTGCATATAATTTAATAAAAGCATGTGATGGATTATTAGAATTATATATCATTAGTAAACCGTTTCCATAGGTGGCTTTATAATTAAATCACTGATAACACACATAATGTTATACATTTTGAGTTTCAAGTGCGATTTTAGGTATCAGTTGATATCTCCCTTTTGCAGTACAAATCAAAAGGTGAGGCAGTATTAAGTGTTTCCTGGACCACAAAAGCACTTAACTGTAGTGAAATTATAAACGTAAATATTCAATTAAATCCCACAATTAATCAACATTTAATTAGGTGTGTCCTAATTGTAGTGATGGAGGTCTTGGAAGGTGACCATCAGAACATGGAGGAAGATAAGTCAAAGCTAATGGAGAACAATATTGAGACGACTGAAGATGAGGTAAGTTAGTGAATACTGAGGTTCAACCCTACGATAAATCCGTTTCCTAGATTACAGTAGGAAATGAAGAGATTAAAGATGTTAGTGAGGAATCTAAGAAAATGGAGGAGGAACATTCTGCTACATTAATAGAAGAGACGGAAGAGAAACTAGAAACGGAGGAGAGTGAATTACCCAATGTACCAGAAGAAAGGCATAGTCTTACACAACAGGCAAACCTGGTAGTAGATGAAAAAGAACACTCAAAAGAAGAGGCTGAAGAGGCGAATGAACCAGCAGAGGAAGAACCTCGTCTTACACAAGAAACTGAAAGAGTAGAAGAGGAAAAAGAACAACAACAAAAAAAGGTTGAAGAAACCGATAATACTGAGGCAGAAACAGTGATAAATGAAAAAGAATTGCAAAACACAGATATCAACGAGGAAACTACCACTGAGACCATTCAAGCACCACAGGAAGTTCGCCTTTACAATGGAAATTTGCGGGAGAACGATGAGCAATTTTTGAAGGTGACTTAATGAGTATGTTTGTTTTAAATGCTGATAATAACGCATATACAATTGCAGAGTTCACTTGAACCATCAGACGAACAAGTAATCTACGATGAAATCAATCTAGAAAGTCCTCATGAAATTGCGAAACTTCAAGCTAAAGATAAGTTTAAAACTATACGATTTATCCCTAAGGGAAATACTAGTAAAAGAGTGGCATTATTTGAGAATATGAAGATTATGTAGATGGAAATTTATTGTAGGACAAATTGCTCTATATTTTTCTTTGTGTTTTAACTGGCTAATTACATGTCGAGCCATTTTCCCCGATAACTATATAATTACTATATAAGCAAAGAAAAATACGAAAAGGTGTTATTACGTATCTTCTATAGTGTCATGAATTTATTCTTACTTAGTAGCTAAAACAATCCTGGCTCAACATGGGGCTGATCGCCACCCCTAAACTTTTTCAGCAATTATGGGGGATTTGGCCCACAGAAACCATCCACTCAGACGTTAATAAAAAACTGTATTTAATATACCGAGTGTTTGTAATTGGGTGGTATTCTTTGTTTAATATTTTTCAAGCAATAGCCAGCATCAGGTAAAATAATACTTAATAAAAATTTAGATTTAAAGACGCCCCTGCGTTAATACTATCATGTGCTTACATTCACCATTTGTCAAGAAATAAAGTACCTTGTAATAAAACAATTCAGAGGCTGAATTATTATGATTTTTTTTAAAATAGCTTTGGTCAGCCTTTTAAATCGGGCTTTGGTACGACCCTGGATTTACACAGATAACGTAGAAACTACAGTTTAAACACCACAGAATGAATGCAGCTGTGAAGCTGTTAAATTGTCTATTTTATTAGAGGTAACTTTTACATTTCGGTCTTGACACGTCGAGAGAAATCGTCAATTTTATAGAATCATAAAGTACCTCGAACTAGTCTGAATTAACTAAAGAACACGGGTTGTTGCTTGAACTTGCATTCACCATTTAGTCTAGAATCTCACCACTTGTCTCACAATTATTGTTCTAAAACTCTCTTTAGGCTTTTGTCAAACAAAGAATCATTCGAACGAATCAGCAAATGCCTCTCAGTGGTCATTACCCTAATCCTCATGTTGATCAACTCTATCATTTACTACAAGAACCGAATCCCCAATATGTGTTTGGAAGTTTCCAAAACCGAAAACCTAATCTTGAACAATGTTCACGAAAGTGAGGTATACTCATCATACCAAAGTGCTTTAAGGAGAAACATTTACTTGAATCGCTACATTGTCGGATCGTCAATTTTCACTCTCCTCACTTTCATCGGGGTCTCAGCAATGGAGGTGGTGAAAATAGGGCCTGACTACTGGAAGTACGATAACGTGTCCTTTATGCACGAGCTGTACCTGCCCTTTGACAAGAGTAATTTCTCTGTGGGGATTATATTTGTGAATGTGTGGATCTCAATTGAGAGCGTGGTGGTAAATGGGGTGATTCAGACCACGTTATACGCCCTGGTCATGTATGGGGCGTTGAGGTTTAAGGTGCTGCAAATTCGCCTGAAGAGGCTTAACGAGAGCGAAATCAAGGGAGGAAAGATCCGGTTTCTGAAGAAGTTGGTAATAGATCATCAGGAGTGCCTTAGGTTCAATGTGTCTTTGTCGGGAAGGAGTTTCTGATTGTTGATTTTTAGGTTCATCAAGGACCTAAATAATGCTACCAGCTACGTTTTGTTGATGAGTTTTTTGCTGAATTCTGTGAAAGTGGCCTCAGTGATATTCCCCCTGATGGCTGTGAGTTCCCTAGGCCCAAACTGCCTTCTTCACATAAGTAATTTCAGGTGACCAGCTTTTTGGATTTCGCGTTTCCCCTTATCTACTCCTCAATGCTCATATCGGAGGTGTTTTTCCTCGGTTGGATGTGCAACGAAGTGCAAGCTGAGGCTGGTATCTATTACACGCAATTATTTTAACTTGTCCCCTGGATATTTAGCAGAGCTTGAACGTGGCCGACTCCATTTTCCAGACGTCCTGGTACATGGAAAATAAAGAGTACAAAATGGTGCTGCAGATAATGATAATGAGGGCTCAACGACCGGTGGCAATGAGAATCGGTCCGTTCGGTACAATGACCGCTGGCACAATTATGACCGTAAATTAACCCAATTAGTTTTCGACTAATTTCGCAATTAATTTCTCGTTTTCCAGACTTTGAAAGCTGCATATTCGTACGCCACCCTGATGTTGAATCAGTAGGAAAATTTAGCCAAAATTTAGATCAATACAAAGAGCATCATGCGAGTTACAGCATGTAGTCTTATTTGGTATTCCATGGACATAGGGCATAATAAGGCCGACCTTTTGAAACGTAGTGTCATCCCCCATTTCTCCCTTTTAATATTCCGGGCATTTTATGACCTGATGGAGAGTGTATATGACGTGGCATATCATTCGAGTCTGCTGATGCGGATGTGCCTGAAACATTTCCCTCGGTCCTAACATCTTTCTTTGAGTCTTTCTGGCATGAATTTCCAACAGGCTAATTCCTCTGAAACCTAAGCGATTTTCCTTGTTCAAACGTCAAAAACCTTTTATTACTCTATAACAGAGGAGAGGGCGAAACCCTTATAAATTAGTCACGAAATTAAGGTGGAACGAGTTACTCAGACGTAGCAGAACTCCGTAATTGTTTCTAAACAATGTTCAGTTGCTGTACCCCAGTCCAGACTCCGCTACTTGCCACTTCCTTTCAGCTTCGCCATCAATCCTATCCGCATCAAATACCCCAATCCTTATTTATATCTCTGGAAAATACAAATATTAATTAATCAGGCCTCGATAGTCTCTTACGACTGACATGATCCGCTTATTCTCTCTGGATAGCATCGTTTAGTTGTATAACCCAAGAATGTTCGCTCTCTATATCTCCGGCTACGTTCTGGATTCAGGCGCAGTTTCTCTCCAGCTTTCATCCAGGAACCAGCGTTCCAGGATCGGGAGCGCAACAAGTCCGAAATCGCGCCATAAAGGGGACTTTTAATAGAGCAAGTTTCCGGAAGTTTGTCGGGTCTAGATATTTGGTGTTTGTTTGGGATGTGGACTGTAACTTGGGAGTTGATTTTGCACTGAACTTAGGTGAGGTTTCATGGAGTTGGGGAGGAACGCGGTTTCCGGTGTTAATTAGTGCAAAAAGGGGATCCTTAGTCGGAACGTCGCCGTGCAGCACAATTTGAACTAGTTGAGATTTTTAAAGGATATCTACACACGCCAAATGCCCTTCTCTGCGTCCAACGAATCAATCAGAAATCCAATGCGAATAGGCATAAAACAGAGATAATAAATCACCCTCGAACCAATAACATTTGAACATTTGCGAGATTTATAGCTCTTGTGAGCTATTTTTAAAAAGCCATAATTTTAAGCTGCAAAATTGATGTTTACTCGCTAAGTCTTGGAAGCGCAAATTGCCATAGGTAAATACTATTTACTGAGTGAATTGTGGCGTTTATTGAGCGAATTTCTGTAAATAAATTGAAGAATTAATGCCTATTTGAGACGGTATAAAGCCGTTTAATTTAATTCACAGTTATGGATCTGAAATGCATTTAACTCAAACTCTAATGTCACGTGCAGAAAGAGAGGCAAACGGAGAGGAAACGATATCGCTGATATGATTTGAGTAACTGCATTTGTCGGGAGAGGCATTTATGGCACGCTCTATGTGGAGCGGAAAAATTGCAGTTTCTATCCACTTTCACGTGCGAATAACAATATAAAAATAATTTGAAACCTTTGCTCTAGATAAGAAGAGCCAGTGTCAGGGTGGAAACTTAAATATTTTTAGCTTAGATACGCAATACAAAAATTGGCAGGAAAATACCCTTAAAAATATTAACATTAAATGCAAGGGGGGTTGCATATCGACCACTAAATGCAACAAAATATACGAGGACACAACTAGAAGTTCGGCAGTCTTTGCGGCCGCATTGTGCGTATTTAATGTAATGCCCAGTGAAAAGAGTGCAAGCGTTGATCAACCATCTTTAAGTTCCTCATTCATCCATGGTTGAATTCATTCATTTTGTAAACTATACCTCGAATCTAACACTTCAAAAAACTTTGCACACTGGATGTAATCGAACGCCCTTCATAGCTATTAGCTGTCCTGAGGAACCGCAAGTGAAATGTTTAATACCAGAGGGCGCGGGAGCGTTTTAATTTAATTTTACATAGTTAGATGTACTAAACAAGACTATAACTATTACTCTGCGCGGTTAAGCTAATTAAGTCATTATTTTTCTGTTGGTACCATGGGACCAAGTTAATGTTTAATTGTGATAACTTGCCGTGCTTACGTGCCTCTGTTTAGCCAGTCCCGGTTAGTAGATTTGAATTTTCACATAGGCCAATCACAGCTCGTTTCTTCGTGCATTCGTCATTTTTAATGGCGCAGAATCTGTGGGGGGCTCGACTAAACATTTTTTAGCGGTCTAGTTTAGTTTTGCCAAGTACTGACAGCAAAGAACGATTGTCTGGAGATTTTTACGTAAAAAATAGCTTCTAGCTGAAAACAGCAAGAAGAAGACCGCTTCCGAGTATTCTCAAAGGAGTTTACATAAAAATGTTCTTTCCAGTTCTTATCAAATCGTTTATCCCAGGAAATTGCGTTCGAATAGTTTTGAGCTACGCGATTGCCCCACGTGCTAATCCTGTACAGTGGATTAGATGCTGATGAAAATAGACGCACCATCAGCATTTAACCGAAGACGCATATGTCTCTCTATCTACTCACCTATACAGGGTGGCCAAACGAAAACGAAACAGAGAAGTTTTCAGAAGCCCTGTATAATGTTTTGGCAAACGCTCGGACACGTCGATTTTATTATTGAGAAAGAATGCTTTGTGACATATTTTCGGCTCCCTTTCTGCGACACCCTAATGGGGGGTGGACTTCGCACCTAAAATTTTAGATGAAAAGGGGAGTCGAGTAGCACCTTGTTTGAAAGCTCGTTTAATTCTCTTTGCAGTGGTAGCGCAAACTTTTAATTTGCTCCATTGGTTATTGGGGATAAGAGCAATAAGTCTTGTTCAAGTGGTCTAACCGGAACAAAAGTATCAGTTTTAAATTCCGACAATTATTTATTGTTTACTTAAACAGGCACTAGTAAAAACTTGATCGTTGTATTATCCTGTTTGCCGCAAATTTCTTATTTTTTACTAGAATTGTGTTTAAACTTAGTAATGGTTTAATCAATCGATCGGAAAGAGAGTTGAAATTATTATTCTTTTTTTAATGAAGGCGATTTTGACCCCCGTCAGAAGTTTTACGAAATTATAAGTGGGCGAGCCATGGAAAACCCCAATTTTCTTTTTAATATCCGCTTTTCCATCGAATATTTTTTTTCTTAAATGGTACTGTCACTCACCACAACTGCCGCTACTGGTCTGATACAAATCCTATAATCTATCGTGAGGCGCACACACAATAACTTCAAAAATGTCTCGGCTGGAATTTTTGGAGACCGTTTAGTCGGTCCTTTTTTCTTACATGACAATTTAAATGGAAATAAGTATTTGCAATTATCAGAAGACACCACTAATCTGGCTTTAACTGAAATTATTGAACACAATGACGAATACAACGAAAACCATTTCATATTCCCATAAGCTGATCTATCTCCACATTATGCAGTGGCCATTAGACAGTGCTTGAATCAAAGATTTCCAAGACAATAGACTGGAAAAAGAGGGGCAATTGAATGGCCTCCACGATCACCGGACATATATCCACTAGCTTTTTCTTTGGGGTCATTTGAAAAGTAAAGTCTACACGGCTCAGCCAGCGTCTTTAGAAGATTTACAACAGCGGATAGTCTACGAGTGCCATTAAGTTACTTGCGAAATGTTAGAAAATGTACGACAGCATTTTGAGCAAAGTCTTTACAATTGTATAGAAATAGACGGCCAACAATTTGAACATTTGTTCAACTAATGTACAAGTAATTTGTTAGAGACGATTTTACAATTAAAATTTTTTTGGAAATAACTAAGAAAAAATTTAAATGTAAGTATGTTAGCGTTCTAAAGAGAATTAAAAGACCTTTCAAACATGATGTTATTCGACCCCCCTTTCCATTTAAAATTTTAGGAGTGAAGTCCGTCCCCGTTAGGGTGTTGCAAATAGGGGATCGAAAATACGTCACAAAACATTCCCCCTTTATGCTAAGATCGACATGTCCAAGCGTTTGCCAAAATAATAAGGTTTTTAAAAATTTCTCTGCTTCGTTTTCGTTTGGCTACCCTGTATTATGTCCAAGGTGTCCATTTCTATGGCTCGATCGTGAGCATCTTTTTAACCTTAGAAGATACGAAGTCGGTTAAGTTGAGGCAAAGTTTCACATTTTGAAATTCAAGAGTATGCCATTTCGAAATCTAAAAAATTCCGATGACTTCCAGAGCTATAGAAAATTAAAAATCTATTTAGGAATAGGGCTTCACGCACAAGTAGGAGTAAAATTGCACACTTTATTGAGTTAAAATTGACTGGAACATTGAAAAGCAGATTAACCTCATTTATAAATCTTTAAGGGCCAAAATAAGAAGAAACATTTTTAGATAAATGCAGAATTTAAGAAGATGCATAGAGCTGTGCTTGGAATTGGAGAGCGAACTCTTCGAGCACCCCATTCAATTTTCTTTACTTACTTGTTCCTTATTTTGTTATTTGCAAGGCTCCTTGGAAATATAGGATTTTTGGTATTTCCACCAAACTGTACGACTGAACCTTAACATGTGATACGTCATCGTGATCAGAAGAAACAGCTAAATTCAAAAAATGTGAAAATCCAAGATAGCGTCCATATGAAAAAACAGAGTTGATGATGTTTAGCGAAAGTCGAAACGTCGGATTTCCAATTACTTCGTTACGTTGTAGAGGAGGAAAAGTTATGTTGATGGTGTGTCAATCATTTTTAATTATTTCGCAAATAAGCTGAGGAAAAAATAGAAAGAGCGACGTATCTTTTACGGTTACCGAGATCTCCATGGTTGAGTTGTAGAAACCGATGCCCTGTATTAACATAGATATTTTCAACGTTATATTTTTATCGTCCAATTATTATTTTTCTGTTTTTAATGTGCTTGAATGATTTTTAATATTTTTCACTGCATACATTTTTAAAATCAAGCGCATTCACCAAATCGTCATCAACACCTTCACTCTAAAGAAACTTTATAGTTATGATATTCAAATGTATAACACATCTTTAATTCATTTTTTAAGTGCGAAAGTCTCCTCTGAGCCCCATGAATTCCTGCCCGAATTTCCAATACTTATACCGAAAGCGCATTCGGCCATATTTCAAAGGAGATGGCTTTTATAGTTGAAATTTCCTATTGTGTACTTTCTGCCATGCCCTAAAGCATCTTTATCCAGCAATAAATAACTCTCGCTTCAGTTCAGTCCACTCAAAACATCGCCCAGTAAATAATGCACTAATGGCCCTTCAGTCGATAAATCGCCTTTAGTACTCAAGGGCGATGTTTCGGGTCTATTCATCCATAAAATGGAAATGAAGCAGCAATTTCCATAAATATTTGTTATTCGCCTAGTCTGAACAGCGTGGAAGTTTCTAAAGGGGAAACACTATTACAGTGCGGTTAAAACATAAATCATTTTCAGTACATTTACATTTTTCCATTTTTGGTGTCATAACTCTCTGCAAAAGTTCACGTGAATTTCTCCCTGTCACATTTACTTGATGGAAGAATCTCAGTATTGAGGTTGCTGTGTAGTCGTGGAAACTTTTAGCTGATGATCACTCAGGAGCTCTTATTTTGGAAGTTCCTGGAAATGTTCGAGATTATCGAGTCTATTGTTTGAGTCTGCTCAATCAAGCGAATTAATTAAAAAAAATGTCTTCTTTCAAGGGTTTTGTTGCCAAACAAATTGCATTTCGATTCGGCAAATCCAATTTCCATCTATTTTTTTCCAAAACAGGCCTTATTTCCTCAAGGTTAGCACCCCTAATCAAATAACTCGGGAGAAACTTTCCTCGTTGCCTTTCCTTTAGCTGAAGGCCGATAACTTCCTATTTGAACTAGAGAGTTTCTTGTCGTAAGTAGTTGGCAAAGGAAACTTTCTTTGAGTGCGAATCTGAGGCGCATTAAAGTGTACTAAACTAAGAATAACTAATTTAAAATACGAACAATTTGCGAACGAATTCCTGCAGACAAAGGAAAATGTAATTAAAGAAGAGCTGATGCAAACGTATTTCTATAGCATAATGAGAATCGTGAGACAATGTAGGGCATTTAAGAAAAATTCTAAAATTAAAAGGCAGACATCCTATTGTGATGGCAATAAGACCCTTTCTCGGGATTTTGGCATTTAATGCGATTATTACAACAAAGTAGAGGGTCTGTGATTTAATAATAATTAGGCGAGTCCTTAGCGCACAATGTTGTGGGGCTTAACAATTTGAGTTCCATCGATCGCTTGTTGGATTTTCTGGAGGTCCACATGAACAGATTGAGATATGTGCACTCTCAGACTGAAACCTCTTTTAGTGATCGTCGACGTTCATTTCGAGGGCGATAACAAGGTCAAATGTATCGACCAAAAATATCGAGTAACGTAGGAAGAAATATCAGCTCCAGGGTATAAACAAACTTTCAAAATAACTGCCGACAGTGAAATTAATATACCCAACTGCGCCTTTTTGTCCCTAAAGCCTCACGAGGATTTATACTCCCTCCAAACTTCCTTTATTAGGGCAAAAATGATTAATTGTCTACAAAGTTTCAAGCATGTTTTACTGTATGATAATTCTGCATGTCTCTCACGTGTTTCGAGTATGTTTCGTGTATTGTCATCTCTCATCAGGACGTCCCTCTGCGAGACAATCGGGCTTAATTATATCTTGATTCATGATTGATCGTCCGCCTAATGAGGTTTCAGCCCAAATTAAATGTGAAAATCTTCCATAAGTTTTCTTGACGTTTAAATTTTTTTCGTTCCATAATCGGTTTTTCAACTCTCCAGGAGGCGAAAAGTTTCTTTTAAATCCAGTTTGCTTTATTTATAAAACTTTTAACAGAAAACTCTTGGATTGGGCTAGTTCCTGAGCAACCCAAATTTAAAAAGCTTTTTAGTGGGGCATTATTTTCTATGCAAAAAAATTAGGAAATTACTGAAATTGGTTTTCATCAAAATCTATATGGACTTATCTGAGCTAATATGGTGGTTATTCCACATCCAATACACATAATGAAACAGGCTAATCTCGCTCAAAATTCGGTACATATCACGTTCCATCCAGGTTTAATTCAATTAATGTCATAACGTTTTAATGCTAAAGAGATAACGAGTTCCAAAGGGAGGCGGTTAAAGCGAGGTTTGTTTTGTTTTGTTTCGATTGGAATCTCTCTCTTTGATTCATTTGCTGAATATGAAACGTCCCTCTCTTAAGTGAGCCCCCATGTGCGAAACATTATTTTATTCCTTATAGGACAAAAAACCTCGTCCTTTTTTACCCAGAAGACTAACTGAAAATTCAGTTTAAGGATCCTTATTTTTTAAACTGCAAGCCTGTAATTGTCCAAGTTCATGTCACTACTTCATAGTCATAAACGTAATTTGCGTGTGTCGTTATAGTCAAAAGTTACGTTAAAAAAGGCTGGACGATCCCGGCCTGGGGGAATATCCCAAAATTATGAAGCGAAAGCTTGAATATTTCACTAAAAATATTATGATTTCAATTCGAATTTAAGGAGCAACTGACAAGAAGATTCGCTGCCACAGTCGAGGCTGCATTTAATTTGAATTGATCAACTAGAATTCAATTTATAAGTTTGTGAATACCTTCGGTGCCGAATTTTAGTGCTTTCTCTTTTAGATAGATTTTATTTAAATTATATTTTTTTATCAGCTATTTAGATGGATTTGCACACACAAACATGTTGAACGCTCCTCGTATATAACCGTAGGCCATGTTGACGTCACTCTATCCTGCTTAATGTCACACAGTGGGAGGGAATGCCTAATCTATAGAAATAAATCAGTTCATTATTTACATAATTAGCCGAGTGGATGCTTGAAAGTTTAAGTTTTAGGTAATTATCTACAGTGATTAGTTACAAAGAGTTTTAGTAAGTATGATTAATATGAAGACTTATTTTCCGTTTTACTACTAAAATTTATATTATGAACACTTCACATATCTGACTAAATTTCATTCTTTTTCGCCATTTTAGAACCCATCAGGGCGTCGCAAAAATTCTTTCATCCGTTTATTCCTTAACAATCTTAACCCATTAGTTTGCCCATATAGCTTCATTCACAGGAATCTAATTAAGAAAGTTTGGAGCGAGTTTGACAGTCCAACGGATAATAATTTAAAAGCTCTTGCGAGCACTTCAAAATCAATATGTCCAGTTCTCTATTCCAATAAAGACCTCAAGCCATTTATTTTTGGGAATAAAAGACCTGACGGGGAATCTCACTACAGGGGAAAAAAAGTGCAAAAATCTTTTTATAACACCATTAACATTGAAAGGCGAAACATGTATGCTCGCTATATGGTCCCGATGTTTATCTCAGAAACAAGGTGAAATATTGCCCCATGTCAGTTTCTGACTCCGAAAATAAATATTCCCTATGGAAACTTGGGAAAACAATTTTTGTTTCATATATGTTTGGAAAAGCTGATTGTTTCACAAGCGCAATTGTCAATTTAAACTTGTGTTGACTGTTTTAATCGGCACTAAAATCAGTCCCATTACAATCAGATTGGATTCTATAGTATAAGCAAAATAGAAATTATCACTTCTAGTATCATGTTGTTTATAACATTAATCAATCTCGTGGTCAAGCTGGCAACAAAGTGATATCTAGACACGATAATCCTTTTTGCCTTTATTCGTAATTTGGGATGTTGAATTTGAATTATCATTATCAAACTGCAATAAAATATCAGTAAAACGCTATTTATTGTTTGAAACTTAATTTCTTGTTTAATTAATTTCATCAGTATAACTGTCTGATCTATAAAATATCTTGAGTTTTGATTTTCATTCATGCAATATTGAAACTGTTTTATCCACCTAGAAATCTCGAAATTTAATTAAATTTTAAATTATGATTAATCGCCAAAAGGCACTCTCCTAATGAGATTTCAGATGGAGCTTTAAAAGTTAAATGCAGAAATCTTCTCCAGATTTCCTTGACGCTTTTGCTTCCCAGTAATAACTTCCGAGGCAGCAAAAACTTTATTTAACCTCCTTTATAAAACTTTGTTCTTTCGATAGGTTCCTGTAATAAATAATTTTTCACGGGCTTTGAAAACTTGGCTTTAATAAAGCTTTGAAGAAGTTAAAACTCATTAATATTTGTTTTTTACGTATAAAGGCAGATTAGTTCAGGTTAATTGTTATTTTAATTATACGACACTGTAGAAAACTCATGAGGCGAATTTACTAATATTCCAATTTCTGGTGTCAGAACTCTTCTTCTAACCAATAGGACGGCTATAAATCTGCGCGGACACGGATCAATCTGCCTGAGTTTTGCCACGTAACATGGTATTTCTTTGATCAGGACGAATGCACAAATATGAGCAAAATTCAATTCTTTCGAAGAAAAACTGAATTAAATCGTGCGTCGGTCACCAACATATCCACATAAATTTTTTTAATACCCAGTGTAAACATAATTGCTTTAGATTAAAACCCATAAAATGGTGCGACGAAAGCGGCGTAATTAATGCCCAGGACAGGAATGAATAATTTTGCATTTAAATGAACATTTCGAAGCGAAATCGGAATGAGCTTTTAAATTTTTTAAAAATACGTGAAGGTTTTCATGTCAGAGAAAAGGAAACTGATGAAGTAAATGGAAATAAAATATTTGCAAATTCTTCTCCTTCATCCGTCGGAATCTTCATTTAAAGGATGTTATTTTTATAATAATTAAAAAAATTCCCTCAAGGCTATTTGACCCACTAGATTCTAATCAGTTTCATGTTTCATTTTTTCGGTGGAACAGTTAAGTTCCCATTAAATTTTAAGTGGAAGATAAATTAAAATGAAAATAAGGATTTTTTGCTCATTGGAAACTATCTGTTTGCGGCATCACGTAATCCCGACAGTAAAACTCAGTCACCCGCCAAAAGCACAATATAAAACCCACTAAGCTGAACTAACTGAAGTTGATAGCGGCGTTTGCCCGAAATGCAAAGAATGTTAATGGCAGATTTCTAGTTGAAATACATTCGGAGTGATCTTGATGGTAATTGTGATAAGACTAAACAAGCAACTGCTTTACTCTGAACATACCAAAAAGCTGTTTCCTTTATGATACAAGAGGCGGCTTTGGGATAAGATATTTCAATGACTTCATTTGCACAAACCGGATGAAAACATCCCCATTTCCTCTTTTCTGCGTCGTCATTTCTCTAGTTCCATCTAATATCGCGTAAAAGTGAAGTTGCGAAGCTGGCATGCTTCTAGCCATAAAAGATATATAAAGAGAGCTCAAATAAAGCAATTTTGGGGAAATGGGAGCGTTCGCCCCCAAGACCGTGTTCCCCGTCACATCAGGATGGGCAAATTTCTGGCCATAAATAAAATTCATGTGGTCTCATTTTGGCCGAAAACGTAAACCCGCGTATTAAGGGAGCTTTGCTTTTGTGCTAAAGTAAACTTGTTTTGCTCGGTTTATTTGACAGAGAAAAATACACTTATGCCACTAGTGTGTTGTCTAAGCACAGAGTAAAAGTACGTTAATCAACTGTAATTTAAAAATATGAGGGGAAATTCCTGTTACTGTAGTAATCAATAAAGACGGGACGGAGAAATAATAATTTTTGCAATTTTAACATTAATTTAATTAAGACTGTGAGAGTGAATTTCCCTCCAAATGGAAAATTATCATAGTGGCAAACGGTAGGGAATGCAGCGGGACAAATCTCCAGAAAATAACCGGAATAAAATGAATTGAATGATAGTCATTTATACATTATATGAGAAACCACTGAAAATATTTCACCAGGATGAAATTTCTTTCGGCATGTTTTCAGCTAATTAAATAAGCTAATAATTCAATCCTACAGAATAGTCATTTCCTCCTACTGTGTAACATCCAGCAGACTACTGTGACGTCAACGGGGCATAGCCTTGGCGCGCTATGTACGAGGAGCGCTCAACTAGTACAAATCCCCAAATCATTTTTCAGTGATATTCTAGAGAAAACCCTATGATGATTATTAGAACATTACTAAATCCTAATAAACAAAGCATTTACAAAAATCGACTTCAGAACTCACAATTTACAGCTTGTCCAATAATTTTAAAAACCTGTCGAGGTATATTTTCTCGTTTACGGATGCAGTTTAATTTAATAGAGGCAACCAGACATACACAAATTAATTTACTTCTCAAATGTTCCACCGCAGTTTTTGTTCAATAGATCCAAACATTGTTGATATTTTACCGCGTATTCCTAACAAAATTATCTTAAAAAAACAACATTTCAATAAAATCAACTTCAGCAGCTCGAATAGAAAATCATCTGCTCTCTATATGCACTCGAAACTCGATGTTTGCTTGCTTTGAATATAATTTGCATTTTAATTTAAAAATCCAATTTCCTCCCTGCAAACTCTTTCGCCAATTATGCCGAACAGAAATCTCGATTTCCCCAGGGCATAATGCACGTCCTGACCCCGATGTTTAATATTTTATGTGTCAAACACGGTTTATTACCCCTGGGAAAAAAGGGTATCTTAATGCCTCATTTCGGGGCGTATTACTTCTACGAATACGTTCATTTTTGTTTTCAATAAGACGCCCCATTTAGAGCATTGTCTGCTTTGAAATTCAATATGATAATATAATATAAAGACAAAACAGAAGTAAACGTACCAGAACGTTGGCAAAAGGACAAAATTTGAGAGCCCTTTCTCGAGTTCAACGTAATTAGTTAGTCTGATAAGTTCTGGGTAGTTTTACATTCAGGCTTGTGGGATTGCTATTGTACTACAGCTTTGGAGATATAAATTGAGTTGGTGTTTTAACAAAAACACGCAATTTGCTCCTTTGGGGGTCCCTTCTACTCAACACTATTTCTCTAAGGTCACCAGACAACAAATTGAGAGCATAAACAAACCACTTGCAGAAACTTGCTGACGCCCCCGGATGGGAGTGAAACTATATGGAGTGCGTCAGCCCCAAACCGTCCCGCAGACTGGACAATAAAGGATATAATCCTATTTACGAGATGGGAACGGAATGACAGATCAACTAGGCAATTTGCCGTCTATAGAAATCCGATCTCGGGATTATTATGGGGGAATGTAATAAAACGAACGCTCGCGGAGATAACGGAAATTTCATTGCGTCGAGATTTGAAAATAAAGAATTAAATCTAGGGGAATACGTGCTGAACTAGATAAGGGGCCTCTTTTCGAATTTTATTGCTGTGTTTTATATTGCTGTTCCAATTTTTAAGACAGATCAGGTTTATGGCCCCGCCAGGTGCGGGAACTGGAAGGGAGGTCTGATATTGCTTTTACATGGACTTGATTTATGGTTTATAACGTAATACCGTTTTCCATTTAGAATTGCACTTTAGGGTTGTTATTATTAATTATCACAGTTTTCCAATAGAAATGCAATACTATGACACCACCATATCATCAAGAAAATTGGATTTAAAAATGAAAATAGCTGGAACAAGTCGTAATAAAGTCATAATGTGATCATAAAGAAAATTGACAACACATGAAACGAGACAAAATAAATCGTCTCACAGCAACAAACTGCAGCAGAATTTTCTCATCAAATTTTCTCTGTACCCAATTTGCGAATCCCGATTGGAAACTCGTCCTTCTCTCCTCGAATTCTCTTTGTACTGGCCGCTCCAAAAACAATCTCGTAACAAAACTGCTTAAAAATAGATCGCTCCTCTCCAAAGTTCTCTTTCATTGGACAAAGCAATTTAATTTTCTTTCTGGATATTCATCAAAAATTCCTCCTTACAACCCTACTCAATACTATATCTCACTTCCACTTGGGCCTTCATTCTTAGGGTAACAAATTTCCAAAGGGCCCAATAAAATTGCGGAGCAGATCACTTGGGGAACGAACAAAAAGTTATTTTCATGATGGGGATGCCAACCGAATTCTGTCATTTACACAGTTAAATTTATTTGATAAATTGGGCCCTTGCCCCTTTTCCCTGTTCGCTTTTTTATCAGGTATTTTCTTCTCATTGAAGAACCCGTTACGACACTTTGGTTCTGCCTAGTGTCTAGTGCCTACTTCTGCCCAGAACTATTATAGTTAGAAATTAGTTTAAGAATTCCATTTCACAACTCTTTAACACGTCTTGAATAGATAAACGCTCAATTTGTCACGCCCATTCAAGAATATGTCTTCCATCATTGGTTCTGTTTGCCATTAATATCCCAATTTAGGTGACTGGTTCGACATCTGACATGCCTCCGCCATTACCAAAATAACAACCCAATTAAGGTCATTTAACTCGTGTAGTTAACCCCCGCTTTATTGAGGCCTTAATGGCTGCTGAGGTACAGACATGGGACTAAATTTTAGCACCTCTCAAAGAGAAGAAATTTACGCTTTTCGGGATTATGATCGCTTCTGAATTAATTGAAAACTTGGCTGCAAAGTCTAATTTAGAGGAGCTAATGGAAAAGCAATTCATTACAGACTATAATGGCCCTTTCCACAAATATTTGTTTCCTTCGGAACTTGTCGCTGGCTGTATAGACAGTCCGGGGAAATGAGATTTTATTCTTCTTCTTGTAGAAATTATTTTTGTTTGTTTTGCGAGAAATGGTATTAGGTTTAATTACAATTATTATAACTCACAAAAGATGTTTAAGTAGGCTCCAAAATGGCCTTGCGGACACCCCAAAGGGATGATATAGGATTCGGAATATAGGTGTCAATTGTGTGTATTAACCTAACGTGGTGATGTTAATTTGCGCAGTGATATTTCCTCGTCAAATTGCCAAGAAAACTCAGTGAAATTATTGTAAATATCTTTTTCTCGCGTTTCTCTATAGGAGCAAAGATAATCCACGAAGATAGTGGTCGCGAAAACAAATGCTAACACAAGCATGAGTTAAGAATTCCTAACACACGTGGGTTAAGAAAAATAAATAACTGATGGACACAGCGCAATGAGCAGCTCTGGCTGGAACGATTGTTACTTAGTCATATGCTCTTGTGTTAGGCGAAATATGCCCTTGCCAATAACTCAATTATAATAAACGCCAAACAAAAAATCTCGCACGTCATTTATGACGAAATAACATGGCCACACTGGTTATGTTTATCTAGGAAGCAATATACACTTGAAATTTATTTAATTATCATTATCGTACGAAGGTAAAACGTATTAATTATTAAAAATATAATGAATATGGTCATGTAGGTACAAATATATTAAAATATATTAAATAAAATATAAAGATAAATATAGTAAAATATTGTCAGAAATTTTGATGTGACGTCATTTAGCTAAAACTCGATAATTCCACTGAGATGTAAACATGGCCACTGAAAAAATTTTTAAACCGACAGGGTTGCCGTCAATCGCACACCCATGTTTGTTTATTTGTTGATTATTAGATAAATAGAGTTTTATTTACTTACACAATAATAAAATTCTTTAATTAAAAAGATTTTTTTATTAAATCTTACGATTGACTGTCCTGAAACAAGTTATATGTACATCGTCTCAAAGATTTGTTCGGAAGTGTGGCAACAGCGTAGGGCAGCGCGACATAGAACTTTGATGACGTGCGAGACTTTTTGTTTTGGCGTTTACTATTCATCAAACAAGTTTTCAAAATAGCTAAAAGATGTTAATTCCTATAATAATATTGTAAATTAGAAATGACAAAAGCGTCGCCTAGTCAGTCATTGCGAAAGTGATCATGCGCAGAGCTGTATTGAAAGCTAAAGTAGTGTCAACTATTGCACTACGATTGCCCGGGTTCGGATCCCAGTCCAAATGATTTTTTTTTAATTACCTAACATGCATTGTCGACAAATAACGTATATGTGTAGCTCAAGAAAAAAAATTATTACTCACCTGATTGCCGCCCTGGCTTGCAGCTAGTATACAACACTTCGTGCTCGTGCGTTAAGAGCTATTATACTTCTTTCGCTTGTTAAGCAAACAACCAATAGAAGCGCTAAATTTCCTGAAAATCATTTAATATATTAGAATCATAGAACAGACCAAATAAAAAAATGTATCAACATGACGTGCGCATTAAAAAACGAATACAGCACGATATTGCGACATGTAAAATCAGGCTTAAATGCGGAAAGCTGGAAAGCTGAGAAAATGAGAAAGGGTAATGATTATCATTTTCAACCATACGTGATTATTTAGTTTTGAAGTCTAGCAAAGCATAATAGAGAATTGTATGAGAGCCTGCAGACTTTAAAACTTTGAAAACAAACACTGAAAGACAGCTGCAAAATGGTTTTGTGGCCTTGCAAAAAAAATCAATTTATCTTCTCGATTTTCGCTTCAATTAGCAGGGTATTTGCATAAAGAGATGACAGGCAGAAAAATTGATGAGAGCCTCGCGGCTTGAAATTGCCTTTTTTTACCTCGACGATTCCTAATCCCTCCATCGCAATAATAAATTTTGAATACTAGCGCCTGCTTAGATAAGTAAAGGGATAGTTTCCTGAAAGGCTTACTCACGAATAAGCCAGCAGATGCGCAAAGCTGCTGACGCAACTTAAACCCTTTTAAGCCCTTTGTCTCGTTTGAAAATTAATTTCGGTTGATAATATCATATACCTCCGCGACAATTATATTCTCTATCCCTCCTGCAAAACCAACAAATTTAATTACAGTGAATGCCGCTGAATATTCACAGAGCTAAATTTGCTTGCCTGTGTTTGTAGGTACGTAGATTCGTAGCCAAGTTCCAAGTTACGTTATGAGGCTGGGATTAATTGTTATGCGGAGATAACGAGCACCATTTCATTATGATAATTAATGTATTAACAGCCATATAGAGGTCGTGGGATTTCAGATTTTCCCCAAGCTTAATTTACCAATTAAGATGATTAACAGATTAGGAAGGCTGACAGCATTTCCATGCTTCAACATCACTACAATTGCAGGGGCCAAAATGGAGAATTCCGGGAATATCTTTACGAGGCTGTAAACGCAATAAATTCTAATACAAGTCATCCCCAAATTGCTTTTTTTTTTTAAATAAACCGAGAAAGCGGTTATAAACTTGTGCCCTAAATTATCCAGTTTTATGGAGAGATTCTCATTAGACGCTTCTGGGCGAAACATCATAGCGCCGCGCGATGAAAGTGGAAATGTTATCGCGGAGCTTACACCGGGCGGCGGCCTTCACTTTTCATTAAATTTCTATGCTTAATTAAATAAAAGAGGCACTCTGTATATACCTCAAAGTTAATTTATCTAAGTTGCGGAAATTCCATTCACCATATTATCGGGAATCTATACGAATTTCCAGATAATATGACAAATCGCTGCATCCGGAATAGTTAATTCTCACCGATTTACGTGCTTGTATCAAGATTGATCATGCCGATTACGCAGCCAATACAAACACGGTTAAAATACGAACATCCCCTAAGCCATCCCCTAAGCCCTTGTGGCACCCTTCGCACGTCTCATGGAATTTCCATTACAAATTCGGCCGGAAATAGCGTATATCCCAGAATATGATTCCCATAACAAACGAAAAAAAATGACAGTCGGGTGGTCCCTAGGGAGCGTCAGGGGAATAAATAGAGCCATTACGCTCTGATTATGTTATGAACATACCGGGGAAAATGTTCGAGGACTCTTATTGTATAATCAGGCTTCTGGCTCTTTTAACTTTCCCAAAACTTCTATTATATATAAAGTGTTACAGACAAAGCCGCGGGATACATAATTTATGTAAAACTTCTTGGGTAAGCTCTGTAGGTAATAATAAGGTAATCCGGGAAGAATCCCGGAATAAAAAATGTGTACCTTATAATTCCCAGGACGGGATTGTAGCGGTTTGGACGTAGATGACGAACGACGATACAAAGCAGAATAAACAATTTTAGATTACATTCTTTAATCTGGATAAATATTAGTTTTCCAGGTTTCTGGACCAGAGAAGCCGCAGTTGGAGAAATTGTTCCCCAATAAAGAGAACCCTCGAAATTCAAACATAACAAAAGAATATTTTCTTTATCATAATTAAGGATTTTTCTCTCTCGGTCAGAAATTATAGTTAAGCGCACTTAGCCAGAGAGCTTCAATTTCCTAAATACATTTTTCATGGAAAATAATATTGACCAGCCCCAGATCAATTACTCGCGTTTCGCGTCACTTTGCCCGATAAATGTTGACTTTATACGATAAAATTTCGAACCGATATCAATATCTGAACATGTATTTACGGCCCTTAATCAGATTAAAAGCCAACATATTGCCTCCTACAATAATTATAGTCTAATTTTAGCGCTGTTTGCTTAATCGGTTAGCTCTAATACCTATTGCCCTATAAATAAAGATTATTTTAATTCATTAATTAGGCACCTATTAGCATATTCAAACGCATTTCCTCCTTACTGCTAAATCGCTAGGGGTAAGAACAATGCAAAAATGCACTCATAATTTTATAATTAATTCTTACTTTCTTCTTTTCAGATTTTTGGACGTATAGACAGTCCAAAACCGATGATATGACAAAATGCCATGAACTTCTGGCAATACATGGAGATTGCCATAACACTGTGCGTCGGCGGTTGTATAGTGGGATCGCTCCTCTTGTGTTACTGCTGTGTTTTTAAACATTTGTGCTGCCCACCCAGGGGAAGGAAGACCCAACACAATGGGGACAAACCCAGCCCCGAGTCGATTTCTTTGAAGTATGTTACGCATTTGAGCAGCCAACCTACGGATATTAGTCAAGTGTAGAGAAGATGTTCAGGGTAAAAATCCAAAGGGCGGTCGTACACGTGCCTGCCCAAATCATCACAGAATTACAATGAAAACCTTGATTATTATTTATATCAACAAAAAGTGGATGGTATGTCTGTATTAAAAATGTGCGATTAAATGTATTAAAAATGTGCTATTACATTTAAATTCACAGATTACATCGTCTATCGCTAATGTCACCGATACAACCCCTCTGTGAGTTTACCATGCGATTTTGGCACTATCTCGAAGTAGCCCTGACGCTGGTTGTTGGGGGGTGTATAGTGGGTGCCTTGCTCATCTGCTACACGTGCGTGTTTAAGCAGCTTTTCTGCCCTCCTCGACGTGGGAGCGAGGACGGCAAATCCAGCCCTGAATCTATATCCTTGAAGTATATTACGACCTATAGCAGTCAGGCCACGGACACTAGTCCAGTGTAAATTATTTGTACAGAAAGGACATATATCTATATTGATGTTAAGGTTTGTAAAAGCTTAATAAATGGTTTTTATTAATGGTTTTATTTAGGAAATTTGCACTAAAACTACTTTTCTGCTTATAATGGCGAAGGAATAATTTCGTTAAGTGATAACATTACAATGGGACGAAATGTTAGGAAACGTGACAGATGTTAAACGGGGATTGGGATCGTCTCCGTGTAAAATAAATTAACGCGTATCTTATTCGTTTATTAACATACATATTTGAGAAACAAGAACACTTTTAAAGAAAAATTAAAGGATATAGACTCTAGCAAAATCACAACGTATATCACTGCTACATTTTCACTTCGAATTACTCCTTAAATCCGCCTTAAAACCACTGAGATTGCACCACGATTTTCGAAAAATCTAATGTGATGTATGAGACAACACAATGTTTTTTGGTGATTTTTTTAAATTTCATTTAAAAAAATGCAGTAAAACCGAAGTGACTGGCCTTATACATCTATATTTGCATCACAAACTTTTTCTGCCCTGTTGAAGAGAGTGATTGACTCACTCAAATGTTCTACATCTAAGTTCTAAGTTTATTCACAGCAACACAGCTGTGATAAATCTTATTCGATATCACAAAGCATTATATTCTTGGCAAATATCTAAATAGATTAACATCACCTAGAGTGTTACTATGGCTGCAAGTAATGAGATAAAACGGCCCTAGTTGGATCATTTGAATTTGATTTTGTGAAGCTTCAGTTTGAAGCCCAGAATCTCAGACAAAACACCTGAAAGGGCTGATAGAATAACCAGCTTAATTATATTGTATAGTATCGGGTTAGCGCAGAAGCCCGATATTTTAAAGGGATTTTCCAATTCCTGAAAAGATAAAAACGACATAAAACATCACTTTTTTAATGGAATTTACCTTGAGAAGATCTATGGCTAGCTTCAAGACGTTATTGGCCACAGTCAATTCATCCTTCTTATGCGGCTTTTGCTCAATTTGCAGGTGCAAATTGATCTGTTCGGTAATTAGAACAGAGAGATTGCGGTATTTCTCGTTTATTTTAGTTCCCAAGGTGATGAACCGTAGGAGCATTACGCCCAGGCCTAAGGTCCAAACGAGAGCTTCTAGGTAGTACTGGGAAAAGGACACTGTGTCCTAAAGCAGAGAAATTAAAGCAGAGCTGTTGAACGAGGAATAAGGGGTTCTGACCTTTAACAGTTCCGCACACAAAAATGCCAACAACAACAGAGTGACCACAAAGGCCGTCGATACAATGACGTCGACTGATCGCTGAGGACCGCGTTTCTTTAAATATGACCTCACTGATAACCAGGTTTTTATATTGCGAACCTGAAACCACATCGTCAAAACAATGTTTTCGAAAACTGGGTCACAACACTGACTTTATTTAGCCTAAAATGCGGTATTTCCGATTTTCTGGCTCGGCGCGATGATGTTAAGTGAGAAAACAACTTCGCATACAAAAGTCGTTGTTTGAAGGTTCGTTCAGCTACTACCAACAGAAAGAAGACCATGGAGGCAAAGATAAAACGTTGCATCATTGCCATCGCCACGATGTAACGCTCCCTGAAAAGAAGGGAATTACTGTTTCAACGTTTTGTAATGATAGCTGGAAATTTTGGAAGATTGCTTGAGCTGAATATGGGCTCCCAAAAACTTTAGAAACACTTCGTTAAAATATGTAAAAAATAGGTACGGGTCGATTTTCAGTGTGAGTCAACCAGAGTTTCTTCATTTACAATACTTAAAACCTTCTTTATCTTTTAATTACAGGAATCTCCTTATTTTTCTTCTTCGAACCTTAAGTAACAAAAACTCTATCATTTACTACAAAATATCCTCACCAAAGCCTCTTTCCAATGTGTATTTAAGATCTCTGTTTTAAAACTCGAAATGCAGTGAAAATGTTCTAAAAAATTGTTCAAAGGACTGTAAAGTACCAAGAGCGTGCAGACTCATTACAAGTCTTCTGGAGAGAAAATTTCATAGAAATTCCTCCCGCTCACACACTTTAGAAGCATGAGAAGATTCCC
Source organism: Euwallacea similis (assembly GCF_039881205.1). Taxonomy (NCBI): domain Eukaryota; kingdom Metazoa; phylum Arthropoda; class Insecta; order Coleoptera; family Curculionidae; genus Euwallacea; species Euwallacea similis. The sequence goes on along the minus strand of NC_089611.1, from coordinate 6,147,620 downwards.
AATTCAATTATGTATTTCAGCAAATTTTTGCCTTTTTTTAACCCTTCACACCCACCATGGCGACGTGCCCAACGCCACAACTACCAACTCTCCGAACCTCCTCGGCAACTCGTCCACGATCACATAAACAGCATCCGTCGCAAACCCAGAAACTGCGACTCTATGAGAGCCATTTTTGCAAGTTTCCCAGAATGTCAGGACCGCAGTTCCGCCCTCCGTGAGTCGGCACATGAGACGCAAAAGGGCCAATACCATGGCTACCACCATCCCGGCGTAAAAGTAATCTGAAGAGGAAGATACAGCCTCAACTTTGGAGATGATTATGGAGCTGATATCGAGCATTGAGAGGTCTGCTTTTTTGATTTCGTCGCGCTCGTAGATGATGCAACTCGCTGATAAATTGTTGATTATCAACATTTTTAATTGAATGATCATTATTATACCTTTAACTGAAGATGGATTAGCATCTGGGTCTAATAAGAAACAATCAGAGCACCTCTCAGGAGATGCTGCGTCAGAGACATCATCTAAATCGGTGCTGCAGCCCTCGCTATTAGTAGTGACTCCTGAAACATTTTTTAGTCGATTTCGCACTGAAATTTGCAGTCAATAATACCCGCAGTCCAATCTGGAGGCGATAAGAGAGCTTCGTTTTCGGTGTCGCAAGTACTATCCAATGCCGAAGTCACCGAAATTTTCGGGAGGGTTTGAGTAGCAGATGTTCGTCGTTTTTTCTAAATGATAAACCACTAAATAAGTACAGTTATAGGAAGTGAATGAGAAAGCTTACAACGCTAGGTTTTTTGAACGTAAATACTTCTTTTTCCTCGCTTTCAGAATCGGTAGAGCACAGCTTCTTTGTCACAGTGTCGTTTAGCTGCTTAACCCAATTCCGGCATTTTAAGCACGAAGCGCAGTTGGAACTGTTTTCCTCCCCTTCTAAACTCTGATCTTGGCTGCCTGATAAAAACCACTATTATATAATTCCTGTGAGCAACTCAGTAACTACCTCTCTTGCAATGCACACAAGTGGCTCCTTGTTCAGTTACAGGCTCAAATTCAATGAAAATGTCTTCGGCAACAAATTCCGTTGGTTTGTCCCGAATTGGAGTGCTGGTTTCTACGGATTTACTCGCATCTGAACCAAATAGCCATAACCTTTTAAGACCAACTTGAACTCACCCTTCTTAACAGGCTCGTGTTTCTCGCTTGAAGCTTCTTCTTCTTCTTCACTGGTTCTTGACCCATTACCCACAAGACTTTCAAAACCATCATCATCAATATTTGGTTTTTTGAAACATATGCTAATATTGAGCCTTTAAAGTTAAATGCACAATAAAGCAAATAAGCTACTATTCTGAATTTACCTATATTTGTGTGAATCAAAGAACCTTCTGGTTTTGCCTGTCTTATCAATATCATCCGCAAATTTTAGCTTCTTTCTAGTGCGGCGTCGCTTCTCCTGCTTATCAGGACTAGTGGCAACTATTTGGGAATGAACCAAACTTAATAACCATGCCATTATAATAGGCACTACCACTTCCATACACGAGATGTTCTGGGATAACTTTATTGATAAACAATTATATAAAAGCTCTGATAAACTTACCTCGATGACTGATTGAGAAGAGGATGTATAAATGTAAAAATATGAAACAATATTAAGCATTTGAACTAAATATAGGAACAAAATAAATGTGAAAAACTTAGCAGATGTTTGGCGCATCCACCATTTGGCATAAAAGGGCATAAACAGCCATCTTGATGTAGCCATTCTGGTGACTTTTACAAACCCATGTTGAGGTTTTGCTTTGGTGAAAGATGAGCCTAGAAACACAAATTTATACACTCAAAAACTCACTTTTCTAGCATGCAGAACTCACCTCGAACTAAATCTAAATCAATCAATTCTGTATCAGGTTTTCCAGAGCGCATTTGTATATGGTTCAGTCCATAATGTCTCTGTTCGCGCTGCTCTATTCTGGTCTCCCATAACTGTTTGTCATATGTTCCAATTTTCTCTTGATACCTATTTTGAGCAGGAAAAAAATGAATCATCAAATGTTTCAAAAGCACTAGTTAAATGATTCAAATAAGACAAAGCTGGTTTTATTCAAGTGTAAAATTTCCTGCTAGGAGATATCTGAGAGGAAATAAGTGAACAGTCATAAAAAATGAATCCTTGGGTAGATTTAAGTGGAATGTATGCATGTATGTAATTGGAACTTACTTAGGGCAGTTTTTGTATTACTTTGATAAGAAAGTTTTTGTTGAAGAGCCTAAGGAAATAGTCTTGGACTAGTTTGAGAACCCTCCTGAGTGAAGCGAATTATACATTTTGAGCACAAATCTTCAATGTGAGTTGCTTTTGATGAAATACTCTTTATTACTCACTTATTTGTAGTGTTCTATGTAGGAAATAAATAAAACAAGCTGTTTATCTTAAACAATGTTAAATAGACAAATCTCAGTTGCAGGGCTTCAGTATAATGAAAAGGAGTGCTTGTACCTTGTTCTTGGTTTTATAGGCATATGAACTGATTTGAACATCAGAGCAAGTCAATTCTCTATGAAGCTTCATGTCTCTCTTTGACTCCTTTTCAAAGACTCTGCTGTTTTCACCTGTATTATGTTAAACAAATATAATTGTGCGCAATAAGCTTTGTATAATAGCGTGTTAATTACCCAGTGTCTGTGATTACTTGTTTCATTGTACTAAGCAGTTTTCCATAAAAAATTCTGATTGTCCAATGACTATAGACATGACCTTGATTGACAGTATTATTGTCCACCTTCTACATCAATTTTAACATTAACATGTAAAATAAACTAAGCAAACGTTATTGGCTTGCTGTGCAAACAGTGTCTTTGGATTATTGTTTAAAATAAACAAAAATTTTATTATTTACATAGGTCCACTTACCAGACAAATATATTTTCAATACCCATTTATCGCAAATGAAATAGTCATGCGAAAGCGCCTTTGAAACTACAAATGGACCAACTTGTGCTCTGTCCTAACGCAGAACAAAATCACTGTTTCATGTAAATTAAAAGGCGAAAAAATAGGTTTTTAAAAAAATTTAATCCAAAATTTCTGTTATCTATAGTCAAAACAGCGAACAACTGATTTTGACAACATGTGTCAACCTTAAAACAATTAATATAAAGTCTAAAATGTTGATGTCGAATTGGAAATGTGGCAAAGTCGCGAGACATTTGTCAGAATGTTCTTATTTCCAATTGAAGGATAAACAATGATTATTTTTTCGAATTCGGCATGAACTTAATTGCCTTGGCAAATTAAAACTTGTAACTGTATAAAGTTAAATTCACAAATTAACCAGCGTGAAAGAAATGAATCAGTAAAGAACCATGTGATTTTGAAGTTACTTAAGCTATTGAATATTTCAAATTTTTTAAATTTAACCTCTGATCTATGTGTTTTTCGTTCCTGCATTCATTCATCTAAAGAAAAGTTTATTTGTATTGAAAACGTCCCAAATATTTATGTCCAAAATCACTGAAAAGCGTTTTTACCTCGTGTGAAAACTGACCAAGACTGGAAAAAATATAAATTACCTCCAAGTAGGGTTAGTTTTCGGTATGTGCGTTGTTGTCAGCTCCTCTTTGGTATATTACATATGCTACTATGATTGGCTTCGACGTTTCTCTTACAGACATTTTCTGTGGTTATATTAACTTCATCAATAAATAATATAATTTTTAATACATTTTTCCAATTTTAAAATAAATATAATAATAAAACACCAAATATTATTCATTGTAAAAGGTAACGCCAATTGGTAAAATCGCAAAAGTAAGTTCTGTATTTTCAATACTAATCATACTGAAATCTGGTAACTCACATATACTCTCAGCAAGGAACTTAATTTTCTAATGGTCTTATGATTATTTGCTTTGCAGCGATGGGAAACTGGCAATTAGAGGTGGGTAAAATGGCCATGTACTTGGCTTTCCCAGTGACAATGTTTTACTACTTCAACCAACCAAGCCTCTTTGAAGAATGGGTGATCAAAACTAAACGAGAATTATTCCCACCTGAAGATCCAGAATTGAGGAAAGCCTTTGAGGAGTCTTTCAGAATCTCAAGAGAGAGAAATACTGTAACTTTTGAGGAGAAGAATTAAAGCCAGAAAGGCATGTTTGTTTGCTGTGAGTTAGCCTTATTTGTTACTTTTTAGAATATATTTTATTTGTTCATAAATATAAACAAATCTTCAAAATATCAATCAATCCTTCTTATTGTGACATTTTTTGGCCACAATAACTGCTAAACTCATAGGTATTGTTGCTGATAGGGCAAGAAGTCTCTGGCCAAATATTTCTGCCAACAGACCTGAAGTAGCTGGAACAATAAACCCAAAAAGGGGTGTTAAATTTTCATAAGCCCCTAATACTTTTCCTCTATCATCTTCAGTAACCTGGGCAGTTATAAGATGTGTTAAGTTGGTTTCCAAAAATGTCCGTGCCATAAACATCAACTCCAAGAAGAATATGAATATTAGCACACTGCCTGATGTTGCCATTCCCACAAAAGACAAAATTAATATTAACCCTGCTCTAATTACAAGCTGATAATCTGGAATTCTGTCAAAAACAGATTTCAGTTTGAGTTTAAGCAGGTTCGTGATAATTCCTGTAATACTCAGTGACAGAAAAACAAAGCCCATGTATCTGCCCCTTAGTTCGAATTCTTCTGCCATGATAAATCCTACGTTAGAGGAGATTATGGTAGCTGCAAATTCATAGCCGGCTTTAATGATGAAGAGGTGTTGGTAACGAGGCCATGTAATGCTTTTTATATCAACTAATGCTCTTTTCAGCTCTGTGAGGCCTTTGCTGATGAAAGATTGATTGGTTTCTTGCTTGCCTTTTGATGATTTGGTATCACTGGGTAAGGAGTTTTTTGCAATAACTACAAAAAAATTTTAAGTTAAAATGTGAGGTTGAAAAAAAAGTAGTGTCTATTAGGAGAAATGACACACATCTTTTGGTTTTACATAATATATAATTATTAATACTAGAAATTGACTAGGTAAAATTATTGGTGTCATTTTCCACAACTCTTGGTCATAGTAACTACAAATACTTTCAGCTATTCAGTCTTTTCTGATTCTGCCTCTCCATTAGCCACTGCTATTGAAATAGCTATAGGTATAGCGGCAGAACCCAATATAAATCTCTGCCCAAAAACTGGAGAGAGAATCCCTGATAAAAGGGGAGCTACAAACATGTTAAATGAATACAAATTCTCATAAGCCCCAATGACTTTTCCTCTATCCATTTGCGTTGTTTTAGTGGTGATCACCTCGGTCAACATGGTGTCCAAGAATGCCCTTGCAAAGACCATCGTGGCCAAAAATAGCATAAATACAAAAATGCTCTCAGAGAGTGCCATTGCAATATAACCAATAAAAAGCACAATCTCGCCCCCAATAATCTGGTTTTTTACAGTGATTTTTGCCAAAACGTTTTTGAGCTTCAACTTGAGGATGTTGGCGGCTATTCTAAACAAACTGACCATCATAAACACGTATCCGATGGTGCGTCCTTTCACATCGAAGTCATTGACTAGTATCAGGCCGATGTTAGAGAAAATAATGGATGTGCTGAGATCGTAAAATCCTTTAATGTAAAAGATTGATTTATAGCGGTCCCAGGATATGGTTTTTAAATTGGCTGCTGCCGATTTAAGTTCGGTTACTCCTGTGTCAAGGATTGAGGTTTCAGAGTTTACTTGGTTGGGGGTTGGTGAATCATCTGGCAAGGTTCGCATTGAGATTACTGAAAAGGGAAAATGTTTTGGTATTCCTAGGTGGATATATGTATACTTAGTAAGTTGAACATGTAGACAACGAAACATAGGACAACAAAAAGCTTGATAAGTGTTAGTAGAATTTTCTTTACAAACGACACACCCACAATTTTCATATCTTGAATATGCTCTTACCGGTTATGTAGATAATATGCACAATCACTTAAACTTCTTTTGAAACGCGTTGAAATAATAGTTTTTTTAAATCAAATATTAGAGATTAAGGGACATTGTTAATCATACATTTGAGAGATTTTTCCTATTTAAAGAAAATGTTCATATTTAATTAGAACTTACGAGATGCGACACCCATGATACCAGCCATTAGCAGGAAAGCCAAGGAAAATCCATTCTCCCTCTCGCTTATAAACCCACTGGAAACTGATCCTAACAAAAACCCAACAGACATAAAAGAAGCGCATTTATTGAAGAAAGTCTTCTTTTCTTCCGCGGTTTTATATATGTCCGCCACTGTTGATCTCAACAGAATTCCTACTCCAGTTCCAAGAGCTAAAAATTCATCAATAAACATTCAAGTAATAATCTATTGATCTGTAAAGCTTACATCCGATTAATTTCCCAAAAAAGGCTACAATCAGTGAATTTGAGGAGGCCATAAGAAGACTTCCGATGGCACTGGCCCAAAAGCATTTTATCAGTAGCCCTTTTCGCCCTATTTGGTCGCTCAAACTCCCCTTAAAATCACCAGCAAAATAAAGCAGGAAAACGATCCCAAATGAAAAATACTAACCACAATGGGGTTCCATAAAAGACTGATTAATGCGCCACTGGAATTCAAAATTCCTAAAGTAAATGGAGTTCCTCCGATTGATTTAATGAAGGGGCTGAACACTGGCAGGAATACTGCCAGGTTCAGCATGTCCTGTAATAAGAGATGTTTTAAGTTCGATCAGTTTTATGAAGAGACGCTTAACTGCTGGACAAGAGCAGCATAACCAACAATCTTGTGTGTATTGTTGAGTTGTCGTCTATGTAAATGCTGAATAGTAATCATGAACTCTCATTTTCAAAATTTTAATTGTACGAGATTGATCAGAATTGCGAAATATTTCAATGGGAATTTAAATCAGTTAATAAGTTGCCGGAAATTTCGCTCATGCTTTTTAAACAGAAATCTATAAATACAACTACTAATTGCTGGTGTTTGAAATAAATTTAGCATCTTAGAGTCTTCTTCGCTTTAATGCGAAACCACTGAATTTGAGTAACATAATCAGTAAACAGTATAAAATGATATAACTTTGTGTATAAATAAGTTTGTATAGAATACTAATACTTACCAAGAAAAACAATACATAAAGCAAACTCATGTTCAAGATAAAAGTCCAAATATAATTTTGGCTGCGAGGTAATAAGTGGTACCCAGTAATATCAACGATGGTTCAAGGTAACCAGACTTCAATCACAGAACGCGATGAGTCGTCAAATGCGGCGAGAAATAAATATATCTCCATATTAATACACTTGTTCATATCTTATCTTTTGATTGTGTAGAACGAGGAAATACTTTGAAAATTATTCTTGCAATTAACGTGGATTGAACAAAAATCGCCAGCAAAATTATTATGCAATAAGTTTGTTTACTTTACCGTTATTCATCTTTAATTGAACACAGTACCTAAAACTTAAGTCGGTGCAATGCCGCCAATAAATGTTTTAGTATGCTGGTTTGGATATCGAGTCCTCTCTGTTGTTTAGAATATTAATCGATTTGCTAATTATGTCATAATATATTAATACGAGGGGAAGTTGGAAATTCAAAGCATAATGCGTTTCTAACACATCAAAGAATATTTTAACCGAGATTATTACGATGTTAACGGCAAATTTCAGACAAAAATTGTTTTAATTTTTATAAATGTTAACTTTTATTGTGATGTGTCAATAACAATGTTTTGTTAAATTCATCCACCGCTAAGGCAGACATGCTTTCAAAACTTCGAAAACCCGTCGAAACATTCTCAAAAATCTCGTTGAGTTTGCCTTAGTCTTAAAACCTCAGAAACATCTCCAAGACTAGAAAGACACATATTAGACTCAAAGAAGTGCATCAGAGTGCCGTCGTTTGAAATACGGCAATCCTGCAAAAGAGGGAGCCGTTTCTTTTTTGCCACTTGTGGCGCTAGTTATGCACCACGCGAAGCGTTAACTGTGAAATAGAAGTAAATTTGTGAAAGTAAAATGGTAAAGGCACAATAGTTTTAACTCGCTGTGGTAATGTCCACGCTAATAGGTAAAATTTGATATTTCAAACTCTATCACAATTTAAGCTGAGGTATTGTTACGGGAGAGAGTTTTGTATGAGAGCGTCGTTTAAATTATGATCAAAAGCGAAATTTTTAATTCGATGCGTTCATGTTTTTTATTTTTAGAGGTTCATTGCGTGCGCCTTCATAATTTCTCTGCAGTTTAGATTGTGAATTAGTAAAATTGGGATAATTCATGAAATAAAACAAGGAGTGTGATTTTTTTGTTGGAAATAATTAGGTATTAGTTAGCATACTGGTTATTGGAACCGAAATATATGTAGAGACTACAGAAATACATTATAAAAGAAACATTTTCGATTCCATACTCTTTATAGAAAATAGAATACTTATATTATACTTCAGTAGTTAGTAGGTACTTAAATAGATTTTAATTCAAAATATATATATATGTAAATTGCAACATCGCGCGAATGAGAAAATATTAGTATTATCATGCCATGTTGCCAATTCTAGATTCATGGCTTTGTTTAAGTTATGCTGTTAATTCATCAGCTGATTACTTATGCCATATGTCATAATTGACATTGTAAAACAAAATTGTAAATAAACAAACCCCAGAATTGATCAACTTAATTCCTAGCTTTCTAATAAAATTTTCCTAATGATAGTGACTCACCAAACGTATAAAAGGACAATAAACCGGTAATTGCGTTGCCTCAGTATATTGTAAACACGCTTGAAATCAGTGAAGTGAGGAAAACACATAAAAGAAAATGGCTAAGAATATGTCTGATATATTGGATAGCATTCAACCCAACAAACGGTTAAAACAGCTAATTGATCATAGCAATTTAATTGAAGTCGATTTCAATGTGCCGCCAAAAAGGTAAAGATAGCGAAGAAAGTTGGTGCCATCAATTTTCCAATATGGAAATTTGTTATAGATATTATCGATCAGGTTTGGAAATGGTCCGAATGGCCAATGTGTATTATAAAGAAGGAAATTTAGAGAATGCTTATTGTCTGTACTTAAAATTTATGACCCTATTTTTGGAAAAAATAAGAAAACATCCAGAATTTAATAAAGTACCTTTAAACCAGAAATCATCCATTCAGGATGCACTAAGAGATGTGCTTCCTAAGGCTGAAAAAATAAAGGAAAAGTTATTAGAAATTTATAAGAAGGACTATGACAGTTATAGTGCTAGATTGGTGAGTCATAATTACAATTTTTATTGTTAATATACCACACGTTAAACACAGAAATTGCTTGAAAATGAGGCAGAAGAAAGGAAGAAAAAGGCAGAGTTAAAGAAAAATGAAGACCCAGGCATTAAACCTAGGGGTCCACCACCTGAATTTGTTACAGCCAAAATTCCAAGTTCAATAGATAATGTTAATTATCCCGATGCCAACCTAACTACAGCCCTAGTCACCCCCACCCCTTCAGCACCAGCAAGTGAAAAGTATGCAACTTACATAATATTTAACTACTTTTAAACAGCACCGATTCCAGTGAACATCCAATCCTGCCCTCATTCGACAGGACCAAAAAACCTTCAGGGACTTTTGGTTATAGTAATGAAGATTTGAGAAAAGTTGTAGTTCCTTCAAAAGTAATGAATCTCTTTGAGAGTTTGGCCCAGGAAAATACAATTAAAAACATTGAAACTTGTGGAATACTAGCAGGCAAGCTAGTAAGTTTAATTGAGAAAAAATGTTTCTGTGTTTTTGTATAATGATGTTTATAGGAGAAAAATCAGTTAATAATAACTCATATGATTGTGCCGAAACAAAGTGGCACTTCAAATTCTTGTACAACTACAAATGAAGAGGAAATTTTTGATTTCCAAGATCAGTATAATTTAATTACTATTGGCTGGATTCATGTAAGTCCTCCCTCCATATTCTCCATAAGCTAAAGTCAAATTTAAAGTTTAAATTCATAATCTAACGCTTTGAGCTAGAAAAAATATGTGGGTTAAGTATCACATGAAACATGAAATCATGGAGTATTCAATGCATTTACAGACCCACCCTACTCAGACTGCATTTCTCTCAAGTGTAGACTTGCACACACACTGTCCCTATCAGCTATTGATGCCTGAGGCTATTGCCATAGTGTGTTCTCCCAAATTTAATAAGTAAGATTAACATTATTTGGCAAAAAAAATCTTTAATGTCAAATGTGAATTTTTAGTACTGGATTTTTTAATCTGACCCCAAACTATGGTCTTCAATATATCGCCAATTGTCGCGAGAGTGGATTTCATCCTCATACTACGGATCCTCCCTTATTCAAGGTAAGTGGTAGAAGTGAGTCGCCTATGTTTTCAAATGTTGGGAAAAGTTCGCCATTTCCAAATAATTGTAAAAAGAAGCGCGATATTGATTGTGTATGTTTGGGTGCCTCGTGAGCAAATTTTTGTTTTACTACCTTATTTAACTTCTGTTATTTAAATTAAGCAAAATTAGCGCTGTAAGAACCATCGTGGACCCTCAAATTGTATGGCAACTTCGTATCAACGTCAGAGAAAAAACAAAATAATGTAATTAGGTAAAATTTGTGTGATATTGTTTTTTGGGTCACAATTAAAATTACTAAAATTGCTGTTTTAAAGGTGCGGCATTTTAGGAATAATAAATTAAAATTCTGGCAACTTACCAAGGGCATAATATCTATAGAAACGTTAAAATCAGCACAGAGTATTGATCAATTTTGTAGATTCAGACAAAGTTGCCAGAACAAATGGGTCATCTGAAATTTAATTTCCCTCAATTTTTCACTGACTTAAAGGTTGATTTTCTTTCCAGAATGCCAGTCATGTGAGCATCGAAAACACACCTTTAGACGTCTTAGATTTGCGCAAATAAATTGACCAGTAAACCTTCCTAATTAATACTACTGTCTCTATGCCTATGTGCCTCTGATTGATGATTTAAACGTTTTATAGTGTAGCTCTATGCTGAGATAAACAACAGGCTTAAAGATTATTTTGTATTCACTGAATTTCTAACCGCGCTCTCAAGCCGGGCACTTAACGCTATTGCAATGTTTTCTAAGCAACTGTGATGTTATATAGATATCTAGTCTATATTATATTTCTATAACTCTTAATAGATTTGTAATAAAACACGATTCGTACACCCTTGCGTATATAGTTTATTTTTCAAGTATCACAGATTTTTACTCAACTATTACAAATTAAGCTTCCTATGTAAATCTTAAATAACTTTTTATATAAATAGTCGCAGTTCCATTGGTTTTATTTACACACTTCAAATAGCTAAATCTCAACATGATTTGCAAAAAAATGAGATAAACGCTTGACGCAGTGATCCTAATAAAATGAACAAATCGTTGACTTGTAGAAAGGAACTTCACCTTAAATCCTTTTAATCTAATGAAAATTTCACCCCTAAATCTGAAAGAAAAGTATTACGGTACTACTGCTCTAAACCGTTTGATTTACAACCGTTTGAACTTACAGAGAAATGCTTCATATCGTTAGGATCTGCCAACTCTTCATCCTCGACCAACAAAGTACGACTTCCGTATTTGTTCCTGCGAGAATTATTTTTAGCAATATAAGAAACATTTGACTAGTAGGTGCTTACTCAAGGTATCTCCTCCATATTAATAGACCGACATAGCACAAGGCTGCAAGAGTTACGAACATTGACATGAACACTACTGCCAGAGCCCCATGAGGCACATCGCTGATGTTTTCTGAAATCAACCTCAATAATATTCACAATGAAGAGATAACAATCAAAGCTGAACTTGCCATCTCTGTGGCGCCTCAGCTCGTCCTCAGTCTTCTCACTATCCTCAATTCGTTCCGCCTCTTTATCGATTTTGTCCGGATAATTAACGGGAATCTCCGGTTCGAATGGATGTTGGTAGTTTTGGATGTATTTTTCTGAAATTTTAGCATTTCAAAGGTGTTTCTAATACCTCGAATCAGTACTACCTTGTTCATTATCGTCATTTCTGTGCAGCAAATCTTCAATTTCCGTGTCCGTGTCATTTGCTGTGCCCTGCTCGTTATTTACAACTATCGGACCATGCTTTTCTGGAAGTATAAATAAGTAAAGAAATTCTGTTTCGAAGTTCTTTGAGAATGTACCATTATCTGTAGCTATAGATGCATTATCGCTCCTCAGTAGGGCAGTAATGTTCACTGGAGCGGGTGGAACAGGGCTGAAAGAATGTTCCGAGGAACTCCTTTCTGCTAAAGAACTTTTCCCTTCTGGTATTGATGAATTAGCGCCAGTGTCAATTGGCAGTTGGTCTTCTAGAATTCGTTGATCAATGTGATGTCCTTCTGAAAAGACGTTTGTTTCTAGCAATGGTTCCCGAGATATTTAGGTTTGGAAAATCTGGGTGAAGCATACATAGCGACGTGGCACTCCTGGGTGAAATTTCTATTCATGATCTTCTTACTCAGAGTTATTTTTCCCCATGACTACATGAAATATTTTGATACGTGATTTCTGTTAAAATGTTGTGTTTTCTTACGCAGCTTTCGACTCATACAATCGAAAGTATTTCGACATTGTCTTCGTGCAAAAATCCATATAATCCCTCTCAACATAAAAGCAGAAAATCCGTTGCTACTTTCTACACATGCATGCGATGTTCGCATGTAGCAATAGGCTAAAGGGCATCTTAAAATTCATTTGTGCGTACAAAATTCACGATTTTACTATTAAAACAAGGCCTCAAGGTTGTAGCCATTACAAATAAAAGATCTATTTGGTGTTTTTACAAAACATCAAACTAAATAAATTTTTAACGTGGCGTTGGTCTCTGACGACCTTCAAACTTTCAAATTTGGTATAAATTAATTAAACTGTTTAAAAGTGGGATAAACCGTCATCGCCTAGGTCAAGTTATATAGTAATGCCAACCAGTGATATAAATAAGATATTACAAGGTATTGCGGTGAAATTTTATTGGGAAATAAAGGAAATTAATAGTGGACTGAAGTTCCAATTTAAAGCCTTATTTCCTTGATTTTTTCTGCCACCATTTTTCTTTCATTTTTAGATTTCTTTTAAAACTTTTTTATTTATTATTATATTTACGTTATACCCAAAAACAATAAAAAAGTGTCCTCAAATCAACTAGTAGTACCTACCAGCATGTGGCTGTAGTTATCTGTAGATATGGAATTTTGTTATTTTCTATTTACCTTAGCCCGGTATTTAATCAAAGCTGCCTTTAAATTGCAGTCCTACACCAACTCACCTACATATCAACTAAACCAAAATTTTCACTCCTATTTTAAACTCCAAATTTGTATTTTCGCTCAGATCACGGCGACTTAATACTTGCCTTCCCCCCTCACCACCAAAACCGCACAAACCACACTCAAAACCACCCCAATAGGTCGCGTCATCTTCTCAACACCTGTTAATTGCGTGTTAACCCCAATAATGGAAACTGTATCACTTCAGTATAATCACTAGGTATAAATGATAACAATTTTATTTATCGTACGATTATACCTTAAGATAAAGGCCAAGGATGAACGTTTTTCATGTCGGCGCGTGGATTTGCGGTGTCGCGCAAATTCTCCGCTAAATAAATGTGCATTCAGGTGTTGGAGGTACTTATTGGGTACTCGTGCTGCGACGCTAAATGGTATAGAATTTGAATGCAATCTAATGGGTTCCATACCAGTTGATGAGGTAGGTATAGGTAACGCGGAAGCGATGCCTGCAGGGGGAATTTTATTGTGTCTTGTTTGCGGAATTTCATTAGTCAGAAATTTAAGCGGAAGGAACTCATGACGAGTCGGATTTACAATAACGTATAAGAAGTTTCAATATCGATTAAGTTGGTATTTTAATCTTTTACTATCTCTATACGTTTTGTTTCCATCTTATGCCCGTTGAGGACACATTACTACTAGGTGGGCTGTTATACCCCCACACCCCACAATCACCCATTTGGCACCTATTCCCACCCCATATTCCTCTTTACCCCCAGGTACCTACCTAGCCCCTAATCATCGCCAAAGACTCACCGCGGTAATCTTTTCGTCTCACCCAAACCACTGGAAAAACTTTTAAGTAAAGGCATCAAAAACCTTCTCAAACCCCCTGGGGACTCAAACCTACATGGGGAAAATTAAAGAAATTTATTCCGAAATTTTTTTTATTTCCCCAAAAAAGTTACTTTGCACATCATATGATGAATAGGAGGAAGACGTTTAGGTGCATTTTTTGTTAGAATAGTTATTACTCTGATGTAGGCATGAAACTGAATGCAATCGAATGTGGTTTTATTCTGTGATTCTCAATTGAAATCGAAAACTTATAAACGAATTTCATTTTGCAAACTCGATTCGACTTTGGGTGCCGGGACAGTTTTGCTTCCTGTATCTTCGTTTACGTGCTTTTTAAATTGGTGCCACAAAATGCTGTCCACCGACGTGGACTTTGATCACAACTTGCACAATGTATTTTAAATGGCAGGGACAGAAACATGATAAACTGTTAGACGAAATAGAGTTCCCCGGAATTGTAGGGACAGTTAAAGGAGCTGTATCGTTTTCTGGTGCTCAAATTGCAGATGAAAATTTAAAAAATGTAATTACTACGAACGGATATCTTTTAAATTCAGGTTTTATCTCGAGATTCAGTGGTGGAGGAAATTTTTCAGTCTTTAGCAAATTGGGGGATTTAGGTTTGGGATTTTTTTCGGACATGAATATTCCTATCTATAAAGGTGGTTTTGGAATAACATTTACGGGAAATAATGACGACGAAGCGTTATACAGGTGGAAAAGTAAAAAGGCCGATGATACATTACCTCATCCAGGAAAAATTGTAATTAAGGAAGTTTTACTAAGAGTACCAATTCTGGAGTACGACGATGACACTAAAGTTGAAATTATCAATCAAATGACTACAGGTCCCTACCAATACGTATTTAAAAGCTGGCAATGTATACAACACAAAAATGTATCGGGAAAAACACTACATTTAGATATCACGAACATTTATAGGAATGTAGATAATCCGGTATTTGCATTTGTAGCTTTCCAAACAGATAGGACTAACGATCATTTAAAAAATAACAACTTATTTGATCATGCAAACGTAAAAAATCTTTACTTTGAAATTAACGGCAAACGTTATCCGGAAGAATTTCTTGACTTAGATTTTGAAAATGAAAAATACGCTATAGCTTATGATGTGTATAGTAATAATTTCAAAAAAGTCTTTGGACTTGGCAATACAGTTCCTCTTTATACACCTGCATTATTCAACGATATTTTATTCAACGAATTTACTGTGTAGATTTGTCTCACCAGCCTGTTAATATCTCTGGTTTCAAAAATAAAATGATTCTTCAAGTGGATTTTAATAAAACTGTCACTGCTCCAACGGAGACCTCAGAAGGAACACGTACGTAACTATTGTTTCTGTCGGGGATGGTTGTTACTCAACCTCTCCAAGACACTGATGTAACTTAATGGTATCTGCTTCCGCGGCTGGTTCTGAGTTTTGTGTATCACCGAAGGACCACTCTCGTTTTTGTCAGACCGAGAGGAACTGAATTGATGCACCTTTGATTTATTTAACTAAAGTATGTAGTGTTTGCAAGACTAGACCGCAGTGTCAATTTGTGTGAAAGGTTCTTGTGTGTCCGTTCTTGATGTCAGATTGATGAAGACTCCTTGTTCAGATCCCGATGAAAAGTTCTCCTAGTTCCTTCACTCCCATTGGTTCGGCTTCATCCCTATGGGGGGGGGTAGCCGTCTCAGCCGACAAAGGAGGATGAAAGGACAATACACCAACTGACGGTAAATCTAATCTCTTCCTTGCCGCATTGTCGATGCAATGGAGTGCGCCTAATGAGTTTATTGCCGTCACACAATCTGGGAACTGACCTTTGTCGGTCTTTCATGTTGCTGTCCGATTTCCAACATCTTGCAAACATCAGATGAGTTTTAAGCTAAAGCCCAATTCTGGCCAACAATAAAGATAAAAGACCCATTGGGAATTCCAGGTTGTAAACTATTCTGGGATGGTCGCCCTAGTTTATGATCGGCCTTCAGGCCTAACTTTTTGCTGAATTTAGAAATTCCCAAGAAGTCTGAATTCTTTTTAGACAGTTTCAAATGTAAGTTTTTATCACGATATATTAAAAATACTCTAAAAGAGGAAATTTAATGTTTTAAAGTGAATTTAATCTGTTATATTACTGTTACACTATTATACTGTCAGTGTTCTATTAATGTTATACGGATGCCGAAGGCATCCTAGTAGGGCGCCTTGCGCCCGTATAAAATTTTTATTTTAATATTAATAAATAAATATTGAAATGAATCCTGAACAAAAATTAAAAATTTACGAACTGGTTGAGTACGAAAAATGTTCTATAACAGAAATAGGACGTAAGTATAACACTACTAGAGCAAATGTGTTACGAATTTATAATCAAATTAAACCGCTATACAGGGTATTTCAAATTCGACCCTCACCATTGGGATCTCGGAAACTAGAGGAGATACGAAGAAGTTTAAATGGGGGCAAAGTTGCGTAATCTAGCGCTTGATCGAATACCATTTTCAAAATTTTAATTTTCCGAGTACTTCCGAAGGTATCCGAGAAAAACTAAAAATTGGAAAATCTATTTTTATTTTTTTTAGTGTTATTTGATAAGGAAGATTAAATCCGTAAGCACATTTTCATTGCCACTTTTTCTCAGCTACACTATGACATATTCAGATTTGCCATCCCACGTTTCGTCTTTCGGCTACCATTATCAACTTTATTTTTTCTTACGGGCGCCATATTGGATTTTTCGACAGAAAAATAGTGTGTTTCATCCTGATTTTATTGATATAAAACTTCTTATAATTTGCTTTTTTAAAAGTCGAAATATTACATAGTTGGCCTTGACCTTGACCTTGGAAAGACTTTCTTTTGTTCGCATTATATGACAGAACTCCTCAAACGAGATTAGAGCGTGTGCAGATTTCCAATGAAAATGAGCTTCAGAAATGAAGAGACACGAGATATGTTAAGACTTTATTACAAATTTGATAGGAACAGTACGAAAACAGCTCAATTGTATTTTGAGTTATATCCGGAAAGATAACAGCCGCATAAAACATTATTTAAAACTTTGGATCAACATTTAGCTGAGTTTGGTACCTTTGAAAATCTTTTTCCATTCTGTTTCCATAATTCATTTTAGGTTTTTGGTCAGTTTGGTGAGTTTGGTGCTTTCGAAATGTTCATCCAAAGTTTTAAATAATGTTTTATGCGGTTGTTGTCTTTCCGGATATAACTCAAAATACATTTGAGCTGTTTTCGTACTGTTCCTATCAAATTTGTAATAAAGTCTTAACATATCTCGTGTCTCTTCATTTCTGAAGCTCATTTTCATTGGAAATCTGCACACGCTCTAATCTCGTTTGAGGAGTTCTGTCATATAATGCGAACAAAAGAAAGTCTTTCCAAGGTCAAGGCCAAGGCCAACTATGTAATATTTCGACTTTTAAAAAAGCAAATTATAAGAAGTTTTATATCAATAAAATCAGAATTAAACACACTATTTTTCTGTCGAAAAATCCAATATGGCGCCCGTAAGAAAAAATAAAGTTAATAATGGTAGCCGAAAGACGAAATGTGGGATGGCAAATCTGAATATGTCATAGTGTAGCTGAGACAAAGTGGCAATGAGAATGTGCTTACGGATTTAATCTTCCTTATCAAATAACACTAAAAAAAAATAAAAATGGATTCTCCAATTTTTAGTTTTTCTCGGATATCTTCGGAAGTACTCGGAAAATTAAAATTTTGAAAATGGTATTCGATCAAGCGCTAGATTACGCAACTTTACCCCCATTTAAACTTCTTCGTATCTCCTCTAGTTTCCGAGATCCCAATGGTGAGGGTCGAATTTGAAATACCCTGTATGAATAACCGAAAATACATGATGAATAAACATGGACTAAAAGATCCTGCAACTAAGTTGAAAGAGGAACTTGAAAACGTTACTACTCAAATGCAACAAATGCGTACTAGTACTAGTATTAGTAGTAAAGCGCAAACACAGTGTGATTATAATGACACTGTAATTAATAGTAACGAAGAGATAACGAAAAGCGAACAAAGTGAGCAATTGAGGCTATTAAAATAGTCAGATAATGAGGTTACGAATGCGAATAATGATACCTTCGGTACCGGATGCCGAAAGAAGCTGAAAGCTTCCGTTTCCACAAGATACCGAAGGTATCGTGTGATCATCAATCAGAAAATGAACAGGCACCTGACAAATTTATATACAATTTAAATGATAAATATCAGAATGGCAATTTAACCAAAAAACAAGTTGAGGAAATTATTAAAAATTTAAAAACCAAATCACAAATGTGTTTGTATGTAACTAAGCATCAAATATGCACAATAAAAGGATGAACTGAGAATTCAAATTTTTGCACATTGCACATAACATTAAACAATTGCTTATTATAAAAGTATGTGTTTCTAGGAAGAACGTTAATAAAATAATAAAAAATATTCCAATATATTTTTAATGAATTCATTAAAAATACTCCTTTATTCATTTTTCTAACTTTTTACATAAATTTTCAACATGGTCGCGCCATCTTATGATAAAAAGATATACTACATCTGAATAACATCCCTACATTACACTTTCCTGCCTCAATCAATAATAAAACTCTAACCAACACTACACGAGCGCTTATTTTAACATTTCACATTAGACAATAGACCTTGAAAAACTTGACTTTTTGTCCACTTATTTTGATATTTGTATGTGATATTTTTATCATTACGACAAAATGAACGTATAACGATAATGAACACGTTTTAAAGACAAAATAATCTTTTCATTTTCGGTCGAAACCTTGATACAAAGTTGGAGGAAATTTCAAAAAGGAAAACAAACTAAAATGGCCTGCAGAATCGAAATATCGTCGATGGCGCTAAATTGTACATTGCAGGATGTCCACCTTAATTATATATCAGATGGAATTAAGAAAATGATATTTTCAAATAGAGATTCATCCTTTCAATATTGTGTACTATTTAAAAATATAAATGGGTTTTCACCTAACGAGACAACACGCACCATTACAATAATCTGTAGAAACGAAGTGAGTGTTTTACTAACATTCAGAAATCCCAATAATTACAGAACAACTTTACAGGACTTCGAATTTTTTTTAAGATAATAAGTCAATGTGATTGTAGTATTTTATATATAATACTTGTAAAGAGTCTCTTCTGACTTTTTGTACGAAATGTCCACACTAATTATTTAATGTTGCTTCAGGGAAGAAATAGACAACATGCCTACACCACCGAGTAGCAGTGAATCAAGTGAAAGTAACTAAACAGTTCCGATGAACAAGTGTTGTTGGGTTTGGGGAAGCTAAATTATTTAATCCCAAGCTATAACACAGACAAACAATTAACAATTCAAAAACACTCCACTGCACTGTACCGTACCTTTGACTTATGTTGAAAGAGAGCACGTGCTACTTCCCAGCGACCTTTATAGCCCTTGGCCATGTTTTCTAGAAAAGCCTGACTCTTCTCGAATTCACCGGACAATGCGGAAAAATCCACGTACCGTCTAGGCGGTGGTGGAGAGAGAGCGCTAGAGTGGCGCGATTGCAGTGAGCGAGAGAGCGCGAGACTCAAGTAACAGTCCCAACAAGTGTGAAATTTGTTTGATGTAGAAGTTTTGCTCCACAATAAAATTATTTTGTGATATATTTTAAGGCATTTATTTACAAACGGTTGTGATTATAAAAGAAAATGCACCACGTGTGTATGTCGGCGCCACCATAAATTTAGTGAATACTCCTAAGTAGATAGGCAGATTTCTTGTATTGGTAGGACCCTATGTAATCGATCGAGGTTCTGGTTTTTCGCTACTCTGTCAACCTAAAACATTCATTATCATTCTTTATGGTATGACTTCCAGGAACCCCGGGAATAAGAGATACATTTGTTTTTAACATGCAAGGGGAGTAAACGGGGCCAGCGGACAAAAAAAGGAAAGAAATGGAAATCAGGGAGGGAGGGCAGTAATTAACGAGAGTTGAGATTGAGAGGACTGGCCCCGGATTGTCATATCTCTTATCCTATGATTCGATTTCCATACGATCTACCTTTTGTGAGAGATAATTGGCATAAGACATTTATCACCATTTACGGTAGTCAGTATATATAATCGTGTAAATATTAATTAGTGTAATCTTAGTGACATTCGTTCTTAGTAATAAATTAGTGGTAATAAGCGACTTTTCTTGTGTTTAATTTGCGACTCATGGCTTCTAGAAGCAACTTCTTTTCGGGTCCTCCGACATGTATAAGAAATGGTAGATATTATAGCAAGCAGTGCCACTTAGGTACTGACTCACAAGTAGTTTACTCCGAAAACCTGCACCGACAAGTGACACTCACAGGAGTGACAGTTGACGAGTGGCAGGGGCGGAAGTAGCAAAAGGGGTTCGTTAGCTATGTTAACTCAAAACTACCCTAAAAATCTCTTATTATTTTTCTCTTAGTTCTCTCGAGATAAAGTACCATGATTATCACCCTCAGTATGGTACATACAGACTGTGATAATAAACGTAGCAACAATTTTGTGTAAATAAAGATAGTCGAGCAATATTAGCGCGTATTTTGTATCTAGGACTAGTACCTTTGCCGGGTTAGAATACTGGTCCCTTCAGCGTGCTCACCTTGTACCGGAAATATAGATTACCCCCGTTAGTACCACCAGCACGCTGTGTTACCCCGAATCCCGTTGGTAAACGCAAACACCTATAAACCTGACAACTTCGTTTTTTGTTAACTTTTTTTGATATTTGTATGTGATATTTTTATCATTATGGCAAAATGTACGTATAACGATAACGAACACGTTTTAAAGATAAAATAATCTTTTCATTTTCAGTCGAAACCTTGATACAAAATTGGCGAAAATTCCAAAAAGGAAAACAAACTAAAATGTCCTGCAGAATCGAAATATCGTCGATGGCGCTAAATTGCACATTGCAGGATGTCCACCTTAATTATATATCAGATGGAATTAAGAAAATGATATTTTCGAATAGCGATTCATCCTTTAAATATAGTATTCTATTCGAAAATATAAATGGTATTATAACTAGTTTCCATAATTAAATACATACAGTTAGCAAAAAAAGTATTTGCACATTTCAAGAATTGATATTATTACATAATGAAAAAAATCTAACGCACCTTAAGGATTTTATTTTGAAAATTAATTAAATTTACATTAGTTTTGATTAAAAAGATCATTGGGAAAAAAATCGAATCTCTAGTTTTAGCCATTAAAGAAATATTTTGATGCAAAGAAAGTATTTGCACATCTTCCTCGGTCGGAATAAGTAATAAAAAAAACGAGAAGAATGCATAAACAAGTTATTGCTTGTGCGGCATATTTATTCCATTATTACTCATAGTTTTACATCATATCAAATTTACTGCAATCAACATGTCTCCTAAGAAAAGTGAAATTAATAGCAAAACTAGAATTGAAGTAATCAATTTGCGAAATCAAGGAAAGAGTTATCGGGAAATAGCATCACAGTTGCGATTAGGCTTTTCCTCAGTCAGATATATAATTAAAAAACAGAAAGAAACCGGATCAACCGATAATAAACCTCGAAGTGGCCGTCCCCGTAAACTAACTGTGAGAGAGAGGAACCATGTTGTTAGAAACATTGTAAAAGATCCCCTTCAAAGTGCCCGAAATTTTGCCGAAGACATCGCATCAATATTCGGAAAAATAGTTACGCCGCAGACTATAAGAAATGTCCTTCATGAAGCCGGTCTTCGAGGGAGGCGGCCAAGGAAAAAGCCCTTTACAAGCAAGATAAACCAGAAGAAGCGGCTAGAGTTTGCAAGAACCTATAGGGACAAGCCTTTAGAATTTTGGAAAAAAGTTATATTTTCCGATGAAAGTAAATTTGAACTTTTTAAACCAGCCAGTATTTTGACAGTTTGGAGGAAAAAGAATACGGCTTTAGAGACAAAAAACGTCCTCAATACTGTTAAACACGGTGGAGGGATTGTTATGGTTTGGGGATGTATGGCATGGGCTGGAGTTGGAAATTTACAAGTTATTGATGATAAAATGACAGCACGTAGTTATGTGAATGTGTTGCGAGGCAATTTATCGACTAGTGCCCAAAAATTAGAATTGCAAAATGAGTTTTACTTTCAACAGGACAATGATCCTAAACACACCTCGCATATTACTCGAGAATGGTTGCTTTACAATGCACCTAGAAGACTTCCAACTCCACCTCAGTCGCCAGATCTGAACCCCATAGAAAATCTATGGCATTTGTTGGATCAGAAACTAAGGTCAAGGCATACGTCCAATAAAGAAGCTTTTAAAAGAATGCTCATCGAAACTTGGAATGAAATGTCTCCAGATATTACTAAAAAACTGGTTGAATCGATGCCTCGACGATTAGAAGCGGTTATCAAAGCAAAAGGGATGCATACGAAGTATTAATAAGTTGTTAATTTCATTATTTATTTTCTAATTATTCATCGTTGTAAATGTTTGGAAGTGTGCAAATACTTTCTTTGCATTAAAATATTCCTTTAATTGCTAAAACTAGAGGTCCGGTTTTTTTAAATATATTTTTTTGTTAAAATATAATGTAAATTCAATTCACTTTCAAAATAAAATACTTAATGTCCCATAGATCTCGCTTTGTTCCATAATAATCGCAATTATTGGGGTGTGCAAATAATTTTTTTGCTAACTGTATGTATATACCCTCTATTGTTTAGCCCTATATTAAATTAGAATAAACCATTAGTCGTAAATATGGAGAGTCTGTTTATCATCTTGGCTAAAACATAAAATGCAGAAAACGGCTCAAATATCAGTTTTGTCCCAATATAAGTGTGAATAGAATGATTGAGGGTTGCGAGCGTGGGAAGAAGGTGGAATGGTATGTGCTAATTCTTTTGAAGATAAACAGATGCACTCGGGGGTGACCCTGATGCATCTTTGGTATGTGGGGCATTCGATTCCCGAAAAGGATAGAATAAAGTTGTTGAGGACACGTGCGTGTATTTTATTAAAATAAAACCTACCCGTTCTTTAACAATGGATTTTCACCGGACGAAGAAACACGAACAATAAGAATCATTTCCAGAAACGAAGTTAGTGTTTTATTAACATTCGCCAACACCAATAACTACACAGCTGTGAGCTGTAGAGCAGCTCGAAATTTTTTTAAGGTAATAAGACAATGTGATTGTAGTATTTTATATACAGGGTTATTCACCCAAACCGTTCATTAGAAGTTTACTAGGATCTAAAAGTGATACGAATTTGAAAATTTGGAGTTAAGTTCGACATATACTATTTTTTAAAAATATTTTCAACTTGCTGTCACTTCCGGTTTAACTGGAAATAGCTGTAACTTGCTTATTTCAAATGGAACCCCCAGTATATTATTTTATTTTTAGATTCTACATAATATTTTAGGTACATTTTGTGAATAATATTCTATACTTAGTTCTTACCGTTTTTGAGATATTTGACCTTGAATTAAAAACGTGCCTCTGTAATGACCAATTTTAAAATTGCATATCTCCGCAGTTATTAATATTAGGCTGTTATTAGTGGAAGAATACACAAACGCTGATATTCTCAATTTTGATTCAAAGTTTCACTTTAATTTTGCTACCACCGAAAAACAAAAACGTACAATAACTGTCATTATTAACAAATAACCGTCATTACTTCTTTTCCACGGCCAACTACGCGAAGAATAAAAATTTACCAGAATGAATATCTACTATTAGTTTCACATAAACTTAATTATTTTGAAAAAGGTTTGGAATAAGTATAGGTAACCCTAATACAGTTCGATAGAGAATTACATTTTCTACTTGATACTGCTTAAAGTTATAGGGTGTCCCATTAAAAAAAACCGACTTTTGCAACTTCAAAAATGTAAATTTTAGGAGCCGAATTTTGAACACCCTCTATAATACTAAGCTACATAACTGGTGAAAGTGTAAACCTAAGACTTCTCCACTAAATTATAAATATCTCGTTTAATGACTGCTTTGTATTTTATCATCTTTTCATATCTAAAATATGGTATTTTAAATATGTAGATATAGTGTTGGCCCGTATATTTAGACAGCGCCTACTACTTTTATTAAAAAAAAAAAAAACACTTTAAATGCAAAAGTTGTGGAGTTTATCCTAAATTGCAAAAAAATGTTACATAACACAACAGGTAATTGTTGCAAAGATAAAAAAAGACACAAAGTCATTTAAAATTTATAATGGAACATCCTGTATTTTGTATAAAAATTAAATGGAATTTATTATTTGATTTCAAAAATATTTAACATGTTGACATTTGGTTTAGCTGTTTTTACGGTATTTGTATTTGAAAAACAGAAATATATTGTTTTTCCAAATCACGGTCGCCATGAATAAACAAATAGACCGAAAGTCATTAGTAATTATTATTTATTCGACTGTCGCATTTTCTTCATTCCATTCGATAAAATGGGTTATATAGAAGAAGAAAAGTTAGAAATAATTCACTTGTACTGTAAAAACAGCAGTAATGATGATCAAGTGCAAAAAATAATCAAACAATTGTCGATTCATTAAATGAGTTTATTTGCAATGCTTTGTTGAATTTGGATGAAGATTACAGAAAATGAGTTGAAAATAACAGCAAACACATTCAGCACTTTTGAATGTTCATAAATTATTTATTTAAAAAAAAGTTTATTTCGATTCCATAGTATTAAAATGCAATTTGTCTATATGAGTTTTAAATGAATTTATTAGTTCCCCGATGAAAATAATAAGTTAATTAATAATAATTACTAATAACGTTCGGTCCATTTGTTTCTTCATGGCAACAGCGATTTTGAAAAACAATATAATCTCGATTTTTAAATACAAATACCGTAAAAAGGACTAAACCAAATGTCAACATGTTATATTTTTGAAATCAGAAAATAAACTTTATTCAATTTCTATAAAACATACAGGGTGTTCCATTTTACATTTTAAACGGCTTTGTGTCCTTTTTTAACTTGGCAATATTTATCTGTTGTGTTACGTAATCTCCTCTGGCGATATGGGATAAACGCTACAACTTTTGTTTTTAAAATTTTTCCTTTTTTTATAATAGAAGTTGTAGGTGTTGTCTAAATATACGGACCAACCCTATAGGTATGTACATCCACGTGGTGTTGGAGCTATATTTTTCTCAAAACTATTTTCCACAAACAGAGAGAGTCAAATTTTACAAACACAGGTCCATACATCTCACAGATAGATGTCCTTCAAACAGACAAAGAAAAAAATGGAAAATATTGTTATGTGTGTAAAAGATCAACAATTTGAAAAAATTGCATTGCTATTTCCAAATATCATAACAACAAATTAAATTTTTAAAAATAGTCTGCTAAAAAAATTACTTTGCAAGCATTTTCTACTCAGTTACGTGCGTGTATTTTCACAATAGTCTAACCTGCACTATTGAGTGAAGAACAAAATTTTCCATAAAAAGCACAAAATTATTCAGCAAATATTAGACCGGAGTCACAATAATTTTTAAAATGAAACAGCCAAAATTAATTTTATAATTTTTGTTCCTCAAGTGATCTCCGATTTACAGGTTTTATTATTTTTGTACGTTTTCGTACCGATATTGATTCTTAGATGATTCGGCCGAGTGGTAGCACGATAAACAAGATATGCGTAGCCAAAAGATGTGAAATTGTCCTTCCAACCGAATAGGATGAAAAAGATTCTACTACCCAATAGTGCAAACTGCTTGCCACTTGAAGCGTTCCTGAGGGAAGAAAAGTTACCTACTGGAAAAGTGAAAAGTGTATTTTGTAAAAGCTCTTGGATTTGTTGTTGCAGAAAGGCAACTTCAAGAAGCGTCATTGAAATGTTAGAGAGAAGCAGGAATTTTGAATTATTTGCGTGAAATAATTCTTACCGTGCTCGACTCAATTTAAAATGGTTATTTGCTCATCGTTTTATTATGCATTTGCCTTGCCAGATGGCCAGCATCAGGCATGATTCGATGTACATACATTTGGCCTCTTATGTTAACCTCCAACCTTTTGAAGATTGTACCCATTGTGAACTATGACCTATGATCTGAACTATAACCTGAAAACATTTACGCTTTTTTATCGATTTACCCGTCTCTTCCTCCCATCCAAGATCTACACATGCACATTTCCCTAGGGTCGAAAGGGCTACACACTATGTACAGGGTGTTTCAAACTTTACGCCCCTATACCTATTTTATGGAATCGGAAAATAATATGAAAAATTTAAACTATGAATCATCAATAGGGTTGGATGATCTCCATTTCCACCTGAAGAACTTCATTTCTACAATGTCGGAGTAACGAGTTATGACATTAATGGTTTTTTTCCCAAGGAACATATCCAAATTCTGACAAAATTATATTGATCGTACTTTTCCACACAACTTTTGTTAAAGACATTTTTTCATATCTGTTATCTTTTAAAAGTTATAAGCGACAACGTTTTAGGAATTATCCCAAAAATATTTAATTTTATGACAAGAACTCGACAAACAACAATAAATTAGTTATTATAAAACTAAATAGTAAAAAGAAACAAAACAAGTATTATATTTAATTTAACATATTTTCAATGTGACTTTCCCCCTCCCACAAAGCACATTTGAAGTCTTCGCCTAACTTCCGTTTCAGTAGTTTTTCTTAATATTTCTGACGTCAATTCATTGTAAGCAGTTCTTATTTTCTCTTTTAAATGTTCCAAATTCCTTGAAGGACTTTTATAAACTTTATTTTTAAGAAATCCTCACAAAAAAAAGTCCATGAGACTTAAATCGGGGGCCTTTCATGGCCACTGCACAGGCCCGTTAATGCCAATCCAGTTTTGTTCGGACGTGTTATTATATTTAGGTATTGCTGCACAATGAAGTCTAACAAACTACTTACATAGTATAGGAATAAACTAAGACTAACCTGATATTTCTGGATGTATTTTTGCGTTAATTTCTAAGACGTTTTTGCTTTTAACTTTTATATGTTAACACATAAGAAGAAATTTATATAACAAAAGTTTTGTGGAAAAATAGGATCACTAAAATTTTGTCAAAATTTGGATATGTTTCTGGGAAAAATGTCACTGATGACATTATAATTCGTAACTTCGATTTTAGAAATTAACTTCTTCAGGTCGAAATGAAAGTCATTCTACCCCGTTGAGACCCATAGTTAAAATTTTTCACATTACTTTACATTTCCATAAAATAGGTATAGGGGCGACGAGTTTGAGACACCCTGTACATACATAATATACATATATATGTATATTCACGACCTGTTTGTTATTTCGGGGCGGGGACGTACTGACATTCATCCTTTAATCAAAATATTCGGCCACTTCTAAATTTTCTAAGTCCACAGTGCCCGTAGTGTTTTTCCAATAATTTTCGCAGTAAAAAAATTAATTTAAAACGAAAATTAACTTTTGATTAAAATATATAAAAGGTAAACATGGAAAATATGTAATATATGTTTGTATGTAAATTGTTTGTTTTTCTCTATTCTATGTGGGGTAGAACCCCCTTAGACAAAAGTAAGGGATAGTATTGTTGCAGCTGTTGCTAAAAAAAACGCGTCCCTTTTTCATCGTGAATTCCAGTTGTTCGATTTATTGCAGGAATATGAATCCTCTGTTGATCCTGGATGTCCTAATTGAGTTCCTGAAGGCTTGGAAAAGCATTTTTGGGAACTATTAGCGTTTGTGCAGGAACGCAGAGCGCACCGGGATGATTAATTTAAGCTATTTTTAAGGCAATTATCTTGTACAACTTTATTAGTTTTTGAGAAAAATAATTGCAGATTAATCGTTTTCATCCGGATATCTGAACGAAGCTGAATTTATATGTTTATACAGGACCGAGCAAAACTGTATTTTCTTCGTCCAGATTAAAAACGCTCTGTGGTGAAATACTGTTTAACGACGTCACTGAAACATAAAAAATTATGATTATGTGGATAGCCAATTTAAGCAGTAAGACTGAGGTAGTAAAATGCAGTATTATGTAGTATTTATGTATTACAAATGTTTATGGCATACAAAGTAAACAAATTGCACTTACATACGTACATATCATGCAAGACAATGTATTATGTATGTTATAGTTACTTCTATTTACCTACACGTTTACAAAGTAAGGACCGGTAGTTGATTTTAATTAATTTTGTTAAACACTTCATAGCCAGTTTGTTTGGCAGCCATGGGTTTTTCAGAAAAATCTAATTGCTTTTCATCCCCCAGCGTCTGATTATAGTTGTAGCCTATGTCGTGTGATCTGACCGGATATGTCAACTGGTTTCCTTTATCCCAAGAATATAATTCCTATAATAACGCATTTCTATGGTATAACTGTTTAGTACAAATAATAGCAATTTATTTCATGTAATTCCTCATATCATTTTATGAAGAAAAGTTCGTATGAACATACCTACGTTGATAAACGCATCGTTTTAGAATTTTTTCAAAAATGTATTGTTTTCTAAAACTTCTAAGATATTTAACTAGAATTTGGCGTACAGAGCGTCTATTTTAATTACGTTCATTATGCTATTTTTATTTCATATTTCGAAAGCGGTTTTTATTTGTGAAAGATCCACGAACATATAATTTGTGCAATTTTTATTTTAGCTGAGCCCCTAGCTTCCCCTAAGCCATTCTTGAGCTTTTCTTCACAAAGTGGCTTGAGGAATCATACCTGTATGTCTAATGCAATATTCACTGAACCTTTGTATTATTCAGGTGGTCTTTGGTAATAATTTGGGTTGCAAACGAAATGTAAAACCAATAAGGAGCCATTAATAAAGATTTACACACCTTAGTTTTATGGTTGTAACTAAGCATAGTTGTTTTCCTGAAAGGATTGGCAAACTGCAGGTTGACATCTAACAAAACGTTCTTGTAGAGATCTAGCGCAAATCGAATTTTACTGGTTCTGTCGTAAACGCTATCTACTGCGTAAAGCACGCCGCAAACTATAAACATTTCTCCCACCTTGTGATGGTCTAAGCTGATATTCCAAGTGTATTGAGGAGTCATTTTATCTATGTCCACCTGATAAGAGATATTATAATTACTCGTAACAGCAGGCCTCTTGCAAAATGTGTTCCTACCTTCATAATTGCAGTGTTGTTGGAATCGGGAACCGCGAAAATAAGCCACAATCCATTTTCGTCCACGCAGAAGTCCACATAATTGTACTGGCCAGAATAGAGCTTGGAAGTACGTTCCATGGCACCGGGAAGATCCAGAGATTTTGTATTTTTGGTGGCCAGGTTGTAACGTAAAATTCGTTTAGTTCCGTTCACATTATAGAAAAATGAACCGTTGAAAACAACGTGGGAGTTACCGCTAAACGGGTGATCCAGTCTGTATACACTACAACATATTTCTTTAGATATCAAAAGTTATAGGTGAACTCAAGAAACTAAATAACGAATTTTGAATATATATTTTTTGTCACATCTTTTTCAACTCTAAATATTTGCAACGTCGGGCTACCTTTTTATGATTAACTTTTTTCTGGAAACCAAGTTGATGACGGTTGACAAAATTCGAAACATCGATGACCATTGGTATTGATAACGTAGTTTTTTCTACCGGACAATTTTCATACGTACTTTGCTGGAACGTTCTTCCTGAAAGCAGTTTTATTTCGATATTCGATCAGTTCATTTGAACTGCTCTCATTCGTAGCCCAGATATAAGAACGGGCATCTGTATGCGCGTCTGTCATCCAACAACCATATGTGTAGTCGGAAAATCTATTGTAAACGGGTTTACCTACGGCATACAGCACACAATCTGAAAAATAACCAATTAATCAATCTTTTAAATATTGAACCCGCCTTATATGTAGATACATATATAAATATTTCTGGTTGGATAACATTTTCTTTTAAGTTATGCGAACCTGTGGCCCTAGTAAGGTTTACGATGGAATACTTGGTGTCTCCGTAGGGTCTTACTTCCCATCTAGTGATTAAATCAATTAGTGATACACCGCTCGGACTGCACTTAATTTCTTTGATATCACATTCAGGACAGGGCACTTGAGGCTCACAAAGATCTTCCAGGGCTACCTTGTCCGGCGGTTGAACTCCAAAAAATGTTGGTTTAAACGGGGCTCTGAAGTTGTGAGTTTCGCTCGGATCTATGTCTGTGGGCAATATTCATTCGTTAAATTTATAAATTTTATAACCTAATACGTACCAAAAAGTTTAAATTCTCCTATCGTCATTTGCAACTCGTTCTTACTAATGCAATGATAAAGATATTGTTTATCAGTATGCGTTACTCGTGATATATTTAACTGCATTCGGGATTTGTATCCGTATTTCATTTTGGAATTATCTATCCTGAACTTGTCACCGTTGTTTAATGGTACTCCGTCTGAGCGTTCCCAGTATCTGGAAATGTGAAAAATTTTGACTGACTTCAAATCAACGAAATCCATAACCGTCGAAACGACGTGGGTAAGTACCTAAAACACATGGAACAATAATAATCGCAGAATTTGAAAATGAAACAGTTTACCTGACCGACTCAGGAAATGCTTCGGTGTCACATTCAAGCACTGCTGTGGAACCATTAGCAACACCGATCATTTGGTTTTGGATACTTATTAAAGGGGGAACTATAAAATAGATAACAAAATAAGAATTCCTGTAGAATATTTAAAGACAATAGGGAGATTCGAGGAAATACGGGTTAAATTAATAATAGATATTTTAATTGTAATACATTTTGATATCTTAGAATCGGATAAAGGTGACGAAGTCGATCAAATTACCAAAAAATGTGACTGTTTTTGGAATGCGTTAATTGCAATGTTATAATGATATGCAATATTAACGGAAGGAAGACAGCATTTTTTTTTAAATTTAACTAATCGATCTTGTTTTTTTTTATTTACTGCTCCGAAGCTAGCAATAGCATAGCATGGCATTTAAAACCTCTTCTATAATTGAAATTAAAAAAAAATTCTCTCGAAAACGAAGCTTTTTGGGATAAAGAGCAGTTTGTCAAGTGGGTTTAATTAAAAAATATAATTCAAATTCTTTAATTAGAATTACTTTAATTAAGTATAACGATCAGTAATTCAACTAATTTCCGCGAGTGATAATTATTAATTAATAGTTTAATTACGTCACACAATTAGGCGTAATTGGTAATTGTAATTCAGTTACTTTTTAAGTGTTGCGACAATTCTGTTTGATACATTTTTTTTGTCTGAGATATAGACCACCATAAATAAACCTTATTGTTACTTACCGTTAGTTGTTACTAAAAATTTACGTCCCGATACTCACAATAAACTTCAAGATTGAATGTATGATTAGCTGGTGGGGGAATTCCATTGTCGGCAATGCAGAGATATTTTCCCATATGATCCCTGTTTACCCGAGTTATATTCAAAATTGCTCCCGAGACTTGAGCGTCTGCAAAAAGTGATAAATGGTATATTAGTCGGTGTAATTTCATTCTTTTAAGTGGATATTACATTTTAGTTCATTCTAATTAGGTATTAAAATGTGTATAGATGTAACTTTTTTACATTTTTCTACGGCATTAGGGGCGAAAATAATTGTTTTTTTTTTAAATCATAGCACTGCAGATTGAAATATAGAAAAAATAGGAATTTCATAATTGTTTTCCTCCAGTATAAATTTTTTTAGTAAGTTGGAACAGTACATATATACGTACTCTTAGCAAAAACATTTTTATGCAATTTTTGACTTAAACGCCCCTAACTTTGATTTAAAAATTACTTGGGAATGTGAAGTTATTTAGTTGCCTATGCAATTAATTCAGCTCCAAAAGAAAAAAAACAGGTCTTATTCAAGAAAATGGCACGCGTGTTAGAGTTGAAATTCCCATAAACCGGCGAGGTCATTAACGAGAACGATCGAGGACTCTCGTTAAGGACTGCGAGACTTAATCAGTTTGGGTCTTTGCCGTTAGACGTTTTTTTTCATTTCGGTTGTTCCCTCGTGTTCGGCAGTTTGATTTTTCTCTCATCATGTGGTGACCGTAAGGTTGCTATCGATTAGAGCGAGTCAGTTTGATTGATCTAGATTTGCCTTTCCATATAAGACCCGATTGTTATTGAAACTCGGTTCCGCTGAACCAAAACCATTGAGTTAATTTCATTTGCGACAGTTGCTGCTCAATGTTGCTCTTATGGGATAGTTCTAGTTCGGCTTAACTAACTTTCATACCTCTGGGCCTGAAAGAATTTCAAATAAACTGAATGTAAAACGAAACGACTACATATTTGTTTGCATTCATCATGGGTTTAATATTCTCCAAAAAGGAACGATTGATGGCATTAAAAACTTTAAACGGCTTCACTCCAAAGCAATTAGTATTATTAGAGTTTGAAATATCACCCCCCGAGAATTGAAACCTATTCGGGATATCGGGAACTCTCTCAAGTAGCGAGCCAAGGCGAAACTTAATTTAATTAAAACAGTTGGGGATGAATTTTCTAATTTTAAAAAATTATTTGCAAAGCAATAGAGACCATGGAAATTTGCCTGGTACTATTCGCGGACATATTCTAAATGGGAATGCGGAGATAAAAAAATATATATGAAAATTCCATGACCTATAGCAATTTGCAAATTACTTCTTTTCAAAAAAAAGGTGTACCTGAATTTTGTTAAGCAATGTGATCAATTTAGAGCGACTCCCATTAGGATGTTCATTTTGAGAAATCAAATTTTTCGATAACGAATCTATACCTACTTGACTTAATTCCAGATAGGTAGTTGCATAAACTAGTTATGAAGCATGCTTTAACTGAACCCGCGTTACGAAATTAATAATGAAGCGGATATTACCTTGCCACGCTCCTCTGTTAATTGGTCTGTTATCAAGTTTTTGCCACGTAATCTTGGGGGCGGGAGTACCTGTGGCTGAACATTGTAAACGCACGTTCTCCCCTTCGTGAACCACGATCGGTCCCATTTCACCCATATGCGACCCTAAAACATATTTAATATGATGAAAATCGTCACTACATAAATACTACAAGACATTTGTGTGTATGCCAATGATGTTGAGGGCATGTGGTAATAAAAAATCAGGAGACAAAAAAAGTAATAAATGAATTCAAACTTGTGAAATAAAAAAAAATTAAATATATAAAATAAAAAATAATAAAAAGCCAAGGTGGTACATCTTAACAGTATTAGAACCATTGGGATGTACTGTTCGCAGAACCAATCAATCACAATCAAAATCATCGGAAGTTACTTAGTTAACTAATTCTGATAAATAAAATTATTATTGAGCCTTATCATGATAAAGCGTAATTTGAGCTCAAACAGAAATTATTGTTAAACATTCAGATTACACTGTTAATAAGTTGACGATACAAACTGAGCAGGGTAGAGATATCTCTGTTTATTTTTATTGATCAAGCACCGAACATGAACATGATATCGTAAGTTTTGTATTATTCATGAACTTCCATTTTAACAATCCCTCTCTAAGTCTCTCGATTTTCTGCAGGAGATGCAGACCTACGACGTGTGAGCCATGTGACATATTTTTATTAAAATTTTATTCGACAAATAGGAATAAATCGTTAAAGTCTCTTTTACACCCAATGAGTTCATTGGATAAAAAAGAAATCAAAATTATGTAATGGTGAAAACCACAAATAATACCTAATTAATAAATATTATTATTAACACTTTTACTACCGAGTTGAATTTCGGTATTCATGGTATATATCAAGATTAATGGTATTTTTGGCATTTCTCTATTTTATATCCGCGTGTTATTGATATTCCATAATTTGCATCAAATTTGAGTCAATGGTACATCGTGTGTACCATCGGCTTTTCGCCGCTGGTGGTACACACCGTGCACCATTGCCTCCGCTCGAGGAAATCCGACAGTACACAATGTATACCGCCGGCACTAAACGTGTTAAGATTAAAAAATCGATGAGCCTTCATGTTACTATTTAGAAAAAAATTGAAAATTTGAAAAGACATTAATAATAGAAAAATGTCCGTATTGATCAGGAAAACTTTCAAAGTTGGAAAATTTCTTTTCACAATTTCAAAGAAGGGAATTTACCTGCAATAGATGGGGGTATCAACAATTCGCTAACATTTTTGCTGTCTAATTTATAGGCCGTTATCCCTGGCAAGCCGGGTGTACCATCTATACCGCCTTTTCCAGGTTTCCCTCGCGGACCAGACGCTCCTGTAGGCAAATCCAAATACTTCATAGCTCCTTCGAAAGTCACTGAGTCCACCAAAGAAAAAATAAGTTTACCTCGTTGTCCTGGCGGCCCTTGAATTCCTGGTATACCTGGTTCCCCTTTTTGACCTTTAATTTAAACATTTACATTTTTCACTTACAGTATCATATATACAGTATCGCCGTTTCTAGAGTTCAACCACGAAGATCTCAATAATTATAGACCATAAAAAGTCCGTGCAAAAAAGGGGCAACGTTGGGCTGTATTAAATTCAAGAATATGCGGTTATGTCACCATAATCAGAAAGAAAAGCTCATATAAAAAAAATTAAAATCCACGGAAAAAACACAGTTGATGAGAATTATCATAAATCAAAAGTCGGATTTTGAGAAAAGAAGATATATTGCAATAATTATGTATTAATTATTTAGAATTACCTCCTCAAATAACTTGAGGAAAAAAGAAAAACATTTTTCCAAAATACCAATTTTTTATTTTTTAATGATATATTCTTGACCTCTAAATTGCACAAATGTGCCCCAATTTTATCGATCTTCATATCTTTTGTGGTTACTAAGGTACAGATGGTTTAGCTCTATAAACACACAACCTGTATATATTTTAATTTTTATCCCTTTTCAGATTCGTTTTTCATCTCGTAGATTTTAAAGATAGCAATAGTGAATGCGCCTAAACGCGCAATCCGAATAGGTAATTAATTTTCTTTATTTATGATTCATTTATGGGAGTTTTTATTAACCTTAATGACTATTCGTTCTAAAATAAAACTTGCCCTTGAGTCCATGTTTTCCATCCCTTCCTGATAAACCGTCTTTGCCTGGGATACCATCGTATCCATTCCTTCCTGGCATACCATCTAAGCCTGGTGTCCCTGGAATGCCGATTCTGCCGTCGAGGCCCGGTCTGCCCTGTTCCCCCTTAAATATTATTTAATTGACATAACTTATTGAACCTTTACTTACCTGCAAAAATCAAAATGGAAAAAACCGTGTATACAGAGTTTGTCATTTTCATTGTCTGTGTCGGGTGCCTACCTTACTTTTTAATGGAAATAGCAAGATGCGGTTTTAACGAACATTTAACTACTTTGAAATCTTTTTTATAATCACTACATTCTTCAAAGAATATTTTTTATGAGGTATAGTCCGGTTCGGCGATCCAAAACCTAAACTATTTCTCGCAGAAAATAAATATTCTCTTGAATTTTTCTTATTTTTGTACATTTTCTTAATAATTATGTACCTTTTCTCCCGGAAAACCTGACATGCCTGGAATTCCAGGCGATCCAGACTCTCCTTTTATCCCAGGAACGCCCGTCTTGCCTGGAGGCCCAATTGGGCCAGAATCGCCTTTACTGCCTGTTGGACCAACGTCTCCTAAATAATGTCCTTACTTATTATGTTTGGCTATTAAACATATACATGCGCAGGGTGTCTCAACATTAGCATAAAACATGGTATTTCAACGTCAAAATTTTAATTTTTTTTAAACATTTTTTCTACGGTCAGGCCTCTTTTTGTCAATCCTAACTTTTCTACGATACGCCACTCTTATGTTTTGGTATATCCGTCCATTTTCGACTTATCTACGAAATCCTGAAAAGGATCATTTAATTTTAGTTTACGATTATTCAATGTTTTAGTGCCAAATCCTGAATTGTCATCAACTCTCTTAAGTTAATCGAAAGCTTTAACATATCTACAATAAAAATCATTTATAATTTTATTTTATGCACGCTATTTCCAGACACCCTGTACAACGGTGAAATAATAAATTTAATGTATTCAAATACCTTGAACTCCCGGAAAACCGGGTTCCCCTCTTTCGCCCTTCGGACCCGGCACTTGTACACAGGATTCTTTAATCTTTTGGCAGATGCCAAATAGTTGATTTTCCTAGAGAATTGTGATTAATTAACATAAATTCTACAACGCAGTGCAAACAAGTTCTTCACAAATTCTTAATATCACAAAAAAAAATAAATTAAAAATTCCCTTCTATTTAATCATACAAAAAAGTTACATGTAGCTTGAAGAAGATTAAGTAAAACTGAGGGTTACGTTGGCGTTTGCGAAAGGTATAGCCAGGTAGGGTTAATTAATGAATCGACCCAGAAAGTTACCGGAAAACAATGTAAACAAAGTTTTTAAATTTCCTTTGGTGATGATTCTAAGAAATCACCCGACTTACGAAAACTGCGTTATTCTTTGCTGTATTCTTTGAGTTATTATTGAATTTCGTTGTATCTACTGATAATTCCATCCAAATATGAACCAAATTTCATTAAATTTAATTACCAAATTTTTTTTAAATGCAAGTATATAAAAAACTAGAAGGTGTCTCGTTTTTTTTAAATAAAAAATTACGGGCACTTCCAGTCAAACCGAAAACATTCAAAATTGTGGCGGTAAGAAAAATAATTGGCCTAAATTACATGCATTTATCTAAATTAGCAACGTCGACATAGCGTATCCAATTTTCTTTATCGCCTAGTATACCATATACATACCTATCATAAGTATCTATTCACTTTTACACTCGCACATGCGAATGGAACTTTAAGACGGCAATATGTCTTCTCCATTCAAAAATGTAGGTTGAAAACGAGGAACAATTTGTTCTCTTGGCAGGAAAAATTATTCCTCATTTTTATTGCATAAAGAACTATGAGGCAGAATGAAATTATTCTTAGGGAAAATATTAATTTAAAAGATTTAAAACATTTACAAATATTTCCGAGATAATCCTGAAGAGGGCTTTAAATATCTGACTTCAACTTTGAGGTCTAATCTTAGAAAGAACTATGTTAAGTAGGCAAACGAATATTTATTTTACATGACTGAAGTACTTTTATCTAAAAGCTCATTCCATTAAATCACATCGCGGCGATTAAGATGTTAAAAATGTTTTTATTTTATGGGGGAAGTGTAAACACTGACAATATCTAGCTCTGGAAAACGATTAAATTGGGAAAATGAATTAACTCAAATATATACCGAATTTTTTTTCACCCATGAGTGAACCAGGACACTCTGTATTTTTTGATGTTAAGAACGATTCAAAGTATTTTCTATAATACATGCCACAGCCCCCTAGATCTTCAAGAGGTTTTGAGATAATTGCCTGCTCGCTCACTCAAAAAATATCCCTGTACCGCATTCTAGTGTGTGTGAGATAATTTCCAGATGTCTATTAATTGATGATTTTAATGTAACCTAATTAGTTATGAGTATAGACTTGGATAAATATATAGGCTTTTAAATCATTAAGCGTTATTAAAAAAACACTTTAACATTAAGTAAGTTAGATATGCAATTTTATTTATTATCGTTATCACATGGCGCTGCTTTTTTGGTTTCCGACTTAAAACAATAAATTACATATCGTGCAACCAGTGCGGAAAATAGCACTTTTTACAGGAGCAAAACAGAATGCTGATACGAGCTGAAGAAGAGAAATCATATTACTGATATTCATAATTAAAAAAAATATATTTTGAGGATGTTCCTTACTTGAATTTTACTGGAACTCGTAAGCCACACCCATTTATTATTATCATCAGCTTCTCCCCCTTTCAAGCTTCGTCTCCTATTGGAATCAGTCTCATCTGTCAAAGGTTCTCTAGCATGGAAAAATTTAACTTGAGATTCTTCGGAAAGAAAATTATACTCTCTGGATCTATCCATGCTGCGTTTCACCCTGCTATTGATAGTCGTCGATGCGACGTCGCCTGTAGGTGATGCATGTTGGTCGGATTTTGGCAAATAGCTCAACATTTTGACGACGTCTTGTCGGAACGTTTCCGTGCGCACCTCATCTTGGAAATTACGGTGAAAGTCGCTTTTACTGAGATAGTTGTCGCGAACATCGGAGATTATTAATCTAGATCAAAAACTGTGTTTCAAAGGGTCGATAAGGTTGAATAGAGATTTTATCTCGCAGGAAAAAAAATTGAGAACGTCTGAATTCGGAATTAAGACTGGTTCTGCCGTACCCTATAGATAGCTATGCAAGTGTCCCGCATATTTTGAGAATTTGTGGTTTTTTTATTAAAGGATTTTTATTTAAAAAAAGCTGCATAGAAAATTAAAAAAGATGCGGATAACTATTATTTGAAACGTCTTACCTGTACACGTAATGAGCCAAAAATATTTCTGTAAGAAAAATAAAGAATACGCAACAAATAATTCGCACAGTATAACTTGGATTAACCTGATCGCGTAGTGAAACTTTAAAGTCCCCAGGCACAATTTTGTTGTCTCTTGTCTGTGACGCGGACATATTTTTAGGCCCTTTTTAGCACCAATTTATGAATGTGTCTACTCCTTATTAAGTAGTTTATAAATAATTTGTCAGACTGTCTGAAATAATTGTTGATCATTCATATCATCAATTGAAATCCATAAAGTTGATTTGCTGAAACATACGGCATTAATTCACTGCTCAAGGTTAATACTTCAACATTGTCATCTTTTCTTCGGGGAATAATCACGCGCGTTTTCACAGGACGACGACGACGACGACGACGACGAACAAAACTACGAGAGAAAAAGAAAGAGTCTTGTCCTGTCCTTCCTGTCCTGCAGGAGCGGCTGCACTGGCAGGACTGTGAAGGCACAGTATTGAAACGGAAACGCGCTTCGACGCAAAATAATTCCTGGAAAGTGACGAGAATTGGAGGATGGAGAGTGATGGTGTGTTATTTTCTAAAGTCGGTGATCACTTGGTTGAGCCAAGAAAAACGTTATTTCGATTTTACACGTACAGTGTGCGTATGGAGCCCTTCCCCCCTCCCTTTCTGGCTTCCAAACGCATTCACGCACTTAAATATTTTGAAATTTCAAGATTATAATTTTAGGACACAACATTCTGGATTCTTTGTAACACAGACGAAATAAACCAAAGAAAAAAACCTAAAAAAAACATCTTTATCTATTTTTGTGAGGAAGTAGATAAGGAAATTTCTCATCGCTCACCAGATTTTTCCTCAAGAGATAATTGTCACAGACCAGACAAATCTTTTATGCATCCCTTCGAGATTATACCTCATTATTTTCTTATTATTTATTTTTCTTTTTAATCTAAAGATTTTTAATTTTTAATTAAAATTTCTTGTCTGTTGTAACATTTTAATTGTCATTAATTAACACAAAACAAAAACAAAATTAATCGGGCAAAATTCGCGCGGTTTTTGATGCCGTCAACAATGTAAAAAAACGGTCCGGAATGCTTCGGATCCCGAATATGAATCTGCAAATTCTCTAATAGCGTCAAAATGAAGTGTTATAGAACACTACTTTTCAGAAACGGTGAGTCGAGGCTTTTACCAGCCTATTTTCATCCAATCAGATTAATCTCCAAAAAGAGGCAGCCAATCTACTAGCTAAAAATCAACTGGTAATAGGGAAAACCTATGTAAGATTTGCCTTTCCGAAAATCCCTAATGTGAGTAATATGACAGGAGGCAGAACCGAGACAGTAAACAGTGGCACAAGACGAACAAGCAATATAAAAATAAATAAAAATATAATAGAATCGACACTAAACTGACTGAAAGTGAAAAGTCTCCAGGTCCCCCACCGAACGGCCTCTAAAACTTTCCAATTAAAAACTCGTTAGGACTTACAGTTTGGGGACTCAACATTTATAAAAATACAGTTATTATTTGTAGCATGCATATGCCATTTTATCGTACCAGTTTGCTGGGGAGAAATACGATTAAGCAATTGATTTCGAAATCGCACAGAAAAATCTGAATTGTGTCTATGAATCAATTCGCACAAGACGACCCCAAGTCC
Organism: Euwallacea similis; assembly: GCF_039881205.1. Taxonomy (NCBI): domain Eukaryota; kingdom Metazoa; phylum Arthropoda; class Insecta; order Coleoptera; family Curculionidae; genus Euwallacea; species Euwallacea similis. Next base: position 6,107,356 of record NC_089611.1, on the reverse strand, counting down.
AGTACCCAGAACCGTGAAAACTTATGCTCATTCTCATGGCTGGTGAAGCTGGTTACAAAAAAAGGGGGAAGTTATCGAGGCAAGAATCTAATCGTTCAGGGAAAGATTGTTCGGAGATTGAAGTTGTTCAAGATAGCAGTAGCAACAAAGTGGTCATTGGAAGCAGCAGTATAAATCAAGCAAAGTCCAGAACTGGCAGTAGAGTATACAAAATTGTAGTCTTAGGAGATGGGGGAGTTGGCAAATCAGGTATGTATTATAAATTAGGTTTGGTACAAGTTAATGCTCAAATATTTTAGCCGTTACACTTCAATTTGTCAGCCACAGTTTTTTAGATTATCATGATCCCACAATTGGTAAGTAAAAATTAACTTTATATTTTGTCTCATATTGTTATGTTTTACGTTTAATATATATTTGTCTGTGCTACATCTAATTAAGTTATTTGGGTAAATAGATATTATAAATAATATGTTCAACTCTGGTCGCATCCTCATCTTCGTATTTATTATCTGCCTTACTATTGAAGAGGCTCATTTTGATTTAATAAATAGTCCAAATTTCCTTTGATAAACTATAATACAAATGTAATAGCCACTTTACCATAATTAAAACTATTCTAAAATTATGACTACCGGAAGTTGCAAAAAGGCCACATTTCAAAAACCCTTTTTTATATCTTCTATGTCTTGAGATAATTGTTGTGATGTCAAATCTGAGATACGCTGTAAAAAATAAAATCTATGTTCGATCCACAATTATAATTTTGTGTAGTAAAGAGAGAAATTCTTAGACTTCTTAGTATAGTCACTGTGTGTTAGTATAGTTAATTAACAAAGAAATACTTGTTTTTAAGATAGCATAATATAAGAAAAAGAAAATGAATTTTTAATTATTATACTATATGTTCTTATTTTGAGAATTGTAATCTTCTAAGTAGTATATTGGTTATTTTTTATTGTCAGAGGATTCCTATCAGCAGCAGGCAGTTATTGATGGAGATCCAGCTCTTCTGGATATTTTGGATACAGCTGGCCAGGCAAGTTATCCAGACCAGTACTCATGGCTTGTTATCAACACTTCAGTTTAATCCAGATTTGTTTAAGTAAAAAGTAGTAAGCAAACACCTATTATCAGACTTATTTTACCTACCATTAATCAAATATTTAACCTTTGCAATTGGGACACTCTATATCTATTTTTTAACATAAAATTTCAACACAATATAGTTTTGTAAAAAAGTGTTTTTTAAAAGACATACACAAGATGTTTTTTTATGTACATCCACTAATGTTATTTCCTAAATGGTGAGAGTTTTATATATTTTACATTTTTTTGTTGGTCAGGTTAGTTTTTCAATAAAGGTGCTATAAACTTAGCCTTTGCACAGATATCTCAAATTGATCTTTTAGATGTAGAAAGTTTTTGTAAATTTTTTTTGGGTTCAAACTTTTGGTAAATTTTACTAAAGTTCACAATTTGCAGGTAGAATTCACTGCTATGCGGGATCAATACATGCGATGTGGCGAAGGGTTCATGATTTGCTACAGTGTTACAGACCGTCACAGTTTTCAGGAAGCTTCAGAATACAGAAAATTAATTCAAAAAGTGCGTGCTTCTGAAGACACACCAATCGTCCTAATTGGCAACAAATTCGATCTTCATTTGCAAAGAAAAGTTTCCACAGAAGAAGGTAAATTTCAATTTTCTTTAATTAATTCATCATTATTACCATATTACATTACTACCTACTATATTACATTATTACCATAAGTATGAGAATGTTATTTATGCAGGTAAATCTTTGGCCCGTCAATTCGGATGCCCTTTCTACGAAACGTCTGCGTGTCTACGCACTTACGTAGACGACGCGTTCCACACATTGGTCCGCGAAATTAGAAATAAAGAGCGACAACGTATCGGATTGGCAGGAAATGAACGCAAACTGCGCAGGCACAGCAAATGGTGGCGGCTCAGGAGTATTTTTGCGCTGGTTTTTAGACGAAAACGACCAACGAATAATTCGTAATTAAGTAGTAATTAAGCATAGGTAATTGGTATTAAAAATACATGGTGTCGCCTCCTTAGTATTCGCGTTAAAAATAGGTTTTTGCAAGCTGGACGTGCGAGAAAGAAGTTTGTCAGTTTCCTTCAAATCTGCCGACGCACGTAAGTGTTTAAAGTAAATTACTATCCAAGTGAGACTCACTCTCTGCAGTTTCCAGTGCTTAGAAAGTGAGTTTCGCTCGCTAAGCTCTGCCATGCTCAGATCTGGTGCCAGATTCAACAAAAAAATATTCGCCATCAAACGAGAAAAAGATTAGCAATTTTCGAATCGGCCAGCATGTATTATAAACAGTATTACGCGTATTTATTTTCTGTTGAGAGAGTTGAGAAAGGGGTATTTAGAAAGGATTGTGTAATTGAAGCTTCTTGCATCCCTGTGTCGATGCAGGAGATGGCCAGAACTTTATTTTTGATCCTCATTAGTCGAAAAGACGCATTTTTCAGTCATTTTTGAAAGTTCATATTTTGAAAACGCCTTGGCCGATTTGCAGAAACAAAAAATATTCTGAAAATTAATTTCTTCTGAAGAAATGTCCGAAAAATGTGCTGTTTGGAATATTTTTGCAAGCAATTAATTTCATCAGAAACATTCCGCATTTACTTTTTTCGTTAGTTCACCTTTTCGTTTCCAAGTGACAAAAGCACGACAAATGTCACTATCTAAATTTTGTTTTTATTTTGTACTAAAGCAAACGAGAAAATGAGGAATATAATCTTATGGGTTTTTTAGTACATTATATATATATGATTAAAAGGTCCTATCAGCTTGTAAAGAGACTTTCTGTACAAAAATACCCAATGTTTGTAAATACGTATACTAAAGCAGTGTCTCTAGTCATTTCGAAGCATAATCATTATCAAATTAATTTAATTATTATATTTTAAACGTATTAATAATGCATTATATTGAGAAAATTTTCATTGTATGGGGTGTTTCGTTATAGTTGAATTATGTCTAATGAATTTCTTATTAGAAAAACTTGAAATATGAAAGTTGGATGAAATTTATTATAAACCACTCTGTACAGTGTCTTGTTTAAATACGTTCGCTATTGCTATCTCGGAAACGGGGCGAGTTACCAGATAATTTAAATAGGAAAATTTTATGTTCCATTAGAAATTTACAAAATTGCATTTTTCCCCAACTTTGCGAAGCCCCTGAAAGGGCTGAATACTAAAAATTGAAACACCCCATATATCACAATTATTGAATGTTATACACATTATAAGTCAATCAAAAGTAAAACAGATGTTAATAAATGTTAAACTTATTTGTCCTGCTCGAGAAATAAAAATCCAAGCAATAATCATAGTTGATGTTAGATTAGGCTACCGTTTTGTGTAAAGTACATACCGAGACAAATAAAGTTATGTAATGCCAAATTCATATAGTCCGGTCGTAAATAAAGGCCTCCTTCCCCATTATAGTTTTTGAAGTCTAACATAAGAAGCTGAAACTTCTATAGGGTAACCACGACTGTACAGTTAATGTGATATTTGGATAGAAAAATTCGGTTAAAGCGCTATAATCTTCTCTATGATGGAACACCCATGCTCGCTTAACGATTGTGTTACAGGTATAGTTTATGAAATAAACAATTGCCACACGTGACACTCTTTTAGCGAGGTAAGTATAATAAAAAAAGTGAAAAATAAAACAAAAGAGATTTTTGGCAAGAAATTTTAAAATAAAAAGGCAGTTTGAACGAAAAACATTTCCTTGCGTCATAATAGCCTGACCTTTTTCAATTTTATATGATTGTCCAGTCAAATGGCTTTAGTCACTACTACCGACGCAAGGTCTTGCACAGACACGTCCTCAAATTAACCATATGGTAAAATTTCTATTTTTGCGTTACATTATAAAAACTACAAAAAATATATTGCAGTAAACAAATTTGATAATTTATTTAAATGAAGACATGATATACATACATACATACAAAAACACATATAATTAAATAAATATCAATTATGGAAAATACAGCTTAACTAAACGCCATTTAGGTTCAAAGCATTTTGGGCCGTTCTAGGATCACAATAATGAGTTGATGAGATCGTCTGGTTGAAGTCTTATCTCTCCTATTCTTGTAAGATTTCGCCTAAAGCCTCCCCATCAAATGTCCCAGGGGAAATCCTGCGGTATTTTGCAGGAACCTCTTTTGTCTAAAGTTAAATGAATCTTTTTGAAGCGGATGGGATGCTGCAGGTTCCTCAACGTTTTCCTCTAATAATGCTGGATCAATTTGTTCAAATATCGGGAGAGCTAAAGTATCACGTTTGCTGATTTTCTCATTTGCTGGTAGTTCGATCTCCACATCACGTATAAGAGTTATACTCTTGGGCTCCACGCATGTGAGAACTTCCACTAGGAGAACCACTCCAGCTAACACTGCACAAAGTTTCATCATTTTGGGTCGCTTTTTGACTTAAAAATCACTTCACTATTTATTCGTAATCGCAATAACTGCCCGACTGCTGCTTCAAATCTGAGTTTCCACACGTGTTTCAGGTTCGCTTTTATACTGGGAAAGTGGTAACGAGTCACCATCGTAAGTATACCTGCTAGATCTCCGTGATTGACGCACTTGCTCATACTCTAATTAATTTGGTACATACATCAAGATGTTGAACAAATTCGTACTAATTAATTATCTATTGTCCAGGATTAACGTTCCGTTTTGTTTGGTGAACTGGCCGTTTACGTACAAGATTTTACATGATATTTCGTATTCTTATTTGCACTTGACCTGTTTTCTTATTGTTTAATTAGCAGGAGCTAAGTTTAGAGGTATAATTGTTTGTTTGTGATGATCAATAAAGAAGTGGAGCAAATATGTGGGCATAGTTTTCATTGTGATATAGGAGAGCAAATAACTAGAAATCTATGAGTTTTCGGATTTAAATGATCCTTGAGTTGGGTGACTCAGACGATCGGTGGGTATAAGTATTTACATCGTTAATTTTCGATTGATTTTTATGCGCTGCTTTCGTGGAATTTTTTTAACATTTAAATTGATGTGGTAGCTCACTAATATTTTTAGATATTCATAGAAAAATTTGTTTGGTAATTCCCCAATGTGGAAAACAGAAACCATTCCCAATAAAAGATTCCCGCTTTTACGTAATATTCTCTTGATCTCAAATGCCAACATCCTTTTTTCCCCAACCAATTTTTTTCTAAATTTTTTAACTTCATCTAATTGTTTCTTTCCCACAAATGTCTCTTTCTGCCTTTCAAATTGTTCATTTTTATATGTTTCCTCTCCGTAAATAGATTTGTTTTTTTGCTCTTTGAATTTTTCTCATAATTAAACCTTGATGTCGTCAAAAACAAAACGTTTTTTCTAACAAAAATTTTATTAACAAAATTTAATCGTTATTGTCTACATTGTTGGGTCTTTTACGCCAAGAATATACAACTTAACAATAATCGTTGTCCACTTCAATACACAATATTATCTACACAAAATTACTACCTGTTAGTTGTGATAAGCTTTCCTGACTACATAAAATTAAAGGTAAAATCTAACAGATATAGAAGCTCTTTCCACCTCAACAAGTACAAAACTTAAAAAGTTATTAAATTATTTCTATTTTACATTTGTTAAAACTGCTCTAAAATACTTTTCAAACTCTTAAGGCTATTTTATGACTTGAAGTCTTGATTTAGAGTAGATAAAACAAGCAAGCAACCTATTTAAGAATAAGGCAGTGAGCATGTCTTTAAATTTTAGTAAACAACTTAATTTGGTGTTTGCTGTAAGTTTATTATTTCTTTGGAGGAACTAACTCAAACTTCCAGACCTTGTTAGGTCCAATTTCCACTACATACAAAGCAGACCCGTTGGGATTCACAGCGATGTCATGGGGGTTATTAAATCCCTGAAAAAAGCAGGAAAAACTTCGTAAAGTACTTTATAACATGGTCCAATTTATATAGAGACGAAACGAAAGGAATTAAACACAAAAACTAGTTCTTTTCTTAGTCGTAAGTCGTAACGACGGTCGGCAATAGGTAACAATTTCAATTAGCAATCAGGAAATTGCTAATTGGAATTGGAAGACTTTAACACTGATTAATTGGCACATAAGAAATCGATTATTTTATCTTCTTTCTGACAATAATTGAAGTTGTCTTAATCCGTTTACATTTTAACTTGAATGAGTTTAAGGAGGAGATATCGCGGAATTTCCGGTTAAAAATCTTAATTTCTGTTAAAGATTGAATTAAGTACCTCTTCCGGTGCCCAATGATCTATAACAGACTCATTTTCTGGGTCGATGGTGAGGCCTTGAACGGGTAGGAGTTGATTTGTGGGTCCATTTACTGCGTAAATCAGCTTTCCTGAAAGAGAAATAACAATTTAGTGACAAAATAACTTTTTTGGAAAGTGATCTTAGCTATCAAAATACCTATGTATTTATTAGTAACAAAATAAATTAAAGAAAAAAATATGTGTCTTCAACAAAAATATAAATTTAATGCCCTGGTTTAATACTTTATAGCCTTGCCGTCAACTCGGCTATGAATATTGCTTCGACAGTCAATTTCCTGCTTTTTCACCTTCTAAAATAAATAACTATTATATGTATAGTGTCCATTAACATACAGCAAAAATTCAAGGGGTTATTTCCTGGACTATTCAAAAAATATTTTGTCTCTTGATAATTTGTGAAAAGTCTCTTTGTTCCTAAGATACAGGGTAAGAAAAATTTTCCACAATAGCAACATTTTATTACTAAATATTACATGTAAAGCTTCTTAATCTACAAGAACTATTGAAAATGACTACCTCAAACTAGGATGCAAATATCTAATCTTTTCCTCATTGACTGCCGAAGTCATTCAAAACCATTAAGGTCGTTTCTTATTGAGTTACAGCCGACTTTTCAAATCTTCCACACTTTCCACTGGAGTATTATAAATTAATGACTTTAGATGTCCCCAGAGGAAATAATTCAGGGGGTTAAGTCCGGGGATCGAGCAGGCCATAAGCGAGGTCCATCTCAGGATTTTTTTACCGATAAAACGAATTTCTCAAGAAATTGGTTGGTTGAGGTGGTCCTCACAATGAATATTTTACTTCAGGTAGTAATTTTCAACAGTTCTTGTAGATTGAAAAGCTTTACATGTAATATTTAGTAATAAAATGCTGCTATTGTCGAACATTTTTCTCGTTCTGTATCTTCGAAACAAAGAGGTTTTTCAAAAATCATCAAAGGACAAAATATTCTTAAAATAGTCCAGAGAATAACCACCGAAATTTTATCATATGTTTAATGGGCACTCTGTGTATAACTTTCTGGACAAGATGATGAAAGGTTGTTCTTAGTGTTGCGGGGAATTTTTCGCTTTGGCCAAATTTTTTCTATCATGTTTAATGAAAAAATTGGGGAATTAATATTTTTATTGATCAACATAAACGATGCTTTGATCGTTGCATTTCAACTTTTACTATTTAACATTTTCCTAATCAAACTTCATTATGATAGAATAGCACTTTTTAAACGCAAAAAACAAAGCCTCCGTGGCGCAATTGGTTAGCGCGTTCGGCTGTTAACCGAAAGGTTGGTGGTTCGAGCCCACCCGGGGGCGGAATTTTTTTAAATTTATTTACCTACCTTAATTTTTCCTTAAACTTAAATTCAACTATTTTTTTATAAAAATTTTTTTATAAAAAATGATAACAAGTCTAGAAAAAAGACTAGAAAATGCACTTTTCCAAGACGCTCTATTAAATTAGACGTTACAAACTGAAACAGTAGTTGCGTAAAGAAATGCTAAAATACACATGCACAATCAAAATTGGTATCTTTTAAAGCTTGTAATAGATAAAAGACATTTTTAAACCTCACCTTTTGCAGTAACAGCAAACAGCCTCCCCATATCAGGCTGTTGAATTGTCAAAGGGTTGTCATTCTTATCCTTCAAACTATACAACCCCGCTCTAGGACAAACCACCCTCATGTTTTCTCTGTCTGCTATGCAGAGCCGATCCATCGACTCGATTAGTGCAAGAGAGTGAGGAACTTGCAGCGATATTACATCTATGATTAGCACCAATCACATTTTTTTCATTTTACCTCACGTTTTTATTAAAATTACCAGCAGGGTTTGGTATAATTTTAAGTAAACCTCCTGCAGCATTATATTTCAAAATCCTGCTGTTGCAATAACCGTCGGCAATGAAGATTTCCCCTGTGGTTGCCACAGCAATGGAAGTGGGCTTGCAGAGGTGTTTGGTGTCAGAGCCTGGAACCAGAAGTTCACCGAAAATGAGTGTTGGTTGCTGCTCTCCAGGATTGAACTAAATGAAAGAATAAATAAGATGAATTTCGTCACTTGATTGTTAATTATACTTATAACTTATACAACTTATTTCCAGAAACTAACAAATACTAAAAAACTCGCTTAGTCAATCAATCAATTCTTTGATCGATTGATCGAATCAACAGTCAATCACTATACACACGTTTTTTTTTGTTAATAAAAAATTGAGAAAGATATTGCATACCTTAAATGCTTGATGCATTCCAACATCAGTAATCCACAGATTGTCATGTCTGTCAATAGTGAGGCCATGGGGCATGTAAAACATGTCAGCCCCCCATCTTGCTATGACGCTTCCATTGTGGGGATCTAAGGTTAAGATTGTGGGATTTTTAATTGGCCCCAAGTGGGCTTGGAGGTAGTGATTAGTAGAGTTGAAAGTGCTGAAACAAAGCCATTTCCTTAATAGTTAATAGTTAATAGTAAGAAAGAAGAAAAGGAAATAGAAAGTATGTGCGACGATAGCAGCAAGTCTCGTGAAAAAAAAACAGCATTACTTGCAATAATTTTTTTCTAACGCCGTGTATGTTCCAAATATGATGTATTGAAATTTTTGTATGAAATCTTTATATAAAGCACTTTTTTCTAGAATCGAAAACAAAAAAGTCGAAAAGGTACGACAAAGAAAATTTGTCGCACGAGTGCGACAAAACTTTTGACTTCACGTGTGCGGTATTTTCAGTCGACAGATACATGCTGTAAAGTCAACTTATTGCACGCTCCTAGGAAAAAATGTAAACATATCGCTTTTTCCTACCTATCCTGTTCTGATGTCCGACAACAGTCAAATCTGTAAAAAAAATCATAAGTTTTTAACTTTTGGCGTTTAACATAGCTTCAATGGAAATGGAGTAATTAGTGCACCAATGGCAAACCCCCAAATTCAATAGTTTGACTACAAAACGTAGAAATTGATTGTATTGTTGTAGGTAAGTCGACTTATTTTACCTATTGGCAATTATCCCAATTTAATGTAAAAGAACGACTCGGGAATTTAAATATAACTCCCTCCATGACATAAGGCCCTGTGGCGCAACGGATAACGCGTCTGACTACGGATCAGAAGATTCCAGGTTCGAATCCTGGCAGGGTCGATATGTTTTCATTTTTTTTTTCTTAAAATAGTATAATAGTTATTTAACGTAGGAGTCTGTTAATGACAGAGATTAATAATCTAAGGCTGCTTGAACGTAGCGCAAGGTTGAGATTATTAATCGCTCATTAATATACTTGCCAGTTACAACATTTTTCCATCAACTTTGCATCAAACCGATGAAAACTCGCTCAAAATCGTGTGTACATGAAAAATTGATGAATGACTTTATGTAGATTAAAAGGATTTGTTAATACTTGGTCGACAGAAAAGTACAGAAGTAAACACTTACTATCGATCCCATAACCTTTCAGCCCTATGAAAAATCACGGGCTGTTGGGCTGAATTGACCGCTACAGCGGTCACTTGACCCAAATTTAAGACTTCAACTGGCCAGTTTTTGACCTCTTTGGGGACGCCTAGCTTATCCGCAGTGTTTGACCGATATTCGGATATGGAAGCCGGAGTGTCGTCTTCCTTCTAGAGAAAAATAACAGAAAATGATTTGTCTAGTTGATTGAAAGGGTCCATGATAGAGAAAATATCATTTCAACATTAGATCTCCAGGATCATTTTAGTTACACTTTTACTCCGTGACGGTGCAAGAATCACCAAAACATCTATCAAAATCTCGTACTTCATAACGCCAAATGGAGTTTTTACTCGCAAATCCACTCTATCGTTATAAATCTCCCGATTATTAATGTTTGCGAAGCACTCACGAAAGCCAGATTTTATTTTGTTTGGTTTATATGGGGAATATTAACATGAAGTGCTCTAATGGGAAGAGGTCATTAATCATTTTAATAACAATATTTGCCAGTTTGAAAAAACGTTTTCGAAGGAGTAATAGCAATAATCAAAGCTGAGATTATTTGAATTGGACGGTCCATTACGAGGGTGAATCAAATATGAGCAGAAATTATTTTTTAAAAATTTAGAGGAACAAGATCCAAAGGTGAAAGTTACATATTATTTTTCTGCATAATCTGATTTGAGAATAGATTTTTCCTAACATATTGGAAGTTTCTTAATGCCGTTATCGTGAAAAAAAAGAAAGCGTGTCTGCATCCAACTGTGCTCACAAAGCCCTCAATAGTTACATTGTTATTGAATTTTTCTCCTCCCAGTGTCTCTTTCAACGGGCCAAACATACGATAATTACAAGGAGATAAGTCCAGACTGTAGGGAGGATGTTCCAATGTTGGCCAGTGAATTTCTGCAAACTTTTCCCCATCCAGGTTGACTGTGTGAGGACGGACATTGTCGTGAAGCAGAATCACGTTTCTGATCGGAAATGTTCGTATTTTCTGGCGATATGCAAGCTTCGTCTCAGCCAGTACCTAGCAGTAATAGTCTGCGTTTACAATGAGACGTTCATGGAGAAACTCGAATCCTAAAAATCTATCAAGAGGATACACTGGTCCGAGGTTGGCGAGCATGGGGCTCGTTCTCAACTGTTTCTCGTCCCTCCAGAAATTTCTCGTGCCATTCGTACACCTGGATTTTCTTTAGATAGGTCTCTCCGAGCTGTGCTTCTAGTCTCTGACGGATTTTCGCTGGCTTTACACCTTCGCATGTAAGAAGTTTGATAATAACGCCTTGCGCGACCCAAGGGTGTATCTCCTGCTCACTCGTAGTGATGTCGATAGGAAACGGGATCTTCAGAAACCAAGTAAAGTGGGCGTGGTTTTGTGAAGGTCGTGCACCTGGAAGGCACCTCCCAATGCTCTACTAGCCACACGAGAGGAATTCCGGTTCATATTTGATTCGCCCTCTTAATAACATAAAGTAACCTAATGAACTAACGAAAAAAAGAAACAGTCGAAAAAAAGGTGTGAGTAGTCAGTGATGAATGCCTAAAAGACAAACTTAGGCGCCTACTCAGGGACCGACGCGTAAAAATAAAGGCCTGACGAGTTTTTGGCAATATGTTTACTTTATTTTCTAAAATACATATGAAACGATTTAAGACAAAACTAAATATCAATTCAAACATTAAACAATACTTGAATTACCATGCTTTTGCCGAACAAACAGTATCAGTAATGGCACTAACTTGTTAATGGCACTTTAATGATTTTAAAGCGAATGCTACTTCATTAATTTTAGCATAGCTTTAAGCATAAAATGGTGTACTAAGTATCCACTACATTAAACAGGATACTTGGGTGCATGCTGCAATCGCAATTTAGAATATCTAGACTGTGTTGAGAAGTTTCCCAGGGCCGTGAGCGTACACATATTTGGCGCTGTAAGCTGATACTTTCCAAGAAATTCTTCAAAGGTAAAATCTCTCCATCTTTCAACGAGCCCTTGGCATTTGAACACTTTGCTACTACCGGTGACGTTAAATTCTTCGATGGTAACCTTTATGTCTGCATGCAAAAAGTGAATGATTACATGATACAAATCGGTTTCCAACAACCAATAATATTCCATAACCTGGTACCTATCGCACACAATTTCATTGTCTTGCACCAGAGCTGGAACATTGGAGTGCCAGTGCTTAGCCAGGCTTCCCGAGGAATAAACAATTTCATTACAGAACTTCAAGGGACACTTATACGGCCTGTGCAAACAAATAGATTTGTGGGTTGGAGCGTCGACCAATCGAACTTCCAAGTTACAATTGGGCCAGTCACAAGAAACTATAAAATTTTCCAGATTTGTCAGCCTACTGAATTCCCTTATTGTGCCACATTCCTGGCAGAAGCTTGATAGGCAGTTCTTGCAGTAGCAATGGATTTTTGGACAGAAGTGAGTGTCCTTAAAATCGGTCCTTTTGCATTTGGAACATCTGAAGAAGCACAGGGACATTTGCTTTATAATTTGCATGGCACACACGTAAGTTTTTGTATTCTCTGTTAACATAGCTCTCATTTTTTCCGTGTCGATTCTCATATCGTGTATTAGTCTTTGGTCTTTTTGAACAATTAATAGTTTCTGTTCGATTTCCATTTGTAGCTCTTCGATGTTGAAGGCACTCAAAGATATCTGGCAGCGTAGGGTCGTAGCGGGGGCTTCAAACATCGCAAGAACATCCCTTTTGGGTTTTTCATAGGCGAAACTAGACCTTAGCAATCCATAGTCGCTATCAATATGGATGTGGGTTTCGTCGTATGGAGAAAGGAACTTCACTGAGTAGTGGCTTAACTTCTTCAGGATGTGGTTTGTTAACACCTCGAACATCAATCTAAACTTGCACTCAGTTGACTCGATTGTTACGAATATTAAATTGTTGTCGGAGGGTACGAAAAGCAGCAATTTTTGTCTGCAGTAGTCCTTAAGTAGATCCTGGATGTGTAAAGTAACGACTCCATCAGGCGATACTTGTTGAGCGTGGTTTTTAGAGCAATGGTTCCAAATTTGAAGCCAATTTCCAGAAAATGAGCAAAACAGGCATGTTTGGGATGTAGCGACACAAGTTTGTTCATGCTCTGCGGTTTCTGAGAAATCCAACACCTCTTCGCAGCCATTCAAAAAGTTACTGCATTTGAATCTGTAACTAAAATGCAAAATACGTTAATGTATCTTATACAGGGTTAACTCGTTCGTTAGAAAATTTTTGATTTCCCTCTATCAAGCCCAATGAAAATTGGCTTGAGACTAGAATCAACTATTTTGAATCCACGTAAAATATTTTTGAAATAGCGGCATTTTCGGTTATACCGGAAGTAACTACCAACGTCGTTATTTTAAATAGAACCTTCTAGTTTTTATGTCATTTTTGGATTTCCCATTCAATTTTAAGGCCAGTTTATGTAAAGTGTCTTACGTCTAAAACTTATCGTTTTCGAATTATACCGGAAAATTTGAACATTTTGAGAGCTGCAAGATCCCACGGAAATCGAAATTTTGGAATCGGTGTTCTGGAGCTCAAAGAAGACTTGTTCAGAATCGGTTCAGGGAGCCTTAATAATATTTGATAAAGAAATAAATTCTAGACTTGAAAATGCTTTAAGGTGCAAGGTGTCCTATTAGAAATAAGCAAGTTATTGAGTTAACTTCAGAGACATATTTCGGGGATTGTGAAAGACTTCTTGTCAAATTTAAATACGTCAAAACGTAGCTTATTAGGTACTCTTGGAGCCCCAGAACACCGAGTCCAAAATTCTCAGCGATTATCGCACAATATCGATTTCCGTGGGATCTTGCAATTGTGAAAATTTTCAAATTGTCCGTCATAACTCGGGAACGGTAAATTTGGTAGCTACTTCCGGTATAACCGGAAGTGCCGCCATTTTGAAAATATTTTACTTGGATTCAAAATGGCCGAATCTAGCCTGAAACCAGATTTCATTGGGCTACGATAGTGGGAATTCAAAAATGCAAAATAGTGGATATTCAAAAATTTAATAAACGGAGGGGGTGGCTAACCCTGTATATGAAACAATAATTGAATAAATAAATTGAAATGTTGGTATAAGTCATGTTACAGATGCAGGGTGTGGATATCTATAAAAGGTACAATGTCGATTAAATGCGTAATTTGGAGATTTAGAATCTGTTGTTTCAATATATGAATAAAATTCCGATTACTTTCGAAGGTATTCGAAAAACATTGATGGCGAGATCATTCAAAATGACTGACACTTCAAGATGGCGCCCATAAGATTCGGCATTTCGATTTTTGTCAATTTATTTTTTAAGAGACAAACCCACGTTTACCTAATGAGTTGATAAAATTTAATAAACATATTTGAGGATAACGAGGTGAAACGTAAATGATGCAAAAGGTTTGGGTGTCCTTTTTGTCGAAAATAATTTAAGATTCGCGTGATGTTTATGCAACTTATTAATAATTTAATTTTTGTACTATACTTTCTAATTTGTCCCAATGTTTTTAGTACACCTTGTATATTATGCTATCCTTGTATATTATGACGGTCTATAAATAGGTCTAGGTAAGTATAGTACCGGTGATCAATAAAAAAACCTCGCAGTAGTCAGTGAATCGTAAGCGTAGGTCTCTGATTAAGTTATTTCCTACTTACCATCAAATACCTCACTGACTGATAGGTTAACAGATGAATCAATTCAAGACATGCCTCTGAATTTCGGGACCTACTTGAGGTTTTTTTTCGTGACCACCCTTTACTTACCCCTTAGCGAGGATGTTAAAAATGGACTCTGTGTACTTTTCATGAAGCTTCAAGTCGCTGACACACCTGCCGCAAACACTTTTGCCATTCCTGCTGACCGATATGGGTGATACTGACAAGAACTTCAAGCATTCGCTACAAATCTGTTTTGATTCAACTTCTTTAGGTAAATGTTGTGTAGCCATGATCAATTCGCGAAATTCAAAAGAATATACAGTGTTTTGTTAACAACTCAGATAAACGAGTGAGAACCCTGGTGAAATGAATGGAAGCTTGGATGGAAATAAAAATTTGGTTTTATCAGCTCTTTTCGCTGCCCCCTTCAAGATTTGACGCATGACCCATATTAATGCTGCGCTGAATGGTTTGTAGTGTAGAACCATTGGGAACCAACAGCTGGTACCTATGTTGGTTTCAAGTTCAATCCAAGGTCCCCAATATGTGATTGTAGTAATTGATCGTGAATATTTTATTTAGTTTAATTCAATCCTAATGAACTATAATATTTGATAAATCACATCGTGTGAAATAAATCTGTGCTTACTTTTGGTTGAGTGTCATAATTCCCGAATAATCGAAAAATAATGTAAAAACGCACTTTTAAATAAAATCATATCACGATTTTAAATTCAAATTGGTACAGTCTGTAGGATACAGAATTGAAAAGTTTGTTTTCAAAGTCCTAACTCTAAAGACCTTTTTTATTGCAAATCGTAATGTTTACGAACGACTGAACAGATTGACTATTCCATGAATCACATACATACAGTGTGTCAATTTGAAAAATTTGGATTGCCTATAATTCTGAAGACTGAAATTTTTTTGGAACATTCAAAACCGTCCATGATAAACTTTACATATAGTATATAGTGTGACCCACTTAAGAGTAGGAAATCCCTGTAAAATTTTTATTTGTGATCAGAGTTTTATCATTTTTTATGTGTTGTTTTTATCTATGTATGCCAAATTAGCGTTTTTGATGCCCTACAATATATTAAAAAAATGAACAAAATCGGATCACAAATAAAAATTTTACAGAGGTGTCCCGCTTTTAACTGGATCACACTGTAAGTAAAGCTGGTGCTGAAATATTTGAGGTCTAGATAAATCTTAATATGTGAGGAGCCAAATAAAGAACCTATTTATGTTCATTTGTATATCATGGTCACACTTGACCCAGAGAATGCTGGGGAATAAATATTATTTATTATGACTAAAAAAACAGTTTTGATAAAATTCTTAATAAAAATATGGGTGATTTGCACTGAAGTGCTGGAGCCAGTGTGCTCGTGGACAAGTCAAACACGCGTCTCGTACGTTTTGTAGAGAAGTTTGAACTTCGATCTTTTTTATCTTGGTTGTGGCACTCATTATCCATATGTGATTCACGGATGTGTGATCATCAAGTATACTCGTCGGAGACATCAATACAAACTTTTTTTCTTTAATAAGCATATGCCCGCAAAAGCGCCATTAGGACTGTACAGCAAATAAAATACTTTAAGTTATATCAAATAATTAAATTAATTCTTGATTTAATTGGACACCATTGTCTTCCGTTGAACATTTTTTGTTTCAACTACGTTTGTTGTTGGGGAACGCAAACATTTATTTGTCACAATTAGATCTTCCAAAGATGCAAATTTCAAAACCGCTATTTGTACATTATAATTATTCAGCTGGCATAGTAACATTTATTTTGCTGATTTTTAAATCAAAATTAATATTAAAAATAGACATTAATTTCTCATTTGAAGTACTTACGGATACGCACCGATGGATCGGAAGAGGAGGTCCCATAGCCTGGCGGCCCGCGCGTGCTCCCGATCTCAACACCCTGGATTTTTTCTTTTAGGGTTATATCACATCTCTGGGCTACGAAACTCCTATTCGTAATAAAGAAGATCTCTTTGCAAAAATAATGGCCAATTGCACACATCTAGAAACTATTCCCGGAATATTCCATAGGATTTGAGAGTCAATGAACCGACGGTGTAATCTTTGTATTGAAGCAAATGGTCAATATTTTGAACAATTACTGTAAACCATCATTTATTTATCAATAAAATAACGCCTAACACAAACAAAAAGTGATTATAATGACCAAAACTGTATTGCTTTTTTCTACTCAAACGGTTCATCTGCGGGCATATGTCTATTTAAGAAAAAAAGTTTGTACTGATGTCTTCCATCACCCTTTAAAGTTTATTGGTATATTTTTGGGAAACCCGGTATATGCAGACTAGCTCGTTTTATATTATAATTAAAGGTCATATTTTGTTGCTATTGGAAAAAAATCATTTCGGTCCACATAGTTATCGGTTCACACTGTTATTTCTACGTAATCAAATCAATAATTCGAAAAATACTTAAACTTTCAATGGCAAAGGCCAAGTTATAGCAATTTTCGTCAGTGCATACGTAACTTATCACATTTTAGTTCCGTTTGCAGGACACATTCGAACTTCTCAGACTCAACAAAGATCATAAGTCCATGGAATGTTTCGAATTTAATGCATTATCTCTTGCTCAACCTATGTGTCTGCCCAGTGATCACAGGATTTGTGGGATCACGGAACCATGGGAGAACATAACGTTTTCCTAATTAATTTGAGCAAAAAGAATATATGAAAACGTAATAATACTAGTAATACAGAAACCTAGAAGGGTATCTGAAGACATAATATCCACATGCTAAATTTAACTTTATTGTAAATGGATTGGAACACAGTCATACGGACGGCTAATTTATTATTGTTAAATAGAATTAACATTCCTTGAAAATGTACGTTAATCAAGGAAGAAACCATTTCTGATATTACAGCAAGAATTGTAAATAAAACTCACCTGTCTTGCAGGTCGGTTCAAAGACAAGAGCTGTTCTACCTCATTGTTGACGATGCTGTCGCGATCAGGAGCGAATTCCAGAGGGAGGGCTTGCAGGATTCCATTCAAGTTCACCAACAGGAAAAGGGAAAACAATTGACCGGTCTTGAGGGCCATGATCAACTATGTTGCACTTGGCACGACTTGAAATCGATAAGAATTGGGATTTTGTAGCGCGCATGGAGTTGGCACTATGACCGACGTCCTTGTACGCCAGTGATGGATTTTTCTTCGAACGATCTATGTTATTTTTGAATTATGTGTTTTGAGATTAGTTTACTGTCTGGGTTAATAACTTGTTAGTTTTTTATCTGCGTTTGGCCTAATCAGAAATTTATTTGGTCTTTCTTTTCGGGCTTGGAGTAGCCTCTATTAGTTGAACCGGTCCTGGGCCACTGACGTAATGTCTTAAACGTGCAGAATTCTTACGCAAGTTGGTTTATTTATAGAGATTTCATAAACGCGATCAAGCTGTCTATTTATTAGGAACATTAAGAGAATTTTAAATGGCAAGAATACCGATTTCTAAGAGATATCATTCAGCTCTTTTCTGGTGATTCCATTCTAATAGATACATCTATTTTTAAAGGATCATTTTAAGACAACTTGAAAAGCGCTCCTTTACCGAAAAAATGCATTCTAAGTAAGAAATTTTAAGTTCTGTAATTAACTATATTGAGATTGTTTATAGAGAAAGAATTTTATAACTATGCGAATATAATGATAGAGGTACTAAGTCTGATCTTGGTACGCCACTATTTATTACCTGAAATTTTCACCGATCTAAAATGATATCGAGTACGTTTATTCTTAGTTATTAGTATGTAGTACTACTATATTTTTCATCATACAGATTTTACCAAAATATGGCAAATCTTATAAAAATTGCACTAAAGGCACTAGATCTTAGTTTGGGCAGTCATTGTAAATTTGCAAATCAAGAAACAGAAAAGTTACAGGTTTGACCCGTAAGTTTATCAGTTTGTTGAAGATGGAAAAGACGGACAAATGTAATCAATTAACAGTGAGATTATAGGGCGAAGTATGATGATGAGGCATGATTTAAATAGGGATGGAGGATTGCTTAGATTCACTTACTTGCAAATTGTTGCAGATTTGACCATGTACAGATTAGTTCAGCTTGATTCGCTTTAACAAAGGAAGATTATTAACGTATTCAACAGGCAACAAAATTTTATGAATTACACGGTTAGTTATTTTTTCCTAGTAGTTGTAATTAAAATTGAACTAAACACGTTTTATTAGGGCATTTTTCAAGGGGTCACCAGTTGCTTTAAACAGCAATGTTATGACGATATCAATGTGACTTGCTGAAATTAAATTTTTTTGTTTTAAATATATCGGTTTCAGTTAGAACTAGTGATAGTTATTAGAATTATCTTTTTAATTTACTAATCCACTTTTATATAGCGGTAATTATATAGGGTCCGTCTTTGGGAGCTAACATGATCCGTATATCGAAAATTACAAATTTAATGTATTTTTAAAGTTTGTATTTTGGTTTTGTAAACTGTGTCTGACATCGTAAAAATATTTTCAACCTGATATGTCTTCCGATTAAACCGGAAATTGACCCTTATTAAATTTTTTTTTAATGGAACATGCCAGTTTTTTAGTGAAAATGAGTTTTATGTGGAAAATAAACATAAATTTTATAATACAACATAGTACTCATTCTTAACTATTTTTGATTTATTTTAATTTTTACGATATTTCCGAAACTTCTAGAGCTTTACTAAAACTAAGTATTTACAAAACTTTTTGACGTAAATTGATAAAGTAATTTTTAAATTACTGAAAGATTAACAAATTTCTATAAACAATTAAAGAATTTTAAAAATATTTGAAAACGTTTTTGAAAAAAATTAATGAAATTTAGAATTTTTAAGTCCAAAAAAAGTAATTTTTTTAAAAATTGCATCCTACAATTATTTTTGCACCATTCAATTGGTAGGAAAATACGATATGTATGTACATGATAACTATCAAAAATTAATACTTTTTGAGTAAATCGAAAAAAAAATTCTGTTATCTGCGCAGTATAAAATAATTTATATATTTTTTCAATTTATTCAAAAAATATTAGTTTTTTATACTTATGATGTATACTGTATTTGTTCATTTTTTTACCGACCTAATAGTGCAAAAATAATTGTAGAGTGTTATTGGAAAAAATGAATGTTTGAAATTTAAAAATTCTAGATTTCAATAATTTTTTCAAGAACTTTTTAAAATCTTTTTCTTAATCCTTTAATTGTTTATAAAAAATTGTTAATTTTCCAGTAATTTTATTTTATTTCATCAATTTATGTTAAATAGTTTTGTAGATAATTGAGCTTAAGTAAAACTCTACAAGTGTCGAAAAAGTTGTAAAAATCAAAATGAATCAAAAACAGTTTAGAAACGATACTATATTGCGTTATGAAAATTATGTTTATTTTCGACAAAAAAATCATTTTGATTAAAAAATTGCCATATTCCGTTTAAAAAAATGAAGTAAGGGTCACTTTCCGGTTTAACCGGAAGTCATATCAGGTTGAAAATATTTTAACAGTGTTAGATTTTCTACAAAACAAAAATACAAATTTTAAAAGTACATTAAACTTGCAATTTTCCATGTATGGATTGTGTCAGTTGCCAAAGACGGACCCTGTACAATAGAAACAATAATTGTAGCTGGATAATAGATTACGTTGTTACCAATTAGTATAGAACCCTTCAATTATACCTTTTATTTACACACATGCAGGGAAAAAATTAACATCAGCCGCTTCTTCTTTGATCCATTCATTTATTCACGATTTAGAAGAATTCATCAATAAGTTTTTGCTTTTTGAGAACTTTACAAGTTTGGAACGCATTGACCTCATTCTTAGAGCAATTAAGCCATTCTTGTCAGTTTCTTTGCTAGTCATAAAAGAACACATACTTGACGAAGAAAAATACAATAAAAGACACGAAAAATATTTCAACCATCTCTCTACGACCACGCCTTCTAAGTAATCTGCTATGATAAAGCTGGCTTTAACAGTGGAAGATTTTGTCGAACTTATTTATCGGTTAATCCAGGCTGGGTCCAAATGTATCCGGTGTTTGTCATGGAACAAAAGGCGTTGTAGTATCGACCAGGAGCTCTACAATAGGACCATTCGGGACATTTGCAACGGAATAAACTCTGGAATTCTTCTTTGCATATTTCGTTCCACCAACAAGTCCTCTGGAAAAAGATCGTCATAATCAAACCTACTTGTAGCTATAAATAAATAAAGATAAAAAAATTGTTATAGTAGGAAATTCGAAATCACGAACTTTTTCAACGTTTCTTGATTGTATGGCGAAGGAGAGGGATACTGGACAAATCCAAAAGACCTGTGCTTAGCACCTTTTGAAGAGACCACTGTTGCTGTTTCTTGGATTTCTTGCTAAAGGCTCATTTTACTGCAGATGACGTCTATCTGGATTAAGATTTGATGATGGCTTGATAGCGAGGCCTCTATGGGTATCATCCACCCTTAGTACGAATTACGCAGTTATTTCCGTTGTTGATAATAATACTTACTTGTATTGTAATTCAATATTTATTTGGTGCTATAAACGGCTTACGGAGGCCTTATTAATTAATGCTAAAAAAATATAAGAGTCTACAGAGCTCTCTACATCTAACCCCGCGAGGGCCCTAAAAACGAGGTCGAAGAAAGTATGAAAAACCTCAAATAGGCGTTGAAATATCAGAGGTATGTCTTGAAAAAATTCATGTATTTACTATCGTCAGTCAGGTATTTAGTGGTAATTAGCAAATTACTTAATTACCGCCCTACGTTTACGCTTCGCCGCCTCCTGCGAGGTTTTTTTAATGGTCACCCATTACATGCAATTGAACTGTACTCAAATGAATGAAGAAATAAATTACAATAAAACGTTAAAGTAGGTCCCATTGCCAACTGCAACAATTTCACTGCACCTTAATCATTTTTTTTACAGGTTTCGGTTGTGCTTTTGCAATTTTAACAAACACAAAGTCTACTGATGCAGCTGCATGGTTCTATTGATCAGAATTTTTACTAACCTCGGTCAGATACCCATGAACAGAACTATCAGTGCTTCGTTTTGACGAACTACCAGCTTCACTGTGTTCCACTAGCAGTACCACATAGGCAAAAGAGAACTGAAAAAAATTGGAAATTAATACTAAAACTAGAAAAAGCTGTTCCGTGTTTGTATAGAGATATGTCGCACCTGTAGCAATATTTTGAACATCGTCGCTACCACCCTCCTGCAGGGGTGGAGCTGCGTAGCTAGTTTTCCTTTCAATTAGGGAAGAATATCTAATTTACTGCCCCATTTATAGTAATGTTACTTACGCATTTTTTAACATGTTTAAGTTTAAGTTATAGTAAACGTTTGTCTTGTTACGAAACGAACCTAAAATGAGCCATGATTTACATTTTGTGTTTAAAAGTTCAAATTTGGTTTTAAGTTAAGTAGACATTACATTTGATAACGGAGTAGCGCTCCGTTGAAACATTGATTTGCTTCTTTGGCGAATATTTGGATTTAGTGCTAGGGCCCTCTACTCTTGACTGGATAAACCTACATGTGGGAACATGAGTATTGATTAAAATTTTTAAGGATTGCGTCACTATTATTATTATGATACAAGGTGTATCTGAACATAGCGCCATAAATTCAACCATGTATTCTAGGTCCCAAAATATGACGACAACTTTATATAAACAGTTTTCAAAAAAATTGATATTTAACAAATCGGTTGATATTATGTTTTATTATACAAACATTAGATTTAAAGCTCTTTTTGTTCATTTTCTTTAACAATAATTGTAATTAAGCACTGTTCCGGTGACAAAAAAAAAAGACTTTATTATTAAACATTTCCATGCACGGAAATGTAAAAAAAAATTATTTTGTTTCATTTCAAAGCCAACTGGGTTTAAGTCTGATGTTTTTCAAATAAAACATAGTCTCCACTGATTTGTTAAACCTCAATTTTCTCGAAAACTGTTGGAGATACCATTTTTCAATAAGAGTATTTTTTTGTTTAAAAATCTTGGAATTTAATATTTTTCCTATAAAATTGTCTATAAAGTTAAGTACAAAAAAAATTTAAGTACTTTTTAAGCACTACCTCCCTGCATTCTCCGCCCCTGACAAAATGTAACAATTTTTTTACGGAGATTCAGAAAGAGCATAAAAAGGTACAATAAAGTACAAAGCTTCACTAATTTATCTAAAGGTTTGGACATTATTAATAAAAAAACCATCCTCAGGAGCCAACCTTTCGCACCCTGTATATCGAAAACAAAGCGCGTTTCGAGATATGTTTATATGAAGTCTTTCATATTTTGAAACTTCGAATACATGGTCGAATTTATGATACCATGTTCAGATATACACCTTGTATGCTTGCACCTACAAAAATCGATTCGTAAACGTATAAATTGAATGGATATCACATGAAATATTGCACTTTTATAAATTACGTGTCTAACAAAATGATCAATTATCATCAAACAGGCCTTCAATTGATTTTTCCAAGTTTATGAATGGAAATACATATACGTGAGCCACATTTTCCTACATTAATGAATCAATTTCGTCAATCTGTCGAGTCCAGATAAGCTGAATTCAAGATAAACACGGAACGTTTGTCACATTGGCATTACAATTTTTGCATGTAAAAAGATAGAAGCGAAAGATCAGCAATCTTTCGAGTTAAATTTTTTTCTTCTAGATTCCAATGTCTGCAAAAAAAGGTTTGAGTTCGGTCATTATTCGACCATAAACGAAAACGGTGACGAACATATAGGAGTGAAAATGAAAATTGTGCCCAATGAAGTTATTAAAAAAATTTTTTTAACAATCAAAATCGTCAAAAATTTCATTCTCACTGTCATATGTTCCTATAGAACCAGAGCCTTGATGGTACGCCCGAAACCTGTTTCTGAAACACTATAAATTTGACTTTCTCAAAATGACACCGAGAGAAAAATATAAAAACAGTGGCGTAACTTGCGTTTAAACGAGGTGTATCTAAGAAAACTTAAACTCTATTCCAACAGGAAACATAGCTCATTTTCAAACGAGAACAAATCACCCATTTCCTCCATTTAAAGACCTTCGTGTTCCTAATTTGTTTTGTAAGTTTATTTTTAAATTTCGATTATTTTTAACGATACCAAATTATATTGCCTGGCAAAATCCTTTTATAACGGCCCTTACGAATTTCTGTATAAGAATGTTATTTCGGGAGATTTCTTAGTTTAAAGTTCAGGTACCCGCCTCTGATTTTTTAGCAATATAACTCTTTACCACCAACAAGATACAAAAACTTCAAAGGCATAAATCCGAATAAAAAGCAGTGGTGCATCTTGTCTAAAAGATCTGTTATGAATTTTTGAATGGCTAAACAGTGGCGTAGTTTATCTCTAAACGCAATTAAAAATGTTAAAAAAAGTATAACGGCTGGCCACTGCGAGTTCACAAGGGAATCTTCAGTTGCGTGATCCTCCCTCCAACGACGCCTTACATCTCTATTAATTAACAGTTATCGTTAATTGCACTTCTCATACTCCTGAAAGCTCTGGCGACAGGCACTCTAACAAATTAACAATCATCCACTAATAAAAAAAATTCCCACTGAAATCTATACTGATTGTGCGCAGCTATTAGATTCATAACATTGCTGTACCCTTACTTTTATGCTTTAGTTGTTTCCACGTGCTTTTAACGATCCCTAGCACGAAAGTGGGTGGAAAAGAGTAATCTTAATATTGTGTAATTATTATTTTGATTAATTCATGAATTGGTGAGTTCCCTCAAAATGAATTTGACTTCGACGAAAATATGCGTCGCATTGATCTTCGGCTTCTGGAGATTTTTCTGGGGCATTCTGCCGGTGAAGCTGGACAGGTGGTTCAAAAAAACTGGCGAAAAGACCTCTTCAGATTCAAGAACATTTATCAATGAACGGCGACATCAGCAAGTGAGCTGCCTGGTAGCGCTGACTCAGTCCTTCGGAGGTGGAGTGTTATTTGCTACCTGTTTTTTGCATATGATCAAGGAGCTGTTCCTGTCCGTGGAAGAGATCAAGGCGAAGTGGGATGTTCACAATGAATACCCAATATCGCAGCTAGTTATTGCGACTGGATTCTTTTTTGTTTATTTTTTGGAGGAGTTCAGTCACTGGATGATCAATAAGAACAAAAAGAGAGAGTGCACCAAGGAATATGCCGGGAAGGTTAGTAACGACTCTAAATGCTAATCATTATATCAAAAACAGGATGAAAATTTTATGAGTATCATAAAGACTTTTATGTACTACCTTCAATTAAGACTAATGCGTTCTCTACCATTAAAACCTTCGGGTGTTATTTATCAAGGTCTATGGTCTATGGTAACTATGACTATATAGGGTTCGCCTTTGGGAGCTGACACAATCCGTATAAGAAAAATTACAAGTTTCATGTATTTTTGTTTTGTGGAAAAAACTTTAAATTGTAAAAATATTTTCAACTTGATACGACTTCCGGTTAAACCAGAAACTGGCCCTTACTTCATTTATTTAACGGAATATGGCAATTTTCTTAATCAAAATAGGTTTTTCGTCGAAAATAAACATAACTTTCATAATACAACATAGTACCTATTCTCAACTGTTTTTGATTCATTTTGATTTTTACTTTTTCGACACTTATAGAGTTTTCCTTAAACTCGATTATCTATAAAACTATTTGACATAAATTGATGAAATACATTTTAAATTACTAAAAAATTAGCAATTTTTTTTATAAACAATTAAAGGATTCAGAAAAATGTTTGAAAAAATGTTTGAAAAAAATCATTGAAATTTGAAATTTTTAAATTCCAAACAGTATTTTTTTCAAATAACAGCCCACAATTATTTTTGCACTATTAGATCGGCAGAAAAAATGCACAAATACGATATATATGATAAGTATTGAAAATTAATACTTTTTGAGTAAATCGAAAAAAACCAGAAACTACTTTATACTGCTTAGGTAGTAGATATATCAGTGCACCTTTACACGATCAAGTCGTTTAACGCTTATTTTGATTGTCTATTTTGTTTTTTTACAATGTCAGGTTCTTCTCACAAAACATAAATGCAAACTTAAAAAATACATTAAACTTGTAATTTTTCATACACGGATTGTGCCAGCTCCCAAAGGCGAACCCTGTATGTCCAAATAAAATTCTTTATGCCTTTCCGCATAAAAACTTCAACAAGTTTCAACCTTCGAAATTCTAGATTTTAAAATCCAAATATGTACCTTCCATGGTATTTTATTAGCAAGGGCTCGATTTCCTCATTAGGCTATTGATGTTTGAAGGACGGAAAGTCGATTTATCAAAATGGGTGCTTTTGCTGATATCTAAGCTTTCAAGTTAAATTCTGATATTGTCTCAGGATAGTCGATGTTATCTCCAATGTCCAAGGGAAAACAGAAAAAATTTAAATAGAACAGAGAAATAAAATGCGGCAGCCAAATCTAAGATCTGCAAATTCATCCACGATATGTCTCGTGCTTCGCGTTCCAGGAAAACATGACAATAGCACGCAAACCTATACTTACTTTTTATTCGAATAAAACAAAAATCTGAAAATCTCATTTCATGTATTTCAGCTATAAGCACTGCGCTGACTAACAAGTGATTCTGGATTATTTTATTATCGTTGTTGCTTTATTAAACGTAATCAATCATACGAAACCCCACAATTTTTTACTTTAGACAAGCAAAACCACACAATAAAGCTCTCTTAAAAGCACTATACCCTATACATTGAAGGTCTTTCCAAAGTTCTAATTACTCTAACACCGGCGAAGGTATTTAAACTTCTCGCAAGCCTTTGAACTTTCAACATGCCCAAAATCAATAACTCCATTATGTTACAGGTGGCAAAGGTCATGGGCAAATCCCCAATGTCCTCCATGACCTCTTCAGCTAAAAGCACCAGAAGCTTCAAATCATCTAAGATATCTCCCGTCAAAACCGTTGCCACAATAGAAGAATGGGAACTCAACAACAAAAACCATCAGCTGAATTCAAACCTGAAGAACCATAATGGGAAAAATATGACAACAAAATTGGAGAATGAAAAACCTTCAGTGGAACCATTTTTGAACTCCCCAGTGAAAAATGATAAATCTTTGCAGAGAACCTTTAGCTCTAAAAGCAGCAGACACTCAATCCAGGAAGAAATCGATAGAGCGAACTTTGAAATCATCCAGGAAGAGCAACTTACTCCTGAAGCCGAAGAAGAAGTGAAAGACCAGGAACAGCTAATGCGATGCGTGCTTACTATTGCAGCTTTATGCCTACACTCCCTACTAGAAGGGCTTTCTATAGGAATCCAGAAGTTTGAATACGAAATTTGGTACCTCTTCGTGGCCATAAGCATTCATTCCGCATCCATCCTCTTCTGCATTGGCGTAGAACTAATCTTAGCTCAAACCAGAGTCAAATTCATAATAGTCCAAATGACAACCCTGGCCCTTGCCAGTCCTTTGGGCATCTTCTTAGGACTGCTGATGACCGAAGAAACTTCGATGAAAGCTTCAACCATGTCAGTTACATCGATTGCTCTAGAAGGGTTTTCTGCCGGTGCCATTCTGTATATTACATTTTTTGAAGTGTTGAATCGGGAGAAAGAAAGAAGAGTCTACAGGGTGAGACGAGGTTTGTGTATTGTGGGAGGGTTTGCGTTGATGGCGTTGCTGCAATTTTCTGAAAGCAAATATGGAAAGCATGGTTTGGGAAAAGAAGAAGTTTTGAACGTAACTGTATCGTAACTTGAAGGTGGTAGAACAGTATCGTGATGTGTATTGGGTTTGAAGATTCACTGCTTGTATATAAAATTTGTAGAAGAAAGGATCTTGTCTAGTTATTTCTTTTCCTCCTGGTGCAATATTGGAATCATAGTAAGTAACAGTTTGGAGGTACTGTATAGGAATTTTTTTATTTAGATTGACACACTTCCGATCGCAGTATATGCAGAGAAAGTCGAGTGATGAAGGCACAAAATAGAGACAAAGACATAAAAATTGATACATATAATTATAAATCAAAATTAATCATACTTCCTAACGGTCACATTCAAGAAAAATAAATTAATGACCACTGTAACTTGCAAATGCATAAATCAATAAGAAATAATTTAGTGCCTAGAAACCAGTTACTTCCCTCTAACCCCTCTTTCCTTAGAGTTTAATGATAAACCCGGTAAAGGGACACCTGCCTGTTTCCCTTGGAAGTATCGAGCAAATAACATTTACAATATCTTTCATGGACGATTGCTATATCAGGTAAACACGTCTTATTTGACTTTTATACTGTTTAAAAATGGCATATCTGTTATCCACAGAAAAGATGTTTGGTGGACAGAATAATTGCCGGAAACCTATCAGGCAGGAACCAACCGAACGAGACATACTAATCCCTTCAATATCCCCTGGATACCATGGACACGTAAGTTCAAATTCTCCACGTGGTTCAAATTCTCAGAGAATCACAGATGAATTTACTTTAAAGTATG
Organism: Euwallacea similis; assembly: GCF_039881205.1. Taxonomy (NCBI): domain Eukaryota; kingdom Metazoa; phylum Arthropoda; class Insecta; order Coleoptera; family Curculionidae; genus Euwallacea; species Euwallacea similis. The sequence goes on along the minus strand of NC_089611.1, from coordinate 6,079,277 downwards.
CAAGACAACCCAACACAGATCAGCTTGCCCGAATGCTGCATCACCAACGACAAAAGCAGGATGCAAACAAACTTAGAGAAGAAACTGAAAAGAAGCAGACGCTTAGAGATGCCTTTGAAACTCATTTCGAAAAATACGCTGTCAAGAAGAAGTATCAGAAGTGTCTTGCAGATAAAATTCAGCAAAAATGGCAGGATTATGAGGTCACCATCGAAGCTCGTCGTCACAGGCATGCTTTCGCAGTCGTTAAAGAAGCTGTTTAAAATTTTAGTTTTTCAGGCTCCGTGAGATCCTTGATAAAGAAGAAAGAGAATTAGACTACGAAGCTGCAGGTGCAGCTCAAGAAGATGCTGGTCAGAAGATGGAAGAAATGAAGAAGAAGACAGAGATGCTGAAGGCCAAACGAGAAGCTGAAAGGCTAGAAGTCGTCCATCAGAAGAGGATAGAGCAATATAGGTAAGCTTGTATATTTAAGAAATATGATTGAAAAAAATGTTCAGAGACAGATGTCAAGAACTGAGGCCTGCATTATCCAAACAACATCTGATGGAGTCTAAGTATGCTCAGCTTCAACAAATAAGGGAAAATAAGGCGAGGAGGGAGGCTGATAGGGAGTTGGATAATATGTGGCATGAGCTAACCCTTAAAGATATACAAGCGAAAGTACGGTTGTGTATAATATTCGCTATGGATAATGAAAAAAAAAAATGTTTTGTAGAAAGATAGAGAAGTGCAAGAAATGCTGGAGAGGCAGAATAAAGAAAAGGAGACTTTACAAATTTGGGATAAGCAAATCCAGGGAAAACAGCTGCTGAAGCAAGAGATGGACAAGGCGGCACAAGACAACAAGTTGGAGATGGAGAAGTTGAGCGAGGAGCTACGCAAAGAGGAGATCAGGAGTATGTTTTAGTATTATCACATCGTCATAGTAATTTTTTTGTTTTATTTCAGCTTTGGACGAGAAGAAAAGGAGGAGAGACAAAGAGGCCAAGCAAATTTTAGAACAAATCGAGATTCACAAGCAGCTTCAAGTCGAAAGAAAGAGGGAGGAGAATGCTCAAGAGCAGGCATTTGCCACTCTCACCCAGGTACAAGAACATTTAATTCCAGAAGAAGTTTGTCAAGCTTAGAATAAAAGAAAACTTAGCAAATTTTTTCAAACACGGCGTGAAAAATTTTATTTAGATTTCGTAAACTGTCAAATATTCAAAATCGGTTAAATTAAGTTTGAGAAAAAGAGCTGTGGCGTTTCCGAATTTAATTGTCGGGAAAATTCTCTTCTGAATCTTTCAGGCTGAAGCTGAAAAAGAACAAGCTTCCTTGCAGGACGCCACTGAGAAAGCTAAAAGGGAAACCGCCCTCTATCACAAGCATCTCAAAGAATTGAAAGAAAAGCGCAAGCTCGAAGAAAAGCAGTTGATGGAAATGCTTGAAATTCACAGCAAAATTGTTGAAGCTAAGGAGGATGAGGCTAGGTGGAAGATTCAACTTGCAAAGCAACAATTGCAACAGGTATTAATTTCTAATTCTACTTTCATGCCTAGAGGGCAATTTCAGATAATTTGTTTAGGACGTCATGGTTGAAAGAGCTGAACAAATATACCACAAGAAATTAGAAGCTGAACAGCAGTTGAAACTGAAAGAGGCTGAAAATGAACTATTGAAGATGGCCTTGGAAACAAATGAGAGATTGCAGGCCGAGAGTGATAGATTAGAGAAGCAAGCAGCTCTGCAGTATAGGGATGACTTACAGAAGCAGATTCAATATAATAACGTTTTAAGGGTGTGTTTTAGCTAATCTTAACCACGTCAATTACTTAATTAGTCTTTAATAGCAAAGAGAAAGGGAAGAGCTTGAGAGGGAAATGAAGAAAGGATTGAAAGATGAAGAAAAATACAGAAAAATTGTGGAGCAAATTCTAATTGGTGAAGGTCAAGAAAGCGCAAAACATCCCTTTAGAAGAGCTTTAGAGCGGCACGATTAAATTTGTCCAAAATATTATGAGACAATACTGGAAAATTTTTATTGATATTTGTTTTTAATAAATGATGAAAATTAAATTATTGCATATGCACCGTCCCGTCTATCATTGAGTCTACAGGGTGTACCAATTAAAATTTACAACCCATGAAATCACCGATTTCATCTAAATGTGGGAAATATGCTAAAATATCTCAATTTCAAATTGAGCAGGGGCTAAATTTTATCTTGCTTTTGAAGTAATTTCTGCATCCCTCTAGTCCCCGGAGCCACCCATTCAAAAACTTTAAATGGCAAAAGGGACTAGTGACACATCATTTTTAAGCTGCTTCTGTTCTCTCTGCAAACATTTTTTTTTACGTTTGAGCGATTAATTTTTCAGAACACTGCCTAAATCGTCATATTTTCGCCTCAGAAATTTGTGGTAGAATTTTGTACAAATCTTTTAGAAACACCTTGTATATTTTACTATCTACTTTTTGTCCTTAAAATACCTCAAGTTAAACTCTACAAGATTCCGCAAATCAGGTTGGAACGCATATGCCTTCCAGTTTTCATCATTCACTTAAAATCGAGAGCACATTAATAATTTGACTCTCAAACCATCGTATGCATATGTTTGATCCTATCTAAAAAAAAAGATTTTAATCCAAATAGACATTTTCGTCTATGCTGGCAGAAGAGTTTCTGACCAAGACTTCCATGAGAAGCCATTTTAAATTAAAGAAATTCTTCAAACTTCGCACAATCATAGGAAGCAGATGTTGAAAGACAAACCATCTAAAATCAGTTGCCTTAAATACTTTGCTTTCGGTTCTTAAAAATTTCTAGGAACTCATTAAAATGAATTTATGAAACCAACAAATATGGTCTCACCAAATAGTTGAATAATCGGAAAACAAATTTCGGAATGTTTTTTTTTATTAAAAAAGCATTCGAAAAGTTTATCTGCTATGACCCATTTTTTACGAAATGTACAAATTTAAATAGTTTCAAAGTCCTAAATGGTGAATAAATATTAAATGTTAATAAATTCGTGAAATGGGCAGAGCCAGAAAGACTTCATAATTTTACCAGTGCAATTTCTACGGTAAGTATTGCTCAAAGTTCTTTGTTTTGCTTTTAATAAACGATACAAAAATTAATTAAATAAAAATAATTGTTATATAGGTAATCTCCAGCCAGATAAAAGAATTATGTCAGTAGTTATGTCTTGATTTATTTATTAAAAAGTTATTAATATTTCTCGACACATCTAAACATTGCCTGAGATATAAAAGGGTTATCTAAGTTACTTTTACCATTCAGAATTATGCAGAGCATGAGATAGTGCTGGGCGTTTTTAAAGTTTTCAAGGTAAGTAGTCTGATGGGTATTATAACAGGTAAGTTATGGTACAAATGAGGCCTTTCTTTTCGATTCAGTGCGTTTTTAAGTCAATATTTTCCAATTACTTTGATAAGAACAAATGTGCGAATGACTAAAAATAATTCTCAAAGCAGGGTTATCTCAGACTGTGAATAAAATAGATTTAATGGTGGTAAAATCCTAAGAAAAGCCGCGATAGAGTAGGGACTAAGCCAACAACAAAGTTATAGCTAATATTTATTTTCGGAATGTTGTATAAAGTATAAAAGAATATAGGAATGTTGTTGTATTACACAGAGTGAGAACTTTGGGTCGGTCAAGTTCCAACATGAGTCCCTAGTTCTGTTGTTTGGTTTAGGTTTTTTGCATTTTTTTATATTTGCAAAATACTGAATAATTAGATTTTGCTCCACTTTTAAGGTAAGTGAAAGCACATCAAAATTTAATATCCATAGGGGCCATATACTGTCAACTTTAACTGCAGGTTAATTTCTTTATCGTTCCGGATTTTAAAATATTTTCCTTTTTTAAAAAAAATCAGTATTAATGATATATTAATAAAGTTAACTAATATGTATTATTTATTTGTGATTCTTCCTAAATAGATTTTTTTTATTTTTTCTGGTTAATCAGGGAGGAGGTACTTTTATAAATTATTATTTCTGTATTTGGTTCAAAGCTTTCATTTAGGCTCGCTTTCTCAAACTCTCTTTCTGGTAATTTTTCTAGCAAGATAATTGCTATGAATAAGGAATAATCGATCAACCCTCGACTCTGATTTCGTCATTTCTGAGGAAATCATCTTCCTGTCAAAGTTATCAGGAGTTCGAGACATTAAACCTTAATATGTAAACTATAAAATCACACTGATGTTTTCCTAAATGTATTGCCCTAATTCATGCCAGGATTAAAAGGGCCTTTGATTCGTGATCTACAGATCAAAGCGATTTTTGAAAAAAGTTCGTAAGGGTTTTGCTACAAAATCCTTAAATCTTGAAAAATCTTAGACTACATCTTGAAAGTTGAATGTCCTCGATTTAAATTAGAATATGCGGAAAACGGTTAGAGCTACATATTCCAGCTTCCCACCAATCGAAAGAATAACTAGTGATTTTATCATTAAACGACCCCACTATAGTAAACCTTGTCTTATTTCATTTTACGGTTATCTAATGAGTATTGCGCAAAGGCGAGGCTTTTAAAAAGCTTAAAAAATTTAGGGCAAATCAACGAAGATAAACTCATATTTTCGATACTTAATAACAACACATTGCAGTTTGCAAAACTTGTTTAATCTCGGAGCAAATGACCTTTGAATACTCATTATTATTACGTAGTTCGTACGTGGTAGAATAACACTCTCTATTCAATGCTTTTAGAGTTAACTAGATCGGACAGAACTTCAACAATGTTACCCCTTTCACTGCTCCTCTGCGGCCTCATGCAGGTTACATATCAATATTCCGGAGAAGACACCTGCAATCCCACGCTAGAGTATTACAACCCCTTGATAAGGGTTTCAGGGACGTCCTCAAAGGGCAATAAATTTTTTAGTTTCCTGGGCATTCCATATGCGAAACCTCCGATAGGACGTTTGAGGTTTCGGGTAAATTATTTGCAATTAACGCACGACAAAGCTTTAATCTGGAATGTCATAGAATCCGCAAGAACTGGAAAAATCCTGCTGCCACAGTGTGGTTCCTGACCCCCCAGCGTGTATACAGAAGAACTATTTATTTTCTGATCACCCTGAAATTGAAGGGCAAGAGGACTGTTTGTATCTGAACGTCTATGTTCCTCAGGTACGTAATAGTCATTAAACTTAACGAAAAATAATATAAAATTCAGGATGTGTGTGTATCTGGAGCAACTACTAAAGCAGCAGTAATGGTATTTATCCACTGGGGAGCTTTCATTGCTGGCCAAAGCTCCCCTCGCTATTTGGGACCTTCTTACCTAATGGATGAAGGCATTATATTAGTGACTTTCAACTACAGGCTTGGACCTTTTGGTAGGCAGATGTCTAATCTGTTGGATTGCACTGCCGTAACTCTGGTTTCCAGGGTTCTTATCTACACTGGATGACGAGGCTCCAGGCAACTATGCTTTGAAAGACCAAGTGCTTGCCCTGAAATGGGTGCAAGAGAATATTGGTGCCTTTGGAGGGGACAATCGCAATGTTACACTTTTTGGCCAGAGTGCTGGGGCGGCGTGTGTCCATTACCACATGTTGAGGCCCGAATCTGCAGGTAAACATAGTTCCTTAAGTGATCAGGATAATTTCCAACCTGTATATTTATACACCATTCAATTATACTGAGTGTCCAGGTGAACCCCGGAAATAGGAGACCAACATGGGAAATCGGTTTTTTATTTTTTTGCGCCTGCACGGATTATCCAATTGAAAAACTTTTACGTGGAGGCCATCGCACTCAAGACCGACCATTACTCCACAATTTTTTCAATTTTCTAATTAAAGCCGTCTCAAAATTTCAAAAATTTGAGTACCCGCACAACCGTTCAAAGCCACCATTGGTCAGAGTCAAGGTCAGAATTAAACAAACACAAAGTCTCCAACAACATAAGCGTAAAAAACAGATCACATGATAATTATCTTCAGGTTTTTCATTGATTTTTCGCTAAATTAACTCGTTAATAAGTTAAAAATTGCTTAGAAATTAGCAAAAAGAAAAAATTCATTCGGCATGGGGGTTTTTACGCTCATGTTGTTGATGACTTTTTGTTTTTTTATTCTGACCTTAATTCTGACCAATCATGGCCTCGAGTGGTTACTCAGGACCTTCAAATTTTTCATTTTTGAATTAAAACGGCTCTAATTGTAAGATTAAAAAAATCGCTGGTTGATGACCAGTTTTGAGTATTATGAGCTCTATGTAAAAGTTTTTCAATTGGATAATCCGTGCAGGCGCAAAAAAATTAAAACCGATTTCCCATGTTAATCTCCTATGCCCAGAGTTCGCCTGGACACTCGGTATTACATTGCATGAATGTTAAACGTTGGCCATTCTGTATATATATAGAGATATCTGGATGCACACAGTCTGTAGATATGTACAACCCAGGAAATTTAAAAACTTGATTGGTAGATTTTATGGGTTAACAATCTACAAATTTAAAAAAACGTAAATGCATTTCTAGACGAGTTACGCCACTGATTTTTTTCTTTAAATGCCTCAAGTTTACTTACAATCGTTAAGATTTACATAATTCGCTAAGAAAATCATGCAAATCTACAAGAATCTGCAACTAACCTTCAGAGACTTAAATATCTATTTATCTCATAACTGCGGAGACTACCTTTCTACCACAAAACTGAATGCAGTTGACTTAACGACGCGAAGGCGAGTTCTGTCAATAATTGAGTGCGATAATGTCCCTTTCGCATATGTCAGGTATGTTGTTTTTCCTACAAGCGCATGTGCGTTGACCCTGTGCCGCACGCATGTCACTGTTAAATCACACGCAAAAATTTTGACACTGACATATACTGCTTCGACCTTCGTGTGGAAAAGTGCATCTTTCAAATGAAATTCCCTGGACGGGTCCTTAAGTTAGAAATATGCTCTTTGAGGAGTCTTCGGAAATGTCTATTTTACATTTTAGTATACTTTAATCGAGCCATATCACAGAGCGGAAATGCATTGGCCCTTTGGGCCACTCCCTTTAACCTTCTTCAGAAGAATATGACGAACATTCAAGCAAATTTTGTGGGATGTAGCAATATAACCAACAACCGCATTTTAATGAACTGCTTGAGAAGTATACCGGCGAAGGAAATCATGGATTCTCAAGATAAATTTAAAGTGAATAAATCGTCATATATTTATAACAAATTTCGTTATTTTAAATGTTTTTAGGTCTTTTACACAAATCCTCTAGTCGTGTTTGGACCGGTAATAGAAAAAAAGACCTACAAAAATAGGGAAGCATTTTTAACTAAAATGCCCCTGGAGTATATTTTAAATGAAGAGTCAGCGAGAATTCCTTGGATGACCGGGGTCACCAAAAACGAAGGAAATATAATGGCTGCACGTGAGTTTTCCAATTTTCCGAGATTTCAGTCCATTTATTTTATATATTCCAGCACTTGTGCGCTCATCTAAGAATAGAAATCGTCTGGATGCTAACTTCGAGTTCATACTATCGAATATTCTCTTATTGTTCCAACTGAGCACTACCGATGTTAAACTTCTATACGAAACTGTATTAAGCTTCTACTTTAAGGGTGAAGAGACTGTTGATAACAGAGACACTATTGAGGGTTTGGTAAATGTAAGTTTTGTGATGTTTCAAAAAGGGAAGCGTTCAACAATATAATTTCCAGCTTTATTCTGACAGGACTTTTATGTACCCCATGTTTCAATCTTTGGGGGTTCACCTGAGGCAGGCGCACACTCCTATTTATCTGTATAGTTTCGAGTATGAAGGGAAAAACAGTTACCTTCCTTGGTTTTCAAACACGAATGAAACAGTGGACTTCCACTGGGGTTAGCAAAAACAGGAAATGCATGTTTTTTTTAATTATACTGTCTTACAGGTACCACCCATTGTGACGAATTGATATACCTATTTAATTCGCCAGCTCTATTTTCTTGTCAAATCAACCGGCGTTCAGCAGATAAAAATATGCGAACGTTGCTAACCAACATGTGGGCAAATTTTGCAAAATTTGGGTAAGTACTGAGTACTGTCTGGAAAAAAAGGGAAAAGCGCATTGTTCGTCCTACTAAATTGCTCCTTGCCGATATTTCTCGAAAAATTAGGCAATCATTTTGTAACCGAAAAGCCGCTATGTGTTTGTTTGAGGGATGACCTGATATTGTCTTTAAGTCCAGTCCAAATTATACCGTACTTATCTCCAATACTACCCCCCTTTAACTTTTAAACAAATTATTATTTTAAAAATGTATTATTAAATAAATCAAAAAATACTACTTTTTGACATTTGTTTATTTTTGAAATGTTGCTTACGTCACCGGTAGCGCAAAATGGCTGATTTTTTAAAATTAAAACATGGGTCAAGTGACACCTAAAATTAAAAGTCTTTCAAACCAGAAAAATGGTGTCGATTCAGAATATATCGATTCGTTTTTGAGAAATAAAGCTATAAATTTGAAATGTTAAAATTAATAAAAAAACGCAATACAAACTCAGTTAAATAACACGTGAACAATAAAAAAACTTGTTTGTTAGTTATTTTTATTTATTACTTATAGAATATGTAAAGGCGCAAAAACACGTCGATTTCATTTTCAAGAGAGACATTCTTTAAGTCGGTTTTCTATTAAATTGCATGCATCGTCTAGTGGGGGTGAAAACAACCACTAAAACCTTAAATAGGAAAAGGGGTTGAATTATACCTCATTTGAAAGGTTTTTCAATTACCTTTCCAAATGTATATTCATTTATTAGAAAAGAGGTTTAGTTTAGTTAGGGTAGTTAGAAAAAGTTATTAGAAAAGAAAAATTCAGTAATTTAAACTCTTTCTGTAATTGAATATACTATTACTAAATTTGTAAGCAAAATATTAAAAGTAACTTTAATACATCGAAATCCTTCAGGTACTGAAATTCCGATTGATTATTGTTGAATTCCTTAAGTGTTTGTTTCATTTTTTAAGTAAGCAAAATTCCAGTTTAAGTTGCAATATTTCACAAAATTTTTGACCAAGCTAAAAAACCTTAAGTGTTTTGAAAATAGGTTATAAAGACCTTTAAAAAGAGGTATCACTCGATAAGTCATTCCATGAAAAAAAAATTTAGGATTAATATCACCCCTACGTAAGGGTTGAACACGGTGCTTAAAAAATATGCGCAAAATGTTTCCCATTTTCTAACTAACTTTACGTGTTTCGGCAATTTTTCATTTTTGATCGGCAAATACCCTAAAATTACTCTATTTTGTTTTCGCTGAGACACCCTGTATAGTCTGGACTAGGCTTTAGAGATACTCTATTTGCATTCAAGGTGACACAGTTTTCCTTTTCTATTAAACCACACCGGAAAGCATTACAAAATCTTTAATAACATTTTTGTAAATCTATTAGAAACTTAACAATAAAACTCAACATTTGTCTACTAATCCTTTTTCAAGTTTCCCTTTTGCCTCATCTTTGTTCCAGAGATCCAAACCCAACGGTGAAACCATTTCGTCAAAGGTGGAATCCGCTAAGTGGAAAAAGGGAGAAATACTGCAACTACAGGTTGCTAAACGAGGGTATGGAAGTGTTGCATTTTGCAGGAGATGCCATTAGAGGAATAAACATTACAATATCCAGAGGATTTTACAAGGAAAGAATGGAGTTTTGGCAAAACAGTGATATCTTGGAAAACCTCAATTTAACCTGTAGCTTTGAGCCTAGAGAGGTGGAAGATTATGAGGGCAACTGTGGAGAAAATATCATAGATTATTTGAAACGTTAAGTGGGTACTTTTTTCTAGTAAATACCTAAACTAATAACATCAACCTCGCATCTTAGTTATTATTGTCTGTGACTGTGTGTATTTTTATTATTATTTATGAACTTCAAGTCATCATATAGATTAGCTATTCAAACTGTGCATTTCTGGGGGACATAGTTTTATCGTTTAGTTAGTCGTAATTTTAATTGTAATTTTAATTGTATAAAAAATTTTCTCAAATAAAGAAGATATTGATTGCAACCGAACATATTCGTTGCTATTTAATATCTCAAATATCCAAATCTAATTTACTGATAATTAGGTACTCTAGATAGTTGGTGGGAAATGTAACCTTACCATCGTATTGTTCATCAGTGCTGAACGAATGAATTTACTATTAAATATACGTTTCATTGTTATGGGAATTAGATCACAAACTCTAATTTCAGAAGTAATGCTGTTTAATGCAATGTTTAAACAAAGAAATGCAAGTAAAGTCCCTGTAATCGCCATTTAATGAGGCAGATTAAGTAATCGGTAATCGAAAGACAAACGAGCTTTGTTTTAACCCGTTGAGCTTTTGTGAGGATTTATTTCTTGCGTTATGATCTTTTATGATTTGTTAAGCCACCGCCTTTGTTGGGATTTATGTATGGGAATTTGGCCTCTTTTTTCGATTTTTATAAATCTCCCGAATTATTTTTATTCATTTAACGCAATAAAGAGATACGATGTCAATGAAAAATAGACCTCAATCTGTATCTGCCTTCATATCTTATGCATAGAGTGTTACTAATAGTTCCGATTATAATCCACCTTCGCCTTTGTTTTCGAGGTATTAAGCTACACTTCTGCAAACATCCGATACTCTTTCATAATCAACATAATTATATTTTATAAAGGGAGAATTTACAGGGTGGTAATTTTTTTAATTAGTCAATGAGTCGAAACTTTAGACGACTGTTTATTTAAAACGAAAAAACACATTCAATTTCAATGTTATTGAAATTAATATGGTTCAAGGAACTGGTAATTCTTCAAAATTTATTTGCAATTTTTATACAAATATTATTTATAATATCGATTATTTATTAATAGTACCGATACGTAAGGGTACTAATATAGTATTATTTTTGCACTTCGCTTTTTACCAGCACAGAGCAATATATAGAGTCCGTCATATACAAAGTATTTGGTTCGTCGATACACATCCGAAAGAGAGTGGAGGAAAGATGATTTTGAACGTATTTGACCATATATATTATTGCACAAAGTGTCACATATTTCGAGATATTGTCATTTTTCCGAATTTTACCAAATTCACTGCTAACTTCCATATACGTTACAATAAAAATTTATTGAAACATTTGATTTGACTCTATCTTTTTTTGTATAAACTTGGATATGTATTTTATCAAAATCAAATATGTAATAGGATTTAAATACGAAAAAAAATTATGGCCCTTTAAAATCCCAAAAATTAATTTTTTGAATATCAAATTTCGACTTTGTAAGCGAATAAAAAGGAAGATGTAAAAAGAAGAGCCCTTCAAATATCTTTAAAAACCTCTTTGATCATTACTTTTTCCAATAATGTACTGAAAGATGCAGACTTAATGTTGCATAAGATATTTAATAAAAAAAGAAAAGAAATTGCACAAAAAATTCATACGGTGATTTAACAAATTAATAGTAATTACTATGTATGCATTAATATACTATTTACTTATGATTAATTATCATACTCGAAATGAGATTCAACGTTTCTGATATAACGTCGATATCTTCGTTGCATCTGTTTGGTGATTATTCCTAGCCTCATTTCAACCTTCATTACTTCTGCTGCCCAATTAATTTTTTTAATGAAATAGTTTCAATCGTGAATTTCTTCATTGTATAGCAATTCCTTCGTTCGTCCCAAGATATAATAGTCGACTGAAGTCAAATCCGGAAATCTGGCAGGTCTTAATATAGGTCCATTTCGCCCTCTTCACCTTTCAGAAAATTAACCATTTAATAACTCCTTTACTGTTCTCCGATAAAGGACAGGACACCTATCATTTTGAAATATGATTTCCACTGATATCCGCGCGAGATTTAAAGGTACTTCGTTCAAAATATCTGGTAAATTATTTCTTAAAAATTCTAAATAATTTTCGCCATTTAAATTGTCTAACAAAAAATATGGGTCAATCAAAAACCTGCCTATTAAACCAAGCCATACCTTTACACTAAATTTATGTTTGGTATTGGTATTCTCTTCACGGGGAAATTTGAGTTCATCCGTCCATGAGAAAAAAAGCTTCGTTTCAACATAAAAATAGTATAAACATATTAACTAGTTTAAAAGGCAGTCATTTGATTGGCCCATATTTTTTGCTAAACAATTTAAATGGCGAAAATTATTTAGAATTTTTAAGAAATAATTTACCACATATTTTGGACAAAGTGCCTTTAGATACAAGAGCGAATATTATATTTTAAAACGATTGATCTTCCACCCATTATTGGAGAACAGTAAGGCAATTTTTAAATAGTTAATTTCCTACAAGATGGAAAGGGCGAAATGGACCAATATTAAGGCCTGTCAGGCTTCCGGATCTAAACTCAATCGACTATTATATTTGGGGACGAATGTAAGAACTGCTATACAATAAGGAAATTCACAATCGAGACCATCTCATTCAAAAAATTAATTGGGTAGCAGAAGTAATGAAGGCTGAAATGAAGCTAGGAGTAAATCACCACAGAAATACGACGAAGATATCGAGATTATATCAGAAACGGTGAATCTCATTTTGAGTATGATAATTAATCATAAATAAATAGTATATTAGTGCATACATAGTAATTACTAATTAATTTTTTATTCAATTTGTTAAATCGCCGTATGGATTTTTTCTGTAATTTATTTTCTTTTTTTATTAAATATCTTATGCAACATTAAGTCTGCGTCTTTCAATATATCATTGAAAAGAGCAAACGGTCAAAAAAGTTTTTAAAAATATTTGAACCATTTTTCCATTTACATCTTTCTTTTTATTCGCTTACAAAATCGAAATTTGATATTTAAAAAATTCATTTTTGGAATGTTAAAAGGCCAGAATTTTTTTCATATGTAGATCCTATTACATGTTTGATTTCGATAAAATACATATCCAAGTTTATACGAAAAAAAGTAGAGCCAGATCAAATTGTCCACTAAATTTTTATTGTAACTTATATGGAATTTAGCAGCGAATTTGGTAAAATTCGGAACAATGGCGATATCTCGAAATGCGTGACACTTTGTATAATTATCTACTTATGCAAATTTTCATAAAAATCGTGATATCAGTCTTCCAGAAACGTCTAACCTACCATCGACCGTGAATCACCCTGTATATGGTCAAATACGTTTAAAATCAACCTACCTATCACCTTCTTTCAACTATATATATCAGTGAACTAAACACCCTGTATATAAAATAATGCCAATAACTTTTTAAATATTTTTTTAATAAAAAATCTTTCAAATAAAAGTTACAAGGCTAATTTATTGTCTTTAAACCGTGAACTTTTTTCTTTCTCCGTTACATTCCAACGAAGTCCAATATTAGTTTTTCAATGTTACCATGCATATAGAATATCAAATTTTGTTGAGGTCAGATAAGAAAAACTTCCCGATAAAAAATATGTTCCTTATTTTATTAAAAAAAAATAAAATTTGATCATTAAAGTAAAATAACAATTTACTGCCGACAACAATTAATTGTTATTTAATGTTCAAAGCATTTGTTAAAAATATTTTCCGTAGTTATTCAAACAGTGTTATTCTTTGCATGAATGATCTCACCTTAACATAGGTGCCTTGTCTGATTGATTGCATTATACCGACAATACGAGCCCTCAAGTCATCTACGTCATTTGGCTGATCTTTATAAACTTGATCTTTCAAACGGCTCCCAAAGGAAAAAATCGCAGAGCTTTAAATCAGGTGATTAAGCTGGCCATTTTATTTCACCAAGCAAAAAATTGATACTACTTTTTTTTAATTAAAAATTGGAATTTCCGCAATGCTATTTACTTGACTGAAAAAAACAAAGGATATTTTTATTATTTTTCTTTTCTGATCAAATTTCATTTTTTTAATAAAATAAGAATTTTTTTCTCGATATTTTTTTTATCTAACCTCAATAAAATTTGATCTATCTGTATGCTCAAATATGTGAAGATTCCACAATAGAATTCGGAAATAGACGGTAACATTTGGAAAACTAAAGTTCGCCTTCGTTGGAACGTTATAGGGCATGAAGAAAAATATTCAAGGCCAACCAAAATGGCAACAAATTAGCCTAAAGCTTTTACTTAAAACAAGCTTTGATAGAAAAATGATTTCAAAAGTTACTGCCATTATTCCATATCGTACGAGATGGACCCTTTATGACCAATTCAATCATGCAAGCAGCCTATGATTCTCTCCATTACATTGTTTCTTCATATTATACATCCATTCGCTGTGTGGACAAATTTAACAATGCTTTAAGAAAGAAAAAATAGATAAGTCATCATTGGGCGAAAGTGCCCTATTGCATAACAAGATATTTATAGGAAGTAAATTGATTATAATAATGGTTGACAAGCTCGAAGGACACACAAGATTCGTCAAATGTGTTTTTAATCATATTTACTGCACGTTCCTGCCAAGAATGTAGTCCTTTCACCAATCCTTGCTTCTTCATTACTTTCTATTTCGGCGGGCGGTAATAGCCCATTTAGGTACATAACCACATAAGAAATTGTCCCTCGTTATGCCTGTCCACATTGCAAATCGACCTATTATAATATCAATAATTGAAGCACTCCTAATTGAAAACCGTGTTTAGACTACAGTAACTGAATATTTCAAAATTATCGGTGATTATGCAAGTTTTTAAAAGGTCCATTACAAATTTATGTTCTTCAGTGAACGTGATTTGAACTATTAAATTAATGCCAAAGTTATTAAATGGCTATGTAGATTGTGTGCCATTAGATGGTCTTGTGAAACGGTCCCTTCACTTGCAGGAACATCCTGCTTATGTAGATTTACTGGAAAGTAAAAATTTCAAATTACCACATGCTGTGCCTGTTTTATGAACGTAGAAGATGCTTTGATGAATCATAATCTAGCTTAATGAACTTTTAGGCTGAATTATGATGTTTACGTGAATACTTTTGCAACAATGATAGCCATGCCGATAAAGGATATGCAACAGGCTCAGGCACTATCTAAAATTTGGCTATTGGCTACCTCAGCTCGAGAGTCCGCAATTTCCTGCCTCAGTAATTCCACTCCAGCTCCACTGGAGTCTTCCAAATTCCAATTCTAGAAAGCCTCAAATTCCATATTCTACCATTAATCGGTGGACAGGGCCTTCTGTGGATCCACTCATCCATAGAAGGAACGCGACCGAAGATCAATTGACTTCCTCGGCCATTCTCGGAAAGCATGGGAAGTCCCACCTCCGAGAATGTCTACCGTAGATGTAGATGAACCTGAGTAAAAAATTTCCTTGGACCATGGATTCAAAACACGGCAAATATTTTAGGATATTAACAACGTTTTGGGTTTTCTTTGGTTGAATAATGAAATTTGACATGAGCATGGGCGGACTCTATTAATTTGAAAATCTCCATCGGGGTTTCTAATAAACACGTCTTACAATTGTATTCAAAAATGTGTCAATATCTTAGTAATCACTTTCAAATTGTAAAGTTCACATTTGTACAGTATCCTCAGGCCTTCATGGGCTTGCGTGAAGGTGATTCACTGGCGCTCCTGTCTTAATTGATTTGATCAGAAAAGAACGATAATTTAATTTAACCCCTGTCGTTCTTCTTCAAAATTCTTCAGTGCAAAAACCCGTAAATTATCGATATACTGATCACAGACTGGAAGGTTCGTAGCTACAAGTAAAGTTGATTTGACCCAACGTAGGCGATTTGAGGAATAGCGTCCCTTCCCCTAGTACGTTCCTGTCCTGTATCCTGTACTAATGTAATTAATCTCAAACAATGCCACACTTGAATAATCATCATATATTAAATGTTTTTACACTTGATCACCACTACAATCTGCTACATGTGCATTGAAGCCATGCGAAATCTCCCAAACTACATGATTACAGCAAATCGTTCATTATTATTCATTCAACTACATTTTCAGTAATTGCAAGTGCAAATGAGGCTAATTAGCGGCTTGAAGACATGCATCCTCGTTATTTTGGTCGGCGGTTGTATTCCTGTGCGCTCGCTCATTGTAGCTTTCATTGAAACAGCGATAGAGGTAATTTTTACTAATATTTTTAAACTTTAAAACAAATCAGGCCAAAAACATCTTGAGAAAATTTATCGTCATTTTTTTAATATCACCTTTCAATGCTGCAATTAGCCACGGATTACACTGTAACACATTATCTACACTAATAATAATGGTTCTTGGGTTTTGATTCATTATCGCTATAGAAAGCCGAAGGTTGTTCTTTCTTGCAGCAGTTTTATCTCGTATATGTTATTACTTGAGCAGAAAGTGGAAAAAATCGGTAAAAACGTGGTCATTATGGATTACATGGACTGTGATGTTTCAATTAGAGGTACGGATCATCTGCAATTAAGATCTTCAGTGTAAAAGAGGTGTGAACAATGCGTGAAGATTAACTAGCTGTCGCAAGTTTAACTATCGGGTGCATTTTGAGGGTTTCCTCATTACGTTGCGTAATCAACAATTAATGATTCAATATTGCCAATTACCCATTTTTCGAGCCTTAGACAAACAACACACATCCAGCTGAAAAACTAATTTGTTCCCAATTTTATCTAATATGCACATAATCTCCGCAAATATTCCAGAATTGCGTTTTTATTCCTCTAATTATCTGATACTAATAACCGTCATGTCATATCAAAAACACAACAGTTTTTCCTATGTTGTGGCACTACAGCAGCGAAATGAAGGATCTACAGTCATTGTCTTGCCTTGTGATAATTTTAATTCAAAGTGATGTTCAGTTTTCAAGTGAAGTTTTTGATGATGTTACGGATAATGTCACTGTATCTGGTGATACAATATACATAAATGAAGATAATGTGGGTGAAAATGGTGTGGATAATGATGGTGATTGGGATTACCATCATCATCATCATTCTAGTCATCATACCATGCCGCCAATGCCAACTACTGATTACACAGAGTCGATAGCGCCTTGGAATTCTCCAATTACAACTCCTACTGATTGTGTAAGTGGCAGCATACAGGGTGGCCCAAAAAAACTTTGCGCCTCGATTTTTAGTATTTAAAATGAAAATACGTCAAAACACTGGAATCCGTCGATTTTTGATTAGAGGGGGGGCAATTTTGTATTATATTTTCAACCATTCAACTTCAACCCTTGAAGAGGGGTGTCAGTTACCCCTAAAATTTTTAATGAGAAGGGGTGTCGAGTGACACCTCATTTTAAAGGTAGTTGTACCCTGATTATAACCTCGGAGTTTGAAGTCTGAGAAAGGAAGCTTTTAGTTAATAATTAATTTATCACAATAAGAGCTATAGACTCAAAATGAGGTTAAGAAGACCTTTAAACGTGAGATATCACTGAATTCTTTTGACGAAAATAAATTTTACCCCTCGAATTTACAAGGGCCCGTTTCTTTATTTGTACATTTTTTCTTAAAAGAGGTGGGTAAATGAAAAAAGGTGTTCATATTATATTTCTAACCAATTTATTAAATGATGGAAATGACTGCCATTTACCTCCATACAATAAAGGAAATTTTGTTCAAAGCGTTATCTCGAGTTACATGACATTTCGGGTGTAATTTGGCGGCATTCATGAATTATACGATTAGAGGTAACGCCAATTTTTCTCAAAACGATTCAATGATATCTCACATTTAAAGGTCTTTCTACCCTCATTTTGAAGCCTGCAACTCTTTTTCTCCCATAGACTTTGACAAGCTGTCATACCAACGGAGATAATGGCAGATAATTTAAACTTAAAGGTTATAATATGGGGGGTACAACTACCTTTAAAATGAGGTGTCACTCGACACCCCTTCTTATTAAATATTTTGCGGGTAACTGTCACCCCTGTTCAGGGGTAGAAGTTAAAAGATTACAAATAGAATAAAAGATTGTTCCCTTCGAATCAAAAATCGACGAGCCCGAGCGTTTTTACTCATTTTTATTTTAAATACTGGAAATCGAGATACAAAATTTTCGTTGGGCCACCCTGTATTTACAGTTTTTTTTCTGGAAATGAGTCAAAAAGTAGATTCCTAATTGGTGGCAAAAATATAAGAGAGTACTTCTAAATTAAATACACAAGATTTTCATACATATAAACACGCAGGGCGTGGAAATTAATTTTTTTTATTGCCCAAAGATTGAAACATTTAGCTCAAACTGGATATATCAATACAGGTTAGTTTAAGGCTCTGAATAGCCAGATATATCGAATGATTCTGAAAATCCACAAGGTGATTCATTTTTTGGGCTATAAAAAAATACCCCTCCAATTTGCAATTTATTGTTGCAAATATCTCAAAAACGATGATAAATGTGAGAAAATGCAAGGCACAGGATTTAAGTTTTTGAATTGATAGAGAATTCGTTTGCAAACGCGCAAAATTAGGAAGGTACTAAAATGAAAGAAAATAGAAGGGAAAACAGGTAACCCATAAGTGCACCAAATATGACACAAATGTCTTAAAAATTCTGGATGAAGAAAAAAATAAAAAGTAAACATTTTTACTCCCAACAATGATTTGCGTTTCCTGCTAATTACCTGTGATTCAACATCACCAAGCCATCTGTCGCTGTTTTGCGACATGTTTAATAGATAGAATCGATACTTCGATTATCAACAATAATTAAAAAAACAATTCCCTCAACCAACCAACCTAAACGTTTTTCTAGAAATGCTCCGTTACAACCCAAAATGTGACCAAAGATCAGAATATCACGTGGCCGGACACGGATTGTGGGCAAATTGCGGTCTCAGAGCCTTTATGCATCGATCATAACTGGAAAATAGTTACCAAGAAATGTGAAGGTAAGAAATAGACATAGAAGATTTTGATTTATATGACGAATGTGTGTTTCAGGGAAAGAATGGGACAGTGAACCTTCAATACCCTGCACCCCCCAAGAACCGATTAACCCTTGCCCAGCGAACCTCACCCCAAGCAAAAATGGGCGATATTGCTATTCCATTCTACAGTCCACAACTTTTTTTCCAAAGTGTCCATATCCACGTCAGGCTAGCTGGGACGATTATGTGGACTTAGGCATAATATCTTTAACTCCTGTTTGGATCCCTGTGCAAAGGGAAGATTCGGATACTTATGGAATTGGTAAGAAATAAATGTGTACAAGATTTAGGTTTTAAGGAAGAAACGGGTAATTCCCTGTATTTTCCCTTAATTTCCTATAAATTTTATAACGCATAGCAAAAGTAAATGTTGTATAAACCCAATAATAAAATAATTAATAAATATTTTATAGCTATCTTAGTTCAAGTTAGTTCCAGTTAAAAAAATGAATTTCTAACAAGGAACCGAAAGGCGACCATCTGGCGTCTTTCAGGAGGTCCCATTTTTTGGTTAATTTAGCGTTTCATAAATGTTTTTTAGGAAGCATACAGAATGTCTCACGATTCATGAAACCACCCTCATATCTCCGGAACCGCTTACGCGATTTATTTCAAATTTGAGTCATGTGTTGTATCTTTAAATTGCGATTTTGCTTTGGTTAAGGTCATTTTTTTTTCCACTGGCATACGTTTTGGTGCTAAAAAATAGGTGTCAATTAAAAAAAACTATTAGCGTAATTTTAACCGCTTTTTTTATATTTTATGAAAGAGCATCGTCAGAAACTCATTGATGTACAATTTTATAAAAATAGGACCGACCGTCTTTGAAATATGAAATTTTAAGCGAAAATACTCAATTTAATATGTAAGTCGTTTAAATTCTCTTGTTATTAGCTATTCTAGTTACTTAAATAATTATGTCTGAGATTGCTAAGAGATATCAGCCCACTATAATTATTTTATTATTTTCAGTTTAAGGAACAAACCAGAGCGTTAAACATCTGCTATTTCATTCTTGCTACCTCCATTACTTAATTTTTTTTATGTCAATAATAATAGTACTATTTGCTAAAAGAATTAGAAATAATAAAAATAATTTATTTGCCACCTTTTATAATTATTCATTCAAAATTTCAATAAAATTGCATACCAGGAGATTTCTGAAGATGCTCTTTCATAAAACGTAAAAAGATTGCGGTTAAAATTGCCCTAATAATTTTTTCTTAAAATTGACACGTATTTTTTAGCGTAAAGACGTAGGTCAATGGCAAAAGGAAATTATCTTGATCAAATTAAAATCAAAATTTAAAGATACTCAAATGGCTCAAATTTGAAACAAATCGCGTAAACCGTTCCTAACATATGAGGGTAGCTCCATGTATCGTGAGACACGCTGTACAGGATGTCCCATATTCGATTCTCAACATGGGGATCTCGGAAACTATAGAAGATTCAGAATCGGTTAGATGGAGGCAAAGTTGCGTCTTTATCAGAGGAGTACTTTGCCTTTTTAATTGTTTAAAAATTCCGATTACTTTCGGAGATATTCGGAAAAAATCGAAAATTGCTATATTTTTTTTGTCTTAAATTACAGAGAAACATGAAAATTGAGGACATTTTCTTAAAACACATTTTCCCGCGCTATAACATGAAAATAGTTTTTCGGAGGTAAGACGTTTCACTATTTCAATACCATCATTAACTTTTTTTTTCAAATAGGGACTTGACCGTTTTTTAACGTATTCAGCTAGTCATTGATAACTGAAAAACAACCATGTGTCATACTTACCGATTTGTAACGTCTAGATCAAAAATAGTCATTGTCAAGAGAAACAATACGTCGGTATTTTCACACTCTGCATTAATGTATCCTATTTCCACAATGTATCCACTCTCATGGCAGAAATTAAGAACTCCTATATCAAAATGGATAGCTCAATAAATATCAGATATTGATCACATGACAAGCATAAACGTGTTACGATTGGTTTCACAGACGTGGCCTACTTATTTATTTTATTTATATTATTATAGCTAAAAAGAATATTTGCAAATAAGTGGATGGGTAACCGTGATGCAGCTCATTGGCCTGCCCGCAGTACAGACCTGAATCAACAATTAGAATGTTTAAAATATATTTTCAAAATCATGACAATGAATGTTTTTGATCTAAATTTCGCAAATTGGCAAGTGCGAGACATGGTTGTTTTTCAATTATCAATGACTAGCCGAATTCGTAAAAAATCGGCCAGATCCTTATTTGAAAAAAAAAAGTTGATGATGGTATTAAAATAGTGAAAGGTTTTATCTCCGAAAAACTATTTTTATGTTGTAGCGCAGGAAAATGTGCCTTAAGAAAATGTTCTCTATTTTCATGTTTCTCTGTAATTTAAGACAAAAAAAGAATAAAAAGAAAATAGCAATTTTCGATTTTTTCCGGATATCTCCGAAAGTAATCGGAATTTTTAACAATTAAAAAGGCAAAGTACTCCTCTCATAAAGACGCAACTTTACCTCCATTTAACCGACTCTGCATTACCTACGGTTTCCGAAGTCCCCATGTTGAGAATTGAATATGGGATACCCTGTACATATACTTTATAAAATTATAAGAATTTTGCAAAACATGGAATTTTCTAGTTGAGAACAAAGCCGGCAAGAGCAGCCTAAATATCACCTCCTACATTTCAGGTCTATATCGCTACGTTGAGCCTACCAAGAAATACCAAACCCCATATCAAATATGTACCAACAGCTGCAAGATTTTCTTCTACAACAACACCTTTATGGACAAAAAGTGCTTGGTGTACCACAACAGTAGCTATATTGAGGGTGTTAATTGTAACAGTTCTTATCCTGCGTTATGCGTATATGATGCTCTGCAGTATCAAACTAGCAGCTACTGTGGAGCTTCACATAGTCAGCAGTTATGCAAACCGGGGGAATATGAACCTACTTCACTTTGCTATTGCGAAGATGTAGACGCGGATAATGTGGTCGGTGAAGAAGTTCCTGCTGAGTTCTTGCAGCCCTATCAGAACCTTTTGTTCCCTAATACGACTTGCAGGATTGGTTTGAGCCAAAATTATTTATCCCAGTTTATTTGGTCAGACAATTCCACAATTAACTACACATACTGGGCCCCAACTGTCAACTTTTCCTATAATCTGGGATTTCTGACAGACCAAGGTTGGATATTGCGAAACACCAGCACCTCCAACTGCGCAATATACAAGCGGCAACTCCAGAGTGAAGAGTTATTGGGTAATTTGACTCTTAGCCGTGATGGAGAGGTTTATGAGTTAAACATCACCAATTACACAAACTTTTTGTGGGAAAATAACAGGAAACCTCAGGTTTATTGCTTCACTGATGCTGACGGCAGAAGCATTTTGTATCGCATTGGCGATTTAGATGGGGAAATCATATATAATGATAGCAGCATCTTCACAATTAGGTTTTCCCCCATTGGTCGTGATCAGTCCGGGCCAGGGTACTATTGGTGTCAGGCTTTTTTGTATCCATATCTCTCAGTGAATACTTCAAACAGAGCTCAACCTTCGGCAATAAATTTGGATTACGTGGTTCATGTTAGGCTTAACAATTATGAAGACGAGCAGCTAAACCTATCCGAATACCCTCTTACCTCAGAAAACCTGGAAACTTTGCAAAATCTGTTCAAAAACGAGCTTCCCGCGAATATCTCTTTCTATCCCAGGATTTTCAAAATAAGCGCTCTTGATGAAATCATGAAGAAGATCAATATTACTTTCCATCTTACCTCCTCCAAAACTGAGGACAACATGGATGAGTACAACAACCTTAAAAATATATGCAAGAATCAGCCTTTGTTCGAATTCATTGAATTTCGGCATGTCCATTACTGTGCTGAACAAACTGAACTTAATTATATGAAGCAAGCTCTAACTTGGCCCCATACAATGTTGGGATACTATACAGATCCTCAAGATGGATATTGCATCACCACAAATATGACTTTGGTAACTAGACAATGCATTGGGAACTATGTGGATGGAGCCTATTGGTCCAATTTTACTGAGCAATGTGATTTTTATCCCTCCTCAGCTCTGACAAGCAAAATTGTTGCCATATCGAGCCATAGTGGGAAAGAGGAGTTTCAGGAAAGTCTGAAAAATTTGACAGCTTTATCACAGAATCTGGAAACGACTAGCTTCAACACCTTGGACTTTACTCTTGTGGCCAAGTTCATGAGTGAAATTGCCAATTTTAAACCAAACATGTATCAAATTACAGGTGAGTAACAGTCAATTCTGCGGTTTAATACTGTTTGTGGTCCTATAGCTGATGCATCCTTGAAGCGGAATCCGTAGCTTAAATTAATTCTGTGGGTAGCTGCTTCAAATTAAATATGCTCAGAATGTAAACCAGTCAGGGGAATTAATAAAAAAGGGCCCTCAACAAATTTTAGAAAATTCTGAATAGCTCTCGAACTGAAGGAGGTGTGGTGCATACTTCCTATCAATTTCCAAAATTAATTATCGTCGATATTATCGAGAATTTGTGGCCACGGAGAACACTGAAATTTCCTTAAAAATATCCAGGAGCGAATCAAATGCAAATTACCGAAAACGAGGACGAACTCAAAACTATTTCTTGATAAGGATACCATTTTGAAAAATTAAAAATTGTGTTTAGGGGGAAAATTACGCTACTGATTCTTGTATATTTCTAGACTTCCAAGTTCCATTTAAAATCACTGAAATTTCTTCTCTCTCTATCGGTTTTGTCCCCAATAAGTTCTTCAACTCTCCATTTACTTTTAGATCTGGTAAACAACCTAATGATGGTCCCCAGAGAGATTCTACGCAGCGCTCAAACGAACTTCAGATCCACAGATCTATTGCTAAAATCCGTAGATAAAATCCTAGAACAATCTGAAAATGGTGAATGGAACAATGCCAGATTTGCAGCAAAATCTACCAACCTCGAAGACGTATGCAGTTTCCAGCTTCAAAACTGCATAGACTTCAGCAACTGCGAAATTCAACCAGTCACTTGCGTTACTCTTTTCAACTTGACCAGCTTAATGGCTCAGGACGTCTATGCCACTGTGAATCTATCTACAAAGCTTTATCAGCAAATTAAGGATTATAGTCTTGGAAATCAGAGCTACAATCCAAAATTAGTGATATCAGTCTATTATGGCTCTCAACTGTTCGTGGAAATTAGCAGCTTAAGGACATCAAGTCTTGTAATCGGAGTTCAGCTCCCTGGTTTCAATAATCAAGAATTCATGGGACCAATAACAATTCGATATTTCAAGAATTCGGCAAGTTATTTTTCCTATAACTGCTCATATTGGAACTTCGGCGATACCTCCGGATGGATCTCAGAAGCCACTGAGAACTTCACTAAAGTAATTACATGCAACTTTTATCATATTACAAACTTCGGATTTCCAGTTTTTGCTGAAGTCGCCAAATACAGTGAGATAGAAGTAACCGAAGAAATGTGTTTTCCTGATGATACGGTTGCCAGAAAGGGTTATTCAATTAAAAAGTACTTGAAGTCTGACCTTTGCGCTCAGACCGACGTGGGACCCCCGTTTGACCAATTTTGTGCCGCAGACAATCTAATCATGGTCCCCATCAGCGGCTTCAGCAACTTTTCAATTCAAGCCTCAATATCCGGTATCTCAGAGAACTGCTCCACCTACAAACTTCCGTCTTTGGTGGAAAATGAGCTGCAGCTACTGAAAGTCTTGAACTTGTTCAATTCGGGCCTGTATGAGTTAGCCTTGATAATACTGGTCAATCTAACGTCAACTTACCATAGCGTGACTTCATTTGAACATTTGATCCTGGTTTCGATCCTGAAAGCGATGTCTAATGAAACTATGGATATGTTAGTTCTTACAGGTAAGTTGATCTTAAAATATGTAAAGTACATTAATTATTGATTTAACTACAGAGTTAGTGAATAACATCATGAACGTCCATACAGAGGCCCTCTGTCTCCAGTCAAATTATAAACTTATGGACATAACGCTGAGTTCAATTGAAAATGCTGTGACTAATGGAAAATGTGGAGAATGGAAGTCTAAGAACTTTGCTACCAAGTGTTTGGAAGTTGATGCAACTGCTAGAGGGGTAGTCCTAGCAAATTGTTCTCAGGCTGGAAATATCTTTCTGTCTTGTGATTTTCAAGATTTTGACAGTTATGAGCAAAATTCAACTCTAAGTAACGAAAGTGTTAATGTTCTACTGCTTCTATCTGAGTCTCTACACTCACAACTTCAGAACTACAAAAATGATTCCAATGATTTTATCCCAAGGTTAATACTTTTCATCTATTATAGTTCAGAACTCTTTATAGGTCTAGAATATTTTTCTTCCATGGTCTTTGGAGTGCAACTTCCAGGCTTTGATGAGGAGTTCCAAGGCCCGTTATCAATCTTTCAAGAAGGAACCAATTTCGGTCAATACAATTGCTCATTATGGAAATTCCATGTAAATAACAAAAGCTTCTTGATTGTTGAGAGTATTGGTGTCACTGATCATGTGGCTCAGTGTGATTTTTATCATTTGAGCCACTTCAGGTTACCCAGAAACGATCATCAATCAGGGTGGTTGCAAAGCAATCGTGCTTACATAAAATTAGATTCTTCAGATGCATACCCCAGAGACATATTTGAACCCACCTTTTGTCTGAATAAATACCAGAACTCTATGGAACCTGGAAAGCTCTTCAAACAAAACTCCTCCGAGAATTTCTACATGATTCATATTTTAGAAAATACCAAGCAATTTCCATTTAAATCTTTGAATAATTTCGCGAAATTCCTGAATTCGTTATTTGCTATTAATGAGGACATGGCTGATAGTGGTTTAACGTTAAAGAACGTAGACAGAATCTTAAAAAGTTTCAAAGATACTGATCTGGCAATGGCAGAAAACATCACATTGATTACCGTGGGTAGCAATGACTCTCAACATTTCCGAGGCTTAGTGATCGCAGAAAATCACCAAATAAGTTGCCTCTTTGATCTTCAAAAACCCAACGAAGGAGAAGTTTCGATAGTATTCAGTCAAGAATTAGTGCGGCAAATATCAGCAAGTAAATCCAGAATTATTATTGCGATTTTTTACAACACCCAGTGGTTTCCGTCTACAAAAACCGTCAATAATCCCATTGTTGAAGTCCTAATTCCAGATCTCTATCAAAACCTCGAAGGAGAAATACTGATCAAATATCCCAACTCCTTCAATGGGAAATGTGCCTATTGGGACTTCACTATAGACGATTGGAAGACTGAATCTTGGAGTACATTGGACGAGAGCAATATAGTGACATGTACCTTCACTCACGTGACCCATTTCGCATTGGTCATGTGTTGCCTCAACATCACTGCAGATCTCACAGAAATTCAGGATTCCAATCTAACATCATTGGAGAAATTAACTCAAGTCTACGATATTGCCCAAGAACACCATCTGATCCTGCAGCCTATAGACGTGTCCCTGATATCCCAGATCATCAACTGTTCTCTGAGCAATAATACAATCACTACACTTATATCAAAAATAGTAAGCACTTTGTTTCAAGTGCCAAGAGACACTTTGAATAAGTCCCAAGTAAAATATTCGGCTACTGACCTCCTCCTGTACTCTGTGGAGAGAATGATAGGCCAAGTGAGTAACTTGGAGTTGTACCATGATAATTTTTCAGTGATTGTTAAGAACTTGGACAAAACTAATGTAACCGGAGTGATTTTGTATAACTGTGGCGATTATAATTGTGAATTTGAGTTTATTCACTACTTTGATTTTAATATTAGTAACTTCACTGGAAATGAATCCATATATGCCGTGGTGACTCTGGATAGTGATTTGGTGAAGCAGATTAGGGATGTCACGAAAACTCCTAAGGTGGCAATTAGTGTGTATTACAGTAATGTATTTTTCAATGAAGAAAAAGCTCAAAGAGACACCACTAAGATTTTTGGAGTAACTTTTCCAGGTGTTTCCAAAGGTGTAACTTCAAATCTTAATGGAACTGTGAGAGTTATGAATAAGCTAAAACCTGGCAATAGTAACAGTCAGTGCGCTTTCTGGAATTATTCACAAGGCTCAGTGACAAAACATGGAGAATGGACCAATGAATCTAGAAGGCAATCTGACCACTCCTTGGGGGTTTGCTCATACTCCCACGTTACCCATTTCGGAATGTTGCTGGCCAATGATGACGAATTAGACTTCGACCCAATCTTAAACATTATAACCAATATAGGGTGTGTTCTGTCTCTTTTGGGGGTTATCATAATCCTCCTCACAGCTATTCTCTTTAAGAAATGGAGACAAAATACTGGGAACAAGATTTTGGTTCACTTCTCCATAGCGATTTCCATGAAGATTGTAGCTTTGAATGTCAGTTCCTACATTAAAACTATTTCTCAAGACTATTGGTGTACAGTTGCAGGGTGTGTTTTGCATTATACTATTCTATCTGAATGTGCCTGGATGCTCACAGTTGCGATTCTCCAGTTTAAGCGATTTGTTCAAGTCCTTGGTGGTCCTCCAAAACACATTTTAGTGAAAGCTTTGGTTTGTGGTTGGGTTTTTCCAACCATCCCCGTAATTTGTGTAATTGCCATAGAACCTCACAACTACATAAAGAGTTTGGCGAATTTGTGCTACCCCTCCAATTTGGGACTCTATCTGGGAGTGTGGCTCCCAGTGCTTTTTATCTTATCGATAAACTTTGTCATTTTCATCTTCATTATCTACAATGTGTTCCATAAAAAGACTGAGTGCATCGACAACACCAATCACGAAGTATTATTCCAGTGGAGATTAGCTTTATTACTCTTCTTTATGCTGGGCGTTAACATGGTTTTTGGGTTCCTTGGCCAAATAAAAGGGGATCGTCTATTTACCTACTTGTATTCAATTAGCGCCTCTCTTCAGGGCTTTCTGTTGTTCCTATTCTTCATAGTATTCAATAAAAGCACCAGGTTGTTGTATGCACAATCGATAAAGCACCGATTCGATGCTAGAGGCATTTTTCAGGTCTGGCAGAGGTCTAAGACAAGGCGCAGGT
The DNA here is from genome assembly GCF_039881205.1 of Euwallacea similis. NCBI lineage: Eukaryota > Metazoa > Arthropoda > Insecta > Coleoptera > Curculionidae > Euwallacea > Euwallacea similis. The sequence goes on along the minus strand of NC_089611.1, from coordinate 6,051,315 downwards.
TGTAGGGACTGATAAAAATAAAAACTGTAAAGAAATGAAAATTGTTGTTTTTGTTCGTTCCCGATTAAGGAATTTTATTTAAGGGTGTAGTCTAGAGTGAACTTCTAAAAATAAGCACAATTTCAACTTTTTTTTGTCAAAAAGTATTACATAAAATTGGGCAATTTTTTTCCCAGGAAAGATATGAGTTAGGACAATAGATTTTTTTTATAATTTAAAAATATGCATTTATTTATTTATAAAGCTGCTTTCACATCGATTAAAAAAATGTTTGTTCTGCTGGCGCGAGTAATTCCGGTCCTCCTAGATATCTGAAGTAGTTCTACGGCAGCACGGACACACCAGAACATACGATTTTTGTATGCCCCAATTCCGAAAGAGATAGGCAAATTGCCGAATCAAATTGTAATATAAGGATTGGCATAGACAACGTCTCGGAAATCCTGCTCCGGGACGAAACAAGCTGGAAAATAATTATGGAAATGTTTGAAAATTGAAGGCGAAGGCGCGGGAAGAAGAGCGAAGAAATAGAGCTATATCGGTCACCGAGGAAAATCCTGAAGAAGAGCAAAAGTGATCGCATGTAACGGAGGAAATAATGTCTGACTGCAGTCCCGGGGGGACCTGCATGAAGAGAAGGAAGAAGTTTTATCAGGTTGTTCGGAAAGTAATTTCGTTTTTTTATGTGAAAATGAATGACAGTTTTCGTATAATAAACAAATGCTTTATTAAATTATATATTGGCCGTTCTGGTCCAACACCTTTTGCCATCTTTCTGGTAGTAGCATAATTCCACGCTCATAAAATTTTTTGTCTTTGCTGGCAAAAAACTGATCGAGGTGGTTTTTGACCTCATCATTTGAGATGAAAGTTTTACCGTCTAAAAAATTTTGGAGTGACCGGAACAAATAATAATCCGATGGTGCCAGGTCTGGAGAATATGGTGGGTGTGGCATTGTGTCCCATTCAAGCTGTAAAAGCTTTTGGCGAGTGACCAAACTTGTGTGAGGTCTCGCGTTGTCTTGGTGAAACACTACACCTTTTCTGTTGATTAGTTCGGGTCTTTTCTGTTGAAGTGCATCCTTCAGTTTGTCCAGCTGCTGGCAGTAGACTTCCGAATTAATCGTTGTGTTATCCGGTAAAAGCTCAAAAAAAACGATTCCTTTAAAATCCCACCAAACAGACAGCATCACCTTTTTTTGGTGAATATCGGCTTTGGAAATGGTTTGAGTCGATTCATCTTTTTTGCTCCATGACCTCTTGCGTTTGACGTTGTTGTATACAACCCATTTTTCGTCCCCAGTAATGATGCGCTTCAAAAACGGATCATTTTTGTCACGTTTGAGAAGCGAATCGCAGACGTCAATGCGGCGACACAGATTTCTCTCTGTGAGAACATGGGGAACCCATATATCGAGCTTCGAGGATAATCCCAGGCCTTTCAAGTGGTCATAAACTGTTGAATTCGATAAATTTAACTTCAATCCGATCTCACGTGTTGTTATTCGACGGTTCGCATCAACTAATGCCTTTATGGCGTCTTTATCAGCTTCAACCGGCCTTCCCGAACGTGGTGCATCTTCGACATCAAAATTGCCAGATCGAAATTTAGAGAACCAGTTCTGACACTGGCGTACTGTCAACACACCTTCTCCATACACATCGGTCAATTTCTTTCTGGCTTGAACAGCATTTTTACCCTTTCTGTAGTAAAACAGTAGGATATGTCGAAAATGCTGCTTATCGCTCTCCATATTTAAAAGGGCACCAACCAAAAACTACTGCGTAGAATTAATTGAAATGTTTCACACACAAGCCTTGTTATATGAGCTCTCAAAGCATATAAAAATTATATGGCTTAAGTGTGAGGTTAAGTGCAAAAAAATACCATTAAATCCTCTGTCGGGAAAAAACGAAATTACTTTCCGAACAACCTAATAGTTGGTCGACCTAACCATGGCCAACTCGATACTATGTGGGCTACCTACATAAATTTATTTCCAGGTCCACATGTCTGTTCGCAGATTTCTCTAATTCTCTATAAAAGAAAATTATTTTAAAAAAAAGATATCTGAAATAGAAAATCGAAAGGGATTCTTAATTTGTATCACTGTCCCTACTATCCATACAAAAAATTTTAAATTTCACTGTAAATTAACAAAATGGCAAAAAATCCTGCAAAAGTCAAAAGAAAGATACGATTTTTTGTGCTATATATGGTGTAAAATTATGTATTGGAATCAAAATTTTAACATAATTGAGGTACAAACGATAACCATAAATTTGCTGAATATTGTGTTAAATTTTGAAGTCGACATGTTCAGCCGTTTTTAAATTATCACCTACGCCAGGTGCAAAAATGTCGTTTTGAAAAAAGCGCATTCAAAGTTTTCAAATTAAAAACTCATAAAAAAACTGAACTTTTATGACTAACCAGCAACGCCAGGCCCATGCATAAGTCCCTCCTTTGGATCATAACTCATCTTTAGCTGTTCTGGCTTCTATTCTGGTGATGGGAGCTTCTTTCGGGGCGTCAGAGCTGCACGTCGTACTTACAGATAAAACATAAACTTTCTGGACCAATTACGCATTCCATTATTTCGAAAATCTTCGAAATGGGTATGTAGCCTTCGTTAAATACACAGGCAAAACTACGAATGGTAATTTCTAAGATTTTCTTGCCGCAAAATACGTGTTTAGGCGCCAAACGCCAAACGCAAGAATTGAAACTTTCGTTATTGTTTTCCGTGTTGGAACCTAAACATCTCTTAAGAAGATCGTATTGGCTCAAATCTTCATATATTGGCATTAACACCTGTTAAGTTTCTTCATCGAAAGTAGGTGGATGAGAATACGCAGTTCCCCTGGCTTTATGCTGTTGCCACTTACACCACGAGTCTTCACCTTCAGGACAAAGATGATGCTGAGTCTTTTCGTCGGTAGAAATTTTGCAATAAGTAGCCCATACTGCTCGGCGCATGTCCTCCACTAAATCAAGATGTCGTCGAATCGCTAATCCGTAATACAACGACAAATCTTGCGTAACTTTGTTGGTTAAAGTTGCAGTTTTCGGTTCAGATTTTAATTGGGCTTTTTTTATTTGTTTTGCTTTCTAATGCTTATTTTCAATTTGTCTCTATCTTTTAATCTGTCTTTCAATCTGTACCTTTATCAGTAGCGAAAGTTGTTTTTTGGTTTTTTTTACCCTCGTATACATCCTTTTTTTTACGTATAACACGCATTCTCTTTTTTTTCGCAGTAATCATCGCAAAGAGCAGTTTCGAGTAGATCTTTGAAAGTTTTTGTCTCTTCGTCACCGATGTAAAAGGCATATTTTACATTGTGATTTTGCAGTGATCGCCGAAACATTTCAATAATGCCATCTACTTCCATTTTACCAGAACTACCATAATGATTTACTTAACACTTTTCCTCGTGAGTCTCGTACCAAGCATCATATTCTTCTGTATGTTTTCTGCCATTCCATACATGGCATGAATAACAGAAACTTGATGACTGATTGATATGTGCAGGAAAAACCTTAATGTATACTCTATCTGCCTATTCCAGTCTCTAGCACGCGCACTTAATGCGTCTGCTTTGAGGCGTTATTATCAGTCAAAAAGGAAGAAATCGCCTAAATCGACTATGAAATATTAATTCTATGACAATAAACTATCACAAAGGCAAAAAAAAATTTTGTTTAACCCATCACACTAGACTACCTCCTTAAATAATTATTTATAGTGCACTTGTGCAAGTATTAGATAAAAAAGTAATAACACTTGCAAGTGTCCTCCAAGACCAAGACTCTCCATGGAACATCGAGATTAAGACCAATGTAGTTTTGGTTTTGCTTTGCTCATACCTCTAATATCTAATAGGAAGTATCTGGAATTTAATTAATTCGCAATTTCGCATTTCTGAAAACCCTCAAGGATTTGCAAATTACCTCATAATTTCTCGAATTTCTGTAATTCTGCTAGAAGCCAGTTGAATCCAGTGTCCAACCTTCATTTCAAATGAGCTTTTGACATATCTAAATCAACACAGGGGTTCAGAGTTACACTAAAATTCCTGTGTTTAGTTTTTGTTATTAAGTAACTTAATTTTTTTACATTCAGAAAAATGTCTTCGTTTCTTCAGCACTAGAATATTTGAACATTTCCCCAGAATTTAAATCTTAATTTTTTATTTTTATTCAACTCGCTAGATCATTGCGAACATTCGAACTTGGAGCGATTCGAAGCAGCAATAGAATTATTAGAAGAGGCCAATTTTTAATCAAAAAGATAAATTACAATAAGGAGTGACTGGGTATGAAGGTGAGCAATTTTTCTAAAAACAAACAATACCTTCAAAGCCATCTATTGTGCGACCCAAAGAGCCACTGCAACCATCACCAACTCAACGCTAATTCCATTCTTTCGATTCATTCACTGACCATCTGCCATTAAACTGCCCTATTACGTAACTGACCAAACTGGCCAAGGCGACCACTAACTAAAGTAAACAAATCCAAATTAATCCCTCTCGAAACCCATTAATAATTTCCTTTTTCTCTGTCCAAGAAGCTGCCAAATAATCATGATTTCAATGACGGCAAATGTTTGCGTTTAAGAAAAGTAAAAGTTGATGTGTTTGGTGGATAATGAACCACAACCACAATTGCTACACAAAATCAGAAAGTAAACCATCTTGTGACAGGTTTACGACTTTTTTGTCGACATTTTAGTCCAAAGTTCGCGTGCCGAAGACGTTTTGGTTTCATGATCGGGTTATTCAATATAAATACGAATGTAAAATGAGCCGGGTTTATGTAACGTTTCATGAATTCATTCAAGAAAAAATTGGGACTTTACCTAGGTTTTGCATCACCCCAAGGCGAAGCTGCAGGTAAAAGTGTCAACAGCAATTCCTCTCCGGTGCTAAGGCCGAACGCTTGTGTAAATATCACGGATCCATTGCAATAGCACTGCAACTGATAATTGAAAAAGAAAAAGCCAATAACTTCTCGATTATTAGCACTTATGAAACATAAGTGGAATCTAAGAACCAAAAATTATTTTTTACAAAATTATAATAAAAGGCTCCTTTCGAACGTTCGTTAACATAAGTTGAACCACTGGCCTCAATCGAATTCAACAGTTTATTTGCACTTTCGACATTCTCTCGAGATCAAAATTGTTGGTGCTTCAAATATTATTCAATCGAACGCAAATATACTTCTTAGTTTGAGATGAATTCTCGCCGTTTATGGTGACGATCACGAAATTAAATACATTTTGCTGAAGTTTAGACTCAATATTTGAATTTGTGCTCTTTCAAGCATGAATGTTAAAGACCACAATTGTGCATTTTTCTTCGCAATTCTCACCACAGATCCGACATAAAACATCACTTCATAATGTAACTGTTTCGCTAACCTGGTTGCAAACGGTGCTGGCATGCGGTTAATGAAGCATTTGTAATTATACGCAAGTAGAGTTTCTAAAACCTTTATTGACAAATTACCCACTATTACACATCTTCTCACACTGAATACTTATCATCCTGAAGATTTAGTTTTGCTATTGTGGCTTTAATAACATTTCAATGCGTTGCGTATGTATGTATATGCTCATTTAAATGATATTTCGTGTTGTAAGAGGTTGTAACTGGACTTGCGTTTTAAAGAGGGTAAAGAATTGGGTCCGTGACCAGCAAGTTTATGTGAAATAAATAAATTTACATAAACGCCATGCGGTTAGGAATCGAGATTTTGCAAGTTCGTTGGTGCGGCGTCATAGAGCGCATAGAGCTGAAGTACCCTTTTCTGAAACTGCTCGTCCTGAAATCTCATTAGGCTTTTTTTATTTATTTATTTTTTGAGACTACGTAATATTGCTTTACAAATATTAATACTTTGTAGGTGCATAAACCCGTAATTCTGAGGTTAAAAGCTCTTCCTAGAAGCAAGACATTATGCAATATGTCTACGCTTAATGAACAAACACAAATGCTTAAAACTCTTTAGCACTTCATGGAGCACGTGCACACTACAATGACATTATATACGTAATAAACATGTACACGATCATGCTTTCATGATGCTCATAATTTATTGAAGGCTCACTTCCTACTCCTTTCGATAAACTATGATTTTTTTCACCTTAAACAGAATGATCATCGGGGAATTCTTTGGATACAATCAACGGATATCTGGCGAGCGAAAAGAAATGAAAAAATACACTGGAGTGCAAAATTAACCGGACACTTAAATTTTTATATATTTTTTGCAAGAAAAAGTTTTGGAAAATTTTCCAAAAATTTGTTTATACTTTAAAGTATATTTCAAAGCTTTTGGCACAAGATAATAGGCAATGATTTTTTATAACAAATAAAAATATTTGGGCGACCTGTTACATATTTTAATTAAGAACTAAATTCAAAACACCCTTGTTATTTTTAATTAAATAGAGGTCCTTGCTCTTCCACGAGACGCAGTTTTCTGCGAATATTAAACAACTTTCGGACAACTTCAACGTCCATTTCGCGCAACTTTCCGAAGATTCTACGTCGCAGTTGTTTTTCATTTTCTGTTTTCTACCCTCTATCATGCACTTTGCGAGATAAAAGTGCCCAAAAACCTTCACTTGGATGGGAGGGAGGGGTGAGGAAGATTACTGTTTTCTGTCGTCTGGACAAGACTCTACATTGTCCATATAAAAACCATCGTTTCCTTTTATTTCCGAATTAGAAAAGGTAAAATATTTTTCATCGTCCAGCATAATGAATTTATCATTAACAAAATGAATCAAATGCCTCAAATGACGATAACATCATGGTATCTCTGCTAACTGGTTTAGGGTATTGTATGTAGAGCACGTTTTTTCGGTATTTTAGGTTGTCTTGCTAACTCTCGAGACACTATCCTTGGAACTACGATATTCACATGCTAATTTTCTCTCGGACACTCCAACTTTATTGTTTTTGCTCTCCTTTCCAATCTTTCTAGTCTTCCTTGGTTAAAAATCCTTGGTCTCCCACTTTTTGAAACTTTTTTATTTTTTTATTTAGGCAAGTTATTCCATCTTCGCACTCAGCAATTGTAGGATTAATGCTTCTACGAGAGATATTTTGCGCCTCAAAAATTTTCACAATTTCGCTTTTAGGTAAACGTCCAACTAAATTATAAATGATTTTTCTTATTTCTAATTTATAAGACATTTTAATAGTAGTGACAAGATAAACTAACATGTCAAATTAAAGCCTAGATAACAATCTTTTGTTTCCAAGGCCTTCTTAATGTTTTGGCATTTTTTTGCATTTTAAACCCATTAAACTCTGTGCCAAAATCTTCGAAAAATACGTTATTTGCTACAAAGTTTTTTTCTTGTTTCAACTTGTTTAGATTACTTTTGCCTCTATAGTCCAGAAAAACTCGGAATATTATAGTTTCTTAAATATCAAGGTGAAATAAGCGTCTCAAGTAAACTAGCACTATTTCAAGCTCTTGTGCCATTTTCAGTTTCAACAAGTTTGCTTTTAGTGAAAATACAGTTTCCAGTTTCTCATTCTTGCGACAAAAAAATTGTGGCACCTAAACAAGTAGCACAAACTGGTGCCTTACAAGATGATGGACACAGTATTGGTTACATCGCAAATGTCTTAGGAATTCCTCGAAGTACCATATTAAATGCATTACATCGATTCCAGGAAACAGGAGATTTCACCAGAAGACCAAGATAAGGTAGGCCAAAACCTACAAGTTTAATTGAATATCAGAATGCATGTTACGTGATCGCACATTGTCAGCTCCAGCACTTGTCCAACGATTAATTAAGGTCCATGAAAACGCCGTTTCCGTTTATACAGTTCGTAAGCACTTAAATGAATCTGGAATAAATTCCAGAAGCCCCTCCACGGGACCTCTATTTACAGTAGGTCACCGGAAAAAAGTTTACAATTTGCTCACGAACATCTTCATTGGGGGGTTGAAGGATGGTCTGCAATACTTTTCGCTGATGAATCCAGATTCAACAGATACACATCTGACGCACGAAACAGAGCTTGGAGAAGAGCTGGCAAACGTTTTGCAGAATGTTGTTTTTCTCCTAGAATTCAATTCGTAATGATGTGGACAGGCATTTCCATAGAGGTACATAAAGAATTTGTCACAATTCGCGGTGATAATTTAAATGCTGAACGATATATTGAACAATGTTTGAAAGAACATATAGTGCCATTTGCGCTATTTGTCGGTGGAAATTTTTGTTTAATGTAAAATAATGCTGATCCACACACTGCAAGCACAACACAAGCGGATTTGGATGAAGTTGGTATTTCTTTATTACCGTGGCCCCTGAGGAATTCAAATTTGAATGCGATAGAACGTGCACTGGATGTTTTGGGCCGACGTAGTCCTCGTAATCATGCTGCCTTTCAATCCATAAATAACTTGGAACAAGCACTTCATAACGAATGGGAGCAAATTTCTCAAGAGGAATTTGCCGCGTTGATCCACAGCATGCCCAATTACATGGACGATGTAATTAGAGCTTGCGGGGGCAATACACATTACTAAACATATTTTTGTTCATTCAGAAAATGTTTACATGAAAAAAGGTTTTTTCTTTTATTAGCAGATATCTCGACTTCTTCCTTTTTTTGTAATGTTGTTTCTTTTTTTCACCTTTTCATGTTTTTCTTACTGTATGAAGAATTTTAACTTCCCAATATTTAATTTTATTAAATTTTCAACTAGCAACATTGTAAATATTTTTTAATGCTTGTTTTCTGGAAAAAACTTAAGCGTCCGGTTAATTTTGCACTCTAATATATAATATTTTTGTAAAATTACAAGACAAAACTAAAATTCTGATTCACGCAGAAGGTGTGATACCATATAGGTCAATTGGCGAAACTGAAAATTACGGAATGTCGAAAATGATGCAAACCACTTTTCTCTTGATGGTCGCCGGAGGGTCAAAAGAAGAAGAATGTTGTCGCGACAATGCTGCATGTACGAGAAAACAGATACTGTGTCTTTTGATCTGCCGATGACACACCTGTTCGGTTCATTTTAAGATTCAAATAAAACATCTTCCTTAAAATTCCATTTATTTCCTTCAAGCTTAATTGAAATTCCGACAAATTAAGAACCAACTTCAGTTTCCACGATTTCTTAACTCTTAATGATCTATGTAAGATATTACATACTTTTATTTCTGCCGATAAAACCTCTCAAGTACTCCCATATTATACTAAATATTGTACGTTCACAATACACTTGATGGTGATTGATTACATCAAAAAATTACAGAGAATTCATTTATGGTTGTATACTTAATTACACTCTTCTTCGCACCTTTATATGCACTCCGAATAAGGGAGTGCTATAAAATTATAAATTTTATTGAAATTCTAATAATAATTAGTGTTGTAACCTCCAGTGTAAAGCAATTCTACAATACGCTGATAACTAGGAGTATGTTACTGTGTTTGTACGACTTTTCAAGCAATTTCGACAAAAATATTAACTTTCTACTATAATGGATGCTAATGAGTTTTAAGTTCGGAGACACCTCATGTATGTTCAATAGAAAGAATTATGGAAGATGACGACTAGTAGGTCTAGTTAGTTTTATTTGAGTGTCTTAAAATATAGAAGTTCCTTTGTTGTTTCAAAGGTCATACTTCTGATTTCTCGAAAATTCCATATTTTCTTTGACATTCTGAAAATACTGAAAAACAAAATCTAGAAGGAAATACGAAATGATGCTATGAAGAAGAAGAATTAGTTTAAGCAAATTCTAACAGAAATTAAGTTGTATAGCAGGAAGGTCCAGCATTTTTGCGTATGAAAAACTGAGCTCAGAAGAAACATACTGAACCAAACTGAAACTTCACTTAAGATGAAGAAGCTCTTGATGTCGAAGGAGATTCCAACGCAGATAAGACCAAAAAGGAAATATTAATTAATGTTTGATGATGAATAAATCGTTACCAAGGAGAGGGTGCACAGTGACAACAGGATTGAAAAGAAGGTAAATAATCCTGATAATACTGTTACAAAATGCAGGAGAATCGAGGTTAACTATAGAAACATAATAACTTGCCAAAATGTAGAATTTAATCGCTTAGCAGGTGCCAATAATGGTATTTAAGACTGCATATAAATTTGAAATTACCTTCTGCTATCTTATATAAAATCCAGACGATTTTATTAAAGAGGAATTTCGCATAAATTCCTCTTTAATAAAATTACTTAATACTATTTATGCAATCAATTGCAACTTCAGAAATTCCAGACGTTTCTATCATCCATCACCGCCCATATGCGACAATAATCAATTGCCCATATTATACATATGAATAATGATAATACCTTCAAAAAAAAACAGCATTATACGTAATATGCATTTTAGATGGTAGATAAAGTAATTCCGCTTACCAACAAGCGCGAAACCGTCTTCGTTACTTGGCGAGGCCCCGGGCCAAAGCCACTTTCTACGAGGTCGCCCCTTTCTTCCCACATCGGACCCCCCTCGACCCACGAAGAACAAGAGATCGCCGGTCTCGGCCAGCTTCCTCAACAGTCGATAATCGCACTTCTTCAGCGATAATATTAATTTTTGAGGGTGTGCGCGATGGTACTACCTGGATTTTAGTGCAATATTTGTCGAACGGTTCTGTGCTTCTATTCCCCGAAGAAAAGAAAAATACGACAGTTTTAGTGCTTCAAAATGAGGATTATCGCATTTTGTGTAAGTTTACTGAATTTTATGTCCAAAATTAATTCATCTAAATTTAATTAAACTAGATCTTCAACAAAAACGGTCTTCACTCCATTTAGCGTGAAGACGCTAAAACCGCAAATCAAATATTTCGCATCGAGCAAAAATCAAATGTCACGGTTTTAAGCAAAATGAATAATTCGGTCATAATCTGTATTTTGTGGCTGAAAAGGAAAATCATGAGATGGAGCTGTTGGATATGCTAACGATGAACGTCATGACGTTTAAATAATGTATAATCAAACCAGCACTTTCTTTCAAGAGTGTCCTCGATATTGAGAGTCAATGGTACGGATAATATAATTTTAGGTGTATTTTGAGTTTTGAAAGACGCTAAAATTGTGTACTTTAGATTAGGACAATATTTTCCTTCTTAGTCAAGAAATGAAGGCTTTCAAAATGAGTGATTATCATTGAATTCATTGTCACAGATCTGATACGTTGTTTAGATTTAAAATTCTTTAGAAGATCCTCTTAAAATTAAAAAAAAAAAAATTTTGAAAAAACATTTTTATTTTTTCTTCGGTTTATTTGGCGAGGTGATTCAAATTAATTGACACTTCATCATTGCAATTTTTTTCCTTTCCTTCGTTCCTAAGGAACAAATAAGTAATATATTTCAAGGCAGTCTGTAACAACGGATTTTTTTAATATTTCTACCAAACTACAAGACTAAGTCTTAACATGGAATACATCATCGTAATCTGGAAAAAATATGAAAATCCAAGATAGCTCCCACAAGAAAAAAACACAATTTGTGGTGGTTGTCGAAAATCGAAACATCGGATTGAAAATGTAACATCGCTATGTTGTAGAAGAGGAAAAATTGTAACGATGAAATGTAAATTATTTTGACGTATCTCCCCAAATAATTTGAGAAAAAATAAAGACTTTTTTCAAAGTTTCATTTTTTTTAAATACTTTTCAAGATCACCAAAATTTTTCAAATTTGCAAACGGTCTTGAATTTGCTGTTAAACTGGTGATTTGTAGGACTAATGTGCAATTTCATATATGTATACATATGTATACTACATATGTAGCACGTGTAACTGAATTTTTAACAAACTTATTAAAATGATATGTATAAAATATCATACATAAAATTACATTATACATACCATTGACTCTCAATATTGAGGACACTCTTGAAAGAAAGTGCTCATTTGCTTATACATTATTTCAACATCACGATGACATCCGCTTGTAAGTGCTGAATAATGTCATCTTCTATTATTATCATCATCATAGGAAAAACATTATGGTTTTTCAAGCGTCAAACAACAATTATGGTTAAATAGATCATAATAATATACAGGATAAATTTAGTTTGTGGTGATGAGAAAATTCAGGTTCCTAATTTTGCTGCCAATGGATAAAATTAGTTTATTAAGACCTGTATACATAGGCATATGAGTCCCAAGTCAACGTACCAACATCGCCATTCGTCGTAAAAGCATTTCAGGTGATAATTTTACTTCAAAAAGCTCTCTTTTAGGGCTTTTATAAACGTATTCTCACTAATGTTAATTCTTTTAAGTCTGTGAATTTAGAATACTCTCATTCCCCTTTCAGAGGGGTTTTCTAATGAAGAAATAATAATAATTATTATTACTCAAATAATACACAAATACAGACATAACTCACGACAACATTGACGATTCTGTTTCTGCGTTGTCTCGAAAATGCATATAATATTGTTTTAAATCGTGAAGTATTTTAAGAGATATTTTTACCCTCTAAAAGGAACCCCAAAGAAAATAATGATTTTGATACTTATGATGAAGTAGCTCAATTCGATAAAATTGATCAATTTATAAACATTCCGTATTGATTTCATGGTTCAATTAAATAATATTATTTATTTATATATATATATATAAATTATTTTCCGTGTTTTAACTTATACAAAGCTCAGTTTGATAGATTTTCCCAAATTAGTTAGGCCGGACATTCTTTTCATGATTCTAAGTCAATTTACGACATCTAGTAGTTCTAGAACACTTAGACACAATTTTCGCTGTTTAGTTAATCGATTAATCTATATTTCTTCCGTAATACATCTTATCCCACTTTCAGAGATGGTTTGTAATGAAGAACTAAACTAACCAATTACACACCTTTAAAACGTACGAACTTGTGTTCAATAAGATGAGGAACAGCGATTAAAGCATCAATTCTTTTGTGGTCCATGACAAAGAAAAAGCCTGAATTTGAATTACAAACGTGTTGAAGCGCATATAGCATTCTAAAGGAACAAAATCACCTTATCTTATTTTATTTCTTCACTTGGAAGCCTGTATGAAAGTAAAGTTACATAACCGGCTGAAGAAGATTTAGAAGAAAAGCTTTTATTGCTTCAAGCTTTTGTACTCGTATATCGATGATACACAGGAATGATACATCTCTTCCGTATCATCGAGTTTTTAATTGTGTTTCAACATTCCCTTTCACTATATTGGTAAATATTACGCTCGTGTCTAATCTTAAAGTGACCAATTATTACACCGTTGTAACCTTGAAGTTTTGCAGAAATTTCCATTTTAATAAAATTCAATATCTAAAAACCCATGAGATTCAAATGTAACAATAAATTTGACCCCAAAATAAAGTGCAACTAGGTCAAGGATAGTATATGCTAATTCATTATCTAAGCTGATTCTATATAAGTGAAGTATGTGAAAGTTTCCTCATGAACAGGTATACAACGATCAATGGGTCATCATCAATTGATTCTTGTTTTATCGGTAATTATTTTATTGGCCAAAGCAACATCTGCTGCATTTAGGTTCGAATTTCAGACCACTTATCTAAATTGATGAGTATAGAGATACAAAAGGTTTGATTACGGCTTCATTAGCAGATCAAGTATATTTATATTCAAGGGAATGGTTGTAAATTAGGAGAACGGGAATTTGTTTGATTTAATTGAAATTTAAAATGTTCTCTCTCGATCTTCTTCAAGATACTCGACTGTTCTTGTAATTGCATGACTCCTCTCCATGTTTTTAATACATCCAAATTTCTAACAAAGCTTCAGTCTTCTCTTCAAGTCTCCATTCAGGTAAAAGCAACTGTGCATTTTTGTTCATAGTAGTAGACCACGTTACATTTTTCCAGGAGTTCTATTAGTATAATGAGGATTTTGCAATATCGGATTTCTATGGAAAAAGTTGCATTTATCCTGGAGTTGCTTTCTTCAAAACAAATGTCGTTTCAACAGATTCTAGAACGGTCTATATGCTCTGCCAACATCGCTGAAACTCTTGAGCAAGACCACCAGCAGCATGTCAGTTTCTCTGCTAATTGTCTCTTCCTTTTGACCATAAATAATTCAAGTGCTTACGTTAATATGGTTTTGGCTCCTTAGTTTACATAATATCCAGTTAACATACTTATTAGTTAACAGTCGATGGTGCGTGAAGATATAGTGCATAAATGTGACTAGACAAGGCGTGGGAACTTTTAAACCGAACGTCCTCTTGAGTGAATGTGAAATGCAACTTCCTTGCGGACGTGAAATTCTATTATAGGTCTAAGTACCCATTTCCCATTGTATTCGGTTACCATTAATAAACTTTTTAAATAGCAAGCTATTAAAAAAATCGATTACCTTGAGCTTCATCTCTTTCGATAATTGGATGATGAAAGAATGGGAAAATCCTATGATTTAATAGTAACAAATATTGATAATGAGAAAAGAATTGGCAGGAACAATCTGAAGGGACTGAAACAAAAAATTAAAGATTAAACATTTTGATCAAAAATATTCGATAGTAAAACTAAAAATAATTGAAAAAGCTCTAATTTTGCCTGTTTAAACTTACATTTACTACGTACCCTACATATGCTCATATCGAACTCAGACTCGAAAACAAACATTGACTGCTACGAAACACGTAACCATCCTTTTCTGATACACATTCTTAAAGAAAAACAAACACTCATATAATAAACAATTACAGCGGTGGGGGCAGGAGGCAGTGAGGACAAATATGACATTTTTAATGGTATAAACAGCAATTTTTCTTATCCAAATTCATACGTAAATATATTATATTTTAAGTATTATTCTTTCTACACATTCTTTATTTTCTTTTTTATTTCTAAGCAGAATCGAAACTGGTGCTACATTTTTCATTCTCTACTTTTAAAGATCGTTTTAGTGTACGACAACAATGACACATCAACCGGACTAACGTCTCTATAAACCCTGCGATATGACCACGATCTAGGCAACGAAGAAGAATCTTAATTGGCAGTTTTCAAAGCAATTAGATGCCATTAAAGCTGTAAAGAAAACATTCTAGTCTTGTGTTGGTACATGGAAATGGCTGGTATCAATTTAAGTGCAAAACACTTTGCTTTTTGTCTGTCTTTATTGCTAGAGAGCCAAAGAAACAGTTCCAACCCAATAGGAAAATAATTTCACATCGCCTTAATCGACCGGGTGTTATCTAGATCACCGTAGAAACTGCCGCTTTACACACGTCTACCCTATATTGTGAGTTAGTTGACAATTAATTGATTTCTTTGATTAGGAGCATCCGATACCTTTGCATCTTCATTAGAAAAAAATATGGGTCCGACGGAGAAATAATAATTCTTACCCATCTTTAAGAAGATGGTAGGTACAGGGTCATCCCGTATACAGGTCCGTGTCTAGAGCAAAACCATAGGGATATCGGTAACCATAAATAATATGAAGTTGATTAAATTGGAGCAAAGTTGCACAATTTGCAGTTCAAGAATACGCTGTTTTAAAATTTTTAAAATTTTGAAAAATAAAAATTTCACTTTTTCCAGGCTTTTCCATTTATAGGTCCTGAAATATAACCGATGAGTTGTCTTAACGAAACACCCTGTATATACAACCTAAAACGCCTAGAACTGTCTCATTTTGACTCATTGCGCGGATATAGAAAGAGGTTAACGGTGAAGCACATCGACGAAAAAGGTTCTTTGAAAATGAAAGTAACGAATTTCTTCTTCGTGACAAAACTGAGAAGCGACCGCAGTTGCTGAATGGCGTGCGAAGAATGTATTGGTAAATTCACTTGTTGAGGTCGCACATTTGCGGAACAACTTAGCGAAGACGAGTTATCTGGGCTTTTACTTTACTTACGTATGCAGCATCGACCCCATTTCGCTCATTATATTCACGTACAAGGAAATAGCCGGGGCGTGTCCGTCAACTGCGTAAAAACCGAATTCTTTAATCGTTTCAGACGACCTTTTGTTGCCTCGCAATTCTAGTCCAATCGGCCGAAGATCACCGGCCCAGCAAAAAGAAGAAAGAAAAGCGGCAACTAGATTATTCACTGGCCCAACCCTATCCCGCGGCTCTTAACTTCAGGTCGGAAAGGCGGCTACCCACTGGACCCCAGCACCTGCCCCACTACCCTCCACCACAGTACTATCCAGGCCCACCCCGCCCATATCGCAAAGGTAGACCGCATTATCTTCCTGCACCTCCTTATGCTGTTCAAATGGAGCCTCTAATCCACTATTCTCAGCGCGATCCTCTTTACGATACTAACACTTTGTCCCCTGATACAGATGCCAGCCAAGACTTAAGCAACAACCATGTGAGTGATCCCGTTGACCGAGGAGGAAGTGGAGACACCATCTACATACCCCATAAACCCTTAATCAAAGTGGTGGAGAAACCTGTTTATATTAAAGAACCTGAACCAATCATTGAGATAATCATTAAAGAGTCTAATATCACATTACCGGCGCCTCCACCTGAAGCTCCGATTCTTCAAAAGAAGAAGAAGGAGGAGGTGCAGGTGTTCTATGTTAAATACAAAAAAAATCCTCATGGGCATGGCAAAGATGCAGTTATCTATGACAAGCCAATTCCCGCTATTTCTCCAGTTGTTAAAGATGATCCTGAGCCGGAGGAACAATGGAATGAACCTCCACCATCAAACTATGGGTCTTACATCAGTGATGTTACAGAACCTCCAAAACCTAGCACCACTTTGAGGACTATTATTAAACCCGACTCTGAAGTCTACCACAGCCCTGGTAATAGCATTAAGGTGACTTTCGGGAAGGAGGGTTTTGATTATGGGAAGAGATCCAGTAAACCTGAAGATTATCCAGGACCTCCACGGCAAGAAGAACAAATTCCAAGAGCAAGACAATTATCTTCCTTCTCAGACGTTTACTTTAAAAGACCTGCAAATAACTACTTCCCATCCAGTAGTAATGAATATAGAACAGAAGTTAGAGCACCTCAGCCATATCGACCATTTAACAATTTTCCACCACAACCATCATCTAACCAATTTAACAGTCGACCCCCTAACAGAGATTATAACAGTAGGCCACCACCATCATTCTTCCCGCCTCCACAAAACCCAAAATACCCCTTCCAAAGTCCGCCATACACAAAGCCATCAAATTCACCACAACCCAGTCATTCTGGAAATTCTCAGTCATCGCGAACTTCTTTCCCAAGTTTCTCTCATTCAATCGCTCATCCGCCGCCACCACATTTTCAGTCACAATCTAAACCAAGCTTCGCCTCAGCACCTCCTCCACGATTCCAATCGCAACCTCAATTCCATGACATTTCTCCTCCTAATCAGCGCAAACCTGTACCCTATACACCATTTGAGAGCATCCGCCCTGCACCACCCAGCTTCTCGCAACCATTGCCACTTCATGAGCCGCAACAACCATTTAACCAACCTCGCCCCACTCAACCAACCACTCATCATCAAACCCCTGCACAATCACATCCAGGACAAATCCAATTTAGACCAGAGACTCGATTCAATATTCAACAATCTGGGCAACCACCAAGTTTCTCTGAGGTGAACAACCAGTTCAAGGCTGTTGATCAACATCAACATCAACTTGATCAACAAGTATTCCACGAGCCACCAAGTCAACCCATTCACCAACCCAATCAGTACCAGGAGCATCAAGACAATCTCAGAACAGCTCCGAAGGTGATTCCTGCAGGAGGTGAGCTGCTACAAAGCCTCCCCAGGTTTGAGCAACATTTGGTTGTGGATCCCACCACGGGGCAGAATTTACCTATTAATGAAGCTGGAAAGCAAAATTTCAACATTCCTGTGCAAATACCACAGCAACAGCAGAAGGAGTTCAGTAGGGCCAACAAACAAGTGAAGCAGGTGGCTCAGAATCCTCCCTCTCCTCCTCAGTATGTACAGGACTTCAATCAGTATACAAACTTGCTCAACAGACAGCAGTTGGATAGATTTACAAGGCCAAGTA
Organism: Euwallacea similis; assembly: GCF_039881205.1. Taxonomy (NCBI): domain Eukaryota; kingdom Metazoa; phylum Arthropoda; class Insecta; order Coleoptera; family Curculionidae; genus Euwallacea; species Euwallacea similis. The sequence goes on along the minus strand of NC_089611.1, from coordinate 6,033,284 downwards.
GTGTTAGGTCAGTTTTTATAATATAAGGCACGCAGTGTTTCCATTAACTTATCATTATGTATTAGTACCTATTCCACGACGACTCAGCGTCCGATTACCACCACTGAGGAGCCTGAGAAGCCCTCAACCACAACTAAAGACCCAAAAATCCTGGAAGCTCAACTCCCAGATGAAGTTCCTGACGATTTACGCCAACAACTACTCTCTTCTGGAATATTAAATAACGCAGACATTTCGATCCTAGATTATGACAAAGTAGGGGACATCCCATTGTCAGCTTTGCCCCCAGAACAACTTGCCAACTTCTACGGAGCTGGTACATATATCCCCCTTTTTTTCAATTATACATTTACCCCAATGAAAAACGTTTTTAGGTGGGGCTCAACAAATTGCAGCGGCAGGCAGCGAGCCTCTTCCTCAAGTTGCAGCCTTAACTGCTAGAAGGGATGTGATTCCTAGTGCCCAGGACCAGGAAATGTCTGCAGAAGAGACGGAAATTAGTGAAGTTACTGTGAAGCCTAATGAAGGTGTAGAGATGAAGGTGGTGAAGTACAATCCTGAGACTGATAAGGGTCAGAAGGTGCAAGAAACATATATCAGCGATTCTGCGAAGCAGGTCGATCCTGTGGTGTTAAATGATAATTCCTACAATCGGTGGGTAGTAGTTTTCACATCTAAATAGTTTTTGCACTTATAGAACGTTTTTTTGCAGATATTTGCCTTTGAAGATCAATGGGACCCAATTCCCCATACCCGACGTCCCAGAGCTTAAAGGCAAACTCATCTCTAGCGTGGTGGTATTAGCCCCAATTACCTATGACTTCTCCTCCAACAGAAAAGCAAGAGAAGCAACTACTAGTGATGAAATCCAATTGATTCAGAATGAGCCTTTGAAAGAACTGCTGGCTAACCCCTCTGGAGAGAACTATAAGAAATTTCTGGAGAATGAGGGGAAGGCTAACGTTGCAAAGCAATCAGTAATTTTGCTTGTAGCTGGGTAGCAATTCCTTGATAAGATTTCGAGTTCGTTTATTTTATGTAGCCTTTTTAGAAGCAAGGAAAGCAGTGGACAAGACAAGGAAATTTACATGTATGACATAGCTTCAAAAACTGTGAGCAAACTTGATGGAGAACTGTCTTCTGCCTTTGTAGATGCAGCTGAGGCCAACTCATCGGATAGTGCAGCATCCCAAGAGAGTGGTAAGGAAAGTTCACTCGAAATTAAAAAATAATTATTAGGTATGAATTTTTTATAAGATAAAATTGAATCACAAAAGGAAGCCTCCAGCCAATCGTCAAGCCATCAAACTTCAAGGATTAGTTAGCTATTTTTCCCATAGATGGCGTTTGTATCTGTAAATTTCATTGAGGAAAATCATTATATTTGACTCAAGATTTATCTGAACTCTTGGTAAAACCATTTTAATGCCATTTTACCAGTAGATCTAGAGTAAAATATTATTAGCACCTATTTGGTTGTGTGGTGGGTATACGGGACGTATTTGCATTGTTTAGGCATGAAGAAATGGTGAAATTTTCTTCTCCTCTAGGGTGCTAAACTCCTCATTATCAAACTAGCTCATATACTCGTAAGTCTAAAGGTCATTTTTCGGGGGTAAATATTGTTCATTTATCCCTTAAGAACATAATTTATTACGGTGTCATATTCAAAAACATTTTGATACTGTAGGGTGACTGCTATTAATTCTTATGTAATATTTGTGTAAATATTGAAGTGTAATATTTTTATACAATAAACCGTAGACGAATATATGTATGTCATATATATGTCCATCTTTACCTTATAGCTTAAGCTGAAGCATTTAAACACACTCCCGAATTAGTACCTGTCTAGTCATTTTCAACCAACTCAACCTTTTTCTTCCCAAATCTCAAAAACTGACCATGTACAAAAGGTTCTGAGAGGAAACCTCATGCAATAGCCTGCAGACAGTACTTAATCATGGACTATATAATCATATCTGACTATAAGTATGTAATACATGGCCATTTATAATATATAGAGAATAGGTCAACAAAGTTTAGTTTCATTCATAACGTGCTAATGCAAAAATTATTATATGTAAAACACAACATGAAGACTCAGGGATAAAGTCACTTCAATTCAAAATTCAGTGACATTTTTATTATTATCTTGTAGGGTCTTATGGTCTGTAGTACTATAGCTCTCTTTTACTAGCCAAGTTATATCAACAAATGAAACAAGTATGGATTTTACCCAACTATGACTCACCTGACGGTGTCGCAAAAAACATACTGTATGTCTCATAAAGCGTTACTTAAGTGATTGCTGCTAGAAATTGTTGTTGCGACACCATCTAGAGTTTCATCTTTAATCGGTAATTCAAACGTTTGTTCGAGCTTCTTCACTTACCCGACTTTGTTAAAGAATTCATAAAAAACAATTTCGTTCGGATTACACCCGAGTAATTTATATATCAATGTTGAGCTTATTTAATCCTAGTCGCTTACTTTATTTCCATAAAACTATTATGAAATCGGCTTTAGCGCAGCTATTTAGTCCTAACCTCTTTATCTAGTCCTAAGCAACCAAACAATTCACATTCCTGGATTCTTTCTGTGATAATCTTTTTCCACAAGCGAAAAAGAGACAAAACGTGTTTCACGAAGTGAAAATTATAATGAAACTATTGACAAAGTCACATTGACGTTTTGGTTGTCGTTGTCATTCATTTTGCAAACAACAAAAACGAGAATTTGGATGTACCCAAAAAGTGTTTAATTTATTAGTTTTTAAATGGTTTCAATGGAAAAATGGCAGTGATGGAGGGTTCCCTGAGTAAATGGACGAATGTGATGAAAGGATGGCAGTACCGATGGTTCGTCCTGGATGATAACTCCGGACTTCTGTCATACTACACAGTAAGTAGTTGCCTCTGTTTGATATGTAATTAGCACTGCAAACAAGGGCGTTTAGTGTTGTATTTCTAATAAATTGGCCTATTTTTTCATCTCAGATTTAATGGTAAATAGTGAGAATTAATTTCAAGGCCCACAATGTTTGTTAGTTCTTACCTCTGTAAGGCTGCTTAAAACCAGACCAGACTCGATACTAATCATACACATTGCTAATTCTAAGCAGCTTTCTCCTTTTGATAAGTTCTTATCTCATTTAAAGGGCATACTATAAAAGAGGGATTTCCAGTTATTTTCCCAGACATATAAATATTCAATGCTTCTCTTGTCTCAAAAGTAATTGATTACTTGATGAAGTACCATAGTTTAGGTGACCATCTATGATTTAAATAAGCCTATAGATGAAGTGTGAGGGCTTCTGCTTGCTTTTTTTTATTTGTTTTAGTGTGACTTTCATATTCCTATAAATTCAAATATCAATTGTAGCTTTTATTTGGGTTGGTAATTTATTTTACAAATTTGTATCCAAAAGTCTCTTATTATGAAAGCAATAGAGATCACTATCTCTGAATGTTGATTTTCAGATTGATTCCCTTGTAAAATATAAATTTATAAGTAATTAAGGTTTTTTTAACTAATTAATTAATTGCTTTTTTTTAATATTTATGTATTGTATATTTACCTACTTAAGTAGGTAAGGTATCTTGGTAGGTGAAAACCTGATTATTTGTGGGAATATCTAGATTTGAATTTTTACTAAAACATTATTAGAGCACTTTTTTACATAAAATGCACTAACTGACAAAATATATCTATCATTGTGTCTTTATTTTAATCTATCTAAATAAATCTTTCTCATTAATATGTATATTTAGGTGTTGGTTTCATTATCATCTCAAAAACCAAAATCTTCCTCAAAATGTTTTAAATCTTTTCATTCACCTACATTGAGCCATTCTTTAACAAACATATGTCCAATTCTCTATATCCTACGTTTTGTATTATATAACTTGTACTATTTTTAATTAGCAGTCGGTAAAAAAATTTCAACTGATAGATCTGTCTCTCCCACTGTCACAGCCATAAACAACCGTTTTGTGTTTAAAGTTTAATTCAATGACCTTCATACTTGAATCTAATTTGTGAGAAACAAAACAATTAATTTCCTTATAAAATGTGTATTTTTGTACTAGTGTTTTTGTATAGATCTGTTTGGAACCTTGTGTAGTGTACCCTAAACTTAAATTACATGGTAATAATACATAGTGTGAACTTTTGTCAATACAAGAGAAGTGTTGAGTTTTACTTGAACTTTATTTTTTCTCAAATATTCGGGAAGGGATTGTTTTTATTAATACAGTACATGTGATAAATCCTTGGCCATTCCATGGCAAATTGGAGAGACACATTGCCGACGTATTTCCTGGTTACACCAAACCAAACCAACACTCATAACGTTTTTGAGAGATATTAAGCAAAGCAACACAAAAGATATTCTGCCAAAAAAATATTCATGAGCTCATCACAGTTGGGAAGTACCCATTCTTCCAATACTTCTGTTTTCTATTTAAAAAAAAAAACAGTTTACTATTAGTATGGTATATTTCTAATAAATATATAGTGGAAAAATTGATACTAACTAAATAAAATATTTATTTTCCACAAGAAATACGTCAAATTTGGAATTTTTATCTGTACAAGTGCTAAACATTTCCAGCAGTTGTACTTAAGTATCTACAAAAATGACTTTACAGTCGTTACGTTAAAAAATACGTAAATTTTTTAATTCATTTTTTGCTTAATTTTTTCCAGTTACTATGTAGTAATTATGATCATCTAGTTATTTTCTCCAGAAATAGGAGGACGCACACACGAATAATCGTAAAATTAACTTTTCATTCAAATAAAAATTTCGGCATCGGTTCAAAACTTTGCAAGTCATTCAATTAAGTTGACGCATGAAAATACAATTGCGCTTCTGACGTAAAGAACAAGAGACATAGAAATGTCGTTTTTATTTGTTTATACTCGGACTGTACACAAAATTGCGAATTTGTATGTATATAAAAAAACAACTAAGCGAAGGTACATGGCGTCTCATGTAAGCGAACCACTGGATTTTGTTACTTTGTGCTGTGATTTTATTAAATAGTATTTAACAACAGAATTTTATGTCCGAACTGGTATCACTTGCAACCTGAACTCTATAATAACCGAAATACGTCCCTGAAAATGTTTCATAAAACCTTGTATATTAAAACAAACTAAATTAGTGATGAAACAATCATGCCCTAAAATTTCACTTGGAATTCGCACCTAAGAATGTGCAATCAAATTTGATCTATCTATTACAGTTTTACCTCGGCCCCATAAATCCAACGAACCGCCTTGTATGTACAGTGTGTTCGGATTTGGAATGTTTTGATAAGAAAATCCCATTTCCCGGCTAGATAGGGAAAAACTAGCATACATGTCAAGAGTTCGATTTTTAAGAAAATATTAATGGCGGAAACCGCATTTCGATATCTTTAACCTACGTCGCTAGAGGATGTTTTTCAAATTTCGGCCATTTTCAAAATTCCTCATAACTTTTTTGTTTAGGACAATATTGCAGTAAAATAAACACATTCTTAAGGCACTTTTTCGATGTGACTCCAGTGACGCGCTTAGTTTTTTGCTACAGTGTACCGTTTTGTCAAAAACTGACGTAACTTTTTTATTTTAAATGAAAATCACACTATATACTAGAATTGTACTTTTTCTGTTTCGTTCAGACAGTCAAAACTAAGGTGGTCATAATAATAGGATCAGTGTATTAAAAGATCGCTATTTTTTTTATAAGTTTCATAATTCTCCGTTCAATAGGATAACAATTGAAACGTAGGCCTAATTAATATTTTCGAAGTATTTTGATGCATTTTAATAATTAATAAACAAACAGATGGGGCATGAAAATCACTGTTCTTTAGCTGAAAGAATTAAAATACGAACACTCAGAAGTGAAGGCAATTCCCTTCGTGAAATTTCTCGAAAAGTAGGAAAATTGAAAACCTTGGTAATAAATGCCCTAAAATGTGAAGAACGACAGAAAAATCGCAGTCGTAAAAGAAAAATAACGGTTCTAACTGATTGTTAAATAAAGCGATAATCCCAAAAAAATCCCTTTCTAACATCTAAATAATTTCAGATGAACCTTAAATTGAAAATAAGTTCTAGAATTATCCAAAGGCGGTTATAGAAAGTTCATTTACATAGTCAAGTAACTCCAAAGGTGCCGCTGCTATCAAAAACAAACAAATTAAAAAGAATATAATTTGCCAAGAATCATCTTCGCTTTGAAAACGAAGATGATAACATAAAAATGTGGAGAAATGTTTTTTGGACGAAACGAAAAAAAGGAATACCTTAAAATAATTAAAGATATTATGCTGCCACGCGCTTCGGAAGGAATGTCATTAATTTGGAAATAACAATAGGATAATGATTCGAAACATATGGCTAGGCGAATTAAACAATTTTTTTCACAATGAATTAATTCTGGTTACGCCATGGCCTCAAAATCGCCCGATCTGAACCCTATCGAAAATCTTTGGGTGCACCTTGTAGTTATCGTGAGGGGTCATCAAATAAAAAAAAAATTATGGTCCACACTTCAAAGAGAATGGGGATCAATTCCTATTGAGCTCAGCCAGCGCTTAATAAGATCAATGCCTAAAAGATTAAAAACAGTGATTGCCCAAAAAGGCGTTAAGCAATATTCGGTTGCTAGTTTCGTTACTTTTTTCTTTTTTTTTTTGATAATGTTTCAACGGTCCTATTTTTATGACCACATTTATTTTCTGTTCATTGTTTCTATTGAAGAGTTTTATTTATTGTTCAGTAAATTATCTTTTTGTAGATTGTTTTCTCTATTATTAAAGTGTTATAATTTTTTGTCTTTTTATTGATAGTAATAAAAAACTGAAATTTTTGGAGTGGTTTTATTTCTATGGCCACCACTGTACATCGCGTTGTACAGAAATATTATAGAAATTTAAGTTTTAATTTTATTTAACTTTCACATTTATTTGACTGCTTTAAATGGTCTGAAATATTTTAACCACAGTTCAGATCTTATTAGAAATAAAGATCTATAAATTTAACTAAAGAAAAAATCTAATTAATCACTCGATATTAAGTTAAAAAAGCTTTTTTCATACACTATCTTTCTCTTAATTATATTATTACGTTGCTTTTATTTTGCTATAACTAGCTTTATAAAAGTCATAAAACATTTTATATACTAATATAACATTTGGAATAAATCCAGCAATAAACCATCTTGGGCTCCGGCATCCTGGTTGTAGATTGAGTAAAGCATGGATTAGCATTATAGTGAATTGTATCTAAATTAAAATTTTCCTTACGCCTCAAAACTCCATTGAGTTCCATGTTTCTTACCATTTGCGCTATGGTTAACTTTGGCTTCCACGGAGTCAGCTTCTTTTGCCATTTTGGTCCCAAAGAGGATAAGAGGTAGTATGTGTACATTAAAATGTGAATAAAACAGTTTAGCATTAATGGGACTGAAGCGGTGGCACCTAAAACATCAGTATTTACCATTATATCGTTATTACTTGTCGTTTACATAATATGTTAATTACCTCCAACATATTTGCAAGCAATCCAAGACATCATGAATGTGGTTGAGTGGTGGTAAACATGTAGGGTAGTAATTTGGTTTGTCTTCTTGCGGAGATTGAAAAATATCGTCTCAATTAGCTCCGTCATTTTCAAAAAATAAACCCAGTGAAAGCATTTGAGTAGGGACAGAGATTCGGGTTTAGAAGAAAAGTTCATAGGCTCACAGCTGAAGCTATATAATCCCTGTATCCACCCAGTTTGTATCGCCCATTGCAGAATGTAGACACACATTATTATTTGATAAATATTATAAATCTTAATTATAGTGTTGAGTTTGTATGGTTTTCGGTTTTTCATGTAGACAGGCAGAATGCCATAGATTAGAGTGAAGTAAATGAGAACTATGTACACTGTAGGCCATGGGCTTGACATCAGCAACCAACCAGACACTCTCTTGTCTAGATTAAAGCATAAAAACTATATAATACAATAAAGAAATGTCACCATACGTACCTGCATTTTCCAACATTTGATCCATAGTAAGATTCGCTATTCCTAACATTTTGACGGTAAAACCGAAATACTTACAAAAACTGACTGAGTGAGCTGAAACCTAATTTGTTTTCATATCTAGGGCCAAAGGATTTAGAAAGTTGTCATAAGCAGTCACACACTACTAAATCAGTACAATATGTCGATTCTAATTTATTGAGGAGCAATATGTAAATATCTGTTGAACATTGGTATGCGTTGCATGAATTACACAAAAAATAGTATTAATATGCCGTATGATAATTCATAGTAAAGGGTTCAATTTGGGTTCACGTGTCTGTGGGTGAAACGTCATCAGAAGAGTAATGAATAAATAATGCTGTTTTGTTCAAGATTTTTGCATAAACGATAATCTTGAAAAATTGTCTTCATAGTTACAAATCGTCCTACTTAAAAAATCATAAGATAAAAAATAAAACGTTTTAAAGCCCGTTTTTTTTTTTCAAGACTTTAAGAGTTTAGTAATACTCAGAACACCGTTAAAGGGTCTTTTTATCTTCGTGTCTTTTAATGCATTCTTTAGTTCTTGTAAGTTCTGGCATATTTCTCTTGTGTCTTTTTCAATTTTCCAATAATTGTGCGGTATCTCTTTTCAATAGTTTTTTGTGTGTGAGATTCACCTCTTGCACAACTATATGTAGGCAACCAAGTGTTTTTCATGCTTATTGAATAAGAGATCGCACTTTAATTTTTATTATGTAAAATATATACTCTTTCTGTTATATTGTTTCTGTAATATTGTGCGTGACACGTTGTTCCTATAGAAAAATACATGAACCATCTACGTCAAACGTATAGAATTTAGATAATAATAATATATGAATTTCATTAAAAGTATTGGAAATAAACTTTTTTGTATCACAATTTGAATACAAATAATAGAAGTGTTTGAATGGAAAAATGCCTCATTCCATCACTAGAATTCTCACAAAGAAAGGTAATGCTTTTTTCCTAAACCTCACCTTGAAAAAACTTGTTCTACTTTGATCCATGTTTAGGTTCCTTTCATCGTATTGCCCTTTACCCACTATATTTTGAGCATAATTTCAAAACATGTTCGACAATAATTCAAGTATTATTATCTGTGTAAATAGGCATATGAGACCCAAATTGACATGGCAAAACTATAGAGCGTTATTTTTATTATGTTTTTGTTTAAAAATTAAAGCAATCACCCTTTTTTAGATACTTTAACTGACGTCATTCGAACGTGGCTCGTTCCTCGTTTTGTCTTTATTCATGTAAATTACTCGTTTTTTCCTTAATATTGTTTTATTATATATAGTAGGAATATAGTTCAATTCCAATAAATCTTAGCTGCAGTTAGAAAGACTATTGGTTATTTTTTGCACGAAAACAATGTGTCCAAGACTACCCATTCAGGGGGTCCGAATATATATATGTCGGAGATTTATTAGTTCTTAAGTTCTGCAAATCTAACATTAGAAGAGACAATAAGATAAAGGGCAGGCTGACAGCCTTCTTAAGAAAAAGCATTGTCGAGCGAGGTCACTAATACCACGATGCTCCTAAGTGGCCATGTGTACTAATTATTTGGGTGACACTAAACTATTGGTCCCTTTGTAATGGGGACTAGCAGGTATTTTCCCATGGTTCTGAAAGACTCACCAGAACTGGGAAAGTTAAGACAACAGGGAAAAACAAAGTTGATAGATTGAAAAGCAGAAGAACGGTCGTAGGGTAGTGAATTCGCTAGTCTGTCTTTTCATTCTTTGGCTATTAAAAAGATACCTTTCCTCAAACATGGAAAACGCATCAAACACTATTCCGACATACAGATGCGAGCAAAAAAATAGCGTCACTTACTTTTCGTTCATTTGTTTAATAATTAGGAAAAACTCAAGTAAGGTAAGGAAGTTTTGACGTTTGAATTAGCTCCAGGTAGGTTTCTAAGTATATCCATAGAAGTTTTCATCCTTATAAAAGCTTTGAGTAATTTATAAATTAAATATTTCGGTTGAACTGTTTTTTTTGCTGTAAAACACTCTTGAAGTTTGTAAAGTGAATTTTGTCGAAATTTTTGAAATTTTCTTAACATTTTTTTGGTAAGTACTCTACTATTCTTTGAACTAATATTCGGTACTTAATAGTGTAATTTTCTTAGTATCTATTATAAAAAATGGGTCGTGGCAAGCATTGTACGCCTTCATAAAGAAAGTTCATTCGAAAGTTGAAAAACGAAGGATATTCGTTAAAAGCAATTTCCAAAATTATTGGATGTTCTTTAAAAATGGTTCAAAATGCAATGAAGGACCTTCCGGAACAAGAAAATAGAGGAAGGCCGAGGAAAACCACCCCAAACGCAGATCGAATCATAATTAGTACATCGAAGCGGAATCCATTTATGAGTGCTCAAGGAATTCTTACAGAAATAAATTTGAATGTGAGCGTGTGGACAGTTCGCAAAAGGTTACGCGAACAAAATTTAGTTGCTAGAAGCCCGCGTTAAGTGCCCTTGTTAAAAAAAAATCATTTAAAAAACAGAATAAAATTTGCTCGAGATCACCTAAAATGGACTGGGAAAGAAGATCAGAAAAAATGGCGCAACATACTGTGGAGCCATGAAAGTAAAATTATGCTTTATTCTTCAGACCATTCTGGACTAGTTAGGAGGCCCCCAGGTACTGCCTACGACCCTAAGTACACGAAAAAGACAATTAAGCATGGAGGTGGAAACATTAAGATCTGGGGATGTTTTTCGTGGAATGGTGTTGGCCCCCTTGTGAAAATCGATGGGATTTTAACAAAAGAGTTATATTTGGGAATTATGGTGGACCACATGCTTCCGTATGCTGAGGACAATATGCCTATTCGATGGGTTTATCAACAGGACAACGATCCTAAGCATACAGCGAAGATTGTCAAAAACTGGTTCACCGAAAGTTCCATCAATGTTATGAGTTGACCCGCACAATCCCCAGATCTGAATCCAATCGAAAACCTTTGGCAATACCTTAAACAGCAGATTAAGGCCCGAAAACCGACAAATTTAAAAGATTTGTGGGCCATCACTCAAGAAGAATGGTATCGGATTCCTATAGAGTACTGTCAACGACTGATCGCCTCCATGCCTAATCGTTGTCAAGCAGTTTTAAATGCAAAAGGGCATACAATCAAATATTGAATGTACATTTTTATAAATACATTAAAAAAACGTAGAATTATTTATTGTAAATTTAATTATTTAAAGTATGAAGTAGAGAACCTTAATTTCCAAATAAAGCAGTTTTTGTGTTTTCTTCTAACTTTCCTTAATATTTTCTTTAATATACGACAGATCGACGTCAAATTACTTGTAGATAGTTCTTAAAAGTGTTCAAAGAACGTGTTGTATTTATAATTTCAATCATCTCAACTGGGAGAAAAATATTCTACTTGAAGCTGCAAGCGCATAGGTGACGCTATTTTTTTGCTCGCATCTGTATCTATACATATCTAGTCCATAGTTTGGCGAGTAATTTTATACATTATTGAATTGTTATTGAAATGTGCATGTAGAGAAAACTAAAAAATTTTCAAAAAATCCACTTTACTCTTCCGCCACGTTCTTTTTTTATACAGATGAATTTTTTCCAGTCAAAAGAGAAAATGATGCGCGGTGTCAGACGAGGCTGCGTCAGATTAAAAGGGGCGGTCATAGGCATTGACGACGAAGATGACAGTACCTTTACCATCACTGTAGACCACAAAACTTTCCACTTCCAAGCCAGGGATGCCGAGGAACGCCACAAATGGGTGCATGCTTTAGAGGACACCATTATTAGGCACGCTAGTAGGGTAAGTCAGTACCTACCTAATTTATATCACAGCCCAATAAATCAGTCTTCTTTTAGCCTCTGTTTTATCTAGACATATAACTTTCATATTTCAGACAAGATACGACACGTATCACGTGTCTCCGACCATAAAAGACTTTGATAATAAAGTTTCGGAGGCTGACGCGTATCTACAGCTTATGATTGAGGAAACTAAGGTAATGTCTTCGTTTCAGTGCCAAACTATATCCCCAATGGTAATTTTTTTTTACAGAAATTAGAAGATAGGATAGAAATTTTAACCGAGCCGGAAGAGAAGGTGAAGTGTCAGATTATTTTAGAGCATGCAAATGTGAGTGGTTTTCTTGCCAAAAAATTTAGTTAAAAGTAAATGAAGTATATTTTATATGTATATATTCTAGGTGATGCTGGATAACATAAAACATTCTATAGTGCTACTTCAAATAGCCAAGGTATGTACTTTTACTATTATATCTAAATTTCGATTTATTTGTGTTTTTCAGTATTTTAAAATTTGTCTCATAAATTGACAGGTTTTCCTCAAATTGTGTAAACAATTTTTTATGGGCGTTCACGTAGAAAAAACTATAAATACTATTTATTATGGTTAGTCACCATAACTATGGCTTTAGTATCGCCACAACAAATAAGTTTTATTATTTGCGGAAATGTGCTTTGTTTAAGTGAATTTTTATATATTCCTTGAAGAATAATGGTTTTATGGGGAATCTTCGAAATTTACTATAAATATTTTTACTTTTAGATATAGAGAGATGCCTATTAAAACTTGAAGAAATACTTTTTTGGGGTAATGTCAAAAGTTTTTTAATTTAATTTTGTTGAAATGATTCACTGGATAATAACTATTTTTCAAATCCAAAAAAGGGATCTATGTCACATAATACATGAAAATTATTAGACTGTAAAACTATATGAGGCTCAGTATTTATAGTAAATTCAGGCTTATAGGCACTTGCATCAATAAGCTTGACAAATGTTTATCCCATTTATTGATTTGTCATATAATTTTTGACAATAATTCGAAGTTGGAAATAAATTCAGCTGGAGTATAATTATTGAAACAATCTTAAAGTTACCCACCTGGCCCCTCTTTTCCAGTAAATATTATTATCGATGGATTTTTTTTCAGAACACAGCTCATCCGGTAAATGGAGTATACAATCCGAGACCTGGAACGTCCAGCAGCATAACATCCATTCATGATGGTAAGTTTGATTCAAAGGTATAGACTGAAGGGAGGTGGTAGACTACAATTCTGTTATATAAAATTTCGACAAGAAAAAGTTACTCTCACTGTTTGAAACATAAGAAATTTATAACGGATGATCATTAAAAAAACCTAAAATAGGCGTTAATATATTAGCGACATGTCTTCGATATATATTAATTGTTTAACTACAATATTATCGATATCAGATGTGTGATGGTAAGTAGTAAATGGCTTAATGAACACCCTGTGTGTACCGTCCCCCGTCTTTTTAAATAATCACCTTTTACAACATCCTAATTTATCTTATGCAGTATTAAAATCCCATTAAAAGAATATTCTATTTTTCCCCTTTAACTGCCAACATTTTCAGTTTATGTTGTTTTACCGCGTAATCCACACGAATTACATCAACGAAAACGTGCTTCTTTCTTTAAATTGCCTTTAATAAGGAGGTTAATTTTGTTATTGCTTTAATTAGCTTTTGTTTGGGTCCATACACACTATTCGCTGAGGGGCTACGTTAAAGCATATGTCAGCTTAAATAAAATTATTTATTAAAGTACATTTGTTGAACTCTTAAGGTCGCTCTGGCATGGTTTGTTATAGAAAATATTATTGGTTTTATCAGTATTTAGTGATTAAATCGAAGGAGTAATTTATTACAGTAATTGTTGGTAACTATAGGGTTATTGTCATTCAACAGGCTATGAGACATTAGCGTTGTTAAGAAGAGTAAGAGCTTTAAATTCCAGCTTCCTTTATAAAGTTTGATTTTTAGATGCGGTTCCAGTACAAGCAGTTATTCAACAGGGTATAGAACTTGGGTCGGAATGCATCGAAAATGGCCGAAGAGCTCTTAGAACATTGTGTGAGTTGATTTATGCTTTTTTTTTTCTATGTAAAACTATGTTCCGAAGTCTAATGTCGTAAATTAAATTAAATTCTAATATTAATATTCAAATAATTGTGGTCAACAATAAAGTAATCATAGTACAATAAAATGATCTTTAGTCTATTTAATCTGCCTCATTGAATGCAAATTTGAATGAAAGTGAAGTTTATCTCTTATTTAGTTCTAATAATTAATAGATAATATTACGTGAATAATGCAAATCCGACACAATTAAGTTGCTAAAAAATCAAAGGAAATAAAAGGAATTTTAAAAAACCTTGAAAAAGTAAGGTATTTTAATGTTTGAAATTCATATTCTGCTGTGGAAACTAGACTGGAGTTCCAGTTTAGCCTCAATCTATCCAAATAGGACTAGAATTGTCATAAATTGAAAAATGTTCTCCATTTTCTCTCTCACTGTTACTGTTATAACTATAAATGGTCAAAAATATTATGAAAATTCTGTACTTTTGTACTTAAATTAATGAATTCTCTATTAGAAATTACTCAAAATACATCATTTAACAATTTGCAAACGATATCATTTTAATCGTTATCGTGAGAAGTCTGTGATATCTTTCTAGAAAGGTTTCTCTCTTTCTTTTTTAGCTACGGCAACCGCCTTAGTAGTACCTGATATGTCATACTCAAGTTCGGAAGGAGAAGAAGACTTTTTCGACGCCAACGACGACCCATTTGCTGGGAGCCAAATACCTTCCCCCACGTAAGTCTTTCATTGTTTTAGTCACTTTCATTTAGAAAATTTTCTATTGTGAACTCCAGAAATGAATACGATTTCCAGTGGCCAAAATGCAAAGGAAAGAAAATCACCTTTCCAATTGTGTAAAATTATACAAAATGCTTTACAGGGCCCAAAGACGTCGAGAATTTAACCAAATAAACGGCTATTTCTAATCGATTGGTTTGGATCTTATATTAACTCTTGAAACCTTAGATGATTAAATTAAGAACCCCAGAAACGCAAATTAAAATAATAAAGAACCTTTGTATCTCGGAAACTTAACGAGTTATTAGAATTCTTTTTGCATCGACTTATAAATCGTTATGAGATGATAAATTTTATATATCTTTTGACCCATATTATTATATAGATCTAAGATGCATCGAAGATTAAAAATGGGTAAATGTCAAGAAGTAGGTAGCTCTAGCTGTATTTTACTCTTATGAAAAATCTCAAGCTCAATTTAAGCTATTTCTCACTGAAAATAGATCTTCTCTTTAATTAAGCCATTTTTTAGAAACTTTACTGTTACATACCAACTCAAGAAAGAGTAGAAAAAGCAAACATTCGCAAATTCCTTTGCATTCCAATATCCACATTGATCACGAATTAACAAATAGAATTAATTAGTCCGGACGGGAGATCCGCCCCTGACCTCTGACCGGGAGCAATGCGCCGTCACCCCCAGCTCTCCAGCAGGCGTCGCGACATAATGCGTCGCCCTAACCCCAAAAAAGCCAGGCATATGATTCGATAAATCGCTCAAGCACTAACGCACAGTGTCGATTGCAGAAGAAAACCCCGTAATTACTTTCAAGCATTGCGGGTAAAAGCGAAAACACTCACATCTAACTGTTATTTTAATCATATGCTATAATTGTTTTTTAGTGGTGGGGTTGAAAAGGACTTTTGTGGCACATTTGTGGGTGATATTAATATTTAACGTGAGATTTCATCTTATCAATATTCGTGAATTTAGCAGTTATTATCCACCATTTTGACCAGATTTTGACTACATTAACAGTGCTTTCGCAATTGTTCGTCGTAAAGTTATATTGAACTACGATAGTATCAGAATACTTAGAGTTATTACACCTCATGCATTATGTTACTAGACCACCACGATTATTGTTTCTAATTCCATCGCTAGAAAAATTAAATTTTAACAGAGATTCCAAAGCTTATATAACTTGTTTACTGCCCGGTAAACTCACACAAGCCTTCATCCGCCTATACAAACATTTGCAATAAAAAATTACTTTGGTCAATAATAGTGAGTTCAATCAATCTTCGTTAATGAAAGTGCTGTTATCCATGACGAAAGCAATATGATGCGCCTTTTGAATAGCAAGCTGACGTTTCGACGTCGAAGGTAATTGAGCTTTCAAATTTCCCTTCAGTTTGTTTATTTGAGATTGCCTGCAATTTTAATTTATTGATTTGCACTTACCTGACAATATTTCTACACTTAGACCTAAAATATTAATATACAGGTAAAATTGACAGGTGAATAATTTCATAATGTATGCATAACTTCATTTGCTTGGTAAATTCCTTGTAAATTTGTCTGTCTCAATAATTTGGGCTTTAACAACATTAGAAGTTCTCAAAATAATCCATTATTATTAGATGTATATTGATATATAGAATGTTGCCTTTCAAATAAAGTTTTGTTCCAAGAATTTTAACGTGAATAACCTATTGCATGATTCAGGTTGATTAATGCTTTCCCTGTCAATTTCTTTTACAGCAGTTTGCGCTCTTTCGATAATGAAGGTCAAACACAATTGTCCAAGCCTAATCCGCCCGCAATGGTCAATACAGCCCAAAGAACACCTTCCGTCCGGAAAGGCAGCGATAATTCGGCGAGGAGTGGAAATCAGGAAAATCTGGATTATGATGGTGAGAACTTTTCAGTTATGTTAAATCTTTGAATGTAATGCGGTTGGATTTTCAACTTTATATCTAAGGTTTGATTATTATATATTATTATCTTTTTCTAAAGCATTATATGAAGATGAGGACGAGCTTGATGTAGAAATGGAGAGCCATGGATCCGTCATTAGACACCTCCTTTCCCAAGTGAAAATTGGGATGGACCTAACTAAAGTAGTACTGCCGACGTTTATTTTAGAAAGGCGGTCTCTCTTGGAGATGTACGCAGATTATTTCGCACATCCGGATTTATTCACATGGTAAATAAGAGATATGATCATTTAGACCACATATTATTGAGGACCAGTAATAGACTGCTTTCTAAATGCTCCAAGCAAGTTGCACTTAGAATGCAAATTACATTTTCTGTCTTTCTATAAGTTTTTCGTTTTAGTGTCCCTGATTTGAAAGATCCAAGAGATCGAATGGTGCAGGTGGTGAAATGGTACTTATCATCCTATCATGCTGGCCGTAAAAGTTCCGTAGCCAAGAAACCGTACAACCCCATTTTGGGGGAAGTTTTTCGATGCCATTGGGACATTGCTGATGATAGTGTTGGTCTGAATGGAACCGAAACTGTTTCGGATGGTCCGGTACCCTGGTGCAAACGAAACCAACTGACCTTTGTTGCCGAACAAGTGTCGCATCACCCTCCTAGTAAGTGATCGTTGCTTACAGAAATATTTATTGTGAGCTCTACCTATTGTTTTGGCATATTTTCTATTGGTTTTTATTCTATCAATTTTTCTTTCAGTATCTGCATTTTATGCCGAATGCGTGAAAAAGCGGATAAGTTTCAATGCTCATGTATATACGAAGTCTAAGTTCCTCGGTCTTTCCGTTTGTGTCTACAATATAGGTCAAGGGATCGTTTCTGTATGTTAAATTTACTCCAACTTCCTTAATTTTTACCGCTAAAATCCCTTTAGGTGCTTGACTACAACGAAGAATACGTGGTAACATTTCCCAACGGGTACGGAAGGTCGATCCTGACGACGCCTTGGATCGAATTGGGCGGAACTGTGACTATACATTCCCCACAAACGGGTTATCATTGTGATATAGAGTTTCTTACGAAGCCTTTTTATGGAAACAAGAAACATAAGGTTACGGCTGATGTATATGGGCCTGACGAAAAAAAGCCGTTTCTGATTATAAGCGGTGAATGGAATGGTGTTATGGAAGCCAAATGGGTGGATAAGGTAAGGAAATAATTTTAATATTATCGAATGCAGAATTACCACAAACATGCATAATTACCGCATATTAGTATTAGGAATAATGGTGAGTTTCATACAAATCTGGTCCTAGGTTGACCTAAGATTCTTAATTAAAAAAAAAAGGAAAATATAAGAGTTCAAATTTGAATTTTCAATCATTCAAAGTTCGTTTTTCAACTTTTCAATTCAAAGCTTAGAAATTTCTCATCTATTTTAGGTTGAACCCGAACTATTTATTGACGTAAACGCGCTGAACATAGTGAAGAAACAAGTCAGACCTATCAGTCAACAAGATGACAACGAATCTAGAAAACTATGGAAGGAAGTAACTGCTGGATTAAGGTTTAACGAAATCGACAAAGCTACTAATGCCAAACAGACGTTGGAGCAAAAGCAGAGAGACGAGGCTAAGGAGAGGAAAGAGAGTGGAAAAGACTGGCAAACGAAAGTAAGTTCTCATAGCAAAAAATGCATGCTCATTCATTAAAAACAATTATTCGTAGCTGTTTAAAAAATGCGGAGAAGACCAATGGTTCTACATAAAGCCATTGAAACAGCGCATTACCGTGCATGCAACGAACGCCACGTGAAAACTTTAGTTTTAGAGATTTTCACACCTGACATCCCCCCAATTCGTCATGATTTAAATTTTCATGATCAATAAGTAAACTGTGATATAAGTCATGAAAATTTTATCTATTCCACTGAGGTAATAATCTAATTTAGAGGTTTTCTTTGCCGGAACACCACTGGACTTGGTGTTGTGAGAAAACTCTTCTCCAAGCATTCGTACTTCCCATATTTTTTATAATATTAAAGATACCTAATCGTGCTTTGGATAGATTACTAAGTGATCAATCTAATAATAATTATTAATGTAAGGTGTGTTAAAAGACACTGTAGAAGATTTATTGCCATATTATTAAATTATTTTAATATTGCAAATTAGACAGGTAAATATACAGGGTGCAATAGAATACCAGTTTACTTGCCTTGGCGTCACCAACCACTATTGAAAGATATGAGCCAGGTAATTTCAAGCAACAAAACTATTCTGTAGTAAGTAAACGAATATGTAGTTTTATTAAAAACATCATTTGTTTACTTACTACATCATTTTCCTTTACATGACATTCTAAGGCCTGTATTTATGGAACAAAGAATAATTTTGTCATCAATTAGACAAATAAATACTTATTAATCCTCCTGTATCTTACAGTTTATGCTAATAACTTGGGTTGTGGTTGAATTTCGGGAAGAGGACATTTGCAAACAAGAACTAATACTTATCCTACATTTTAAGCTGAACTTATAGTTTTTTTGTTATCTAACATTTTCTTTATTTGTATGTACTGTATATACACTTGATAGTATTAATAATGATTATTGTAATTACTGTTTTTTATGGGCATAAGCGCTGCCGGTCAGCATTTATACATATTTCCCTTGTTAATAAAACGTAAATTGTTTCATAATTTCCTCTATAGTTTCTTTTTAGTATTATCATTCGATTAAGAGAATTTAGTGTTTGCCGGATTTTAGTTATTGTAAAAACATGCCTGAAAGCTTCATCGTACAATCGGATATATTTAAATGTGACTTATTTCCCAGACAATGCCTTTAAATATATTATATTCACACATATCATTCATTGGTTTGTCTTATTTGTTAGATTTTTGACAAAATTATTTAGTTTTTGTACTTAAGATGAAGCTTAATAACTTGTTATAAACTGTTAAGAAATTGTGTAAATAAAATTGTCATGAATGTCAACGTTTTCAGAAACACCATGCACATACACTTATAATATACAAAATTGCTGTTACAATCGCAGTCGCAATATTAGAGCCGTATTAATGTTAACACTTAAACCATAACGCAGTGTTTTTTTTAAACCGTACATGTAATCAATGATAACATATTATTCAAAATTCAATCGCTGATTTTATCAGAAGTAAGCGAAGGTGGTTTCAAACTGTGATTAATAATATAATTGTAGTGGGCAAAATTCAATAGATTCTGCATGAGCATAAGCTGCATCTAAAATATCTTAAAAACCACCAGGCTGGAATTTTGATACCTTATACTACATATTTTTGAACTTAAATAAATAGTTTGGTGTATTTTTAGTTGCCTATATATCCTACATAATGTAGAGAAAGATGTATTGTCACTCCTTGTTTTTTCTTTCGTTTTTAACCTCAATTTGGAGATATTCGAATGCTTTGAACATAATTGCGGCTAATAGAAAACAGATTCTCGTCAGCAAAAGTCACAAAACAATAATAGGTATGGGGTTAACTCTATACCACTTCCCCCCTAGTGCTCCTTCCAGAGGAGCCTTGCTGGCGGCCAAAGCCCTGGGCCTTGACGTGGACGTGCAAATAGTGAATTTATTTAAAAAGGACCAACTCCAGGAGGACTTTCTTAAGGTACCCTAACTACAGTTCCCTTAATGAAACTCTAATACACATACTAATGCATAAATCATTGCTACAGATCAATCCACAACATACAGTACCTACACTCACTGATGGGGACTTTACGATTTGGGATAGTCACGCTATTGGGCCTTATTTGGCCACAGTCTATGGCAAAGACCAAAGTTTCTATCCCACTAATCCAAAGGAAAGAGCTGTTGTTGATCAGAGATTGTATTTTGATTGTGGAACTCTACATCCTCGAATTAGAGCAATTTTTGTAAGTATTTGACAGTTTCATTAGATATAGACAGCCTCTAACTGTTTCAAGGATAGCAATAGACACCCTGTATAACAAAGTCAACTCTCTCATAAAAGGTGGATTTGTGTTAGGACCCAAAAGAATCATTCTTGGCTCTAATTTTAAGAACCACTTATCTTCAAAATGCATTATAGTTCACTCAAATAAGTTGAAGCAACTTTGAAACATTGACATTATTTAAAAATGCTGAAAAACTTAAGACAAACCATCTTTTTTTGAGCAATTAATTCTTGTATTGTAGTACCCTATAATATATCTTGGGGAAGACCAAATCCTTGATGAGTTGAAACAGCCTTTAGAAGAAGCCTTAGGATTCTTAGATGTTTTCCTCGAAGGGAATAATTTTGTTGCAGGCGATAAATTAACAGTTGCAGATTGTTCCTTAGTGGCAACAGTGGCAAATCTTGTGGTAAGTTGTCGACTATAACATTGCTTTTATAGGCTAATGTTTTTTTCTAGGCTGTTGGTTGGAATATTAAGCCTTATGCCAACGTCAACAATTGGTTTGCCAGGTGTGCATTAACTATTCCTGGATATGTCGAAGTGAATCAGGCTGGTGCAGAAGAATATGGTAAAGTTGTCAAAAGTAAAATGGCGCCTGGCCAGCTGCATTAAAAAGAACAATATAAGTAAATTTTTAAAATGATTATAAAATATTTTCCATGTGGGAAGGCCAGAAGTAATAAGAAAATATGCATTTATTAAATAAATAAATAATTTTATTACCTACATTAGTCAATAAATTAATATAAATATAAAAAATGAGTGTTTCCCAGCACCAAATTATCACATTCCACATTTATTTTTCTTATACTAAATTATGTAAATGAATGGATATAAGCTACATTGATTAATGATCAAAACTATGTGCCTACTAAATAAAAAAATATAAATATTAAATAAATAGTGCTTTCTTAAAAGATAAAATTTAAAAATAGAAGACTTTGGCTTTGATCAACTTTCATTAATAACTAGTATGAATTTTGCAGATTTAAATTATTACACATTAAGTTATATCCGCAAAATTCTATGCGGAAGCATTACAACATTATCTCCCCTTACAAGTAGTTCACTTATTGGTCCTAGTTTGTTCCACAATATTTTCAGGTAACTCCTTCCCCGTGGTTTCGATAGGTAACAGTAAACAGGCAATGGCAGCCAAAAGAGCTGCTGCTGCGTATATTGAAGTAGCGAAAGATATCGACGTTTTTAATAGAACCTAGAAAGATGAAAATATGTCTTCAAAAATTAGCTATAAAACAAAAATATTCTCAAATCATAAAAATAGTCGTTATCAAATTTTCTAGTGAAAATGTACTAAAAACGACTAAAAAATATGTTTTATTTACAAGAACGAGCGGTAAAATGACTTTGTCACCTGCATATGCAAGCTAAAAGTAACACTTCACTGTACATATCTTACTGATAACTTAATTGATGGCAGTACATCAATTACTGACAAATCTCCGTTTAGCGTCGTTCGGTCAACTGCAATGAACGTGCAGTAAAACATTATGCACTTATTAGATGAGTTGTTTTTACTCAACTATTTACCTGCGCTACGTAGGGAGTAACCATAGCTCCCAATCTGGCCATGGCACTGCAAGATCCCACGCCCACTGATCTAAGTGATGTAGGATATACTTCAGGGGTATAAACATATGCAGCTTGAAATACTCCTGCTATAATGCCACGCGCCAAAAATAGCATTAGAGTTAATATTGCCCGCCTACAATGGAAACAACACATAAATACCAATTTTTAAATAAATGTTTGAATGCTTACTTTCCCGGGCAGATAACAAGAAAACTGCAACATATGGCGTAAGCAATAAATTGAACAGCCATCGTTTTCTTTCTCCCAAATCGCTCGATAATAGATATTGTTATAAAAATACCTTAAATTAAGGATCTTAAGAGAGTGACATCAACTATCAAAGAGTAATATACCAGGAAATTCAGCTAAAGTGGTCCATAATAAATCGATGTAATCTGTAGTTTGGAGCTGTCGGCAGTCAGCAGCGCAAGTATCCAAACTCTGTCCAGGTTTTACTCCTTCTCCGCACACAATTGACGAAGTTTCAAATAGCTCGGTGGTCATCAAAACCAGACCGTAATAACAAAAAGCGCACGAAGACCTAAAGTAATAAATTTAAAAAAATCTCAAAACTTAAAAAACGGTTCTAACCATATGAACCATAAAAGCAGAGACGTTAATCTCAGAGATGGTACCAATAAGTCTCTGAAACGGCCTCTGTGAGGAGAAGACAAGGTGACATCATCCACCACCAATCTCCCTAAAAGCATGGGTTTGCCATTATCTCTGGCAATTTTTTCCAGGGTTTCAAGGGCTTTGTCAGTCTGCCCGCTGGCAACATGATACCTAGCCGACTCTGGAAGCCACTAAATCAATTTTGTTTTTTACCAAAGTTGCACTTAAATCTGAGCATGATTCATGCAGGAACAATACAAACTTACTGGGCAAATTATGGCAAAAGCTAACAGCGGGCCCGTGGACAAAGCTAACAACCATTGCCAACCCAAAGTGGGCATTACGATTAACGCTAAGGCTACCTCAAAACAAGCCCCTAACGCCCAAAAACACTGCAAAATAACTATTCTATTTGACGTTGATTTGTTACATGAAAAACGACTTACGTCAAGGAGTACTACGCATTTTGCACGTTGCTTTGTGGGCAAAAATTCAGCGTACAGTGTAACACTAAAAACGACACTCTAGACATTCAGCAAAACAATCAAACTCTTGATTAAAAGTAAAATACTTACGATTGTGGTGTGCATCCAATGGCAAAGCCAACAAGACCTCTCAGTAGAAGCATCCACATGAAACTGGGAGCTATTGAACTTAGCAACCCATAATAAAATAATAATACTGCGCATAAGCTTAGTGCCTACAATAAAGAAATTTAATGGTAACAGAGGTTAATATCACTTCATATTTTAAAGTAGATACACTTTTTCTATTACTGCAAAAAAAAAACATTTACTTTAAAAACATGAAAATACTGTGTTATAAGTATTAGGTGAAAAGCATATTTTACATATGCATTTGAATGTGCAAAATACTATATGTTTTCATATGTGGCCTTTTCTCTAAAATCTGCTATTTTCAGACACTTTTGAGACAGTCATAGAAAATATTATTTTCATAGCAGTTTCAACAAAAACATACATGCTTTCTTCCATATCTATCGCTTAGATTACCCCAAAATGTTGAGGAAAGCATCATTCCAAGAAAGACTATAGTTGTTGTTAAAGCTTGTTGATACCTAAAAGAAATATGATTATTTGAAATAACATCATGATGGTTAAGTTATTCATTTTCACCTTGTAAGGTGCCAGCTGCAGTGTAATGCTGGTGAAAGTATGGATAAAATAGTCATTTCCATACTGTCTGCCATCCAACAAAGGCCAGTCCATAGTGAGAGTTTCACTTGAAACCAACCAAACCCCAAGGCATTGACTGCCTGAGTTACTGTGTATGTATCTACAAAAAATACAAAAGCAAATTATATAAAATTTGATAGGTGCTTTTAATTCCATCACTTATTGCAGATACAATGTGATTTCCAATCCAAGGGTGGGACCATATGGAGCCCTATTTTCTTAAAAAACATGTTTTAAACCAAAATTTTATCAAATTAAGAAACTCAATTCAGTCCTCTTTTCCAAGAATATTGAAGCATGTAGCAGATCGAAAACTATATTTAAGGTCATAAGAACAGGATTGAAAGCACATTAAGATTGAAATGACATATTAATCAGGCTGTTTTTATTAGGCCTATACTGGTCTTGTTTTAAATCACATGCTATCCTTCTCATTTTAAATCTTTGGAAAGTGAATTCTTTCATTAGTTTGAATAATCATACAGATTCTGTATGATTATTCAATCTGAGGGAATAATCCACTTTCCACTTCTATTTAATTCCAAATACTTTGTGTTTCCCTACTTACCATCAGGAACTACTGCAACTGAAGCCATTTCAATCTCCTGCGGGATTATGGCATCGGGATCTACAGGCTCATTTCTAGATTGAGTCGTAGTGTTCCCATCGATATCTTGATATCCTTTGGTCCGTTTCAATACCATTTTTCAATTTCGAAGTTAATAAACTTTAAAATTATTTGTTTACGTGGATTTGTGTGTAAACATAACCTAAATTGAACATTGAAGTTTGGTGACAGCTTGAGAGGATCTAAACAGCTATACTGGAATTTATAGATTGCACCAGGTATAGAGCTGATAAGAATATTAAAAGACAAGACTGTACAAATGTCTAAGAAAAACAAGCTATTCCTTATTAAAAGAAAAAAACATCAGGTTCAATCGAAAGGTTCGGTTTTGCGCGACCTTTGATGATCAACCGTTACTGACCATTGCCGAAACAATTTCAATTAGATAAGCAACTCAGCGTAAGATAGAATGGAAAAAACTTAGATTCTTGTTTCCCTTTCTATGAAAATCTTCAGGAAAAGGGACTTGTCCCCTTTGAAAAACCCAGAAGAAAAAGCAATTTAGAAATCAGAATTTACTGCATATGGCTATTGGGTCCGGTCTAGGTCGAAGGTTGGATGCGGTTGCCCAACCCAAAATTACAATTTAATTATATAAACAGCCTCAATGGAGGCTTACAAAAATTGCCTTAGCGCACGGTCTTTCACGTGCACATGGCGGGGTATTGGTTAAAGTTTTCAACTAGCAATAATCGCACCTCGGATTAACCTCATTGGTTACGATAATGCCACTGCGCAAAGCTAACGAGAAGGCCTGATAATATCCATAGTCAAGGCTTTTTATTTTAGAAGGGTAGTCAGAAGAAGTAAGTGGCGCCCTCTATGCCCGCTATTCTGAAATAATACACCTAACCGATTATGGATTAACGGTTTGTCATTTATTCTGAGAAACATTTATTTTAATACACTTTGTCCTTAATACACCTCCAAAAAAAAAATCTAAGAATTTCCAGTCTTCTGTAATCACAACTAAGTGCAATTAAATACATTACAATACACCTTTAATCTGCATACAGATTAAAAGCATTTTTTAAATTAGATTTCGTACTTGAACGTTCCAAAATTTATTAAATTTAGCTATAGGTAACACTACGTAAAATATTTCTAGAAGTGCATCCAGCATTCCATTAGAAAAAAAATCTGGGTGGCTCCATTTAAATCTTTAGAATTAACAGTTGAATTTCTTTAAACACAATGCAAGTGAACCGCAAAGCATACACAAATTAGAAATTTGTTTGTAAATTTTTATTAAATGCTATAAACTCCAAACTTATACCAAACTCTAGTTATTATTTAAACATTTCTTCTCCACTTCTGCAATAAGTTCGTCTAATTCTGATGGTAAAAATATTTTCTTTTTTAATGATTTATTGGACATCACAGATGATTTCTCCTACAAATCCAAGTTTGCACAATATTAAATATGTAGAACATTACTAATTACGCACCCAAAATTGTAAATATTCCGGTGACAAACTTTCCAGCAAGAGTAGACGATCTTCCAAGTGTTTAAGTCTTTGATAGATATTTTTTGGCACAGCGTTTCCTAAGCTTAACTGCGATTCCAATATGTGAACTCGCTCCTCAATGCCGTTAGGGGGTATATATTTTTTCATGTAGTTCCAGTCCTTTTGGTCTCGGTATTGATAACAATTTAACACCCTTTCAACTATAAAAAATTATAGCCACATCAAAACTTAACATTATCACCAATAATAATATACCTTGTAAATGACTTTTTGAGTCTTTCCTTTTCGGTACAGTGGCATCTATTCTTGCACAGCTATATTCAGGATCTTTTTGGCTAAAATATTAACTATGTTGGTCAAATTAAAAAAACACGTGTTTCAAAATCAAATCTCATATTGTACTTAATGTCTTCAAATATCATTTTTTATTTTGTGATTAATTATGCTCACAAAATAATATTAATAACAAAATAATGTATAATTGACTTACCATCTAAAGAATTCTCTATCATTATGAGCATTAATTTCAGCTCTTTTTCTTTCCATAAACTTCTCAATCCTGGTATCAAGTTCAGAATTTGAGGCTTTGATTTGTATTAAATGTGGAGGAATATAATCTGTTTGGACTTCTTGGACAATATCAAACTTGCATTTTTTCCTTCGTGGAGGATACACTTCATTATCAGCTAAAATAAAACTACCATTTAATGGAATAACCCCAGACAAAACTTTATTTTCTAAGAATGTAAAGGAATATATTGACAATCTCATAATATTTGTATAATATAAATCAACAATTACCCAAAATGGGTAGTGCTTTATGAACTATATCAGTTGATTATGGAAGAACTATAAATAAGAATAACCTGAAAATTTAGCAGAATATTAAAGTTGCTGGGGACAACAAGCTTAGAATATCTTTAAGACAGCAACACTATTATGCATGCAATAATATATGAGATGCCACTAGCATATTGTCTTCTTAAAAATATTTTACATATGTTGCCCCTGTAACTTTAATATTGGGCCAAATTTTCAGCTTTTATAGTTCTTTCATAATCAATTGATGCAGTTCCTAAAAGACCACTCTGTAGTGCATAACAAAATTATTTTATCACATTTCTGGTGCTAAACTTTATATAGATAAAGGAACATGTTTAGTATCATATAAGTTATATTCGATAGCTAGTCTTCAACTGATGCAAAAAAGGGGAGAAACTACCAACTTTCTACTTTGAGTATGATTAAGAAATGAGGTATTTAAAATTCTACATAATTATTTGACCACTGACATTCCTTATTTTCCTTCCAAGTTGCCTCATTATTGGAATACACCTCCTTCTTCCAAATAGGAACAGATTGTTTTAAGTGGTTTATGCAAAACTCAGTTGCTTTTAAGGCCTCCTCTCTATGAGGGGAAGAAACAGCAATCACAACACTGGCCTCTTTGGTAGGAACCTCACCCAATCTGAAAACAACAATAAAACAGAATTGATATTATAAGTGAATCATTTCTGTTGATTTTCAAGGTTTCTTTTACCTATGATATATAGCAATATTTTCTACTTCAGGCCACTCTTTTCTAATCTCAGTACAGATCCTTTCCATTGCTTTAATTCCCATTGATTCATATGCTTCATATTCGAGATTAACTACAGTTTTTCCTTCAAATTTGTCCCTAGTGGTTCCAATAAAAACTGATATAGCCCCACAAGAAGTTGAAGTGACTAAATCTGTAACATCCTGAATATTCAGTTTGTCAGTTTTAAAAGCTAAGAAGTTGCTCATGATGGCTGATGAATTATCCTCCACTGAGAGGGGGAATTATGGCAACCTCGTCACCTTCACTGAGGCTAAGATGGTCTTCAATATGGCACAGATCTTGATTCACTGAGATTAAAATGTTGCTTTTTATTTGCTGTAAAGAATATTGTTTTACGATGATCTCCAAAAGATTGTGACAGCTTAATGCATCCGGAAGAATTAAAGTATCTACACTTTTACCGGCCAATTCTCTAGCACGAGCAAATAGAAGTAGTTTTACTTTTACAACCATACTACTTCAAGGCTTGCAGTATGCAATAGTAATGCGAACTGTATCATACCTTTTGCTACTTATTTACTTATACATTGCGTAACTTATCAACTATTGAAAATTCAAAACAAATTGGGGTTTTTGTATTATTTTTTAATTTCAAAAACAAAAATAAATTCGAACTTAAAATAAATAAAGATAAAAGAAACCCAATGAAGGTAACTATAGTAACTTAAAAGATATGTTACGAACTTTGAAATGTGGCAATGCCGAGATTAGTGCATCAATGATATTGGCTTTTAAAGGCGTGCAATAAAATGATTTTACAGTATGGTAAAATGTAAAAAAGTACGAAGAACTAAAGGTAGGTGTTGGATTGTGCAATTTTCACCCTCGAACAATAAAATTAATATTCGTCTTGATTTCTCTGCTAATAATCTGAACCAATCTTCAAGAAAATGATCAAATAACATTAGTTCTCGAGCTCTTGCTGTTCCCCTTTCTGAATTCATTCCTATATAAATGGTTCAATCTATTAGCCGGTTGCATCTACCCGACAACTATGAATACTACTCTGGGCGCATTCATAATTGTGGGCGTCTAACTGCACCGAGAACGCAACGCTGGCAAGCTCCCAGTCTCCCCCATCTAACATAGAAATTATATTTGAAAGATCTCACGCTTTAACTTACTGCGTATAGATGTCCTCAGAAACAGCTTTCCGTTTCCGCTGTTTGGTCAATAGCGCACTTTTGCACTATAATAAGAAAAGATTTAAATTGCTCAGCTCTGAGGAAAATGGAGAATTTAGCGAAGCCCCAAATAATTTGTCACAATGAAAAATCATTAGATTATGCAATTCACGACGTGAAATGGATTCCTTGTTCGGCGAAATTTGTCTCCGTCGGTGGAAAATCCAATGGGGCTGGTATTGTGGAGATTTACTCTCTGTCTGCGGAAGGGGTGGACAAAATTGATGAATTCCACAAAAAGGACCACTTTAAATGCTGCACTTTCGAGGCATCTAGCTTGAGAACTAGGCACTTAGCCACAGGAGATTTCTTGGGACGATTGCAAGTTTGGCAAGTATTTATTTATAATTTTAAACCTTATGTTTAACAGAAGCACTAATATGCGGTTTCAATATAAATTCTTCCATTAAAACGCATGTTTAAAAATTAGCGATTTTTAGATATTACATATATAACTAATAGTTGTTGCTTTTACAGGGATTTAGAAGACACTTTAATGCCAGTTTATAAAACCACCGCGCATACAGCCGTTATAAATTCTATCGATGGGGTAGCCGGACAGAGTGTAAACTGTGGTGCCCCCGAATTGGTTACTGGATCTCGAGATGGTAGTACTTTATTTTGAGGCAAAATATATTAGTGCTCAGGCCAAGAAAAGCTGGAGAACGCGTGAAAGACCAATATTTTTTAAAGTCGCTCTTAGACGGGCCTGAGCTTGTTATTTTTCAATTCGGACCCTTCATTCCTTGGGGACCGTCATCAACTTACTTTTTTCTAATGGGTACCAGAATTTCAGATTACATTAATGGTTTAGTTTTGACTTTCCAAAATATTTATCCTCTATCAACATTATTAACCCAACTATTGAATATGTAGCTCTAATAATCATTCAAAAAAAAAGTGACTCATACTGCATGAAAGGTACTGACTATTGTATATAAATACTTTAAGGATGCGTGATGATTTGGGACGTTCGACAAAAAGACGTCCCCGTGGCAAAATTTACCCCCTTAGAAGGTCAAGCAGGCAGAGACTGTTGGTGCGTGGCATTCGGCGATTCTTATAATAACGCAGATAGAGTGGTCGCTGCCGGATATGATAATGGTGATGTCAAAATATTTGACTTGAAGACAATGAGCGTTAGATGGACAAAATGCTTAAAAAATGGGGTAAGACTTAAGATTCCCGATACATTACAAATACAAATCTATTTCAAAATATAATATATATGGTATTCCAAATTATTAAAAATCCTGGATCGCCATATAATGCATATTGGTTTTCTCTGTAAAAATAACGATAACAGGAATAAAATTTGACAAATGAAACGCTGGGTTCAGCAGAGCCAACAGTTGAGCAGCTATTATGATGTCTGCTGAATGACACCTCGCCTCACATAGGTTTAAATGGCCACTGACGTTAATTTTGCTTTGAATTCCAAATAGTTGCACTATTGTTACCACTGCTGAATGTAGTTAAATATCCAGCAAATTACAAATTTTATTTTCCCAAGAACTCTATTACATTACAGGATAAACTATGTATCAAGAACAGTTTTTAATTTTTTTGTACAATAAATAGTTTGCACGAAACATAACGTTCAAATAATTATCGATTTTCAAATATTTTACAGGCGTACCCATTCATTCTAACTCTTTTTTTATATTACATTAATATTTAAATTTTGAAATTCCGTATCAATTAATCTATTATAACATTCCGCCTAGGTCGTTAGTATACAATTTGACCGCAAAGACATTCCAATGAATAAGATGATGGTTACCACGTTGGAATCGAAACTATTTTGCTTTGATATGCGTACACAACATCCAAAAAAGGGATTTGCGCATCTTGTCGAAAATGCGCATGCATCAACAATTTGGCAGGTCAAACATTTGCCTCAAAACAGAGACATATTTATGACCACTGGCGGTAGCGGTTCGCTTTGTTTATGGAAATAGTAAGTGTCAAGTTAACAAAGATGTGGCAATGGTATTTTCCAGTAATGGAATTACGACGCATAAGCATGATCAAGTTATTAATTTAAAACTGATTCTACTATTTCCAATGCTTAAAATTAGTTACCAAATTAATAATTATTTAAATAAATAAATTTTGGAATGGCATATTGTTAATATGCATGTTTGACAAATCTATTACTGAAAATTGCTAATAAATTAACATTGGAAATTGGACAATGTATATATGTCTTCGTTTACGGAACTTTAACCAATGCTGCATCAATATTATGATATCATTAGTAATTTATCGCATTCATTTCTATCAAAATAAATGGAAAATTAATTTGCTTAACGTATCAATTATATGTCTGCAGCTCTTATCCATCTAAACGTGTTGAAAATGACTCAGACGACATTCCATATGGAGTTATGGGGGAATTACAGCAGTTGCAAAACAGTGTTCTTTCCGATCAACCTATATCTGCTTTTGATTGGTGCGGGAGTAAATTAGGCTTATCGGTGTGTTCCGCGTATGACCAAACTTTAAGGGTTTTAATTACTACTAAGTTAAATTTGTATTAACGTTAAATTAAACATTAAAAAGAGTAAAAAGATTTATTCGATTTCTTGTTTTCATCTTTGCATTTTTCTCCTTAACCACGTCGTAATTCACCTTTTGCCGTTTTGATGCAGTTTGGGTTCTCATATGTTCCTAGAAAGGTCAAACAATCTCTCTGGGGGAATCTAACTATTAACTCTGATGCTTTGAAAATTCAGGAATAATATACTTATTATGTGAAATTTTTAAATAAACGACGTTCTTAATAGTTGGTAATTCCTAACTGATATGATAGAAATCCATGATCAGTTTTCGCCACCCCTGACCTTAGGTGAAAAGTAATGATGATAAAAATAATAAAAATTTAATTGTAATATTTAGGTAAGTGAAAATGTCACTTACACAGATAAACACCAAACATATCTTAAACGATAAAATAATATACCTCATTAAATACTATACCGGAAATGCATTTTCATGCTAAATACATGTAGGAGATAAGTTTTCGGCGGTTATTTCAAAAGCAGCTGAAGGTGACTTATTTGCTTTTACTAGCGCGATCCGCTGCCTCTACTGTCAGTCCTATTTAAAAGTTCACACATCTTTAAAAGATCTCTAGCCCGTGACTGACATATTGGACTCCTGGGTTCCAGAGGCTGAGGATGTCGATAATAATCATAATAATTTACCAGGGTTGGATTCTCCCTACGTTTGAATCGGCTTTTGTGCTATAAATAAAACTTGTTGGGATCTGTAAACCTGAAAATTAAAAACCAACAAAATACACCAAAGAAATAATTAAAACTTAAATATTGTTAAACTAAAATTCACCTTGCGGTAAGGATGTAGAAAACAGCTGGAAGAGGAACCAAAATTAGCAATAAGCTGTGAACCAACGGATCGACCAGTTCCGTTAATGAAATGATTCCATATGCGTGAATGCACCAATGGCCTAACACAATCACTACATTTCTTGGCTGGGTTAAGGTTGAACGGATAAGTGCCGGTATTGTCTGTTCCATCCGTACTGCAAAATGAGCTGCACAAGATATAACTGAGACCACAACAATTAGATAGGGGAATGAGTAATCTGGAAAAATTAAAGGAAAATCAGATTTTACATATAGCACTGATGATGTAGTACTCACATATTAGTCCCCCTATAATGGCATGGATTAATACCAACACAGGGATAAAATACATGGCTGCATATATTGACATTTTGCCTTGCTTTGGTAGGAATTTCTTGCAAACCCATGGGCGAAGTAATAGCATAGTGCTCAAATTAAGAACATAAAATATGAAAACAAGAGTATACCTAAAAAAGAAAAGAAGGAACTTATATACATATATTCAAGGGACATTATTAAAGATTCACATTTAAAATATGACTATTTTTTGGATAACCAAGACTATCCAAAATATCCAATAAAAAAAACTGGCCACAAATATTTGCTTCCTCTAATTTCAGTGATTTTATATATTAAATCCCAATTCTAACCTGAACAGTCCAGCCGGTAGTTATACAATTGTTACCTGAATTAAGCCCAGTGAATAATTTTTGGAGAGAATAGCTTAGTGGAATAAGTCACTCAGAATGTGAACAATGAAATTTGATAGTGGTTTTAATGAAATGTAGACAAATAGAACCTGGGATTGGAGGCTCAAGATGGTGCACCAAGTTTCCTGTACTATATTTGGTAGATCAATTTCTAGAAGGAGCTCAATACTTTTGGTAAGACTAACACTCTTAGGAGCACTTCCTTAGTAATTAAAAATGACTATTAAATCAGTAGATGCAGGGCTGGAATGAAATGTTAGTTTAATTGCTATTTTACATCTGTGGGTCCTTCATAAAGCCCATTTATATAGACTTAAATTAAAAATTATTAATAAATATAATTTACAGAAATTTATACATTAGTATATAAAATGTATCAACAAATTTGCCTAATTCAAATTCTTATGTCTCATAATAGTGAAGCTGAAAACTTCTATTGAACTTCAAAAATACTTACAAGGGATATACTGCCTCCTGGGTACAATAGAGTTTGTCTTCATAATTTGGCCTAGGATTATGCAACAGTGTATACCAATCTGCCAATGACTGGCTATGACAGCTATGAACATTGAAAGTTCCAACTGGATTTACTGATAATAGAGCCAATAAACATGAAACAAAAACTTCAATTAAAGCTGTTATGTGCAATGTTAACACATTTTTGCTGAAACTAAAGTTAAGAATAATGGAAACAATTATTATTACTATTATCAAGTACATGCACGAAGGCAAACAACACGAACCTTTGTCTCATTGAAACCATATCAATGAAGAACCAATGTAAAACTAAAACAGTAAGGACAATAAAGCCTAGATATAGCCAGTCATATAATTTAGGGCTGTCTAAACAGGGTTCACATATAAAATTTGAGTCATTTCTTCTGAAACCTCTTGGACAGGATCCACAATCTGAAAAATTTCCATCTTCCAGAATGTTCCGTCCGCAATATAAACCAGGACAATACATTGCTAATGTGAGATTTTCGTTTTATTAGTGCTAAAATTTCTTAATTTTATTAGCTCCAAAAACAGTGTGAGAAAATATTAATAACGAAAATTTAAATTTTGTTTTCTTTCTCCTTATTAACTTCAAATATTAAATACTTAGATAAATTGGGTTATGTTGGTTGTCAATGTCAAATGTGTCAAATATTGACAATCGTTAGCTTTTTTCTGAAATATGATTGGTCTTAAGGAAAATACTGGTCTGTGATTGGTTGAGGAGCTGTCTGGGTTATCTGCCATTGGGCGTAATAAATACGTTTATTCAATTGATTTCTGGCGTCGTTATTATGTTTTAATATAGATTTGTTTCAATTTTTCCAAATACATAGAGCAAAAATTCCCGTAGATTTTACTAAAATATTCGCATACCAAATTTGAGCCAAGAAGAAGTAATTAAAAAAAAAAACAGAGAAGTTTCCGTACACTTTTGATTACCCACATCAATCCCCACCACTAAAATTCAGCCCAAGGCACTTCGGCTTACGGCATCGGTGTCACTCGGTGTGCAAAAATCAGTAAAAAATAGTTTTTGATATAGAATTTTACGTTTTTTAACATAATAAAGACGCGATTAATAACATTTAATGCGCGTACGATGCGTATCGATAAGAGGAAACTAGAAAACTTGAGCGGAAAAGTGCATTTTGCAAGGATTTAACCAGCTGATGGCGGGTGTACTTGCCAAGCGAGCTAGTGATCCGGATTGTGTTCGGCCTTCGATGAAGGTGTGATATTTTATTTTGAGGGAATAGCTGCCACAGAACCTGATTTGGACAAATTTCGCAATAGGACGTGTAAAAACTGAAAATAAACCGTGTCGAATAGGGCGTGCGACGGGAACACACCTCGTTTGTCATTGATATTCGCGACAATTCATTAACCCTCGGAGGACGGAAATTACAAATGGTCAGGCTGAAAAGTCCCGAAATTTGATGACCTGTTCGTTAGTGTTGAGATGCCGTTTACGACCCCGGTGTAATTTGTTTGTTAAGAGTTTTCCTGGTCTCGCCAGTCCCCAAATAGAATGTCTACCACGGCGTTTGTCGACCGGATCGATCCATTTGCCAAAAGGTCTTTAAAAAAGAAAAACAAGAAGTCGCAAGGCAGCTCTAGATATAGGAGCTCCCAGGATGTTGAATTGCAGCCTCTACCTTTCCTGAAAGGTAAGGATGGCCCCTAGCTTGCCCCTAGTTTATCTTTTAAGGCTCCACATGTCGTCATCTGTCAAAATCACGTCTAAGACACGTCCTGCTTAATCGTTATCAATATAATTTGAACCAGAGTTTACTTGCAATTTTCTTTAACCGTCAGTCCAATAATTTGACCTAGTTTATTTAAGTCAATTTAAGTCAGACAAACCCTTCAATGGAATTTTATATAAAAAGTATCCTAGTTTGATCAAAGTTGCCTAAAGCTATAGGAGATTTTGTCTCTCAAAGAGTGTAGGTAGATAGAAATGTAATACCGAGTGCAATAATACCCATGGCAATACCTTAGGCCAGTGACTAAAGAACAAATAACATAATTGAAGAGAAGATTTATTTTTTATGAGAAATAGTTTCTTGTACTCTCTGTAAATGTTTAAGCATAACATTTACAGACAGTAGAAGGAATATGAAGTATGTCTAAAATGAAAATTTTCAAGCACATCTGTTTTGCGGCCATTTGATCAATTTGATTATTATTTATATATTTTTTATTTTATTTTATTATATTGATTATTACAGATAAATAAAGAATAAAATTGAATATAGTGACAAAATAAAGCAGATAATTGAAGAAATTAGACAATGAAATTTGAATTTGAAATATAAGCTAAAGTTAACATATTAAATTTTTATATAAAACAATTGAATCAATATCCCATTTTAAATGTCTAAACTTTCATTGAAGTTTAGTATACTGACCCTGAGAATTTGGGATGATTTGCTTCCTTTAATAATAACACAATGTGATTAGTTTCTTTTACATTTAGTATCAACTTATGATCTCCCAGCTATGTTTTTTCTGTAATCAGTTCTTCCAAAGTTTTATCCTTTACTTCTTTCCAAATTTTATCTGTAATAATTATTGCCATGTCATCTGCATGGGAAACTATAGAGCCGCCATCAATTTAAACTTGTGTTAATTAATTTATATGTAAAATTTATAAAAAGTATTTTTCCCAACACATGTATGGTTCCCTAATAGCAAACCTCATTACAATTGTTGACGGCTCACACAATGTCAAATGCTTTTGCCAAATTCAAAAACTGCAATACATTTCTCATTAGTTTCTAATTTTTTTATGATATGATTTGCTAGTTGATAAAGTGCATTTGTGATACCACCAAGACAACCATACTGATTTTTAAAAAGTATGCCGTTTCTCTTAAGAAAGTCTAAAAGTGTATTTTTTATACATTTTTTAAATATTCCAACTAAATTGTGTATAATACTAATAGTGTTACAATAGAAGTATTAGAATAGTTGCAAAAATAGTGATATTTGACTTATCATCTCTGAAGGAGGATAAATATTGATATGCAGTATAGAGGGTGTTTAACTAACTAAAAAAAAGTTTCATTGTTCAGTCAGAATTCAAGTAATCTAACATTAATAAATTAAGTGAAACAATAATTCATAAAAAATGCTTTTGTCTCTGGAAATGGAAAGGTGACATGATGGAATAGGCCATAAATAAGTACAAGATTAGCTATCCAATGAGGACTGAGCAAAACGATAATTTTAGAGATTTCTCAATAATTTTTCATTAACCCCAGGAATTGGTATTAGATATGTGTGTTATTTGTCATATTGACAGAAAAGAAGAAAAGAAACAGCCTTTCTTTAATTGTGACAGTTTATCATTTTTGAAGAATAGCAAAAAGCTTAGCAATAAGTGAAAAAAGAAAATATTTGTTAAATATAATGAATTAAATTGTATGTTATTTTAAATAATGAAAGTAGTGTTATACAGAGCGTCCCAAAATATATGAACAATCTGAGCCAGAACTTAAATAAATC
Organism: Euwallacea similis; assembly: GCF_039881205.1. Classification (NCBI taxonomy): domain Eukaryota; kingdom Metazoa; phylum Arthropoda; class Insecta; order Coleoptera; family Curculionidae; genus Euwallacea; species Euwallacea similis. The sequence continues at coordinate 5,996,269 of NC_089611.1, read as the reverse complement.
CCAAGCACCATTTCGCAGTTCTGTAAAGTTTGAGGAACAGTTAAAATAAGACGGTGTCCGTATGTTTATTTGTATTCTAGAAAATGTCTGATATTTACTATTTAGGTCACTAGTATGAAGCACAAACGTCAAGCACCACAATTATTAGTGGCGGGACTTAGTAAAAATTCATATCCAATGGTATTGCTAATAGGAAATTGGTTTTGCGTGTCAAATATTTCAAAAACGGCTGTAGGTATTTAAACATATTCTTTATTTTTAAAAAGAAGAAATGCGGGGATTTTTTTTACTTAAAAAAACTACCAGAGCCCAGGAACTCATTCAAAATAAACGGGGAGACCGGGAGCGACCCTAAACATACAGATATTAGAGCAGGTATTGGAAGTCTGTTTCTGAATAGGTTCAAAAAAGGATTTCGCCAATGGGAAATTGAAACGTAAACATGTAACCTCGGTGGCTACTTTTTGTAAATTTACGGAGCCGACATTTACTTCTATACTTGTGGGCAGTGGAGCTATGGGGAATGACAAAAATTCAGTCGCAGATACTAGGTGATGCTGAGAAGTTTTTACTCATATTTTCACTCTTCGGTTTGATGAGTTAAATGACAAGTGAAATTCTAAATACGATGTAACTGAAAAAAAAACGACCTAATTTTATCGTTAATTCGTATCGGATTCGCCCTTACACTTTTATTATGTCTGATATGAGAGAGTTTTATTAAATTTAGTAGCAGAAGCACATACCTACATGATTTCTGCAAACGGCATTACGCGAACGTGTCCATAATAATATGACGTAGAGCCTGAGGAGAAATGTTGATTGTGCCCTAGTTTTTACAAGGAGTATGAGTTCAAAGATCGAACCTATTCGTGAGATTTCGAGCATAGAGGAAAATGGGCGAAAACAGAATTTGAAAGTGAACACTCGAAAAAACGCTTCTTTTCAAAAGCCCATTGGACGGAGATGGTGACTTACGTCGATGCTCTCAATAACGATGAGAGTGATTGATGCGAGTCATTTGTACATTAATAATTCTATTCATATAGTTCAGTGAAACCGACGTCACTAGAATTGCTAGTATGTAAAAAGAACTGTAAATTTATTTGTTCCTTCCCTCATAAATTAGACGTACAAAATCCTGCTAAAAAGCTTTCGAAATATCTTCATCTTCGATTTTAAAATACTTAGGTATCAATGCAAATAGGAATATCTGAAAGAATAACATTTAAGATTAGAATTACTAAGGTATAATCTCTGATATAGTAATTAATACTGAGAAGTTTTAGCTAATAATTATGTGTTACATGTTACGCATCTATTTCTTTACGAGCACATTAATGCTGATTTTTAGTAAAAGACTGCAACAAGCTGTGGCGTCGATTAATCAAATTCAAAATCATTTAAGGAAAAGTTCAAAAAGCTTTCTCCAATTATACGTTCTCGTTTCCACACCCGTATTGAACTTCTATCCCGTCTGATGGGGGGATATTCCCACCGGGATTCGGGACGTCGGTAATTTAAGACTGGCCCAACAGATCACTGGAATTCTTTGGGGCCGAGGTTATTATTTTTTAAATTAAATATTTTGAACAATTTCACAATAAATTTCAAGTATTCGGAAAGAAATATTTTTGGAAAGTTATAAATAAAAAAATCCTTAAAACAGCTATTCCGATTGAAGAATAATTCTTGCAATTGGAAATATTCCCAAGTAGGTTGTTATACTTATTAGAATTGATTTGCTATTCCTTGTGTCTACGTAGTTTTATGGAAAGTTTACTAAGCCGCTATTGATTCATACGTGTCACATATACGAGATGAATGATGGAGCGATGAAACCCAACCCTTTAAACTTTTTCTCACCGATTAAACAAATACGGTGATATGAAGCTGAAGAGGTGACTTATGCAAAACCCTCGGATCGTTGCGAGGCAATCTCTGAGAGCTCATTCATTAGAAGCCAATTCGAAATTTAAAAAGGTCGAATGAAAAACAAGCAATATATGTGGATGACGCTTAGCTGCATTGATAGTAGGGCAAAAAAATCAATATTGTACCTACACGATACCTCGCAGGAAGCTACGACGTTTTCATAAGCTACCCTTGTATTCTATTGTCACAGGTCGCAGGCTCTGGTTTTGAATGAGAAATATGTATGGGCTGAATGATGATAGGCTTTGCCATTGAGTCTTTCATTATAATGCTGTGAAAGGTTAGTACACATTGGATATTTTCCAATAGAGTCATTAATATAAAAATACGAGGTTGGTGAATTAGGAAAGATGCGCATTTATTACCTAATAAGAATTGATTTTCAAATCAACAAGGTTGCAATACTTTCTTAAATATCGGTGAAAAATTGGAGATTTCCTTTCGTTTTTATGCTTACTTATACGTATGGTATTTCCTAACAGGTAAGCGCTCGCTGGAAACGTAAACTGCTATGCTGTCATTGATTTCCCTTCAAGTATATGATTCAGTCAGCAGGAATAAAAATATTTGTGTCTTTTAGCTTGCTACGGTTATAATATACGAGGTGTTCCAAAACCTCATGTACATAATTCAGGATGCGATTCCCCAGGTCATTATATAAAGAAAAGTTCGTTGAACTTTTTTTATTGTTCGTCATCGGCCGTTTTTCTCGGAAAATTTGAATTGCTTCTTCAATTTAAAAACTTATTAGGTCTTAGCATTTTCCTCTTATTTGCATTCCTTTGCAAACTGTCCGCCATAACATGATATTTATAGTACTTTTTTACCATCATTATAATATAAATGAAAAAGCCATTAATTGATTGGATGTCTCAAAAACTCTAGAAGCCAAGGGCAAAACATAAAAATTTCATTAACATCTTGTATCTTGGTGAGGAAGCGTTAGCAGGCAAGGCAGCGAGAAATAAACTTTTGAAACGATAGTTTTTCTTTCTTTTTTTTATTGTTTTTTGCTGTAAGTTTTAACACATTCATTTTTCTTTACTTATCGCCCTAAAATAGTAAGTAAAACTTCATAAGAGTATATAATTTCCTTACTCATTTATTTACCGTTCTAAAAGAATAAATAGATTATGTTGGCCTCACAACGCTCAAAACAAAGGGTACAAAATATTATTTAAGGGATTTTTTTTTAATCCAAATTTGGAGTTAACAGAACCGCGATGTTATACAAAAAAATTTTCAACGTTTTTGAAAAACTGCTAATCAATCTTACATTTGCGGACTCGAGGCACCTGTACGATTCTAATCCGATATTTTCTAGTTCAATCGGTTTGAATTTTATTAAAATAATTTCGAAGCTGATAATCTCCTGGATACTTTCCAACATTCCAGAGTCCAAGCGTTTTCAATTTACATAATATAAAATCCTGCAAGATTGCTTCGGTATTCTTTTCCAAGTCGTAATTGAAACAGTACAAGGGGTTACGTTCTTCAGCTCATAGAACTTTAATAGACTGGCAATATTACGTACATTCTTGTTTCGATTTTCTCGTGGCTTTCGTTTATATTTAGCTAGAATAAAAGTATGAACTTATAAATATAAGTCTCTGGAGATCCCGGGTCGAGCATTGCATAATTTACATCTCAATTAAATATGAATGAAGCCTTTTGAGGCCTGTGCCTCAAAATTTGATATATTATTAGAGTTCATGCAGCTTTGAGATGACCTTAATTATTTAATTATTGCCCAAGGCTGCAACCGAAAAGTCGGCGAACTCGGCGTTCATAACTTATCAATACTCGACCGCTTATTTATTGATCTACCTTCCTCTGTGGCGGCAGAAGCACTGGCTTAAATTCACTTTTGCTGGTAATTGAACAGTAACGAGGTTAGAAGAGTATGTGAAGCCCATCGACAAATAATAGTTGTTGTAACGAACGACTAAAAAAATCAACAAAAATGTCCCATTTTACTTGTGTTTTTTGAAGTTGCCATCAATGAAACGGCAGAAACCTCCAAAGAGTATGTTTCGCGACGTCAAATTTGTATACCTACTGCTGTCTATTTCTGCTTGTACTTAACAAACTTCGTAAAAATATTCGATCGACGTGGTCCCATGAGGTTGTGCCAAAGGTTTCACGCTTCCGTCTTCCCTCACAAAAACGCCAGTCTCAGCATATTTATCTAAAACTTATAAATGATATAATTGTTATTTTATGTTGAACGCCATAGCCCGAGCCGTGGGAACCGAGCATAAAATTATGAGAGTCATATAACTTGAATCTTGTCGTACCGACAATTTTGAGATTTCGAAGGTAATTTCTTTGGCTTCATTATTTTTTATTTCCGTCATTAATATCGACTCATTTGTATTTTTAACTTACGTTTAAGGGTAGTGGAAGGTATCGAATTACATACAAGTTCACTCGATCTTGGCATCCAAATTAGGTTAATAACCTGCATTATCATTAAATTAGTCTCTTCATTTAAACCGACGATTCGTACGTGCCTAACGTTAATTAGACGATAACAGTAGTTCCGAACTTAATATCTCGGTAATAATTCATAAAAGATCAGTCATTACTTGAATTCCGAAAAATGCTAATTTTCAACTTCTAAGCTACTATATAGAATTAATCAGTCATCTAACGGAACTGTACATAATTTTTCAACTGCTAATTGCTGTTATATGTGGGCTCCTTATGTGCGTTCTGTGAATTTTCAAGTCACTGTGGTTTATGTTAATTTGAATCACGATTAAAAATTATAGGTTAAGTAATGTACATAACTTGCCACCATGAGGTAATCATTAAGTATGGTTAGATAAGGTTACAATTATTATTACTACCACTAAATCCTTTTAAGTGTCATTTAAAATGCCGTAAAGTGTACAGTGCGATCATCAAAGTGTCCCTTCTTGATAAAAAATTATCTCATTTATAACTCTTTTACGCCTTTCAGGAATGGTTTTAGCGTCCCTTAATGTATCTGCATTGTGTATTAATTAAAATTTGAACACTAGAAAATCCAACTTTCCAACCAAGCTAGAGGCCATTCCCTGGCACGAAACCACTTAACATTAGCCCGGCAGCAGACCATTTCCTGGCGACTTTATTGGCCAATTAAATGACAGCTTGTCGAAATGCTCTTAACCGCTGAAAATCACTTTGTAATTAATAAGCCATCATTGTCTTTAGGGCGTGCAATCACATGCTAATGTGGAATATTGACCAATTTGGGACGGGCTCACGAAAACTTCTTTGCCTTATTTCGTTGTTTTAATAAAATCATTTCTTAAGCAGAAAATAAACATCGATATCGCAAAACCAGGAGGAGCACAGACTTTAAACAATAGACAAAGTTAATTTGAAACCCTTTCTCTGAGCCGCCAACTGATGACAAGTCCTTTAATAAAGCCTCGTTTAAAGCTCAAATTAATAGCCAGTGCCATATACACATTGTCCCAATTTCGTATTGGCTAATAAACAATTATGGGCAGCCAATTGATGGGTTACTCGGTATTAGCAACGATTTGTTAGGAGGGTTGAGATTTGTAAACAATCCCAATAATTAATTGGCTCTGGCTTAATTTACCGGATGGAGTACGACTTATTGCTCCGTACTGTGAACTTAATTATTATATCGTTTTGCAGTTACGTTTGTAAATGGATTTACCCCACGTGTTATCCTCATTTATAAGGTAAAGGATAAATTTTTAACATTGCAGGTAATTTCCCACCCAATATTTATTTTTGTCAGGTCTACACAATTGTCCTACCCATTGTTGCTTATTATAGGCGAATCCAAACCTGTGTTATTGTTATAGTTCAATAATTATTGAATCGTCCTTCATGATCAATATTAATCACTAATGATTTTGCGTGCGCGTTTATTGTAAAATCAATCAGTTAAGGACTCCCATCTGATCTGGATCTGAGCAACGTTCCCAGCAAATTGATAAACGAGCATTTTGGCATTGCATTATCGTAAATTAATAATTAAGTCTAACAGATTGAAATAATTAATTACACTCCCAGTGTACCGTTTTTTCTTTTTTTTCCAGAGAATTACTTAAGATTGATTTCCAGTGTTGGGGTTTTTTGTTGTAATTAACTAACTAAATTGATTATTGATTGTGAATTGAAATTTTATATGGAAATGATGTCTGTTTTGCTATTTAAGAGTAACTCTTGAAAATAGTCCGACTTGGAGGGAACTACTGCTTGCACGTTTTGATTTAGCAGAGCGCAGCAGCCCCAGTAGATGTTTACGGTCGGTTCTTTAGTGCGGGCGCTTAAGTGAGCTTAATTTACTACGAGCGATTTTAGTCCAGGCGTATTTCGTACGGAAATTTCATTAACATACTTAAAAATTACATATTCATGTTCGGTATATCATGCATAATATACAGAGCATGTATTTTAGAAAAATTAAGGATTATGTGTAAATATGTGAATTTATCTCTGATACATATATCTCTGATATATATATATATCTGTTGTATCAGTAAGAGGGGTGTGGATATGCCTTGGGAGCGAGGCTGGAGCATATGGCGCGTGACACTGGCACTGTAGTGTAGCACGCTTATGGAAGGGTTAATTTTTCTAAAATGTTTAACGGTTTGTTCTACATTTTTATTAAAAATGTTTTCCTAATAAACTAATCTAAAAACTTCAGTAACAAAATGCAAAAAAAAATGTGTCGTAGACATGTTATAAATAGTTGACAGCCCAAGTTTAAATTTTATATCTCTATCTCTGAGAGCTATGAAAAAAATTAAAAACTACTTCAACTTAATAGTAGTTATCTACTTATTGCCTCAAGTAGCCATTATTTAAATTCATATTTATGTTATTCTGGAATTTAATCAGGTGGTGTACATACACACTTACGATTAAAGCAATCAGCGCGTCTTGTAGAATAGGGTATTAGCAAACAATTTTTATTTTGATAGCGAAAGCAATTCAATATAATGCATTTCAAATTATCATTCACAAAAGTGAAATCCACCTTAAAAAACACACCCTATTGTAAACCAATTTCTATATTTATTTGCGAAATTATTTGTGAAACTAAGTTGCAGTAAAAAAAAACCTAAAAACTTGTGCAGGAAAAATTAGATTAAAAAAATTCCGTAGAAATCATACAAATCAAATGTAATGCAATGAAGTTTCAATAACAAATCTAAATCTTAAGAATTATGATCAGGACATATTATAAGAAGACTTATAAAGCGGAGTCGCACTAGGAGAAATCAATACGCTCAATAAAATATAAAGAACATCTCAAATTATTAAATGCTATAGGTACGTCTATCAATTCAGAATCAAACAGGTTATATAATCCAAATTAAAAAAATCCAGGACAGTATTTTAAGAAAATTATGTTAGCGGATAGAGGAAAATGATATGTTGGATTTTAAATCCAATAGTATATATCACAAACTTTGATATCACGTTGTAAACTGGCAAAAAATGGCGATGATAAAATGTCAATTATTTGGAAATAACTCTGTAGGTATCTGAATAAAGTCCCCAAAAATAAAAACATTTGACCAATATTTTTTATTTCTATTTTCTATTTAACTTCACATCTCTTTTAAATATAAATTACAGATATTTTTATACATATATTTAAAAAATGATCTGTGCTGGTGTAAAGAGATATATGTATGTATTAACACTTGAGTCATAAAACAAAATTACTGAATTTAAATATCCTAGTTGTAATACAAATGCAAAAAAAAAAGATGATCAAATCTATTAAAAATAGTAAAATGGCACACGGTGCGTCGCGACATTGCCACGGTTCAAATTTTGTGTAGAAATTAGGTTGGATCTGACTATTTGTGACAGATCATGTCAATGTGTCAATTAGCTAAGGCGATTTTCGCTAGCCGACAGTACGCGTTTGGTGTTCAAAATTGATGTATTTTACCCTTATTTAATATACAGGGTGTCCAGAAATAACGTTGAAATATTTTAGGAGATGATTTTAGAGGTTAAAATAATAAAAAAAATTCTTATAAACATACTCCAAAAATTGCTTCTTAAAGGGGTTAGAACCCTTTAAAGGAGGACCTCTGAATATTGTTTTTTCGCAATATTTTCTAAATGGTTTGTGCTAAAATTATGAAATTCAGTATACTTTAATAAGTTGAAATGGAAAAACTTTCTTTGCGTTAAAAATTACAGATTTTAGTCAGAGGCGTTACATACAGGGGATCTCTTACGTAAAACTTGCCTTAACTTTTTTGTTTGCAATAATTCTCTATTTTTGAAATCAAATTACTGATTCGCGAATATTTTTCAGTAAAAAAGGTCCTCTTATTTCATCTCGTTAGGATAGACCGTTTTCTAGAAAAATGGATTTTTATAAATCGATGCACGATTACAGGGACATCGAAATGCATCTTAATAAATATAGTAGGTGGAAGTCACTCTTAACTTTTGTCTTTGACGTTTGAATTGACATTTGTTATGAGTAATCATTACTAATATTTGTCTTGTAATTGTTGGTTAATAAAAAAATATTTCTATTACAAGGATGCCTACAACGTTTACTAAGATGCATTTCGATGTCTCTGTAATCGTGCATCGATTCATAAAAACCCATTTTTATGGAAAACGGTCTATCCTAACGAAATATAATAAGAGTGCCTTTTTTACTTAAAAATACTTGCGAATCAGTAATTTGATTTTAAAAATAAAGAATTATCACAAACAAAAACGTTAAGGCAAGTTTTACATAGGAAACCCTCTGTAGTGACGCCCCTGACTAAAATCTGCAATTATTAACGCAAAGAAAATTTTCCCATTTCCATTTATTGGATTTTCCATTATTTGGACATTATCCATATACCGAATTTTTCATAATTTTAGCACAAACCGTTTAGAAAATATTGCGAAAAAAACCATCTTCAGAGGTCCTCCTTTAAAGGGTTCTAGCCCCTTTAAGAAGCAATTTTTGGGGTATGTTTATAAGAAATTTTTATTATTTTAACCTGTAGAATCACCTCCTAAAATATTTCAACGTTATTTCCGGACATCCTGTATAATAACTCGTTAACGCAGAGTATTAGATAAATCTTTTAAATTTCGTTGATACTTTTGATATTGCACGTAACTAAGAAAATTACGTTACTCTAATTAACACCATGCTGAAAATTAGTCAAGCGTTACTTGCCGCCACTATGTCCCTTGTGTACTACGATTCAGATTGTGATAATTCAATTAGAAAAAAGAGAAAACAACGTATTTATTCTTTTTAAATAAACTAGGGAAAACATCTATCATCCATCGTAAGATAGATACCCAAATCACTACAATATAAACACAACAGGATTGATTTTTGTGATTAGATAGTACAAGTGTCAAGCATTAAGTTTGTATTTATGTCAGCCGCTAACGAGGCGCAACCGTTGTTTTCAATATGTCGCCATCAACTTTTTGTTTTGTGAAATTTTCACAGATGTCAATAGCTTTAATCCTTGAAAGTTCATGCCATTCAAATCAACGTTCAATGGTACGACTACCCCACTCGAAGTCCTGGTATCATTTGCACCCACGTGACGGTCCAGCAGCTTCATAAAAGTTCAAGACTATTTTTAGCATATCTATAGGTAGTAGATACGTCAGTTTTTGCACATACATTACATATTATGTAGATGCGTTGATTTGCGATTCGCACGTCATGATATTGTTTTCGTGTGGTCTTGACGTCAGATCCGTTCCTCAAAATTTTCATTAAAGGCCAGCAAAATAAGAGTTTTCCAAGTTGTTGTGATTACGACACTGTACTACATATACAAGGTGAGCGCTTCTGGAGCTCACCCATCTCACTTTTTTAGCTTGGCCCAACGACCTTCGATACGACGGACAAACGATTCGTACATGTTTATTTACTAGTCGTCATGACGTCTCAGAGCCACCTTCGGCAAAAATGTCGCAATGATCCAATATGTAGAGGCAATAAGCAAAACAAAAATGGATACCCTGTACATATTTTCTTAAGTGGCTTTTATTTCATTTACCATGTAACTGCTATCTGGGACTAAGAAAACAGAGATATTTGAGCCTCGAACGGGATCTCCAGCAGTGCAGTCTTTTAAACATCAAACATCTGTTAAATAGAAAAGTTAAAGATGTACCATACTTCTTTAGAATTTCTTTTTTGTCCAGCAGGGATATCGTCCTCGCATGCCACCTTGTGATGTAAGGAGGACAATCAAAAGCATTAACGGTTTGGACGAAATCGAATTAATGCGACCAGTTATCTGGAGTAATAATAATTACTGATAAGCTTCAATTTCAGTATATCAAACATAACCGTCGTTGGTCCCATTGTTTTATAGAATTATCTACCTATTGCTTTAATATTTTCTAATAGCTTATTAATCCTAGGAATATTCAATTTGTAAAGTGTGGACTGTATGGGTTATAAGTACAGATTCCCAAACTGCAACGTTCGTAAAGTTGCTTCCATCACCTATTTCAATGTAAGCTATGCAAACACCCAGCCGATCTAAAGCTGCGGGGTAGCTTTAGATAATTCAGATTAAGTAGGGCAGTAACCCCTTGGTAATCTTAGAATTTATAACATCCGTTCAGCACGGCTATTTATTTACCTTTGGAAATACTATAATTAATCCCATTATCGTACTTAGTTTGAATAGCGAGTAATACCATTTACAATTTTACGGTACTTATGAGAGACAGATTCTTTTCTGGCGTCCTCAAATCATTTATCCGACCACATACTCTATAATCTACAAGGATGAGGAGGTGTGCGTAAATGTTTCTCATAAAACGGCGAAGTTTTTTCAAATTAATTCGTTTTTAGCGTGGTTTTAGAAAGAAACTTTTATTTCCAGACGTTCCAGCGAGTGAACAAGAAGAACTGTTTATTCGCAAGCTGCGGCAATGTTGTGTGCCCTTCGATTTTATGGATCCGGTGGCCGACTTAAAGGGCAAAGAAGTGAAACGATGCTCCCTTAACGAGTTGGTCGATTACATAACGGCCGGACGAGGTGTCCTCACCGAACCGGTCTATCCCGAAATTATTAAAATGGTAAGAATTTCTTAATAAATTATTCAAGTAAGTAGGTTTAATCAGTTATATGAATCGTATCAAAATTGGTGCGGGCCATGGTGTTTAGGGACCTACATCAACTCTTTAATTTAATTTAAGTAAATAAAAATAGTGCCAAAAATCGCGAGAAAAGAACTGTCGACGCTGACAACATCTGAGAAACAATATTCTTCCATTTTTTTCGTCACGATTCCCGGCGTTGTTGCGTTGGATTTGGCAGGTGTTCCCGAATTCCCGGGCGATGATGCAGGTTCGGCGAGGATCTTAATTAGATTGTTCAATTAAATGCGAAAAAGCGCCGGCTTGCGTAAACGTCCAAAAATATGAATGAAAAGTTCAGTTTAATGATATTTTGTAAACAGCTCGGGCACAATGTCAGGCGATGACGACTTGCATGCTGTGCGAATCTTTACGTAGCAGTCAGGTCTTGGTTTAGTTTACAGACGAGGACAGTATTTATAAACACTTGGATACGTTTGTTAGAGATATTTAAGATCAAGATGCAAACTTTGTTTTTCTTTCTCGAATCTGTGTGTAAAATTTCGAAAAAAGCGTACAGATGGACGTTTCCCAAGATCTCCGTGGTTTTTCCCGGCGTTTCGTTTTTTCACAATAGCCATCAATTTTGGCATTTTCGCAACAAATCAACATATCGCATAATATGAAATGCATATAGCACAAATCACGTAACGTTTTATTCACGTCACAGGCTTCGTATCGGAACTGATGCCACATCTTTTCAAAATTAACATGTTGCAGGAATTAATTGAAATATGTTGTAGGAACATCAGTATTTAGTTTAAAACACCGAAAAGGACAAAAGTTTATGAAAATTAACACTTTCAGAATATCAGCTGACAAGTCAACCGGGAGACGTCAATAAATTAAAGGGCAATCGTGCAACAAAATAGTGTTGTGTTTAGACATTCAAACATTTCTTTATTCTTTTCTGTCATATTCAATTTATATGACTTTTCATTTTACGTAAGGCGACTTTCAATCGTTACATTTTGCGACGTGAATGAAAAGTCACTTGATTTGTACTATGGGTCCCTATGCTCTGCCGATTAGTAGGCCTCGTGAAGGCATAATGCTATATCTGTTTTACACAACAGCGACGTATTTAAGTTTCGAATTTGCAATTACCATTATTGTCTTGACGAGGCCTGCTACACCAGCCAAAGGTCCTGTGTATTTTTTTGTATAATTGCATTGAGTGCACATGATCACAGATTAGATTTTCTCATATACGCATGTAAATATTTCTAAATTAAGCGGTTAAGTGCGAAATCAATACAAATATATTCCCTATCACTATTTTTAGTACATTCAGTAGCCCGCAAGTTTATGACAAGTCTATTTTTATTTTCAGTAGAAAATATATGAATTTAAAAATAGAAACCGTCTTCGTCAGCTGGAATGTAGAAGTTTCTATATTAAAAATTAGCATTAAATCCATTAGCACGAATCTCGATTTGGACCATTTCCTTCCCATTTAGGTGCGTCGTTGACTAACTCTATAAGGATTTTCAAATTATTTAGTAGACACCAGGAATGTACAGGTGTTGTTTAATTCAGCTGAACGTATGAACCCATCTATTTTCCGTTGATTTATTTACAATGTAAACCGTGAATCACGATATTCGGCAAAATAGAAGCGCGGTTTTCTCCAATTCTATTTGTCAATCTGCCAACCCGAACTGACTTCACCATCGGCCGCCGTTTCCGTCTAGATAAATAGGCACTTTTGAGGTCTTAAGGGGTTTTCAGTCGCAGTTTGAGTGTTTTAAAGACGTACTATTTAAAAATGTTTTAAACAATGTGCGTTTCGTGCCAAATGTTAAAGACGGTAAAATTTTACCGTTAGAGGCAGGCACTTCTGATATAAGGGCCTTACGTAATTGCCGGGAGTGTTTTGATGCTAGATGCACTGTAGAGAGTTTTAATCGCATATCTGAGGTTCTAACAATTTCATTTTTCCCTACTGACCTTGCATTGATATGATGTATCTCATATGATATTTTGTTAGATATCTCATGTTTAGTTTGAGTGGCATTTGCACCACTGTTTTGGTGGGGACAAATTATTTATTATTTACATCTTGAGTTTTAGCTTAATTTTTCGGGGAATGGCCGTTAGCGTCTCTTTAGAGTTTAATATTTCTCAACAAATTTATTATTAGTAACATTGATAACTGGACTTATTTTTGGACTGATTTTCAGATATCGGCGAACCTATTTAGAACCCTGCCGCCCAGCGAAAACCCTGATTTCGATCCCGAAGAGGACGATCCAACATTAGAAGCCAGTTGGCCGCACCTTCAACTAGTATATGAATTTTTCTTAAGGTAACTGAACGAATGTCCCTTTTCCCCACATCACAAAACTAATTCAAACTTCTCCAACTGCACAGATTTCTGGAGAGCTCGGATTTCCAACCCACCATAGGCAAACGCGTTATCGATCAGAAGTTCGTCTTGCAGCTGTTGGAACTGTTTGATTCCGAAGACCCACGTGAACGCGACTTTCTCAAGACGGTCTTGCATCGTATTTACGGCAAATTTTTGGGATTGAGGGCGTTTATACGAAAACAAATTAACAACATATTTCTTAGGTGAGCTTTACTTGTTCATTTGATCTATCTTTTTGTAAAGTCGCGCCTTTTATCGCAATTTCAGTTAATTCATAGCATTTACTACGTGTATTTTTATTGTTCATTTGCATTGTCTGAAGTTTGATATGTACAGTTACTGGAGATGTACGAAATTAGAGTTTCAAAATAATGTCACGTTTTCCATTGAATAACTTTTGATTGGTAATTTTCCCTTGAGCTTAAAATTCGTATCATTTTCTTCGGTAGTAAATAAGTTTAGGTGCTTCATTAGCACTGAATTTTAATTCCGAAATTTATGTATTCACTACTATTAATGTTGCCCTGTCTGTGAATTAATTTAATGCAATGGGGTTATGGTTGTACTCCTATTACTACGCACTATGTTTACCAAACATGTAATAATTTGGGTATTTGGTTTTTCTTCGAAGTATCCTGTACTTGCAGTTCTTGCAATTATTATTCCGTCATCTTTTTCTTTCATCTTACACAGTGTATTCTTCTCTGTTGTAGGTTCGTGTATGAGACTGAACATTTTAATGGAGTGGGTGAACTTTTAGAAATTCTGGGATCTATTATAAACGGGTTCGCGTTACCGCTTAAGCAAGAACATAAACAGTTCCTGGTTAAGGTAGGTGTTACTTTAGTAATGTATCAAAGTAGGATTGGAATGTAAAGATTATCGCTTATGCTGTTGCTCAATTGCGTCGGATCTCCTTAGTATTAACCCCGTGTTTCTCAAAACGTACTTTGCCAAACGCTATCGACGAATTTGAACAAATGTTTAATCAATGAATCGTCCAAAATTATGCATTTATATCCTATCATCTCCAACCGTATATGTATGTGTGTAACGCCGTTTTCGTTACGCTTTTCTTAGGTGGAAAGTGTTGTTTGGAAAGATAAAAACGGTGAAACAATCTCATCCGTCTTTTATGCCCGCACTGGTCATAAAAAACGAATGTGCGTATTTTCATAGAAAAAAGTTAGGAAGGAGACGATAGAAATGAATATGAAGGAAGTAGAATAAATTGGAAAAAGAGAATTTTTAAAACGAGCTATCTGCAGAAGTATCAAATATGATGGGAGCGACAAATAAGCAATTGTTCAACAAGTTTTTTTATGCTATTTCGGAATAGTTAACTATTAAACATCGTTTTTATTTGATAATAAAAAACAATTTCAGGTGCTCATCCCCCTGCACAAGGTCAAGTGCCTGTCGTTGTACCACGCCCAGCTCGCCTACTGCGTTGTGCAGTTCCTCGAAAAAGACCCCACGTTAACGGAGCCCGTTGTACGGGGCCTGCTCAAGTACTGGCCCAAAACGTGCAGTCAGAAAGAGGTACCTAAATTGACTATTGCCTATTTAGAAAAAAAGTTGGTTGTTCTCAACCAGCTTGGAAAATCTCTAAAACCCACATATGATTTCTTTGTACCGGCATATTATTATTTGAAATGTTTACTTTCATGGCATTCTCATGTCATGAATGTGAGTAATAAAATGAATTAAACTTTAGTCTATATATAAAATGCAGTTCTTTGCAATTATAATAAGATAGTACATTCTGCACATAAAAGGTAAAAAGCCAACGCCAATAAAAGAGCGAAGTGACCGGGTCCTTATAGATTTTAATTTCATAGTTTACTCTCCGCAACAACAGTAAATAGAGGCAAAGCTCGGGAGACACCAAACAGCGGTGCTGACGCTTCCACAAGTATATATCCAAGAATAATAATGGTTCTGAATAAATTAGGAGTTTATACGGGAAAGGAACTTTTAAGAAATGAATTTTTGTTTGTTTTTTTCGCCTGATTAATATTGTCTTGCGTCTGTTCAGAGTTAATTTTTGTCTTCCTTGAGCAAAAAAAGGGTAAACGGAAAATTTTAAAGATAAATATATGCGATAGAAAGCCTTCAACAAAAATTCAAAGATCCTTCCACAACCATTTCGAAAATCGATGCGTTCCGTCTGAAACTATCCAAGAAAGTTTTTTACTATAAACATACTGTAAAGTGGCTTTGCCCAACGTAGTTGCGAGCGATCTCCGCTTTGCGTCACTCGGTCAGCAATTTCATAATCTAAGTATTTTTAAACTTGTGTTAGAAACCTTTCTATCCAATTTCTTTTATATGTAGTGAAATTTGTTTTTGACTATTGCAACTTTCAGGTGATGTTTTTGGGCGAAATTGAGGAAGTGTTAGATGTGATTGAACCGTCGCAGTTCACGCGCATTCAGGAACCTCTATTTAGGCAAATCGCTAAGTGCGTTTCGAGTCCACATTTCCAGGTAAGAATTATAACATTAAAAATTATCCTCAATACTGTAAAATTACTGCGTATTATTGTAATATTTAGGTAGCAGAGCGGGCTCTATATTTCTGGAACAATGAATACATCATGTCCTTAATGGAGGAGAATAATCACGTGATCATGCCGATCATGTTTCCGGCCCTATATCGGATTTCGAAGGAGCACTGGAACCAAACAATCGTCGCCTTGGTTTATAACGTGTTGAAAACTTTCATGGAAATGAATTCCAAATTGTTTGACGAACTCACTGTTAGCTATAAAGCAGAGCGACAAAAGTAAGTCACGACAATATACTCTTATCAATGGATCTTTTTTGTTGCACGCCATTAACAAGCCACCGTTAGTACTCATACGATGCAATTAATTGACATTTCGCTGTCACTGATCAATCATCTATTATTGCATTTTTATGTTGAATAAAATCACATTAGAAAATTTTAAAAACTCCAGGAAACGGATATTTACTTAAATTGATTTTGTGTTCTTCTGAACTGTTCTATGTTAATTGCAATGCAAATAACTTCATACACTCAGTACTGCCATGATAATTTTCATTTTCCATTTCATAATCATTCCAATTAGCCTATAGAAATGGCGCATCAATATTGGATACAGTAAAATTGACTGTACTTGATGAATATTAATCTGAAATGAATCGTACTTGCGTAAATGAATTAATGTTGAAAACGTTGTATCTGCAGAGAGAAAAAGCGGGAAAAAGACAGGGAAGAGCTGTGGAAGCGCTTGGCTGAACTTGAGCTAAACCACAACAAGAATTTACCGAATTCGACAGGTAGTTCGAACGCCACGCAGTCGATTCAGGGAGGGGGGGCGGCGCCCGCCATGCAGAATAACAATCCACTCAAGAAGTGATACGGTGCAAGGGTGACGACAGTGTAAGCTCCCATGGGGTAAGTCACCTAATTGATGACATGATCAGACTGGCAAGAGAATAAAGTAACTTATGTATCTTGACTATTTTAGACACGGCATACCTAACAACTAAAATCATGTCGAATGGTGAATTACAGGTATATCCAGGTGTCCGTTTTACGAGTCCTATCATTGGGATCTTGGTTACCTAAACCCCGCAGTGCGCAATTTTTCTTATTATGGTTTCAAAAAATTGTTTTTTTATTTATAAAAGTCGACATATGCGAAGGAATATATGAAAAAAAATCTTGTATCAGATGTGACACACGGCGAAATAATACTTCTCTCTGATACATCTTTGATAAAAATTCAATGTGTGACTGTCGCCTACTATCCCTTCCAATATTTACCTCAAAAATTTCATATTGGAAGATTTATTAAGCAGCGTCTTGCTTGAAAGGTCGTTTTATTGTTCCAGTCCGTTGTTTGTGGTTGATATGTTTTCTTCGCTTAACACTATGATTTTATTAATTTTTTATCTTGCCTAGTTTCATTATTTGAACAGCAGCAACAATGAGTGAATGACGGGAGTCCCAGAGTTTATAAGACCAGCTTTTGGTACACAATTCATAAGGTTCATTGTCGCGCGTCACAAAAATCTGTTGCAAAACGAAGAGCAAAGCAATGAGTGCTGCTACGCGTACTGATATGAGTTGCTTTATAAGAGTTATATTTTAATATACGCACAGCTTGAACTTGATGGACCAAATTTTTAATTTTAAGGTAATATTTAATTTTATACACAAAACTTTATACTTATTATATCTTGCCAGTCAGATCTGCATAGAAATTAGCTTTTTGATTAATAATATTATTTATTTGGAAAGGGACATATTTAAGGGATTTTGATTAAGAAAATGCACAGATCAATTTTTTTTTCTCTCCCATAGAAAATAAGACCTGTCAAGCCGCCATATTGGATAACATGTCATGTCAAATCCGCTCCTTGTAGACTCATCTCAAGTAACCATATAGTGTCAGTTAAAAAAAATTAAAAGACATTTAGTGTGCACCTAGAGATAAATAACCAATTTTGGACTGCGTACCGTGCCGTACCTAAACATAACCTAACTTCTATTTTACTTAATACGTTGTTGTAAAAAGATGAATATTAAATATTATTAAAACGTAGGACTAGTCTATTTTAGTGTCTACACACTTTTTTGTGTTGAAAAATCATGTTTAAAAAGTGTAATATATGGTTTTTTCAACAAATAGGCATTGGTTTTTTATTTGTTTTATTATTCATAGAGCTTTTGTTTGTAATGCATAACAGACAACATTGATGACATGATTTTTTAATAGCGGACGTGACGTAGTGGCGAATCGATAACAGAAATGGAACTTCTTAAAATCTGCTAGGTCGCCGAAATTAGAAAAACCTCGTGATGGCCAGCAATCACTGTACATTTTAAGGTTTTAGTGAGTGTACTATCTTCTACCTAAGAGTAGCTGTAAATGGACTAATGTGCTTTAGGAATCAATTACTCCTTTAAGTAAACTGTAAATAGTACATGGAAGATTTAAAGTTTATGTGTTGGATATTTGGATATGTTTAGGAACTCGCAATTTATTTTTGTTTGTCTGAACTACTCATCTGTTAAAGTCAACAGTAAAGACATTAATCAAAACCGTCCTTGATAGAACGACATGAAACAGAATTGGATCAGCAATCGAGTGAAGTAGACATTTTTGTATGTATTCAGTACAATATTTTTTTCTGTAAATACATGTGTTACCTTTGTTATCCTTCAAGTTCAATTATTAGCGATAGGTAAAACTTTTACATGCGCACTAAAAAGATTTACCGCTCGCATGTCAATAGTCATAATTTGTCATTATCCACGAAGGTTTCTGATCCTGACACTTTCCACTTTTATTCGCGTGAGGTGAAATTCCTACCGCGAACCTACAGTAAAGTCTTACTTTCAGCTCACAAAACGCTTTTACTACATATACACTGTCACACGCCACCTAAAATTTGTGTTGATGACGCAATATGAAGTGAGCTTTTTACTAAACAGAAAGACGGAGTCCTAAACATATCCTACTTATTCAGGTTGGTATGGACTTGTATTTCTTGGTGATAAGATTTTTTATTTGCGGGCCGGTTCCTCTCTCATATGCGATTAAGCGAAGTAGGGAACGAGAGTCCTGCCAAGCGGCTGTATAAAATGTAATCTTTCCACATGGTTTTATTTGGAAATAACTCCTTTCTGAATTGTGTTATATTTATTTACACACCCTGACCGTAAGGCAAGTTCTCTACATGCCCACATATTTATTTTTGTATTTTACGAAGCTTCATTATTAGTGGTAGCTAAGAAAGTAAAATTAAGTTTTAGTGCTATTTCAAGATTATTCATTCAAGCCAAAAATTTTAGATATTAGTTGTTGTCGGTAACGTTTTGTTTCAAACAAAAATCGAATTTTATTAATGATTTGTATAAGATATCGACTTTTCGACACTTTGAGAGAGATGCTGCGTTGCGTTAGATTTTGTGAAAGGATGACTTAATTCATTAAAAAATATCTTGGGCAATGCGATGTTGCCGGTTATATGGGAAAGTGGTAGAAACTCCGACAAATAAAATTGGACACATACCTACTTTTAGCGGTTTTGCGTGAAAACTACGTCTACCAGTACGCTTTTAAAACCGCGTTTATGTCTGATTATTTAGATTATTTGTTGAATTCCTAATAACCAACTCGGCCTATTATATATGTTTACGAAGAAATATGATGCGTAATGCAGCATCTGGGATCTCGAAGTACCTGACATTTTGGCGAATAAGTTTATTCGTACGATTTATTACGACTCATTATTTTGTATATTGAACAAACGAAAGTGTTTGTGTATTACTGTTTAAGTATAATTTGAGCCAGCATTTAGAATGGTAGTTGTTACAATAGTTGTAATTATTGTAAAAAAATTGTTTAAGTTTAAAATGTATAGGCAGTTTTGTTACATATAGAAGTCTTGAAAACCCGGTACTTTTCCTCATTAGCCCAGGTTGTAGAGTAAGCATTTCCGTCTTATTATTGTAAGTCTAATACATAAATTGTGTTGCGATAATTACCTTTAGATATGTCCAACTTGCGCATACTGTTTTATACGAAAAATAATGCAATTTATACGGCCATGTCCAAACCAGAGTGTGTATAGAATGCCACTTCACATCTGAATATTTAGGAGCACTGTCATGTTCACATTAGAAGCTTTGAGCTAAAGAAAAGAGTTACATATAATATATTATATCTCTTGTACTTTAGGTAGAGTAAGAAGAACCTAAATACATCCAAATATGAAGGGCGAGCTCAATCAGAATTAAACCGTTGTTTGTGAATATGTGTATTTATTTTTGAGCCAAAGACACAGCCAACAAAAACCATAATCTACTTTTTGGAATATTTATTTTGAGATTTAAATGATAAAATTAGATACATTTGCAAACGATTGAAAAATTTCCCCGCTAACATGTGAATAAGTTTAAGGCCATAATGACGTTTTATAAATGCGGAGAGGTATATTTGCCCTTATAATTATTATTACGGCATGTAACATAATACTAATATTAAATACCACTATGAAACTTGTAGATACACGTAAGTATATGATGAGAAAATATATTGTTAAAATTTCTATTGTTTTCTCGATAGTTAATATTGTCTTGTGTAGAGTGGAGAGTGGAGTATCGCAAAATGTTGCATTAGAGGCATGAAACTAATAAATTTTTTATCAATTAACTAATCAATACCTTTTTTACCTTCACTCCAATTGTTTCAATAATGTTTTCCAATATTTAGGAAATCGAGATTTTCATTTTAATTCATGAAAATACTCCGCTCTATTAGTAAAAACTGTGAACAAATTTTAATTACGTTAGAATTTATTTACATTATCGACTATTGCGGCTAAGTTAAGGCAAATCAATATGTTTATAAAATTTGATAATTTGTATAAGAGCTGATTACCTCGGTATTGGAGGGTTCATAGTATCTGCAGTTTGTCAATGGACGTACTGAAGTGCGTAAATAAATATTCTCATTTTGAATTGAAGGTTTTCATTTTTTCCCGCCCCTTATGATTTCCGCTTTCGCTCCCCGCTCAATTGCAATCACAAAACCATCTCACCCCAATTTTCAACTACCACTGTCTCAACCCATATGTGGGACCATCCTACCACTCGTCTCTTCATTCAGAGTAGCCCTCTTCCCGGCAAGATCCTAACCCTTACATTCAATCACAGTGGTTTCTTCCTCAGGCGAGTAAACTGTAGATTATGTGACAAAATGACTTACTTGGACGCACTTTTGTTTGTTAAACACATTTAATTTTAAACAATTTTTTCCGATATCGAAGATGAAATATGAATTGAAAATTTATTAATTATGTTAAAAACAAGTAACTGGTCCCGTCAATAAAAAGAAAAATACTGTAGAGACTCAAAATAAAAATGATTTTCGGAATAACAAATTATGAAAGAATCTGATCTGTGATCAATAGCAATCACTCTTGGTGATCTGTTTCTGATCGTACCCCAGAAATCGCAAGCGCAGCTGTTAAATGTCATTCTACACTGACAGATTGTCAATTGCCGTAAATGAACAATTTTCAAGGAATGTAAACAATTTATGTTTTGGAGAATTTAAGTTATAAAAACTGTAGTTTCTATGAATTGTGCGTACTCCGGCGATTTTTTACCATGTTGAATAGGAATGTATTATACTCACCTTCAACCCAACCGACTCTATCTATCTACCACAAATGCAGAAATAATTTTATGTGAATCATCCTAAGATTTGTGTAGATTGTTGGAGAAGCTTTGTTACAGTATCAGTTGCACCACTGAATAACTTTATTTTTGGTTCTTCTTTTCTGGAAACAAGATCTACAGTATTCCCTGGACACAAGACCTACTGATTTAAATTCTTGTTTTTCCAAGGCTTTTTCTTAGGAGAGCTTCCTTATGAGTTGAGCTTACTATTTAAGCCCTTTCAGGTCTTAGCATGCTCTCCAGGAAGAATAAAGACTTAAGGGCCATGAAGGAGGGTGTTATGGGAAGATATGTCAAAAAAGACACTCCACCTGAAATGCCAAGTAAGTCAAGTTCACTGTTAGCAAAATTCTTATTTAAGGCTGTTTGTTGTAATAATTAAAATATGTGCATTGTGTGTTTCCTCAGTATACCTTTCAGCGTCCCTAATAGTGCATAAATTTTAATAGCAAAAAGAAACTTTTTAGGGAATACAACTGTTTTTTTTTAATAAAAAAAAGATATCTAGTTTTGCTTACTGTATAAACCATTCTTTGACAAATGCTAATTTTATGCTTTTTAATTTTTCACAGTTTTATAGCAATAACTTTCATATCAAATATTGGCAGTCTGTTTCAAAATGAAGAAGACTGACTTCATTTATATTTCAATTGATTTTTCAACATTTCATGTATTTTTTTAGTTATAAACGTATGGTCATCTGAGCCAAAAAGACGCAGTTCTAATCAAAGCAGGTCTTCACTTCCCCCACAAGGCTCTTCAGCTTATAACACAAGTCAAAGTAATGCCAACACAGTTCAAACTGTCCAAAAATTTGGTAATCAAAAAGCCACCATTAGTGATGTGGGTTTGGGGGCCCATGAGGGTAAATATACTCCCAGTGCTTCAGTTCCTGATTTAGCTACACAGTAAGTTGTATCAAATTTAATTAATTACTTAATCTTTATTTGCCTGAAAAACGATAAAAGAAAAGGGCAGAGAAAGGTTTAGCTCTTTGTTTATGTAAAAGTGATTAAAAATATTTTTTTAGTACCTCATTTATATTTATGAATGTAATTTGATGGGAATAGGTAATTCCCAATTTCCAATAAAATTACTTATTTATCAAGATTACTGTCTAAATCAACAATAAAAGAAAATCTAGGAATATATATGTATAAATGTTTTTTTATCTGACAAGAGATCTTCAACAAAATGGCAAACAAATAGATATTACTATATTCCATGCATCTGCCTTACTCTATATATGTTTTCATTGAAGGCAGGTAAAATTTAAATTAAGCTGTTGATTAAACTTGGATATACAAGTACTTAAATGAGTTGTCCACTGGCCATATTGAATACTATCTCCATAACAAAAATGCCTGTATTATCTTAACTTATAATCAATCTATAGATGTAATACTCTGGGTAAATACCTAGTTATAATAATACCTGACTAAATATCTATAATATAATATCCCATGTTAAAATTGTTTGTAAACAAATTATTATTTTGATTATTTATAATTATTTAATTTATACATTTTAGCTTTGCCAATTTGTCCGTTGGTGTATCTCAGGAAGCAAGTGGAGGAATATTGCACCCAAATAATTTTAGCAATACAAATAACTTAAACTCTAGCCCAGCTCTTCATATTTACGCCAATCAGACGTTGCCCAATACATACCTTGATAATTCTGCTGTAAGTACATTTAGTTAAAATTGCTTTTTTATATATCTGGATATTAATTATTGTTCAAAAAAGATTGCCTCATTGATTTTTAACACAATATACTTCTATTAATTTAAATTTAAATAACTATATTACTTATTAAATATCTTTTAACGAATTTTGAGCAGTCCAGCAGCAAAATTGCTTTCAAATTACATTTTAATATGACTGGAAATTGATCAAATTTTCGCAGTCGTTTTCCAATATGTGCTAGCTTGTAATTATTACCACCTCCAACTAACATAGAACTTTCGAACACTTTCTGAATTTTGAGGAAAATATTTTCGATTTTTTCTACGGGTTGTTCTTCACAAGAATGTTGAATAATGTCGATAAGATCAGAAATATTTTTTGGAGACTTTTGATATTGAAAAGACTGAAAAGAATTAAAGTAACTGTAAATTGTACTAAGAGTATTTGCAGAATGGCTTTTCTTTCGTCGTCACTTAAGTTCTTCTTCATTGCTCGGGAACACTGAATTTCCATAGGCTAAGAGTATTTGAACCTCCAAAAACAAAAATCGCGGTTTATTTTTTCAAGTAGTCAAAAATTACGAATTTCAAATAGTAACACAAATACAATAAAATTACTGTAAACTGTTACTACTGTAATGTTTTATTAAAATTATGTTTTTGAGATTCTATTACACACAAATAAATGACATATTGTCAAGTTATACGCTTAATTTTGTAAAAAGTGTCAAATGGGACAATCATTTTAGAACAGAAAAAGTAATATATATTTTTCTTTTGTGTTTTTCCCATATGTTTAATAATTTACTTGATTTCTGTAAAACTTTGAACATGTTAATCTAAATATCTAATACTGCTTACTTTTAAGCCACAAAGTATTCAAAATCATTTTATTTCGATATTAAATAAATCGGACGGTAAATAACAGTTCCACAGGATTAGCCGTCCATACGCATTCATTGTATATGAATTCCTATCCACATACAAATTTGTGATGAAATGTTGTAATTTTTAGAATAACGCCAATTACGTTGAAATTGACCAGATTTACCCACTGACCTCAGAGCCAAATAATTTATACAAAGATTCTTACAATAGAGCGAGTTCTCCAATATATCAAAATACTCGGGACAGTAGCGTAGCAAGGTAAGTTTTAAATGACTTCATAAAATTTGTAACAAACTATAAATGCAATTTTAGAACTAGCCAGGATCATTCAATACCAATTTATAGCAATACTCAAGTAGATAGGTTTAATAGAAATCAATACTCCAGTACAATACCATTTGGAGAATCGCTAGCTCATCATTTGAGACCAAGTTCAGGGAGGACTGAGAATACTCAAGGTATTGACAGTATTTCTAATATTATATTCACAATAGACGTTAAAAATAGTCTTTTAATTTAGAACCATCAGAAGAACTGCCTTTACCTCCTGGTTGGTCAGTAGATTACACATTGAGAGGTAGGAAATACTATATTGATCATAATACAAAAACTACCCATTGGTCTCATCCTCTGGAGAGAGAAGGGCTTCCTACTGGATGGCAATGTATTCAAAGTCCAATATATGGAGCTTACTATGTCAAGTAAGTCATAATAGATATATAAATAGTGACTGAAAAGTGTCTCGCCTCATTTTGATTCATTTTCGCATTTATAGACTTATAGTGTAGTCAGTTAAATTGATGAACAATCATTAGTAAATTATATATCCGAAGATATACATACGCAGGGTGTCCAAGATAACGATGTCTAGCATGAGATCTAGTAAACGGTAATAGTTATGAACTTGGTTAAATGGGATAAAACTTGTGAATTCCAAGAGGTAGGTTCACGATGCCAAAAAATCTACAGAATTATTTTTGGTTCTTAAAAATTCGAGAAATCCTCAAATTTCCTTTTTACTTTTTTTCTAAGCGATGGCAAGATAAAAATTAAAACTAAGATCACTTTTACATGCCTGTTTTTATAAACTTTAACGTGATAGTTTTGATTTAATTCTATAACATTTCATTTGTTAAGAATGATTGTTAAAATTAATGTTTAGAACTCAAATATTTTATTTTATAAAATTTAATAAAAATGTAAATTTGGAAAGTTCTTGATATTATGGTGAAGATAATGTTACAGTGATAATAAACGGTAAGAAAAGGAATGTGGAGAAAAAGCCTTAGTCTCGCTTTGAGCAACAATGTTCAAAATTGAACTTTCACTCACTAAAGTCAACTACAATACTGATTTACCTCACGAATTTTTAAAACAAAAGAATACTCGATTATTCCAAGTACTGTTTTATTCCATATAACAACAATCTTGTTGATCATCGCGCTAACACTCGACTGAATCATCCAAGAAATGATATCGGTAAGATAACATCCAAAAGACTTTATAACCTGTCTTTTGTAAAGATACAGCTGACTGGTCTAAAAATCGATATAGGAAACGAAATTATATATATACAGTGTCTTCAATATAAAGATGTTCAATATAGAGATCTTGTAAATTGTAATAGATGATATTTGAATTTTAATATTTCTACATGTTGGAGATATGGAAAGTTAATTCGATAAATGAAATTAACCTTAGAAGGAAACAAAAAACAGAATCCCTCAACGCTTTCTTTAAACCTGAATATTTAATAATATAGTAAACCCCGGTCAAATTGAAACCAACTGGAATCAAGTCGAATAAGACGATACATACACAGCTCTATTTTTCTCAGCTAAAACTATAGTTTAAGTAGTTTCCAAAGTAGTCCAGTAAATAAGAATTGATACATAGTACCAATTTATTATAGTAAATATTAGACAATTATTTTCTTCCACAGCCATATTACGAGACAAGTGCAGTACGAACATCCATGTCTGGTTCCTTGTTATAACTATGGCGGCCTCGCTCCTCAAGCGTATCAGCGGTATCTACCAGTGAGGCCAACTCATTACCAACCTCATAGTGTTCTGGTACCAGCCAATCCGTATTTGATGGAAGAAATACCACACTGGTTAAATGTTTATTTCAAAAGTATGTACCTACTTAACACTTTTGTTAACAATTTACACAAAAAAATCGAACGACCAGGTTCATTTGCTCTGGAGATTAATGAGAATTGGAAATCGAGGTATTCTTTGTTATAATGGCAAGACTGAGTAAAATATTAATTTGTTGTTAAAATACCTTAATCCGATAAACTACTTTTTAAACTGCTATGTTTGTAATAAAATATATAATAAAATAAAAACCAAAAAATTTAAATCAGTTTGTGAGACCGGAAAGACGAAGGTGCTACTAGTTTTAATTATGCAAAATTTTCTGACAAACTATACATATTATTTTAAGTTATTGTAATGGGTAGTTTTAGTTTTTGTTTCTACGTTTCTGATTTAACTCTTTATTTTGCAGCTAGTACAGAAATAGACCATAAGCTCAGATGGGACATGTTTAGACTGTCAGAGCTGGAGTGCTACAATGCAATGTTAACAAGGCTGTACAAGCAAGAACTGCAGAACATAGTTATGAGATATGAAACCTACAGGTTAGTATATAACTAGGTATTTAATAAGTCCAGGTCAGAATTTTGTCAAAGTACAAAAACATAAATGACGACAATAAACCACGCAAACACAGAGATAAAAAGTAATTAAAAAGTAGTTTGGAATTTTAAGCATTTAGGCAGGGGAAGGTAATCACATTGTCCAAAAATTGGTAAGTTTTTTTATCCATTTATATCATAGGTTGCTTTCATTCATTCACATTTTAAAACAAATCTAATTTTTTGCCTAATTTCATCAAATATTTGCTATATTTTGTGGCGGTCTGTGTTTAATTTCATTGCTCATTTCATATTCATTGTACTTACTTCTGTGTAATTGTCAAAAATTCCAAACTCAAACTGTTTCTTGTCAAAAATATAACTTTGATTTACCATTCAAGTTTAACAAATTCAAGATAAATTAATTGAATAACATGTAAAATGTTTTAGAGCTGCTTTAATGGTGGAAATGGAAAAATTTAGAACAAACCAGACGAACCCTAGACTGTGATCTGAAGAAAAAACTTGTTCCTATAAATTCTATGAATTAAGTAGTGAGCTTACTAAGATTCTCTTAAGAGTCTTATGTATTAGACTACTACAATATATTTTGCCTATATCTATATGGACTATATAAAGTGCTATATTGTGATGATTGAGGAATATCATTTTATCATTTACTGTTTACAAGAAGAGAAGATCCAAATTTCCCAAAAAACAATGTTGTTTTTTTAGAATTTAACTTAGAACTTTTCATTAGTGTTTAATGTATATATATTAATGAACGAAATGGCATATTTATATGTGATAATATATTCTGAGTTTAATTGTCTTGTCTATGAAATAATGTGTATTAGTAGTATTTTAACATTTGTTCATTTAATATGTCTAATAATGGACTATTTTTATGATTCTATTGGAGTTGTGGTCTAAATAACGGCAATTGGGAGACTTTAATTTTTATCTCTTTAATTTGGAATCTACTTTGAATAGATGTGTTACAGGATATAGGCAAAAAGAGCTTACTTCTTGTTACCTTCAGGCATACCTATATTACAATATGTTTATCTATTTGTTATACTTCTGCTGGTGCAGAAACCTCTTCAATTGTAAAGCCTTTGTTCACACGTATTATTTTTGCATTAGTTAATCCTCTTTCTTGGATTACCTGTTCAGCTGTAATTGAAATATTTGCCATTAATAACGAATAGTAAAAACAACAGGATAGGAAAAAATCCTTATGTGTATATGCAGTACCTGGAGATAATTTAGCTCTTTCTTCGAGACTTAATTCCTTTTTTTTTGCACAACTCATTCCATATAAGCTAAATCCCACAGCATTCCAGGCTAAAAATGCATATACAATCGAAAATCTTGTATGCCATTTTTCTGCTACTCTTGCGGGCTTCGGTTTTGTTAAAATTCTTACGTTCCTATGCCACCATCTAAACAAAACCATTATGTAATTAATTTCTGAGAGGATTCCAACTAACACCTGCAAATATAGCTCTGAAGAGCAATGCGGATCTTATATCAATAGTAACTATACCTCACAGTTATTTATATCAATTAAAATATTTTATTATCCAACTTTTGAGAAATTGTTTGGGTTTTAAATTTTCTGCATATTCTATAAAGGTTGGAAGTTAGATTTATAGGTTAGATTAACAATATAGAGGAATTGGATGTAGTACTAGTATTTTTTTATAGATTGGTCCCGTTTTTTGCTACCATTAGCAACCCCATGGTCTATTTCAGTCAAAATCAAAATAAAATCTGATAAGGTTGAAGTCTCACATATGCAATGGTCAAAATATACCTTTTTTTTCAAAATGACGTCATAAGAGTACTGGTATATAACGGTCTTCTATTCATCAAAAAGTGAGATAAATTTTAATAAAATATCCGCGACTGTTTCACTTTTTTAAAGATACTAAGTAACGTACCGAGACTATTTGGCTAGGCCCTCGTTTTAAGGTAAATAAAATCATATTTTGATTATCGACATAATTTCATTTTGAACTAACTTAACTTGAATTAATCTTTGGTTACTTCACTTGTCGTTTGTCGAAATTTTTGATAGGTGGAGTTTGCAAATACAAATGTTTTGAATTCTTTATTAAAAAGCAAAAAATATTTTTTTCGCAAAAACCGGAACTTGCCAATAAAGTATGTTCAAATAAACTGTAAACTGCCTAACATTCAAAATGTGAGTACGTCTACAAATTCCTTATGATATTAAGATATCAGCATTAATTCAATAAGTTATCGTTCATGATTACACACAACTAAGTATAGTGAAATAACATACCATATTTGGATAAAACGAACAGTTTAAGGCAATCGTCTTTTTGAATGCGTTCAAGGGAAGGTTTATTCTTTTAGTTTTAGTGTAGAAATCGAGCAATTAACAATGGATAATTCAAGCTCAAGCATTGAAGAAATTGCAACTTTAAAATTCAATGGTTCAACAGAGTCTCTTAAATCAGAGGGAACTATCAACTCCAATGAAGATATTCAAGAAGAATTAGTTAGGTAAGTCCTCTTGAGTAGTAAGTGATGTATTTAGTATCCTGTCAAAAATTGGATGCTAAAGCCCAATCTTCGACTTAATAAATTTGTCTATGGAATATGTTGTCAAGTAAAATGTTAATATTGACCACCAATATCTAGGATTGGTAAGGAGATTTTGAAGTCAAAAAGGTTGCCTACCTAAACCTAGCTAATATTGGTTGTAGGGAGTACCTGAACAAGTACCTAACAAATATTGTGGGTGGGTTTATGGCTATGTATTTTGCTAAAAATACCCCCCTATTACAACTTATAGATTATTGTAATCCTTGAAACTTACTGAGTTTAGCCTTTTGTTTGAGTTTGATTCCTGTTCAGTTAACTTTATGAGATAAATTGTTTAGGTAAGGGAATAGTTAGAAATTTTTATTTATAATTTAATCATTGAGTACCAATGAATTTACAATGGAAATTTAAATTTGCAACTTGCACTCAGCAAATCGACAAAATACAGACAACTTGCCATCAATAAACATCCCATTATAGATTGTATCAGAAGAAATCATTATCTCAACTTCCTTGTTTCATCTTAATAATAATCGTTTGAACTGAAATCTACGTGTGAAAGTCAGTTGTTTTGGTTTTTATGTTCTTGATAAAGACGTTGAAGAAATATATTTAAAAAAATACAGGGGATGTCCTCCTACATGCATGAAATTAATTTGGTCCTATAGCTTTTTTCTGACTCTTCTGTTTACTTAAAGAAAGTCGAGCACGGGTCAAGTCTGGGGGGTCGGTTTAACTGCTCTCAAAATTAGTACCGAAGAAATTAATAAAGCTAAAGTATTTACTGTATTGAAGTTTTTATGGCTTTAGAGCTTACGCCATACACGCCGCCCTACATAACATCTGACTTATGCTCTAATTTGGTTTACTTAACTCAAGGTGTAAGAGTTTAAACAGATGTAAACGTATGTTTGAAACATAGCCAGATTTGTTTTAAATATGTTTTTCCACACTCTATTTAGTTTCCATATTGTATGAAATCGGCTCGCATAATATTCATCAATCACTCTCCTGACTCTGACAGTCCATTGGAAAGTTTACGCAACCAAAAGCAAATTAATCGCTTGTCATAATTTTTTCGCGGTAGGTAGCTCATTGCATTTTTAACACAGCCGTTATAACAAACTATACATAATTAGTTTTTACTGATGAAGATAATCCCGGTATAAGAATGTTGCCAGTCGTCTATGAAATATTATTAAGAACGCTTAATTAAAAAATTTTTACCAATAATGATTTTCTTATAGTGCAAACACGCAAAACTGTTGGTAAACACAGGATGTTGCTTGAAAATTGTTATGTGTGTATCATTTCACGGTGCTATAGAAACGTTAACACAAATTTATATTCAGAGGTGGTAGTGCTAAACCGATTTTGGACCATAACGATTAATCATTATTTGTAGTTTGTTGACCTTCCATTCAACTAGTATATAACAGTTAACTTTTCCTGCGTTATCTGCAAAATCCTATTGCTTCTATGTAATTTGATTTTTACTTAATATGTTATAGTCCAAGAGCATGTGATCAGTTATTGTAAACAGTAATACTGGAGAAAACAGCAGAAAACACATTAAACTTTCAATTCAGTAAAGCTTGTTGAGAAAAGTTAGGAACTAGTCAGCAAACTTTGGTAATTTTTTGCAAAATAGATGCTTATCTTTTTAATGATTGGCGCTTTTCCTAATTTCCAAACATTTATCTTGTTTAAACCCCAATTCACCTGAAGTCTCAAGAGCGTTAATATAATATAGTATTCGTGACTTTTCCCCATTATTGAATACATTTTGATCTTATAATTCAACGCAGGATGATGACATTGTGTGCTTTTTGTAATGATGTCTTTTTAGCTTTTAATAAATCGTGAGGTTTTGTTATTGACAATTCGTGACTGATACCCATACACATAAGTGCGTGATCGCTTGTTTATGCACTGGCAATCGAACAAATGGCATTTTTATGCAGAAATTCTGGTTTTCAGCAATCGACAAAACGACTTTCTAGTTTTTTATGCTTTCGTGCTTTCGTGCTCTGTGAAAACCAATGTTAAAGTTCTTTTCTGTATTTTGTCATTCAGTGAATTTTTTTCTACACTTTTGTTTCGATATTGACAAACGTTTTTTTCTACACTAAGTAGAACTTCGCTTTCTCAACGGTAGTAAAGTTTTTTTACCACAGAGAATGTCTGTTTTGCCAACAACCAATTTAGTTAGCTCATTATGAATATTAAATTTCCTGCAACAATTCCATATTTTTCAATAATTCTTTTTTCCATTTTTTCATGAATAAAATAAATTCGTTGTACATCGGTTACTCGTTGTCTCGTTTTAAAAGGTTTTAAAAATATAATGTTTACTGCGACTTTAGTGCCAATTAAATAAGAAGTTTAAAATTTCATTTCTTTTTTCCTCAACTTGTGCAAAAAGTAAAAATATTTTAATGGTACCTGCAAAATTTCTATTTCCTTTTTAGCATGTGCCACTTTTCCCACAAGCCTGCCAATTTTAATGATTCTTGTTAAACTTGTTCCAGTATATTTAATACTTAATCATATCTAACAATGCAGACTTGGCGTTACAAGTTAATTGGGTTTAACTGTATTGTTGTAAGGTTTTGTTAATATGAATTGGTCGCTATAGACTATGGGGGTTGTCTGTCCGACGTGAACAATTTACGGATTCATGCGAATTTCCTTATTTTAGTTGAAAATGAAATCAATGAAAATTCATGTAAAAATAAATTTCATTGATATACTTTAAATGTGGCGTTATCTATTTTATATTTAAGTGTTTGTGAACATGTGAATCTTGTTTGTCATATACATGATGACACGATATGATCATGATTACCCGCATACTAACGAATTCCCTAAAATATTCGGGGCACACATTCATAAAAAAGTTCTAAATTAGAAATTTACATAATTTTACGGTGAATGTTTATGTTTTAAATATATTCTTTAAATTTCGAAGTCATTGAGTTGTATCCGTAAGTTAACCATTTCACCCTACCACTCCTCAAATCCACTAGACACCCACATTACCCACACGCACTTGTGTGAAAAAAAATCAATCCATCATATGCGGTTTCATATCACTTTCAAAACGGGGACAGCCCGTATAGTATATCACATTTGGGCGCTCAACCGTGCGGTCTTGAGCCACTCCGCGAAATTTATTAAGTAATATACAGACAGGCTGCGTTAATATTCAGTATTCAGTCAAAGAGCATCACTTTTACTGAAAAGTCGCACAGGCGTTTGTCATAAGAAAGTAAAGTATTTTCCGGGTTTTCAGTGTTGTTTTGTTTGTTTGTTTTGTATACGGAGTGGTTGGTTTTGATTTTGTGTCATTTTGATGTGTAACTTAAAAAAAAAAGTATATTTTATGAAGAATTTATAAATTCTATTCTGTCATAATGTATTTTTTTAATTTGAGCCTTTAACGGCAGTTCAGAGATTTTTGGCTGATTTCGATGATCCCTTTCATTAAATTTGCTTCCCACTGATGAAGTAATAGTTTTTACCAAAAAATGTCTTTTCCTACGTTGTTCCCAACTTTTTAGGCTGTAGGATGCGCAAGAAAGTAGCTATTTTTTGTTATGGTGTAAAGATTATAAGAGAAAGGCAAATTGCTTTATAATTATATACATTTCATATCGGAGTAAATTATGGCCCAATTAGGCGATGTACTTTTAACTATACGTGTGATATTTTAATGAGACTCATCAGTATTGGTGGCGTGTCAATATTCAATCATATTCAATTTTATCAAGTCATAGTCAATATTAAAGATTGATAGGCATCATTTTAGAGTGTTTATTAATTGAACTGTAACAGATGAGAAAATTAATTACTAATGCATTGAGCACATAAAAAAACTTTAAAAAAATTGAATTATCTGTTTAAGCTGCTGAAAATCATGAAATAAAAAAAACCGCTCGAAAGCAAACATTTTAATGTGAATATCAGAAAGTCATATGAGATGCAAATGCGATTAATTGGGATAAAATTATGCATTAGTGACTAATATCAGTTTTGTTAAATGGGTATCGTTTTCATTAACAAATATATAAATACTTTTAAATTAGCATTGGAAGAAATCCACTCTAAGATGTTGGAAGTCGAACTTCAATACAAGAAATACCTCAATAATCTTTAAATCATATTACATATTCTAGTTTGGTCTCCCGTAGATTATCTCCCATTCCTTAAATTGATTACGAACATACTTACGAGCATGTTTGTAATTGTGTAATACTGCTAGTGAAATGAATATGTTCATTTTACTGATAAAAAAAGATACGGTTACGTTCTACTTTATCTGGTAGTAGCCTTTGGGACAATGTATTAAGATAAACGGAAATGTAATTGAATCAAAATTACACGTTACATAAGTCGAAGAGTTATGAGCTCACTTTCATTTTCATTGTGGCATTGTTTGGAATAATTATTTCAGTAATTAGTGGGAATACGACAGATTTTCTATTATTTGGGGCTATAAGCGCAGGATGATCAAAATTCGATGGAATTTACGGTCGTTTTTGAGAATCTGGAGGAGCCGAAAAACTAATAATACAACTAACTAGTACTAACTGATATACATGTGTATACTGTAGTTGCTTAAAAGTGATTGGTGCAAACGATCTTAAGTCCTTTAGCGCGAAAACGAAGCGTTCAACAATTCAATAAAATCGATCTGTTAATTTCCTCTAAGAAGGTTGTGGTGTTTTTTTGTCTCTATTTCTCTGGCTCGCCCGGTACTTAAAAAATTGTGCAATATCTTGTACAAAAAACTAAATAATCTAAAGCTGTCTTTATCACTGAAACAAACTACCCATCCGTATACATCCAAGCATTTATAGGTCAAGTAAAACCGTTAGATTAAAACGAGGCAAGTTTTGCCAGAGAACTTCGTTATCTAATTCAGCAGAAAAAAGAAGAGTGGACCGTCAGCAAGCTTTGTCAGTCCACCGTCAGTAAACTTTGTCAGTCGATTGCCGGCGTAGCTTCGTTTGGCTCGTAACGTTTCTCAGTGATTCACGGACTCAACATCGTTATGCAGCGGATGTTTTATGCTCAATTGCATTTAATTGGTGTTTTGGTGACGGTCTCTTAATAATTTTAACTCTCTAAAAATAAATTAATGAGGTTACGGAACTTGCAAATTTGAGAAACCATCAGCGGCTTGGATTTGATCATACAAAAATGAGGTGAGTTTGAGTTAGTTAAGCTCAAGTGCGTTTCGGACAAAATAGAAATAATAATGTTCTTGATAATTCATTTTGCATGGAAAATATTTTTCTCTATAAAAGAGGGCGTTTAAAATGTAAGTAATATATATATTTGGATTTTCCTATGAAACTAATAAATTATTACTGATGTTAACCAGATGGCATTTAACAGCCAGATGTGAACTTATTTATTGTTTAAAGATAGGAATTACAGTAAAATTATGAAAAATTTTCAAAGTGAAAAAAAGCTTAAATGAGCATATTTTTAGAATTTTACTTATACGAGTATGTATTCTTAGAGGATGATTGTAATCCGCATAGTTTTTCATGATTTGTTAAAAATTGGTCACTTTTTAAATCGTTTACTCTGACAAATTACGTGTAATTGTAGACGGATTATAGAAATTTAATGAATGGCTTATATTATGAGTTATATCATATTGTGATTACGGTTTATTCACATTAACGAAAATTAACCTGTGATACTTGAAAAAAACGGTTTAATTCCAGGTGATAACGCCGACTGCTTATCTCGATGGATGCCTATTCTCAATAACGTGATAATATGATATTTTAATGCGAAATTATTTTTTACTAACACGTTAAGCCTTTTTTTACAATTAGCAATGTAACCTAATTATTTGACGTTTGCACTAGTACATTGTTCTATTTCGAAAAGTAAAATGTCTGTATTCTACTAGTTTGGCCCGGACACCCTGTATATTAACATAGTTGCAAACCTCCGATTTACTTTTTATACTCTGTACAAATAGCAAAAAATGGCATTCACTTTACACTGAGTTCAACCCAAGTTTAACTGTTTGATATTTTTTGTGTTTTACTTTGACAATTGAGACACGGAAGTACTGTGACTAAAGGTAGCGAAAAAAAACTGGACCTGCTACTGCTACTAGCAAGTATGAGTCATATTATATTTTGCCAAAGAAATTGTTATCGGGAAACCAATTTGTTAATGGACATGGTGGTGAAAGTAAATATATTGTTTGTGACGTGTTTCGTTATACAGTGCGGCTCTAAATTTATTGTTTGGTGTTATGCGGTGTCTGATAGCGGCAAGATTTGACCTGGGTTTATTGCTTTCAATAAATTAAATCGAACTACATGATGCCATGGATATTGCTGATATACTCGTAAATAAATAGATTGGTTTCCAAGTTTTCAGTTTCATTCTCTCGTACGCTCATATAATAATTTTTCTACTCCCCTACATATTTACCCATAAGATGGAGGATTGTGGTGTATTGTACCATAATTTAAATTCGTTAATAAGATAAGGAAATCAGTTTTATTCTAGACGACCTATACTGCCGAATTACATGCAAGGTTTGGGTGTTAACGACGTTCTGCCCTGCAATCTGACTGGTAAAATGGGTTTTAAATTTAATGACATGCTTTCCATTTGGATTTCCATAATGGATTTGAAAGAAATCTTTAATTTTGTCTGAGATTAATATTTTTTTACAGTTCTCAAATACTGCCATACGAACCGAGCATACCATCCGACCAATGGCTACTCGGCGGGTCCCTGGGATCCAGAAATGCTATTTTAGTATTCAAGAGTTCGGCATTAGCTAATCCAACTACTGTATCCAAGCAAAATAAGCCTGGGCACAAGCTACATGTGACATATAAGGTATAATGCAGAGCGATCTTTGCCAGCAAAACTACAAAAGTCGACTAATTAATGAGTATTTTTTAAGTTGCTATTCTGAATTTCGTTAACTTAATGCATTTTTTCAAACAATAATATGGGCTTTGTTGTCACAAAATTGATATTACTTCTAGTAACAGTTGTTTGACCAGAACTTTTTATAGAATATGTTCAGGCAGTCACGCAAGCTCATCCAATACAATTTGGGGCCTTATTTTTGCAATCAATAATACCGTATCTGCATTCATAGGACACGGGTCAGTTTATTAGACCACAACTGAAGATATGTTCGATTTTTTACAGGTGCTACAAGCCGAAACGAAGTTGCTTTCTAAACTATTGGACTGCCACGGTATAGCGGAAGTGGCCTCGAATTCTACGGATTTCAATTTGTTATGGACAGGATCCCAGCCTAAACCGGGTGAGTAACAACGAGAGACACTATAGTATATAGATATCACAAAACACATGGTTTTATTCTTTTTCTATTGTATAGATAATAGACACTTGGTACCAAAGACTTGAAAGTGAAGGAGTATAATAGTTCCTAGAACTCTTTTTTCATTTCACCTTTTTCCATTGTCCTATTTATTCCAGAAAATAAACTTTGCTTTTTTGAACTCTACCCATCATTATTTTTCCATATACAAAGGCAATTAAAAAAGGATTCCATGATTCTTGCCAAAAAAACGGCTCCCAATTATGCCATGTCACTTTTGATGCGATAACAATTACATTAATAATAGCTGAAAATCCTCGTGAATTTTCTAAGCCGCGAATTTTCCGATCGACCGACCATGTCAATTTAATAAAGTTCCCCTTTAGAATTATGTACGCCAGCCAACTGTAAATAATAAATGGAGATTCAATTGATAAGGATGATGTCCTTGTTTTCATTTAGGAAAATCGATGTTTTGTTTATGAGTCAGTAAATATTCTAACAATAGAAATTAAGTTCTTATAATTAAATACACTCCCTGTTCATTACGCGTGATTTTCCATGGAAAATTTAGGAAATCATTTTCAAAAACAAATCCATAATAATTGCAAGTATTGATCACGGAGTACCATTTGACGTGGAATTACGTAACTTAAATAAGGATAATGATCTATTTTCCTGATTTTTCCCTTCTATATTGCTTGTTAAAAGAAATATGACACTCAGTTTGGTATTTTTATTTTTTCAATTAAAAAGGAATTGATGATTTTGATCATATATTAATTATATTCCTGGAAGAAGATTTGTTTATATTCTCAGTAAGTCGCCATTTCTTCAAGAAAGTGTTGTAATATTAATAGAATATTATAGTTTAATGGAATATTGCCTGATTATGTCATAAGTCACCAATTATTTCATCAAAATTTGATAATATTCTCAACTAAAACAAAGCTTCTATCCTTCCTTTTTGTACGTACAGAAAAATGCAAAATATAATATTGAATTCTATATGAATAGAATTTCGGCACTATTTTTTTTAGGGAATACCGTATTACTTACTCACCTTAACTTTTAACAACTATATTCTGCTCATTATTGAATTGTTGTCAATGGTGTCTTTTATTCTACAGGAACTCTGAGATCGTTGGCTCCCCATCAACGAGTTAACCATTTTCCACGATCTTATGAGCTGACTAGAAAAGATCGCTTATATAAGAATATCGAACGAATGCAACATCTCAAGGGCCTGAAGCATTTTGATTTCATTCCACAGACGTTTGTAATGCCCACCGAGTTCAAGGAGTTGTGTTCTGCTCATCATCGAGTGAAGGGGCCCTGGATTGTTAAACCAGTTGCTTCCAGTAGGGGACGAGGTGAGTCGAAATTTAAAATGAAAGTGTTTATAGAAACGAAAAATGCTTTGAATTCCATCCGTTTACTATTTTTCTTATTATTAAATTAAGTATGTAAGGTCAATTAATTATTATTTAGCTCATTTGAAAACAAAAAAGATCATATAGACATAGCTTCTAAGCTCAGACTATTGATAGATCCTCTTTTTCTCAGGTATTTTTATTGTGGAATCGCCAAGCCAGGTACCCTTGGAGGAACCAGTGGTGGTAGCCAAATACATTTCAAATCCCCTTTTGGTAGCTGGCCATAAATGTGATCTTAGACTTTACGTCGTTGTTACTAGTTTCGATCCTCTAATAATTTACATTTACGAAGAAGGTATGTATCAACGCCCTCTTCACATTTTAATAATTTCACAGCTCACGTAAGTTCTTATAAGAGCGTATTTCGTTATTTTTGAATATTTAACTATTATGCTTTTTTTGTAATTCAACTGGTTCAAGTATTACTGAAACCTGGAACAATGCAAAATTATTTTGACTAATATGATAATTACTATTATTTATTGCTCTTATAATAATGATAATTACTAAATAATAAAACAGTAGATCTTACTGCTACTCGACCTCACATAGTTATTATTAAATCACATCCGTATAGCTTGGTTGCTGGTTTAGCTGACATTTGGCTTTCTGTACTTTAGGTTTGGTTCGATTTGCTACTGTCAAGTACGATTCTAGTCATAAACAGCTGTGGAACCCCTGCATGCACCTGTGTAACTATAGTATTAACAAATATCATAGCGATTATGTTAAGTAAGTACTTCCAAACATAATTTCAATGAGTTTTATGTGCAATTTTTGCTTCTATTTTTCTATTATTGTTTCAGTATTGAAATATAGTAACAAAGAGGTACTTCTTCTCTTCTCGAGTTCAAACACATTGTCATAGAGCAAATTTTTGCTTTTGAACCTTTTTCTAAATTTTTTAAAATCATTTTTTTCTGGGTTTTAATGTGTTTAATTATTTAAACGCAGGTCAGACGATCCTAGTGCCGAGAATGTCGGACATAAGTGGACTTTAAGTGCTCTCTTACGGCACCTAAAATCAGAGGGAAAAGACACGGCGCTTTTAATGTCGCAAATCGAGGACGTGATAAGTAAGGCTGTTTTGGCTTCGGCCAGTTCGATCATTTGTGCGTGGAAAATGTTTGTACCTCATTCTAATAACTGTTTTGGTGAGAATTTCAAACACCTCTCAAAACCCAACATCCTTAATACTTCTGATTTTTAGAGTTGTACGGTTTTGATATATTGATTGATGAAAATTTAAAACCATGGTTGCTAGAAGTCAACTTGTCGCCTTCATTAAACTGTGATAGTCCTCTCGATGTGAGACTAAAGTCTGCAATGTTGGCAGATTTATTGACGCTGGTGGGGATTCCCGCTGTGGATCCAATTTTAAGGCCTACAAGTACTGTAAATTTGCCGAAAGGGAATCTCAATTTGAAAATGAAATTGAATAATGTGTGTGTTTGAATAATTATTGAGGTGATCAGGGACTAATAAATGTATTGCAGTGTCGAGGAGTTCATTCCGCAGACGGCTTGAGCAACACGTTTCCAAAAAAACAGCAGTCTTCGATTTCGACGAGACGAATTTCTTCGGCCTCTTTACAAGTCACCCCGGAAGAGACCAGAATTATTAAAAATGCCCAAGCGCAGTTTGAAAGGCGAGGTGGTTTCGTGCGCATTTTTCCAGCCGTTGATAGCTGGTCTAAATATTCCCAATACCTAGGTACCCTACATCTTACCTATTATAAATTAAAATTCGAAATACAAAGTGTTAAAAAGTAACAAATGTTCAAAACATCAAAATCATATTTAAATTTAAATTAATTAAGGCATTGAAACGACATGTTTAATGAGCCTCTTTAAATTTATCTTCTGAATATTCTATGAACCATTGTTATCATTTTCTATTTTTCTTTTTAGATCCGAATACGGGAATACCTATATCAGGAATAGTTGCAAGTTCCTACAATGTTTCTAATACGCATAACTACAACATACTCTTGTATACCACCTTATTCCCTGATATGCCTGTGACTATTGCAAACAGACTTAATGAAAAGCCCCAACAGAGAACTAAATTTACATCGCTGGATCGAAAGAGAGACTCGTCTTTGGACAGTCAAATAAGTATGTATTGACTTGCTTCGTGCGTTTAATATAAAAACATAAAATGTAGAATAAATTGCTTTTGGCTTGTTTTGACAGCAACTACAATATTATATTTGTTGTTTTAAGTTTTACCGCGAATGAACGGTAGACAAGACAGATATGAGAGAGCCTTAAGTCGTGGTCATAAGCAAGCTCTAATTCCAAACAAAGTTACGAAGGAATCTCAAAGTATTGAGTTGAGGCGAAAAGTTGTTGAGATGTTAAAATGTGGTAAAAAAATCACGTAAGTCATTTGTCCGTTTGAGTGACCGTTCGACATTCTAAATCTAAAAAAAATATATTTACAATTATTGAGATCCAAGAGCATGCATGCAGAATAGATTTGCTTCATATAGGAGAGTCAGAAAAGAGTTACAATTTGCATTACGTTGTACATGTTAAGAAAATATTTACACAGTGTTTGCAACGTGACATGTTTCAGTCAATGCGAAGCCAGAAAAACGTTCAGCCAATACTTAGTGTGTATTTTGAAGAAAATCGTCAGTGCGCCAGATCAGGACGATCACGTCGAAATTGTTTTGAAGTTTTTACAAAAGGCCTCGAACTATTTGAGAACTCCGTATAGTGTGAAAGTAAGTAATACTTTTAACTGCAAGTTCAGAGTAGGTAAAACGTATTTCTCTAACTCTTCTTTTACAACATGTTAATATAATTAAGTAAGAGCCGGTAATACGAAATTGTTGTTACTTTCTGTGAAATATACCAAAAAATGCCTGTTTAAATGAATTTGAAATGATTGCACATCGAAAATATATTTTTATTTGTTTAATTTTTTAGGCTCCAAGTACAAAATTAGAAACCAAAGACCGAGCAGCAATCGTTGCCAAACAACTAAATGACTTCCTGTATTTATACAACCGAGAAACTGATATGTTTGTCGACAAGTCTGATAAACCAAGCCAAGTACCCAAAGATTTGTACGGTGAATTTTTGGAACATGCCAGGTAAGTTAAGTTAGATACCTGTCATACCTTATGTGCAAAGCGCGAACAATCAAACTTTTGGTACAAGATAATTTCCACGGTAACGTTAAGAGTAATCTGTATGTAATTGTAAAAACAAATTTGTTTTTTAAGGGAATGCGACTTAGAAGAGGTTCTCATTTACCAAACTACTCAAACGGTGCCAAATTACACCTCATCCCCAGGTTTCCAAGGCATCTTAAAATGTATCCCTAACGTACCAAAGCAATACGGCATTTTACCGCCATACAGACCAAACAAAATGGCCAAAGGAGTCAAAGTTACCGACAGTTCCTGATTTCACAGGCAACATAATGACGCCTTGCTTATTGTTTTTAGTGAAGCTTCCCTCCCGCACTTTTCGGCTTAAAATTGCAGGATAAAGATGTTAATGTGAATTATTATGTTGACGTATTTCTGTCTATTGTTGAATGAGGTATTTGGTATTTTGAACAAGCATTCCCGCGTCTCTAAGCCAGAAATTCACTTCAAGTATTACACTGTTCCACGTATTAAATTTTTTACTTTCAGCTCAGGCTGAAATTACATTAAGTCTAACATGACAAAAACGAACAAAGTATTTTCACTGTACAAATTATTTTTTATGGATTATATTTTTGTACTTATTTTTCAGTAGAATAACACGCTTTCGTTGTTATCTGTTAAACGGTAACTTTTCCTGAACAGAGGCTTCGCAAGAGGTTGATTTATTGTGGTTTAATTTTAGGGGTAATTGAGCTGTGTTGTGTGCGGCTTACGAGATTTATGATTTATTGTGGCTCTTTTTCAAATTTCAAGCCTTTCTGTGATAATCGGTAGATTTTTAGGTGCGTTTTATTGGTGCTTTTGAAAAATATTACTGACCGCGATTTAATCTTCATCATAAAAAATAGATATTTTTCCTTAATCTTGACACATTAAAGGATGCTTTTTAAAACCCTTTGGCGTCCCATTTTGTAGCCGAAAGGAAATGGGACTGCATTTCATAATTTCGTCCATATCGCTCTTGGATAATTGCAGAAGCTTA
The DNA here is from genome assembly GCF_039881205.1 of Euwallacea similis. Lineage (NCBI taxonomy): Eukaryota > Metazoa > Arthropoda > Insecta > Coleoptera > Curculionidae > Euwallacea > Euwallacea similis. The sequence goes on along the minus strand of NC_089611.1, from coordinate 5,953,885 downwards.
GCTTTAATTGGTTTAATTTAAGAGCCAACTTTTTGTACTACAAAACATGAAGAAACAAAATCACTAATAGTCAGTAATAATTTTATAAGCGGAGATTATCATTTTTAGAAACTGTTTAAATCATTGTGATATTTTCATTGACCGTTTAATTAGGTGCCACTTCCATGATTTGTGTTTAGTTTTATGGCATAGCTCACTCCTAAACAGTCCATGATTTCTTTACTGTTTTGTTTGCTCAATAATTGTTACGTTTTGCTTTTTGTTTTATTTTTACTTCTTACACTCATGCGACGAGGTAAGTAATTATTAATTAATTTATTGTTTTGCATTCAAATGTATTTCTGTTGTTTCTATAACCATATAGCTGTAAGTTCACATGTTCAACGAGTGTCAGTGATTACAAATGTATGAAGTATTGTTGAAATATTGTGCTAATTAATATGGTAATAATATAAAGTTTATAATAGGTAAAAGCGGCCAAAGCACAAGCAATTTGAAGATAATGGAAAATTTGACAAAATCGTGAGTCACAGATACAGAGAAACATCAAGTAGTTGAAATGCAATTACTACTGAATATTTTGGAATACGAATTTCTGTATTTGTGAACTATTTTTATAGTACACCCCATTAGTACAATTTACACTTTGCATTATTGTGATATGTAAATAAAACGCTTAGAAGCTATACGCTATTTTGTATGAGCCTAGCTTAGGCGTTTTCACCACTTTTCACTATGCCGGCCATATTATAAAATAATTACTGTTCTTTACGTTAGAACTGCCATGTTGGCACATGCATGCCATCAAATGGGCCTAAGATTTGTAGTTTGTTTATAATACTACGATGAAAATCTTTATCTAAATTGTTCTTTAGTGAAAATACGAATCAATTTCGATTGAATGACCCATTTTATATCAGTTAACTTGGTGCAAATCTTTATTTTCTAAATTGGAGTCCAATTGCATTCGATATTTCATCACAAAAAAAATTTAATTTACGGATATTTTACGGGCAGCGAATCTATACGATGCATGGCACCTTCTTAAGGTTGCTGCACTATTTGAAGGTTGCTGCACTATTTATTTGAAGGTTTCTTTAGTACCTATGTTTTTCCGCGTTAGTTTGGTCAGCATATTAAATTGCTCCCATCTTGTATTCTGTGTATTTAAATAAAACTCAAATGCATTGTGCACACTTTCATATACATATATATTTACTTAACTGAGAATTGAGTAGATTTCAATTAACGTTCCAAGTTCCCCCCAGAATCTAAGTGTTTCTATTGCAACAAATTGGGAGTTTTTTAAGTATGTATTTGCTACTTTTATATCCTGTTAATCTATCTATCTTGGAATATACTTTTTTGCGTGGGAGTTGTGGCTTTGATTTTGTAATCCATGTTTAACTTAATAAATCTAAATAAATTACCAAATTTATTTTGCCAATTTCAAGCCGTTTAATTTGTAATAAGGCATTCCAAATTACAACACAGTTTGTATACTAAACTACGTATGATTTTCATATATGCTTCGTTAAAACTTCGAACTCCATACTAATGTTTGAGATGTTTCTACGCAAATTGAGAATGTTTTGAATTTTGCCATGTAACCCAGGTTCAGTTCGGTTTCAATTTCGTCTTGGGGCTATATTTAAGTGCAAGTCGAACCTGCATTTATAAGGGTTTTAAATTGTGACTTCACCACGAAGATTTGACTTCATCATCTAAAAACAAGGAAGTAAAAAAAGTTCAATACATAGTTATTATTAAGTAGTCGTTAGAGACGTTTCGCACATCGACTAATTGAAAGCCATCTAGACAAATAGCTGTGTTTCTGCATTATCTATTTACCTACCTCAACTTTTGTGTTGTAGTCTCCTGGTTGGCCCAGGACCCATATCATTTTAGTGAAAGCGGCCTCCCATGTCATATCATGCCCAGGAATTACACCAATTTTGTGAAGTTCCTATTGAGGGAACGCGGACGTTAAGCCATCAAATATTCGAATTAGCACTAACAATTTTGTTTACGAATTAAATTAAAGGCTGTTCAGATTTGATCTTTCGAAATTTAGTCTACAAGGTGTTTCAGTTTTTTGTAACATGACTTTAACAGCCGATATAACATTTAAAATTTTAAGTTTTAGTTTCTCTAATTTTTGAGATAATTCACTGAAATGACAAAATGTATGTCAACATATACAGCTGTAGACAGTACACACCCATTTGAATCAAGTTAATTGGTTATGCCAAATAGAATTATTCATGCGTAGTAACAAATTACTGTTAAAGCGTACCTATTTCAAGTCATTGAAATATTACTTACCATACCCGTTTCATATGCAGCATTGACTGCTCCTTTGAAACATTGTGTAACATTGACTATAAGTACTTCTTTATTTATGGCATTTTTCAGTACTTTCAATAATCCAGTTTGATTTTTTGAAGGAATATTTCCAGCTCCATAACTTTGTAGTATTAAGCCTTTCGTAGGAGGCATAAGAAATGATTCAAGCTAAAATTAAATGAGCCTGTAACGGATGAAGAGCGACAGTTGCACCACTGTTGACTATACTGAATGAGACTACTGTAGTGAGTAATGATTGGTTATTACCTGAAAACTTGTAATTGTTGGAAAAATTATTACTGTACCAACGTGTTTATTTAAATTTGCATTTACCCGAAAGTTGCCATTAGTCTGCTTCCGAATGTAATGTTGATATACTGAAAACGAATGAATTATAAAATTAAGCCTTATGGTCCTGTTAGGTGACTCAAATCGCATGTTCGATCTTAGTTATTATTATAGATAGAGATTTGAAATTATTCCGAAATCGTAAGTCCAATACTTACGATTTACATTAACTGAAGCATCAGCCAAGTTATGATAATTCGGCGAACCAAAAGCGTCCAGCATGTTGGAACATATTTTGGTTGTTCTGTTTCCTCGTAAGAGCTTGTTAGAAAAGAATACGCACACTTCAGGAATATCATAGCATCCAGCCAATATCAGGGAAGATAAGAAGTTACCCTTTGCGTCGTTTCTTGTTTCGAATATGGGGATCTGCGAGTTATTTTTTACATAGAACAAAATCCAAGATTTATGAAATACATATAGTACCTGTGATCCCGTGATTATAACTGGCTTCTGCAGATTATCCAGCATGTATGACAGAATAGATGCTGTGAAGGCTAATGTGTCGGTGCCGTGTAAGATTACGAATCCATCAAAATCGTAGTATTTTCTCTGTAAATGAATGTTTTTATTTTTATGAGTGATATATAAGTAAACGATCATCATCAAATTACTTCAATGTCTTTGGCAATTCTTGCCCATTCATTAACTGACATGTTGCTAGAATCCAATAAGGGATCGTATTCTTCAATTGTGTATACAATATTTGTATCGGAAAAATTAACCCTGAAAAATGTATCATGAATATGTTGAAAAAAAAATGAGTTTCACATACAGTGACTAGCAGAAAAAGAAAACCAGAAAGTACGCCCCATATGAGATTTTTTAAAATTTGAATTTCTCAGAAAATTTTATTCTTGGTAAAAGTTTGTGTATCCCTGCAAAGTTAAAACGTAGTTTGCAAAATTTATATATCTCATTTCATATGGGGCAGATTCAAAAACTATGAAAATGACTCGTGAGTAAAATATGTTTAATTTTAGAAAAAATATGCATTATGAAAAGTTGTTTAGAATTAAAAGATAAGCCCAACAATAAAATTCCAAGTTTCTATTCCATAAAACACTCTTTCAGAGTTAAAAAAATTCGGAACTAACAAATAATATTTGTATTTTTTAATCCTCTCAGAAACGAAAGGGCATATTAAATAAATTTGTTTTATTTTCTTTCCAGGGTAAATCATAAAAAAATCCGAAAAAGTGTTTTATGGAATAGAAACTTGAAACTTCATTGTTGGGCTTATCTTTTAATTCTAAACAACTTGTCATAATACGTCTTTCTTCTAAAATTAAAAATAAAGGTACTTTGCTCATGAGCCATTTTCGTAATTTTTGAATTTCCCCCATATGAAATGAGATATACAAATTTTGCAAACTGCATTTTGAGTTTACAGGAATGCACAAACTTTTACCAAGAATAAAATTTCCTGATGAATTCAAATTAAATAAAATCCCATATAGTGCGTACTTTCTGCAAGGCACTGTATATGCTGGTTTTGATGAATAACTCTACATTCATCAAACTGTCAAGGACTAAAAGTAAGCAGATAATTACATGATAAATGCTTACAATAAAATAAGTCACACTTACGATAAAATGAGCTCGTTATCATTTAAACATAGTTGTTCCCCCAACTTTGCATCATGCATTTCCGAATCTTTAATCTTATCAAGAAATGCATTAGGGATTGGGGTGTAAGCTGAAAAAGAAGACACAATGTTTAAGTTCCTGGTAACGAAAACGTACAAATTAATGAATAACAAACAATTTTTGGAAGAATTGATTATTTTCCCTGAGTTAAATTGTTTCCGGAAGCTTGGGTTTATTTTGAATGCAAAATTCGCAGTCTGTTCGAAATAAGACCTATAAGTTGCAAAGTATTCCATCAAAAAATTAGGTGGATAAGGAGTATCTCTTTGTTAAATACCCTGTATAATGCAGATAATACCTTTCAAACGTTTTCATTCCTGCACTTTTTTTCAAACACGTTTTCGTTGCGAATTTCAGTTTTTTTTATTTTTTTATTTCAGACTTTTTCGATTAAAGTTTGAAATTCACTTAGATGTGCTAAAGAAAAAAATATTATTTATTATTACTTAGCGAACTTTACTTGCACAGATTTGCCTACTTGCCTGTGTCCTTGTTTCTTTTCATGCCGATAGTGCCTCCAGAATGTATTACACACACTTTTTTCAGCCTCAGCATTTTTTTTCCAATGTTAAAAATATAAATTAGATTAGTTGAATTAAATGGACACTTGCTGTAACACTGTGATATGCATATCTGAGAAAAGTTTAATTTGCGCCTTTTATAATCGGGGAATTACATAGAAACGGTTTAACGCTTTCTCGGAACCAGACGTGGTGCTGTTCATCGCCATTCGCCAATCATTGTTGATACAAGTATAGTCAGCGGCAAAAGTGAGTATACAAAAATTGTACAATTTATCCCGTAGTAAAAAATTTTTAAAAAACCTTATTTAAAGTTATGAATACAGTAGAATGTTCGTTCTATTGTCTTCATAATTACCGTTTAAAAACATGTTTATATACAATTGGCAACAAGGTAGAGTTTGGGGAATCACAGGACTCCATAAAATACGATGCAAAAATAAGTACACAGTCTGCGTATTAGAGATCAATTAAAACTAAGTAGCATGCAGTGAAGAAGTAATTCGTACGATTTGTTAATTGTTTGGCTGTTGATACAATATCCAATAAGTAACAACATGGCAAAACGTAATGAAAATCATAAAAGGACTGAAATATCAGAAGATTTACGCAAACTGATTATAACCTTGCGGCAAGAGGGCAAGTCTTTTCGGGAAATTGGAAATATAGTGAAGAGACATTACAGAACTATAAAAAAAATTTGGGATAAGTATGAAGCTACGGGTAGTGTGCGCAATAAACCTCGTTCAGGACGTCCACGGAAATTAACACCTCTTGATATACGCGATATAACAAGGACGGTTAAAAAAAATCCTAAAATCAGTGCAGTGCAATTAGCCGCGGATATGTCAGAACAGAAGGGGACTTCTATAAATGTTAGTACTATTTGGCGAGCACTCAATTCGCAAGGTTTCCATGGTCGTATACCCCGTAAAAAACCAGCTATTAGTGCTAAAAATCGAACCCTCAGAGTGGCCTTTGCAAAAAAATACTTATCAGAACCACTAGAATTTGGGAACACGATTCTTTTTACAGATGAAAGTAAATTTGAGATATTTGGTCAAAAAAAGAGATCAAAAATATGGCGAACGAAAAATTCTGAGCTGGATCCCAAAAATCTCTTGAGCACCGTTAAACACGGGAGAGTTTCCGTAATGGTTTGGGGTGCAATGGCAGCCTCTGGAGTGGGGCAGTTGGTTTTTATTGACAAAATAATGGATAAAACAATATATATGAATATCCTAAAAGCCAATTTACGGCCCAATATTGTTAAATTAGGTTTACAGGGGTCATGGGTATTTCAACAAGATAATGACCCCAAGCACACTGCCCATGTGGTCAAGGAATGATTATTATACAACGTTCCAAAACAACTCCATACTCCACCCCAGTCCCCAGATCTCAATCCAATTGAGAATCTGTAGGAAATATTGGACAGGAAGGTGCGTTCTAAACAAATTACAAGCGCAACTTCTCTCAAAACTGCACTACTTGAAGTATTGGATACAATTTTGCCTACTGTTATACAAAATTTAATTAATTTTATGCCCAGACGATTAAGAGCTATCATCAAGGCCAATGGTGGACCAACAAAGTATTAATTTTTATCGTTAATGTTAACAAAATGCATTGGAACACGCCGACTTGTAATATTGTCTACTGACTTTTGCCTCTATTTTAAAGCTCTGTTATAAGGCAATCATCTATAAATCGATTTGTAATTCATTTGGATAATTACAATTATTACCATGTTTTTACGTAACCACATATTTATCTATATTTAATGTTTATAAAATCTTTTTCATTATTTAGTTTATCTTAAATATATTATTCTTTCAATTTCTATTGTGTGTACTCACTTATGCCGTTGATTGTATGTATACTATGGTAGGTACCATTAATAGCGACTTAAAAATGATTTTTTATGTGTGTCAACATTTAATTAATGAAGGAAAATATCACATACAAATATGATCTAGTCGCATTGAAATATTTGCAGGGCCAGGTCTTTTTAAATGGAACCCTCTCAATGTTATTCTTCCTTTTTCATTTTTTCACTTTCTACTAAACTTGCCTTGTAGAAAAGAAGGAAGGGACAAAAAACGTATTGAATTTTTCTTAATCGGACTGATGGTTTTGAATAGTTTTGAAAAATCTCAGAATTTAAATTAATTATGTTCAACGCAATATTTTCCTCCAGAAACAGCCTGCGTTTCAATTCTTGCCACTTACCACCTATATGGTTTTTCTGCATGCCTATGGTACCTCCGATGTACAACACATGGATCTTCTTGTAATAAATCATGATGACAGTCCTTCAAAAGCAATATAAACTAATAGAACCGTTTATGGATACAAGAACCATTTAACAGGAAATTTCAAGTATTCAAACTTTGCCTCCTTGTTTAACTACCTACATATCAATAACATCAAATTGGTGGTGGCGATACTAGTTTGAACTGCCTTCAGTCTTCAGTATTGTTAACTAATTTAAAATTAATTATTAACTTATTATGCCAAAAACGGATTGCTTCGTATCTTTCAGTCAATGCATGATATGAATATCAATCCAATTTAAATATAAGCATGAAATGGTGTTTTGAATTACGAATGTTATGAAACGGCTTTCGAAAGTGTGTTTAATGAACAATGAAGTTTTATTATGTTGCAATTTTATGTTGCATACGTAAAATAACTAATCTGTTGATAGCACATACATGGAGGGTTCTAAGGAAATAATAGTCCCCGCCAAATTTTTTCATGACGTTAAAAACCAAAAAAGATTAATTGTGAATGCATTTATATACAATGTAATATACAGGGTGTTCTGACAGTCTATGTCACCTTAGCCGTTTATGAAAAACTGGCTGTAGGACCGTTTTGAAAACTTGGGCAATTTAATAAGTGGTCTTGATTTATAGATGTTGTATATTTTCTTTCAGCAGTTAAAACTGTGTAATAAGATAATAATACTAGGTCAATCGAAGTCAAGGGTCTGACACTCTGGACATCATAAAGATTAATAAGTATCTCAAGGCAGTTTATACAGGGTGTAATCAAATTCGAGTCTACGTATGGAGATCCCAAAATGGTAAGAAATGCAAAGTCGGTTAAATGAAGACAAAGTTGCGTACTGCAATGCTCGACAATAATCCATTTGCTAATTTTTAAAAATCCGAATATTTTCGGAAATATCCGATGAAAACCAATAATTTGAATTTTCATTTTTGTCAAAAAACTCGAAAACCATTATACGGAGAAAGCTTATAATGAAACATTATTAGAGCACTTTTTGTCTGGCTTTTTACTGGTGTAATCGGTATTTTTACCCGAAAATTAGTTTTGGGGTATTATGGACTTTTTATCGGATATTTCTGAAGGTAATCAGATTTTTTTAAATTCGCAAATAAATTATTGTTGAGCGTCAAAATACGCAACTTTGCCTCCATTTAACCCACTTTGTATCTTTCACCGTTTCCCAAATCCCCATACATAGACTCGAATTTGTTACATCCTGTATAGAAGTAATAATGATAAGAACATCTTTTTTTAATTAAAAATAGAATTCTATAAACGATAGAAACAATAATAGTTAGCAATATTTATTATTCTGTGGAGAATACGCCTTATGGTATTGTCATTGCCATTGGAATAGCCCATTTATTTAATAAAATTAAATCTTGCCAAATTAATACAAACAAGGCATTCTTGACATCTGGTGAATATTCCAGAGATTTTCCTAGTTTTCGTTAGTCCAGATATTTCATTTATCAAATATAAAGTTATATGTCGTCGTTGATTATCAGTTAATTGTTAGGATACTTTTTTATTTTATTATTAACTTTAGTTGTTTCTGTAACTTCAATATTTAATAAAATCGATACCGAGACCAGCTTTACGGATCGTTGTATTCTGGGGCTAATGGAGTGGAGTGGTGCAGTATAAGACAACAGTTGTTTTTGACATGACCATCGCAACTAGCATTGACTGTAATGTCAACTCCACTGTTTGTGATTAATTTTTTTTTTAATCCTTGACCAAATTTTCAAATCAAAACTCGGATTTTAAACTTAACATGTAAAATTCTCGATTCAGTACGTAAAAAATAAAGACAAGATTTTTGTTTTACGTTAAATTATAACATATTGATGGCCGATTCAATAAAAGTTGGCCAAAGGGTCATCGTTAAGAAAGTTCATGGGGTTGTTGCTTTCATTGGGAAAACAAACTTCGCTCCTGGAAAGTGGATTGGGGTGATCCTTGATGAAGCCAAAGGGAAGAACGACGGTACCGTGCAAGAAGTTGAGTACTTCAAGGTAGGATCCCATTAGCAAGTTTAATTATTATAGTGTCTCACATTATCAAAGTATTTAAAATGGCAATCATATCACATCTCATGTATTCTTGAAAGTGTGACCCAAACCATGGAACATTTGTGAGGGAAAACCAAATTCAACCACTTGACGAAGATGGCAAACCTATACCTGTTGCAAAGTTCTCCGAAAGACCACCATCAAAGATTGCCATGTCTAGGACTTCCACGTGAGTATTCTTACAAATTTCAAATAATTGCATTAAATCAAGCATTAAACTGAAGTTGAATCTTAAGAAAATTAGTAGTAACTGCTTAACTAATCAAGACTATCAATCTGTTCGTTGCGGCTTAAAGTCCAGGACAAACAACTCAACCTGTTAAGTAAGAGTTTGATTTAGGATGAATTAATTTAGTCTTAATTCTATTTTTATTGCTACCTGAAGCACAATTGGAATGAAACCTCAACCTACCCCGTAAGTGTCCATTTCATTATAAAATTGAATTATATTATTATTTACTATCCATTTATTGGCATTTTTTTAAACCAAATTTTATTTCCCCACTTTTCTCACATCAATCTTAAGAGTCCGACATAGGACATCCAAAGGATTTACATCATTGTCAGCATCCAGGTAGTAAAGGAATGCAAAAAAATTCAAAACAAAAAGGCTTGTTGCATGTGTAAACAAATGTTTTGAAACCCTGTTGTGCATACATACCCAAGTATTAAGTAGTGGTATTCCAACATATCCAGTACCTAATTTAATGAAAGTATTAGCTTCTTTGTGTGTCCTATCTATTGCCTCTGCAGCATTTTTAACACTAAAATTGAATGCTTTAGCTCTAGAATGTCTCTGGCAAGCCAATCATTGGCTAGCAGTCGTCAATCTTTGGCTGGGAGCAGGCAGTCATTAGCTGGCAGTATAAGTCATTTGGCATCTCCAGCTGTAGAAAAGCCCCCTGAAGGCACAACCAGTGGGTCTGCCAATGAGCCACAGACACCTAAAAGGGCCTCATTTGTTGAAGTAACTCTAAATCTAATTTATAAAAGAAACAAAGAAGAAAGTTGCCAAAAAACACATTTTTCAGACTGGCTTTGTGGAAACTCTTAAGCCACAATTCACTCCTGGAGCCATGCTGGCTGCACCCACTCCTATAACGTCGGTGGAAGACAAATTAAATGTGCTGCAATTACAGCAGGAACTGGAGAATCGAAATGTTCAGCTAAAAGATCTGAATGAAAAAATTGAGACGTTGAAAATTAGGCGTCAGGAAGACAAGGAAAAGTTAAAAGATTATGACAAGCTCAAGATACAGTGGGAGCAGTTAATTGAATTTAAATCGAAAATTATGGAAGCGCAAAATAGTCTTCAAAAGGAACTGCAGCGCGCTAAACAGGAGGCCAAAGAGGCGGGGGAAGCCCGGGCAGCACATATCGAAGAAGTGGCGGATTTGTCTGAAGCCGTCGAAATGGCGACGCTGGACAAGGAAATGGCAGAAGAGAAGGCCGAAGTCTTGCAAGCTGAACTAGAGGCGTGTAAAGAAAAACTAGATGAAGTTACTTTGGATTTGCAAATATTAAAATCCGAAATGGAGGAAAGAGCTTTAGGAGCTTCAGGAGGAGATCAGCAAGGAATTTCTACGTTCGAAGTTAATCAGCTGCAGCAGCAAAATGCCAGGCTGAGAGAGACCTTAGTCAGGTTAAGAGATCTCTCTGCTCATGACAAACACGAATACCAAAAGCTCCTTAAGGACATTGACCAGAAGAAATCCGAAATTACCGAGCTAGGCAAAACAAAGGAGAAATTAAGTGCCAAAGTAGAAGCCATGGAACTGCAAATATCCGATCTACAAGAGCAGGTAGACGCCGCACTTGGAGCCGAAGAAATGGTGGTCATCCTAGGAGAGCAAAAACTAACCTTGGAAGAGAAAGTTGAGCAGTTGCAAGAAGAGGTATCCGAACTGGAGGCGCTTCAGGACATGAACGACCAATTGGTGGAGAGCAATGCAGAACTAGAGGCAGATTTACGTGAAGAGTTGGATATGTCAATGGCAGCCACCTGTGAAGCAGTCCGGCAAAGGGACGCCGCTCTGGAAACAATCGCTGACCGGGAGGCGACTATTAAAAACTTTAGGACTTTGGTACAGCAGTTGCAGGAACAGTCTCTGAATTTGCAACAGCAACTCGAAAAAGAAAGCAGCAAGCCGGTGAAATCGTTACCGGAAATCGTCGATTTCAAGAAAATGTTTATCGAAACCAAAGCTCACACCAAAGCAATCGATTTGGAGCTACGTCGGTTGGATGTGCAACAATTGCAGCAACACATCAAGTATCTGAGTGCTTACATGCCCGATTCCTTTATGAGCAGAGGCGGGGATCACGACGCTGTATTGGTGCTGTTACTTATTCCCAGGATGATCCTCAAGACAGAAATTCTTTTGGGGCAAATTAAGGATAAGTTTCCGGTACCGGAGAAAATCGACAGGGCTGCAGTCGTAAAAGGTCATCAAGTGGACCAATACTCTTTTAGATGCAGGATGAGCTATTACATTTATGCTTTGCAGGTTGTTAATGTCCTTTATCAAGAGTTCGGAGTAATTATTTTAGAGTTTATCTAGAGTGTGCTACGCCAGTATTATTATACGCTGCAGACATGCAAACCTGAGGCTCTCCTCAAAGTGGGCGGAACTTACCCGGAAATGGCCGCTCAAGAGAAAGCAGTCGATGGATTTGTGGAGATGGTTAAGCGTGACCAATTAGATGAAAACGCCTTCTTAGAGCCTTTGGAAAAGTGTTTTAATTACTTCAATACCTTGTACCCTGCTCTTTTAGGAGCGGAAGAAAAGCTCAATCAGAGCCAGCTGGTTTCTGACCACATCAAACTGTTGTCCAGCGCTGTGGATGGATTTAGCTGCGATGCCAGTGTGGTCAGGTGTCTTTCGCAAGTACAAAATATGCATTTTTTAAGTCCCAAGACATGGTTGAATTTGAGATTTTTCAGAGTGCTAACGTTGGAGATATTTGTCTATTAGCCCAACATATGATAACAACGGCAGAACATTTGCAGCAACTGTTAAAGCAGGCAAAAAGGCGCCTTCCTACGGATTCCAACATTACTAATTTGTGTTTAGGAAAAGATTTGTTGGAGAATCTCAGTCATTGCTTCCAACATGTCGGGAAGGTATCGAAGACTGTACATGAAGTAGCCAAGAATGCCACTCAAGTGCTAGCCACAAGTGGGGGTAAGGTCTATCATTAGAATTTAGAGAAATCTAGAGAACTAGAAAATTGGTGTATATTAATGAGATTTTCCTTGAAAGCAATTTTTAAAATTATATTTGCCATTATCAAACTGTGAATGCATTAATAATGTATTAACCTTAGAATAATGCCTGTCAGTTTTTCCTCCATATACGGTTTTTTCAGGTCATCTATAACCTGTTTGTATAAGTTTCATTGCAAGCATAATTCTATGCTAGTTTTCTCAGTAATTTTTCTTCACAATAATGTCAAGAACTCTTAAATTTGCATTTTGTTAACTTGTGATCAACTGTCCATATTTTTTTTCCAACGGGCATACAGTAGAGTTGCCGCACTTACATAACTAGCACTCAGCTTCGCATTTTTCACTCGATGTAAGATCAACAACCATTTATTGTAATAACTTTGCAAATTGGAAGATTTCGTTATTGTCAATTTTTTAGAAAACGAGAAAGGCCTCTCTGAAGATAAGCTCAAAGACATCGCCATGACAGCCTCAGACAGAGTTTATGAGCAGGACGACTTAGGCCCAGTGCAAAGTGTCAAACACTCCCTGTCACTTCTTGTAAATCAAATCACAAACCTATCGAAATCTCTTCAGGACAACGAATTGCAGTTCACTTCTAGCAAAGATGATAAAGTAAGACCAACCCTCTACCCTCTCAATAGGGCAACAGTAGTTTATATTTATTAGACGACTCCACCAATTCAACTAAGAGCCGAAAGCGTGAAAAGAGAACTAGAGCAAACCAAAACCTTGACCAGCAAGCTGGAAAACAAGGAATCCGATATCAAAGAACTGAAGAAGCTGCTTAAGGAGAAACAGGAGCAGCTCTCAGAAATGACCATTCGTAAAGAGTTGGCGGAGAAGAAATTAGGCAACGTTAACAAAGACTACGAGTTAACAATCGAAAAGCTGCAACGGAAACTCGAGGAGGCGCACAACAACTACAAGAAGAAGGAAAAGGAATTCGAGGAGACTTTGGATCATTTGCAAACAGATATCGACTCTCTGGAGAATGAGAAAGGCGAGATGAAGGAAAAGATGAAGTTACTGGCCCGGAAGGTGCAGATGGAGGCTTCCACTATATCGCGAAGCTTGTCGGGTAAACTTTCACCCAGATTGGCAGTGTCAGCGATTTAAAAATGAATTCTAGGTTCTTCATCCATGCAATCTCTGGGACCGACAATGCCAGCAGTTGTCCGCGATTCGCCAATGCTCTTGCAGGAGATTGACAATTTACGCAAATTGTTCCATCACGAGATGAACGAACGTATTAAGCTGCAGTCCCAGCACTTGAAGAAGCAACTGGATAGCATGACCCCTCTCCCATCGTTTAAGAATTCGCGAGATGAGGTCATCGAAGAGTTGTTTAAAGAGGGAGCGGCGTTGAAACAAGTGAGAGGTTCTTTTTTGTCTTTTGAGGACTTCTCTGTTTTATATTGATATTTAGTCAAAGCTCTCAATTACAGAAGTTGTGTTGTTGCAAAATGTTTATTTTCAGGAAATTCTAATGTATATGGCCAAACCGATTATTCCGTCTATGCGTAACGTGAAACCTGCCGACGTTCAAGAAGCCTGGGCACGACATTTCGCCCAAGATGCAGACAAAAAAGCGGCTTTCAAAATGCGGGCCGAGCAATTCCAGGCTAAAGTGGTCCAAGAAGTGGTAAAACGAAAGCACGGCGGCAGGATCCAAGCTGATTTCAATGTGTTCCCCACTAAGGAGATGGTCAAGGTATTGTGTAGAAAAAAGATGTTTTCAGATAGTTATAATTTTATGGCTGTATTCAAAGGCCATGAAGGAGACGGATCCAGTGGATGTTGGCTTTATTAAAATCCCTCTACACTTGAGCGACGAGGCAGTACCAAGGTTAGTAAATTTGGAGCTGGATTTCGTTAATTTGCAGAAAGTATTGACTGCGCTTCATTGAGTGTCCTCAGCCTCCGTAGGCTTAACTAAATTTTTATTTGAATAGAAAATTTATGTTCTGCAAGAAATAGTTTAAGTGTTGAATTTTTAACGTTTACGCAGAAGTGATACAATGAATACGATGTGAGTAATAAAGTTACAAAATGGAAATGTGCAAGGAGAGGTTTGAGTTTATTTCGTTGGTTGCAATTGATTATTATAAATAGATAGATAGATGGATAGAGAATTAAATCGAGTATAAATAGACATAAAATAAGGCAGTTGATTATATAAATTAAAAATGAAAAAGCAGCCGTACTTATGCATGTGCAGAACGTGATTTCATCGTTACTCTGTCCCAAAATAGGTGTACTGTTTATTAATTTATTCTACAATATGTCCCCGGATAGGGTTAACAAGAGGAGAAAGTATCTTATTGTTCATTTTATAAGAAAAATGTATTCTTCATGAAAGTTTTTGTTTGTTCAAAAAACGGTTGAATCAGTTCTTACCGTTTCAAATTTCCTTTTTGTTACAGAGAAATATCGAAAAATAGATCTATTTAGTTGAAAAATTTTATAAATTCCAAAAATCAATTTGTGTTTTCATAGCAACCATAATCAGAATTTTATTTATTGAATTTTTATTACAATAATTAAACAAAAAAGAGGAAACTACAATTAAATACTTCTGCGTACTGCTAAAAACTACAAACTTATACTAAATTCTTTATGTGATACTACTTCTCTTTATTCTAATTTATATTACCGTTTGCTTTATTGTTAATATGAGTGTTTGCATTATTAATATACGTATTGCTTTTCTATAAAAATGTTTTTTACTATTAAAATCGAGCCCTGTGGATGTCATGGACTATACATTATGAACATTTTTGGGTCAAATAATCGAAATTGTCCGATTCGAGTTTTGGCTCCAGCATATCAAAGCTGTATCGTACGCCTACTATGAAACCCAATGCCAGTGAAATCAGGGCTCTCGATTTTCACTTTTTTTTGTGTAAAATTGCTATGATCGCCACTGTCTTCGCGAAGTCAAAATCGGTCGGTATAATTTTTTAGATCTAAGGTATCTCATAAAAAAATGAAATAATATGCACTTAATTCAAAAATTTGGTCTTCGGCAAATCAGTGGCGTACACCACAATTTTGTCCTAAAAATAATTATTGAAAATTGAGTGCTCCGATTATGGCAAGATTGGGTTCCGCAGTAGGCGTACAACGCAGCTTTGATATGCCGCGATCACAACTCGAATCGGAGAATTTCGATTTTTGGGTCCAAAAAATATTATGGACTATATATCATGAAAATTTTTAGGCCGAAAAATCGAAATTATCTAATTCGAATTTTGACCGTGGCATATCAAAGTAATATCACACATCTACTGCGGAAACAAGTCTTGTTGAAATTGAGGCACCTCAAATTTCATTTAATTTTTTATGTGAAATTGTCATGTGCGCCACTGGCTTGTCGAAAACTAAAGTATGGTAAAAATTATAAAGGTTTGACACAAAAAATTTCAGTTACTCTGGTTTCAAAAATCGGAACATAAACGTTGTCGTTCAGCAATAGCCAAGTTAATTACTTTTTTCTAAAATTAATGCTCAAGAGTATGATATATTAGGAACAGCAGTGTTTCGGTTACTCGTGACAAAATTTACGAGTACAAAAGAAAAAAACTATTATGTGGGTAGTCCTCATTTGTATTGTGGGTTGCCTGAAACTTAATTTGATTCTATATATATATATATGCCATTATGCCAAATATCCTTCTGTAATTTCCTATCGTGCCATCTAGCGGTGAGTAGCCAAATCAAGTGCTGTACGAGAGAAAGAACTTTGTCCCCGTTTAGCAGCTAGTGCTGTGTGTAGTGTTTAGGTGGCGTCATCAGTCAAAGAAAACCGAAGTGACGTCACAAACGACGGCAAATTGATGAATTTTTCTGTACTTTTTTCCACCTCTAAGAACAGAGGCTCAATAATAAAAATAATTAATATTTTTTGAGATAATCAATAAGAAAAGCCACCCCGAGTACACTCTTAGAACCTTCGATGCCAAAGAATAGTGTGAGCAAGGCTTTTTCATTCGAACTTTTTCGTTGATTTCCGATGGCGGAAATGGAGATGAAAACATTCAATTAAAACTAAGATAATATATATGAAACTACTGAGCTAGTTTCTTGAAAAAAATTTTCACCTTGTGACACTAACCAAAAGGGCTGTGATCCTGGCTCGAAATACAATCTGGTTGCTCACGAGTAAATACCTAATTTATTTAAGATATTTCGTTTAGCTTCTTCCTAACCATAAATAGCCCATAAAATTCATATTTATATAGGTCCACTCGCGGCTAAATTTTTTAATAATTATACACTTTATTTAATCCCATCAGTTAATTAGAACACACACATCGTCTGGTAAAATGAAAGTTCGACTCCATAAGCTGTAAATCTATTCTGACTCAACCTGTTTTAGTTTCTATTGTTGGATTCCCGCCAAAGATTACTGAAAAATTTGCGGTTTTTGCGACAGACAACGTATTTATACTCCCGCATCTATTTATGAACATTTAATAGGACGTTCTAATTAGTAAAACTACGCACAGTGGAAGTCCAACTATTTTACTTGTATTTATTTACATTTTGAGAATTATAAAATCGAACACTCAATTCATTTGCATATACCAATCCATCAATTTGCCTTAATAAACAACTAAAATATTTTATTTCCACGATAAATTAAGCAAGATCAATTGAAAACTACGTCATAACACTCTACTTCGAGGAATATCGTCTGAAAATTACCATTTTCTGGGCATTAGTACATTTTGAAATTTAATATGTTTAATATTTGCGAGTATGACTCACATTGTATGAACAATCAACGTAGACAAAACCATTTTCTCGCCAGGTTTTCAGAATTTCCAGGTTTTCCAAGCGCGTGAATGAGCTTTGCTGAAATTCCTGTCAGTTGGATATCGCATTTTCCTCTGTTTAGAGCATTCGAACAACAGGTGCATAATTACCAAGTCTAAATATAGATTAAATTCAATTTTCTGGAATCTATAGTAAAAATACTTTATTTTTCTTTTAATTTGGATGTAAAATGACAGTGGTATTGTTGTTTCACAATGATGTGCTGTGATTTGATATTGTATTAAGTAGGTGAAAATGCAAAGAATTTTGAGTGTCGAAGCCAGTAGGAACGTAAATCAACCTAGTTCGGAATTTGTTACTAAACGATTTTGTTGGAGTTTCTTACTCACAGTGGCTTTTTTCGCTATTCTGGGAGGTGAGTACACTTGTATATAAAATATTTAATAATATTAAATTCAAAATGTATGAGTTTGTCTTCAGCCTAGTCAAGCCATTTTGTCTCCAAAACCCCGTATAATTATGTTGTGACGAAAGAAATAAAATTAACATTTGTTCCTAAACTCTTGATTAACGACTAATAACTAAAAAAATATTGAAGTAGGGAGAACCTATTAAACCATCCAATGCATCGCTGATACCATTAATATAATTCAATCAACGGAATTAAGTAACTCCTTTCTTACAGGTTTTCTCTTAGGGAAATTCATATCCGACCGAACGATAGATGACATGAAACGAGAAGTTAACGATATCTCTAGAAAAGTAGAAATTCTCAATAAAAATCTCCAAGCATCATTTCTCAACGGCCTCAATATGAGTGTTAGTCATGAGTATCCGTTCCTACAATGCAACTTTGTCCTGGTAGGAAGCAATAAGTCTGGACATCTAAGATCTGCCGTGTATTTGGAAAATTTAATTGAATGCTTTAATAATGGTTGATAAATGTCTTACCTCAAGGTTTTGTGATAAAATGCCTTTTAAAGGTTTCTAAAGAAAGCTCTGCGATAGTGTGATTTAGATTATTTGTTTTAAAGTAATTGTTATGTAAGTAGGAATTATGGTAAGTAGTTTATTGATTGAATGATGTAACATAAGTTGTTGTATCTGTCTGTGTATGTGGAACTTGACTAACTTTTATAGATAAATATAAAATGACTCAAAAGTATTCTCATATAGCATTAGTTCATATTTAGGTATCAAGTAGATGTCCGTAGTTTACATGTTAATCCTCGATTAGTGTGCATGCATTAACTATATAAGTTTATCATAATACATACATAGATATTTTAATAAACTTCTTTGGGTATACGTTCTCCACCATCTCATTAAGAATCTCTTGGGTTGTGGCATCTATACAGATAAGTTTTAAATTGACCTAGTTCTTACCTTATCTGCCTGTTACTATCTCTCCTTTCGATGGAAATACATAGTTCCACCAAAGTGCTAGAGTAATATAGAATAACGAAATTTCTTCAGGCAAGTAGTTTGTATGGTCCCTGAAACAATATTAGGTACTATGCTGACTGGAATAGGTATAAACAGGCATTAAAAAAATATATATATTTAGGTATTGTAGTCGTCATTTTCTTCCATAGTAATTTAAACTACTGGAAATGAATTAATTAAATTTTTAAAAATCTTTCACAAAAACATAATTAATCAATTTTCCTCCCACGTGACAAAATAATACAAGTAATCTAGAATGAAGAGTGAATAAGTAAAGCGAATAACAGATTTATACATATATATAAACACATTAAAATTAAGTGAATAACAAAAATATAGTTAACAAATCACAATATTTTACCCTATATTGAAGGTATCCAAGGAACGTTTAATGAAATAGTATACAGTTTCGTGATTAAGTCTGCATCTAGCATAAATGGCAGTACAATTTTTATCCTCAATACCATTTATAATTGCTTCTTTAAACAAAGGGTTTAATGCATATTCCTGGATCCACTTGCTATTAGCGAGACCGTCCAAGATTTTTTCGGAACTGGACCCTTTGCCTATGAATAAATAAGAAATTAAAAATACATTAAAAGCTCAAATCAATTAATTTAAAAAAATTAAAAATATGTATACCCCTATTTTATTTATTTATTAATTACCTCTAGTTACATTTTGTGTCGACTTTTTCACCATCCAACAAGCAAATCTCTGAGAACACGAAGTGAGGTCTATGTTATTTTCCAGTAATGATGTGTCGATTGCATTCAAATAATTCCATAATCGGGAGTCTTCACCTAAAAGCAGCATAAGAACACGAACAAAAATTAGCTTGCCATTAGGTTGAATTTATTTAATTTTGAATTAATCTTAGAAAAGTCTCAGAATCGAGAAGGAGAGAGTAGAAAACATATTTTGTTTCAAATTTATTCCCCTATCATTTTGGTACCTATAATGGTCTACTCACAATAAAGTGTAAGCGACGGGTATTTCGTATGCAAAATATTAACGTCGCCAATTTAGCAAGAACTGATGCTAATAACTCTCAGATTCATTTCACATAATACTATAAGAAGAAATTCACTGTCGTATAGACAATAATGAATTTTTTAAGAATGCCAAAGTATACGAAAGTCTGGTTTAGCAAAACAAATTCCAATTTGATGCTCGAGTTTGATGAAAAATACTATACAAAGAAATCCAAAAAAATTTCATAACATTGTTCAGGATTTTTAGCGATTGCGTTCAGATACAGTGGACTTACCTAACATTCGACTTACCAACAAAGGTGTGTCAAAAAATTTTTAAAATTTTACTTACTTTTCTGCGCCCCTATACGACCATACATAATATTCAAAGGATTCTCCGCCGGTACGAGCCCTTTTTTATTGAAGAACATCAGAATCACTGGGAGAGCTACAGCTGCCCCAAATATAATAACTCCGGCGAGTAATATTGCTCCTACATTGAAATTAACCAGAGAAGTCTTAGCCATGTCCATCGACCGTTTGATGGGCAGGGTGAGGAATGGTACATTGAAGTCTAAGTCGAGCTGGAAAAAATTATTACCTAAGTGAAGTTATGATTAACGTCTATTACCGTTCTTTTTTTCAGAAAGGAATAGTTAGCGGCACACCACAGGAGTTAGGGAGGTTAAAAGGGTATCCCACCCTCAAAACCAACAAGAAATTCGGCGACTTAATCTAATCTTTAGCAATCAATCGATATGAACATACCCTCACCGCTCCCTCATCATTGAAACTAATTAGCTTGTTCTGTTTCAAATTAAGAATTTCCCTGGAGACTCCATCAGGAATAGCACTATCATTACCTCTACCACACTTTCCTTTTACTACACGAACACACTGCATATTATCGATCATATTTGCCAAAATTAAAACTGATATTAAATTAAAGTTGTTTCTCATTTTCTCATAAATTTTCTTTGACCGAAAATTCGAACTAAACCAACTTTTCACTACGCATTTATTAACATTTGTGCTGCAATAATAGGGAGTCTTTAAAAGTAGATTAAGTGAGCAGTCTACCGACTCCGTCGGTAGATTTTAATACGTAACTATGTTACATAAAAGGCTGTAACTGTCTGCTTTTTTCTTTGTTTGTATTGAAAGGACTTCCATGGACCTCGAGTCGTAGTAAAAGCGTTGAAAAGTCTTAAACATTTCTCTGTAAATGGTTTTCTATCTTATACTAACTCACACCCTCTGTTAGGATTTATGGAGATAGGCATATGACACCCTAGTCGACGTTGTAACATTGCCATCCGTCATAGATCGTTTTTTGTTTATTGTATTTTTGTTTTTGCCCCCTTTCTTAGGTAGTTAGCTAAGAGCCCTCGTGTCGATAGCGGTTCGTTACTCGTTTTATTTCCTAATTCACATAAGCTACTCGTTTTTCTCGATATTGCTTTAACACGTATCGGCACCAAGAAACTTAGCTACAGTTAGAAAGGTTGTTAGCTATTTATGCGAGAGCTATTTAATGCCTCTGAGATTGCAACCTCAGGATAGTGCGAACGTCATTATCCAGTCCAGGTTGGTGTCCATTTTGTAAATTCTCTAATTCCGGTAAGGTCTTGGAAACACATCTGGTCACTTCGATCCGGAACCATACAATTTTTTGGTCTTTCTGTCCGGACCCACCGTTTACCCCTGAGCCAATTTTCTTCGCGTTTTAAATGCCGTAGCGACGTCGCCTTTTTTAACGAAGCGCATTTTTCCATTCGCACAAGAAATGGCAAATTTTGACTTTGGCACGCCACCGCTTCGGAACCCTTTGCCCGAGCGACCTTAAAAGGGGTGCGTTGCAAAGACCGAACATTCCTCCGTAAACAGCTTTGAACCCCAAAGGAACTTGCACCTCTCACGTTCGGAGAGCGACTAGGATACTATATTAGGTAATAAGTTTGACGTACATACCTGCAAATCTCCATCTGCATTGAAATTTATTAACCTAGAATGCCGAACACCGTAAGCCTTGGTTGAACCACTGTTTAAAGTTAAATAGGAACCCGTAATATTGCTGCAACATACTTCACTTGAAATTGCAATTATTAACAATGCACTATAATAACGATGATATTTCAACACACTCATAATTTTATGTTGAGTTAACGTCTGGACTTCCGTTTTAACACTTAGGACTATGTCGACACTTTATGCAAACATTCAGTGCAGATACATTACTTTTAAATAAGTATTAAGCCATTAAGACACTGATTAAAAGTAAATTAGTAACCTGCACGACAGTTCTGTAAAAAAATAGCGACTACCGACAATAGGTCCCATATTATCACAAATTAACGGAAACTACCTGCACACGAAAATGTCTCATTTTAGAGACTCGAGAAATGCTTTCGCTTTTGCGGAACAATTAGGTAATGGACAATGAAATTTCTCTTCTGTCTTAGAGACAATCTTACCTACGTAGTTATTAGGAGAAGGATGGTCGAAAACAGAATTACATTTCATACGGTAAAAGTTTTGACACTAATAGATGCTACTTTGACTTGCGTGTCGTAAAGTGCTACTTTCATCTCGTAAAGACGTGCGGTAAAGCCGCACACCCGTAGGAAATATATAAAATAGGAACCTACACCTTTAACAAAGCCATTAGTGCACTTATTCTTTACTCTTCGTTTTACAAACTTGAATTCGTACGCCAATGTGCGTCTTACGAAAATTATATATTAATGCACTAATATCACCCTGAATATGGTAAAGTTCAAATTAGTTTCATGTCTGATCTTGGTAAATCTTCGTCAACGATTTTTAAGATCTAACCTGAGGATAGAAGTGGAAATCAGTCCATGACCGTAACGACATAGAACAAAGAGGTGGAGTTCGAAATGAAACTTCGTAGAGATTTTAAGATATATTTAAAAATATTCGTATAAGTATTTAACACATTTATTATATTTGAATTTTCTACAAAAATTATAATTTTCAAAGTCTTCTCTTTCTATATCTTTACCTATCACTGAGATATCCTATGATGAAAACAAAATCTGCGTACTTATTTACATAATTGATATGTAGGTTCTACATGTTGAAGCTCTTTATCTAAAAAGATCCTAAGACAGTATAAACGTTTATGTATAACATCTGAAGTCGAATAATGGATTGACGGAAAATGGTTTTCAAAACTATCTACGTATTTCCTTTCAAGAAGTCTACAAAGAACAATATGTCATTAACCAAGAACGATTTTCTAAAAATTAAATAACGACAATTCCGATTACATCTTCATGTTTCTTTGTCATGAAACTTATTGAAGCTTGGGGTATATTGTTTTAAAGTTAATTATCAAATACAATATTCGAATGGTGGTTCCTGCGACTCATCATGTAATAATCGTGTAATGCATTGTTTGGGTGCAGCAACCTGTAAAAAATACCTCATATAAAACAATTTGTTATAGTTGCAAACTTTGTCAGTGATAAAATTACACTCCATAGTGTCATAGTGCCTCTAAAGAAAAATGTTTATTAGATTTTCATTAAATATGGGAATATACAATTTTCTATTATTACTTTTATTAGGGTTCCTTTCAAACGTTGCTGGATCTCCTAAAAAATACGATGCAGAAGATGCGTAAGTTGCTTCTTAGAAAACCTATATACCTGTTTATATCTACATACATATATTCTCATTGATTTCAGGGGTTTCAGCCCGAGTCACAGATATTACGAATCAGACTTGTCCTATCAAAAAGGATACAAAAATAAAACGTACATTCCCCAAAATCCTATAGCTGAGGGTAAAAAAGACATAGAACCGAAAGAATCCCGATTTGGAGCCATCTCTTACGGACCTTCCGGAAACGGGTAAGGAATTATTATCTTCAAACAATAGCTATGCAGATGATAATGATTGCAGCTATGGAAACGGTAATGGAATGACCTATGGGACAATGAAGCTAGACGTTGGAGGAATAGCCTTAGGTGCTCTGATCGGCTTAGGGGCAATACTGATTATTCCAAAAATTGCTCAAATATTTGCTGGAGGTCATGAAGGTTATGCTAGGGGTAGAATTAATTTTTTTTATTGTAAGCACATGATTTTTCCCCTTTACGTTTTCTAGGGTTAGAAGGGGAGATGTCTACAGTAACTAATTTGCTATCACGAATCGACAATTCTTTAGCAGCAAACGACATCGACAGTACATCTTGCACTCAAAGAATAATATGCAACGTTGTTAACGATGCAGTCAAAAATACTAAAGCTGGAGAAGCTACGAGTGTAGATGAATTCGTGTTAACTTTCACCAAGTAAAACTTCAGAAAACTTCGTCCTTTTTTAAATTCACGGTTTGTTCTTCATTCAGGAATTCGTTATTTTCATACGCGACTGGCGGGACAGCGATAAAAGAGGCCATTGATATCGGAAGATCACAAGATGCCGATAAATGTGCTAGCACTTATACAAAATGCCCTCTGAATAAGGATAATGTAATGAAGGTTGTGTCTAGTTTAATACCTGTTAATTAACATTTGCATGTGTTACTATAGTGTTTGTCGTTTAGAAACTAGCAAACAATTTATTTATTTAAATAAAACTAAATTCTCACGAACTTTATGTTTTTGTCTCTGGCAAATCCAACTGTCTTTTAAGATCAGCGACGAAGTGAAAAACAAATTTTTTTCCATGCTACACAGGGCTATAAGACGTTGATAACATTCGACCCTCCGTATTGTTAACTACGGTTATATCGGAACTAGGCACCCCCTTGTTGGCCCCATTAGAATAATCTAATTCTTTTGTGGGAACGTTCTACTAAATTAAAAAATGTTTCAACTAAGAGAACTCATTTATTTTCAATACACCATTTACACAACCAAACGTTAGTTGAAACTCGAGTAAAAAAGGTACCTTATAAAGCATAACAGATCTATTGTTCAGAATTTATACGACTAATTCATTAGTCCGGATAGTTCGACTAGAATAATCCCTGATCTCATTTCAGTTTAAAACAGAACCAAATAATTTATATAACTTCTACATCATAACGTAAGGAACTTGTATGTATTTTATTTTAAGACAATTTAATGCCACAATAAATATAGAACATTAATGATCTAATCATATTTATATAAATCATTCACCATCAATTGTTCATATAACTAACGCATATTCATTTAACGCTACATGCTTTACTTTTTAAAGGTAGAACAATGTAAAAAAAAGCATCGTAATACGCACATATATAAATATTACAGATCTTACAGATGAAACAGTATTAAAGTTTCAAAGCGACATGTCATTACTTCCCCACCTTCTTCAAAAAGTTTTATCCTCTAAAACCCCCGTCGCATCTTCAATCGCCACCCAAATCCTCAAAATCATCTTCGCTTAAATTATCGCTCTTATATTCGGGCATTAACATAAATTTGGTCACAAAATAATCCCGCAGTTGCACTGGACTGAATTTGAATAAAAAGTGATAAAATTTGTACCTCAAAGGTTCGTGCTTGTAGACTGTATCCGGGTATTTGTCCAGTAGGGTATTTTCGAAAACCTTGAATAATTTCTCGTCCTGAATTTTATGAGGTTCAGGAGGGGGTGTTATGAAAGACAGATATATGTTGTAACGTTTAAAATAGTCGCTGTAAAATTGGTGTTGCTCTTCAGTAAAATTCTCGTGCATCTCTTGAACGTTTTGTAACTGGCGCCCCATAATGTTACTCTCTGTCGTGAATGAACCTGGAATTAAAAAATTATCAGGAAGGAATTATATTTTACGACTTAAATTAAAGTAAAATGGAATTTTATTAAGTTTGAGAGGAAGGTGAAATTGGAGAACCAGCTGTTTACCCACCTGTGCTGGAGCTCATATAGACGGTAATACTTCTGAAACTTTAAACAATCACATACACAACAAATACATACATACATACATACAATCACAATAATCAATAAAGCCTTACCTGGAATAAAACTAATCACCTGAACACCATATTTAGCCATTTCGATTCTAAGCCCATCGGTCCATGAACTTAATGCTGCCTTTGTGGCTCCATATACAGTAATGCCTGGTAGATTTGCCAGGGCACAAT
This sequence comes from Euwallacea similis, assembly GCF_039881205.1. Lineage (NCBI taxonomy): Eukaryota > Metazoa > Arthropoda > Insecta > Coleoptera > Curculionidae > Euwallacea > Euwallacea similis. The sequence goes on along the minus strand of NC_089611.1, from coordinate 5,928,109 downwards.
GGCTGGACACAGTAATAATTCGACCTAGTTAAAATTCTCATTTGACTGCACTCAATATTGAGTAATAAAGCTAATTCAAAACAAACCTTTATGTTGCCTCAGTAAATAACAGAAGGCATTGGTAAATTTTAAAGTCCCAAGAAGATTCACGTCTATTTGGTGTTTTATGAGTTTTTCAGTTTGCCATTCGAATTCTCCAAAAACCATTACACCCGCATTATTAATTAAAGCGTGAAGACCTTTAAAAGGATAAAATAATTCAATAGAAGTCCATGTCCTTCAATTCTTAGGTTGTACATAAATAGTAATCTTAGATATTTTTACTTACAATAGCCAGCATTTTTACTAAAGTAATGTTCCATAGTTTGTACTGCATTCTGAATACTTGTGCTGTCAGTAATATCAAGTTGAATTTGGATAATATATCCTCCATATAACCTTTTGATTTCATTAGATCCCTTTGAATCTAAACTTAAAAAAGTTGCTATCACAGTAAAGCCACATTCAGCTGCATGTTGGGCCAGGGAAAAGCCAAGACCTACAAAACTTATTAATCTGACCAGGGTCATTCAGATATATTTAATATATTTAATTGGTCTGGAGAAATATTATGCAAAGAAAATAGTGATTAACAATACCTTAAGTATGAGTTTATTTTAATTGAAATATGAAACAAATTTAAGCATAAAATAAAGCTGATAATTACCTGAATCACATCCAGTGATAATAACAACTTTCTTCTTGTTTGCTACAATCTTCTGCTTCTCCCGAGTAAATACAAAGGCCAGACAAGCAGCAGTTATCCCAACAACTGAGAAACACTTTATGGTTTGGTGTGACTGAAACCCATGTCGGAGAAGCACTCCCATTCCCAACAAACCCGCTCCAAGGGCGGTGTAGAGCTCATTCATTATTTCGAAACAAGCTTTTGCAGACTTTGAGAGAGAACCCATTATGTATTAAAGTATTTCTATAGATTTAAATTTCTAATGGCTCCAATGTCTGTTTAACCGGATTTTGTCCTCTTGTATCGTCGAATGCATAACAAATTTGTTGTTTGAAATCTCAGTTAAATTTGAATAAAAACTGATGACGCCGAAAACTTCATGTAGGAATTATGAGGATCTTAAAATTTTAAGTTAAATTGCTGTTAAATTCGTGTGTTTTGATATAAAACGTTCATTTTAAAAAAAAGTAAAACGTTGTGGTTAGGGGTGGCGAACATGCGCATAGATCGATATTTTTGAAACATCGACGCGTCGAATGCTCAAAATGGAGCATTCAACTTTCTTTTGTTTTTTTTTTTGTGGAAGTCTTATTGTTTTATTCTAGGTAGAACTTCGTGCCTTCTACAACGAATTATAGTGGAATAAATGCGTTTATACACCCTTCATTTCAGTATTCACGCACCCTAAAGTATGATTATATGACAAACAAATCATGCAAATCATTTTGTACTAAAAGCAAGTATTATAAATTTGATAACTCAGTTCACGTTTGCTGTTAATTCTACACATTCAAGCCGTAACTTGAACATCTTTAAATTTATGACTTTTTTTTCAATTTCTTCCTTCTACAACCAAATTACAAAACAATATGTTCTAAGGTCATTAGGAAATACTATTTTATGTAACGCGTGCGAAAATCCGAGTCATTACTTAAAAGTACACATTTTCTGACCATGTTCATAATTGTGACATTGTCGTTCTTGTGACATTTATCATAATTACGAATTAAATGAAAACACGTAGAAAAAGGAGGCGATTTATTCCTTGCAAAATCATAGTAGTTCAAATTTCATGTTTAAAATTCTAAATTAAAAATATTCCACTCCATACAATTCGCAAGTTGTCCAACAAGATTTATTCTCAGATAATTTTGCTCCTTTATGTTGGAATGTCCGTGCAAGATAATAGAAACCCACGTCCCTTTAACCCAGATATAAAATATGCAAAAAGTTTGGTGTGTTATCAGTGCAATTCTTCGTATTCAGACCTCTATCCCGCTTGTGATATCACAGTGTTTAAGCACTCTAAACAAGAAGAAAAAATCGAAAAAATGTTTGAGTGTCCACCAAATAAAAACTCCTTTTGTTACTTGGAAATTACCCAAAATGGAAGCCAAAGATTTACCCAACGAGGCTGTATGTATCAGAAAAATACTCAGGGAATTAGACTGAGAGATGGTTGCGTGCACTTGAAAGATAACCGGACTTTATGCTTTTGTAAAACGCATTTGTGTAACGAAGGTGTTAATCGTATTTTTACAATTTTTTTTGCACTTGTAGTTTTTTTTAATATTTATATATCTGTAAAATAAATTTAATATTTTAAATGAACGCCCAATTCTGTTAAACAAACAATTATTAGAATAATAGCATAATTAATAAGTAATCAACACGCTTGTAGAAAATTAACACGCAACACTTCAAATAAATCTTTTTCACTTTCATTTGAATTATTCCAAAGGCTTTAAAGATCTGCGGACTATCTGAAGTAAACACCAAGTGCGATGGTGGTGTAATGGTCAGCATAGTTGCCTTCCAAGCAGTTGATCCGGGTTCGATTCCCGGCCATCGCAGAACTTTTTTAATCCAAATATTCCTTTTGGAAGGAATATCTGACGCCATTTATATTAAATGAAGGGAAATAAAGGAACACTCCGTACTTTTTGTCATTACAAACAAATCTGATTATCAAGCCTAATTATTTATTCAATTCTAGACTAAAACATTTAAACAAAAATATAAATCAACCTGCTCGTAATAATTTGGCTTCTTTTTTTTCTTGCAGTTCTTTTTTCTGTTGTTCCACTATGACTGCCCTCTCTTTTAGGAATTCTCCATATTCTGTGGCATCTAAATCTTTTACAACTTCAATGCCACATGACCTGGAAGTTAAACAAATATCCCAACTGCTTTATATACTGCATGAAATACCTTGCTATTCCTACTACCATATTGCATATACGTTCCAAAGAGTAAATTTGCAAAGGAGGATCGCTACTTTTGATTTTTGCTATTTCATACACATGTTTAAGCGTCACTTTACCCGCTATTTCTATAAATTAATTAGAATGTATGTTCTTAAGGTGTTTTGTGCTCATTATCCAAAGGTCACCATTTCCATGCATTGCAGCTCTTTGGATACCAGCAGCTTGCTTTAAAAAGTAAACTACAGGGGGCTGATGGATAACTAGATTAAAACTTCTATCTGGATTTACAGTCATTCTTGTAGGTAGAGGAATTCCTGTTTTTATTTCTTTGGTTTTCTCATTAAACTCCTTACAAAAAGCTGCTATGTTAACTCCTCGCTGTAAATAGTAACAGAATCCAGACATTAAATATCTAATAAAAAATTCTGTAGATGTAAGAAGGTACTCCAGGTAGGAAATAATGTAATAAATTGGATGTTTTACTTTTTTGTGGGCAATTTCATAGCAGAAAACACTTCTTTATTGATGTACTACTAGTGGTTTTTGATATACAGCTACCAACCATTCATACATGATTTGGTACAATCTTGCTCATTTTTCAAACTTCTATCTTCTTGTTATTAATTAGTACTTTGGAAGAGAACAGTATATTGTCCTCAAACTATCTACCCCTCACAAGTGACAATGCATGTTGAATTGATGAAAAAAGACAAACCATTCAAATGAAGGATTGTTCTATTTCAAGGAGGATGTCTGGTCATCTAATGTAGATAACTAAATAGCACACTTATGCATATAACACCTCTACGTTACCTGGCCAAGCATAGGTCCTAAAGGAGGTCCTGCTGCTGCAAGGCCAGCAGGTATGTTTGTTACCATTTTTCCATGAACTACTTTATCAGTAACCACCTTTTTCATGGATTTCAATCTTGCAGCGGCTTTAGACATTTTTTAATTTTATTGGCGATTTTTTATTTTCAGTTTTAGAATTTTAATTGAATTGTCTGTATTTTGAACAAGTATTATTTAAAAATTATACTAATTATAGATTTAAGGTTAGAAGTTAAGTTAAATGGCGGTAGGCGTTTTCCTCATTATTAGAAGTTCATTGAGCGAACCAACAAGTGCCGGTAGCTTTACAATACACATACTCTGAATACTCTATATTCGATGACGAAGAAAACATTTTAGATCTGACATGTATAATCAAACAATTGTTTGTTTACATTTAAATTTAATATTTTTCAATGTTTTTATGGTATTCCAAGCTCTTTTAATAAACATTAATTTACTAATACGACAGTAAGAGTGTTTATAATTAAAAATAAAAGCGTCAATATTTTGCTCACAATTTGTAGTGAGACATTAAATTACCTTCTGTAATGAGTAATATAAATTCATACAACAATTTAGATCAGCACACATATTTTAAGAGCGGCTATGAGCGATACTGATGATACCGACGACTTATTACTTATTCCCCCTGACTTCTTTCTGGTGCATTCAGAACCCGAACCTCCATATTATACTATTGTAGATAGTTTGATCAAACAGGTAAATTTATTAGTTAGTAATAGTAATAAGTATTTTATTCTTGCAACTGTTGGTAACCTCATATCAACTAGCTCAGTGGGAAGTTAAACATCCTAAAGTTTAAGATAACCCGAGTAAGGTCACAAGAGGATCAGCATATAAACTGTTTTTATTTTTGTATTGTAATTATTAAAACTCTAATTGGATGTCAATAATTCTTGATGCTTGTTTAAGTAAATAAATCTTTAAAGTTAACATAATCAATATCTCCTTTATAATGCTAATTCCCATGGTTTAGGTTTCAGACCTCCGTGATCGAATTGAAGGTATTGAATACATGTCAGATGTGAGTCTTAATAGTCTCATAAATCCCACAACAAAGCAACAATCATTGGATTTGGAAAAGAGCAATAAGATGTTTGATCTTAAGCCAATATCTCGGCGAAAGTACTATAGCAATGATGATTTATATCAACCATGGAGTACTCAGAGCACTCCACAGAAACCACATGAAAAGATTCAACTCAATTCATTACCAAATTCTCCCAGTACTCATATTGCTAAAAAGAGCATGGTCAAATTTAATACCCCTCAGAAATCTTGTAAGTGAAACAATCATTATTTAAGCCTTTAGTTTGGGGTGATTATTATAAATTTTTTTTCTAGTACCAAGTTTATTGTCAAAACGAAGCCCTACAGAAGAAACTGAAGTGCTTAATGAAATAGATACTTTTATATCAAATGTGAAAAGTATTCAAAGAAATCATGCAGTTAGAAATCTTGAAAGTGCATTTAGCAACTTGGAAAATAAACAAATTAGTTCAAAACCTAATAAAGACATAGGTAATACTGGTAAATTGTTACATGGTGAAAAGGATGTTAAAGAATCAGTTTCTGAACCAAATAAACAACTGGAAAAAATGTATAAAGAAAAACTAGAAAATAATGCGGTGCCAAGTGAAAGATTTTCTAAGGTAAATGCATGGCAATGTGGAGATAATATCGAGAGTGTTCCTGATTATGGTGCTGGTAAGTTTCTTTTTTTAAAAACTATGAAAAATTATGAAGCCTCAAATCACTCACTCAATTTATCTTAATTACAATTGATTTCATCACTTATGACACATCTAGAGTATTCAATATCTATTTTTAGGTATAAGAGATCTTTTATATAAACAAAAAAAAGTCAAAGACATTCCCATAAGACAAAGTCATGTACAGCCAATTTTCCAAGCATCATCTAGCACGACTACAAATATTAATTCAACTATTACAAGTTTTAATGAGTCTAGTCCTGGTAGTTCTGAGTCGACTCAATTAACAGCCTACAATCGCCTCAACAAGCAAGGTGGAATAAACAAATTCAGTCAAGAATTATTTCAGCGGAAGGTTGTACAGCCTGAGGTAAGTTTTCACGTTTTAAAAATGTTAAAGTCAAATGTTTTCATGGCAGTTCGCTTGCCAAGCCAGTTACTATTTACTCTTGTTACATTATTTGCCTATTTTTGCCATTTTTAGAATGACGAAAGACAAAACCTTGAAAGCACGGATTTTGCAAAGGTATGTGAGGAACGGAATGAATTATTGCAGAGCCCTCTACATGATAATGCCTTAGCTGCCTTAAATATGCATAAACAGCTGCTAGAAAATTCAAATCTTATTTCAAATGATGAGAAACTACAAAAGAAAAGGTACCGATGGCTATATTTTCAGCTGTCTCATTAATACGCTGTTTAAATCATTTTAGAAACATAAATACTTTAAGCGACAATTTGGCTCTTTTGAATCTTGCCGATATTTGGGGTACTGGACAGGTACCTGCAACCACATTAGCCCAAAAAGTTCAAGAAGAAAAACTTAGACGTCAGGTTGGTTTATGCCATAGAGAAAAATATTATAACAACATCTATTTTTAGCATTGTGAACATTTAATTCAAGAGCTGCAAAGCAAAAATCTGGAATTACAGCAAAAGCTGGCGGTTGCCATTCAAGTGGATCAAACGAAAAACCAATCGATAGAACAACTTGGAGCCACGCTAGAAATAACTTCCTTAAAATTAAAGAAATTGAATGAAGAGAAGACATTGTGGGAGATAGAAGTGGGAAGAATGCAAAATCAATTTTCAGTTGAAATTGAATCAGCTAATCAAGTAAGCCAGGTCATAAATATTTTCTACATTGTCTTTGCAATGCCGTTTTTCATTGCAGAAAATTGCATATTATGAAACGGAAGCCACAAAGTGCTTGAGTGTTACTCAAGAGAATAAGGAGAAAATGTCTCTTTTAGAGAAGCGTTGTATGGATTTACAATCAGAGCTTCAACAAAATGAAATGAAATTTAAGGAATTGCAAGCAAGTTATCAAAAGGAGTATGAGAAAAATAAAAAATTAGCTGATATAATTAGTCTGAAAGAAATTGAATTGAATGAAGTGAGTTTTTTTTATTTTAAATGTTTTTTTTGGTGAAAATAAACTAGGTTTTTGGCGTTTGAAAAATGAATAACACATATTTACGATTTGCTCCGAATCATTTGAATTAAAAATAAAAGTATTTATTTTACAATCTTTATTATTAATTTTAGAACAAAAATGTCTTAAACAATGCACGTGAGGAAGTAGCACAGAGCCGGAAAGCTATCGAAGTTTGTCAATCAGAATTTACTTTACTGAAGGACGAGTGTTCACTGCTGCAGTCAGAGCTGAGAGACAATAAAAACACAATTCTAAACTTAACGGAACAGAAAAAGAAATTGACCAATGAACTTACAATTTACAAGAGTAACGAACAAATTTACAAAACTAACGAGGTAATATTCTTGAACATATCAACCTGCAGTATGGAGTTGTAAATATCTTGTAGAAAACATTAAAAGAGGCGTTAGAACAATCCAAACATAAATTAGAAAATACGAAAGTAGAATTGCGTAACTTCTATCAAGGACAATTGGAACTTATAGTTGAAAACAAAAGGAAAGAAATGCAAAATCAGTTGGATCAAGAAAACCAGAATAATTTGGAAGAAATTAAGAGAAAAGAGTTGTCAATGGCTAAGACGGCTGCAAATCACATCAAAGAAATATCTGAAAAGTTTGTTTCTGGATAATATTCATCTTACAGCAATTTAATGCATGTTAGCAAAGCAATATGTTCTAATAGTTTTGGTTACCCTTTAGGTGCGCCTTAGAAACGAGGTTACTGGAACAAAAACATCAAGAAGAGATTAGACTTTACCAAGTGCAAATGTCGCAAAAAGACAAAGAACTCGAATATTTACAGAGTAAACTTGCGCATCTTCCAGAGAAGAGGGCGGAAATTGCCAAAAAACTGCAGAAGGTTATGGAGGATCAGTGGAACGAGGCTCTTAAAATGATTAGTGGCAGTTCTAGTCCACTCAGTAACGAACAGGTAAGAAATTAAGTTGAGCTACACAATGCCTCTAACTTATTCTCATTTTTATGTTATTTAAAATTTAATTTTATATTTCTAGAGTGCACCAACGACAATAACATTACCGTCAAAACAGTTCCCAATCTTAGCAAGCACTAATGAGCAATTAAAAAAAGAAAATACTCAAAATGTGGCCGAATATGATGAAACTCCTGTTTCAAGTCGAGTTACCAAACAGGGTGAAAGTGAAATTCAAAAATATATTAATATGGTAAGCATCAACCATATAACTAACACATGGATTGGTTCCAGACATGCTTTTAATATTTCAACGCCTACTTGAGGTTTATTTATAATAATCACCCTTTACTATATGTATATGGAAATTAGATATATTACTTGACTTATTTTCCATAACTTTTTTCCCTTTTAGTTATTGAATCGGCTACCAGGAAACCCAATTGAGGAAACTAAAGATAAACCCCACTATGGCCAACAAAGAGCATCATGGAATGTTCCTGTAAGTACGTATAATTTTATATTTCGTACATGTATTATTATGATTTCGCCGAGTCATAGTTTTAGGGCACTGTGCGAGGTCAAAATAGTATAGCAAAAAATATATATTAAATGAAGTCCTTTCAATACAATTTTTTGAATTTTTCTTTTGAGTTTGAGAAATGTTTATTTTTAGGATCTCGAAAGCCAAAATAGGTATGATGATGCAAGTGCCAGACCGTTGGATAGGAAAACCGGTAAACCTCCATGGAAATAATATGTGATGTAATGAGTATCAACTAATATTAGGGTCTAATATTTATATTAAATTATTTTTATACAAATAAGAGGCAAGCGACAATAAAACAATGACAAAACTCTTCTGCAGTGTTCTCTAATAAATAATAAAGTTTCGAGGGAAGCCATATATATATTCGAAAATAGGTATGTCATTTTTTCGAATCCGCGAAACTTATGACCCTTTGTAATCTACATTCAGGCTCTGTCACCGTTTTATTACTATTTATTTATTATGAAATAGAAATAGTGCAATGCAAATAAGCAAAGCTGTTGATTGCGCAAATCATTTCCTATCGGTAATCTTCAATATAGACTTCTCTCTTCTATTTCTCTTTTAATTAGGTGATTCAATGCGGCGAATTAAGAAACTATTTGAATATCTTGATGATTTGGTACGATAATTTTAACAGTAAAGATCAACCAATGATTTTAAGTTAATTTTTCTCTCCTTTGATTTTAGTAAGGTTTCGTTTCATTTCTTCAATCTTTTTATTCTGCAGGAAAACACTATTTTTCAGCTGGTATATTTCTCTGGATAATGCTATATCGCGTTCTGCAGCCCAAGTGATTTTTTTTCGTAATTTTCTAAATTCTCGGTCTTCATTATCTGAAAAAAAAAAAACTAGCTATTAGGAAATAGCCACGTGGTATAATTTTCCACATTCCATTTAACTTAATTTGGAGAAAAATCAATAGTCCACAATGACTTACGGCTTGAAAACGTTAGTTGCACCTGATTGGCGAAAGTAAAATTACAAAACGAAAGCAGTTGATCTTCGTTAGTGAAATCGTCAATGTTTTCGGACTCACTAACGATTCTATGTCGATCTTCGCCTCGTTTAGGTAGCATAAACTCGGCGGTGTTGAAAATATCTACGTTGGCTTTTGTAGTTTCAACATCACTGCTATCAGCACAGTCACTGTCGTAACTTCCGTCACTCTCACAAATTTCCTATAAAATAAAATATTAATAATTAACTGGAAAATTTCATTCAAGTCGCAGGCCGTATTTGTAGTTTACAGTAATCAAAATTGTTCCTGGTCCCATTCGTCAACTGTATTAATAAAAGAAGATACCTGATTTCATTACGCAATTATTTACTAAATGAAACTCGTTTAGTTACTGCTTTGAATTAAGAAAATTATCAGTTTATTACTGAATTTTTATTTTTGAATTCCTGTATCGTATTTTTATAATACTTACTTCCAGCTTCTTAGCGTCAACCGGCAAATCCCCACAATTATCTCTAATAATCTTAATTGTAGTTCTCAGTTTTAGGATTTTTGCATCTAGATATCGCCTCTTTCGTTGCAAAACGTTAACAGCCTTTTGGACACTCTGCCTTTTTGTAATCAACTCTTGGTAAATTCTTTTATTCTCCTCACTTTGAAAATCATTAACAGAAAAGTCTCCAGGGTATCTGGTTCTAAAAGAAAACAGAAATTTTCTTAAGTACGATTAACGCCGGCAGTTTTGTACAAGCATTGTACAAGGTAATAATTAATCGACACTGACGAACTTGACTGAGCGTATTTTAATTTTAACTGAAAAGTTCAATCATTAGCACATGAATATGAAATTGGACATAAAATGTTATTCTATGTAATGTTTATGTAATGAGGATTTATGAAGCGAATCAGTTTATCGCCAAGCAAATTTGCAGGCGGGTCTATAAATGGATAAATTGAATATTACGTACTTATTACATAAGTAACAATGAAATCCTTAGTAATGCCAGCAATTTATTTTACAGAGTGCCTAAAATGTTATTGCCTGCAAAATCATGTAATTAACAAATTTATAAAAAAACAACAATTAGTATACACAATTATAAATAATTTAAAATAAAAAACGTAAACTTACTGAATTGTTCTTTTACTTGGTTTGGGGACATGTGGAACTGAGGAAAATCTCACCTTTTTAGCCGGTTGAGTTGGCTTAATTTCACTGTTGTCTGCTGAATCAGTAGCAGAGCCGCTGAAAAGAAAAAGGATTCATTATATGTGAAGTAAAGTAAGCAGGATGGTCAAATTTGATTAATTTGAAGAAAAGTTGCCCTTTTAATTTGCTTATTAAGATTTATATTATTACTATGCAATACAAACCTTAGTGATTCCAAATCAACGGACTCCTGCTTAATGTATTCTTCAGCTTTGCTTGCCAAATCAGGCGTTGGCGTCCTTAAAAAAAAGTTTAGTCATTAATTACAATTGCACAACTCATTTAGAATATAAAATTAGGAGTGACCCTGTGTTTTTTCTGATCCAAATGGCGTGAATGCGTATTGCTCTAAAACTATTCACAATTATATATTTCTGACTTCTTTGTAGAATTTTGATTGAAATTTGTTGCTTACCTGTTTACATCACTTAGAGTGTAAGAATCAATTGGCTCAACTTTCATCATTTGAGTACTAGAATGGCTGAAACAAATAATACAGTAAATTGGGATTACTTTGCTGATATTGAGGATTTTTTCAAGTTATTATGTGTACCCTTATGGCTGTAGATTAATGGTAAAAAAATATTATATTTCTCATCAGTCTTATCTGCATGAAGTACAGTAGACACTCGATACCGTGAACAAAATAAAACAACGCACGTTCACGTTAGCGATTTATTTATGTAATCGGGGGTTAATCTAAATTGAGTGGAAAACAGATTATTGGGTGACAAAAAAGTCTGAAATTTTAGTTTGCTTCTTAGGATTTGTAATTTTTTGCACAAGGGGTGTTTCTCTTAGTCTTTTTAAAACTATGAAGTCTGTGAAGTTCACACCACTATATTCTGCCCACTGGATTGCAGTATTTAATGCAGTTATAGTGCTGTCCAGTGACACTTTACTTGACATTTCTTGAAAATTCTCGACTACATGAACTTCACATTCTTCTTGGTCGTTTTCACATTCTTTGTCAGCATCATTTCCAATACATCCAATATTCCAATACATCAGTTTCCTTGAATGTGGCCTACAAATATACATAAATTACATATGCAATAACAGATTTAAATTCTAAAGATAAATCTCTTACTTGTGGTGCTAGTGTATTTAGAAGATCACAGAATTTGGAGATTAAGCCTGCCTTATCATAGTCCCATCGACGTTTTAAAACAGAAAGAGGTAATTCATCTTGGTCATCCTCGGACATTTTAGTGTTCTCTAAAATATTTCTCCAACATTTTGCAATAATTTGTGAATCGAGTCGATTCCATGCAGCCGTTAAGTTGACAACAGCTTCCTTAATAGTCAAGTTTTTCAATGTATCAGTTATGTTCGAATTACTTGCTATAACATCGGCAAGAAGGCTATTCCTGTAATATAATTTTGTAAGCCTAATAACATTTTGATCCATAGGTTGGATAAGCGGCGTAACGTTAGGTGAAAGAAACATTGCTACTATCTGTCCATCTTCGCTCTTTAATTCTTCTTCGTTTGAATGAGATGGCGCGTTATCTAGCAGAAGTAAGGCTTTTATCGGGAGCCCTTTATTTGACAAAAAACGTGTAACCTGTAAAGGAATACGTAAATTTATGTTACGATTTCAAGAAAAATACACAACAAAATTTACCTGAGGTACAAAGGAATGATGGAACCATTTTTTAAAAATGTATGCAGTCATCCACGCTGTCTTGGAGTGTTCATAATCAAGAGGGCAAGTAAAGTTTTTAAATGACCTTGGATTGGCAGCCTTACTGATAACTAATGGTTTTACTTTGTCTTCCAGTAGCATTTGTGCAAACTAGTAATGTTATTCGTTGTTTTTTAGTCTTTCAATGTTTTGTCCGGTAGAAGTTTCCAGTATAAGCCCGTTTCGTTAGCATTATAAAGTTGATCTAATGTAATTCCAAGTTTCTGCATTTTATTTTTTAACTGCTTTTTGAAAGGGTCAATAAGTTCCGGTTGGGAAGAAAGTTTTTCCCCGGAAATTTTTAAAAACCGAATTCCAAATCTTTTTTTAAACCTCTGTAGCCATCCCTCACTAGCCGTAAATTCCTTATCACTTTCCTTTATTTCAGAATGTATGGATTTGGCTTTTTGCTTTATCATTTCTCCGCTTACAACAAAATTTTTATTTCGTTGATTTAGAAACCATTTGTATAGCTGTTTTTCTATTTGTGGTAATCCAGACCCTTTAAGTGTTTTTCTTTTACTTGATCCAACATATGTATCTGTTGTTACTCTTAAAATGGTTTCTTTTCTTTGCTTTATTTTGCAAATCGTAGATTTAGCTATAATGTATTTTCTGGATAAATTTGAAACACTTGCACCTTTACTTAGCTCCTGAATTACAAGAGATTTTTCATAGAGAGTTAAACACTTTGGTTTTTTTTAGCGACATTACATATAACAATACGTATTCACTAAACCTTTCGACAACCGTTCAAAAGCAACAGGTAAATGTTGCAATGCAAAATATGAAACTACAAAGTAAAACTGGGGAAATACCGGGCACGACCTGGGGTCGGGCAACCCCGTATTGAGCACGACTGCCAGGGAACCCCCAGAAGTAGTTCCCCCGGTAACGAAAATCATTTTTTCACGTTATACGGTGGTTAATGTGATAGAAAGATGATTCACGTTATCCGATGTTCACAGTATCGAGTGTTTACTGTATATTGTTTGAACCCAAGGTGGCGCCTACTATTGTTTGTTTGCATAGGACTTCTCCGTCAACATACATAGTTCTTACTAAAGACTTTAATTCGCATGATTCGCGAAGTTAAGAGCGCACTGTTAAGGCCTGTTTTGGCTATAGATATCTTTGCTTACCTTGCAGTATCAGAATTAACAGCTATGGACTCCATATCTGAATTCAAGGCGAAAGGTATCGAACCTGATTTGATTAAATCATTTTCACCATTTAGACACATTAGTTCTATATTCAAAATCGTTCTTGTAGAAACGATGAGAGTATATGTTAACTCTCTTAGGAATCAATTCCTAAGGATATAATCCATAGACTACGCTTCTCAACATCAACTGGGAGGCTGCAATAGATGCCAATTAATGGCAGATTGACACACTTCGTATTCCTAAATAGTATACAAGGTGTTTTCTAAACATGCGTCCCAAATTTAAGCGAATATCCCTTAAGGCGAATAAGGAAAAATCTTATAGATATTAACAGCTACACGAAATGCGTACTACAATAATTGTCGAGTAATTTGATATTATTTAAGAGAAAGTTAATTTTAAATAATTCTTCACGAAAGGGAGCGAAGCAGGGACGCTAAACTCCACTTATCGGGAAAGCTGATGAATCAGATCTATTGTCAACACAACCTTACAAAACGAAAAAGTTCAACTTACCGGTAAAAAAGTAGCTTTTATCCCTCTCCAGGATGGCTGCAAACCTTACAGACATATCAATATCTAACCACTGTAGACACATATTGAGTTTATTTGGAAATAATCGAAAATATCTATAAGACGAGGAGCCAATTCGAACAACCGCGATCCAGCGGACATGTAACGTGTAAAAAATAAATCCGACAACGTCGTACTCGACGCTATATAGGAACTACTTCAAAAAGCGATATTGCCACGTTGACTTTATGTACCGTTCGCAACTCAATGTATTCAATAAATTTAAGTAATAATATGGATTACTTATCGAAGTAATTTAATTTCATAATTCTTTGAAGTCACAAAAGAGAGGTGAATTGGAGATTGACTTGTTGGATGTTATATTATTGCTTCCTTAATTTTGCCCTTTTTCCTTCTAAAGCAGTTTTGCTGCTGCGTTTCTTGGCAACGATGATTGTCCAATGATTATGACAACTGACACTTTTAATGGCGTCGCACAGTTGGCTTGACAGTTTGACAGTTGCTTTCCCCTTTTTGTTGTTGGTTATCCGTCTTTAGGTGCAATCGTTGAAATGGTAAGAAATTCTTAAAAAACCAATTAATTTTAATTCATTTATGTCGAATGCACGTATAATTAATCGCCTCATACTTTCTCTTTGTACAGGCAAACTATACTGAAGATCAGATGGCCGGTAAGTGAGAATAACTAGGTTACATTGCCCCTCCTTTGTGACTCACACCAAACCACTTGAATGTTATATTTCTACTTCTACTTCTACATTCCTTTTAAGTATATGCAAAATTGTACCTTATTAGGAAATTAACACCTGAGGCGCATAATCTTTATGTTCAATTCAATTGATGAACGCACTTTTGCTAAGTCAAAACAAACTTTTAAGGAAATTTAAGAAGATATGTTCCTTCATGTAGGTTGATCTGTGACATACTGTTAAATTTCGCAAAGCTAGCAGAAATCTCAATTTATACCAAATATGGGCACGATTTCTTTACTGGTACTTGTATTAAGCGGTTGACACAGATGTTTTCTTGAAATATTTACTCTTGAGAGACAGTTATCAGTGAGACTTCATAAGAGCATCATCTAACATGTATCTTTATGAACCCCCTGCCAAGCTAAGCTTAACTTCAGTTGAAGGTTTCTATTATTTTTTTTAGTACCTAAGTACATAGTTCTGCTTATATTGTCTCATGCAGCAATGTATTTTGTTGAGTATTATATTTACTATCTTCTATTTATCATTAATTTTACATGGCTAATGAAATTTTAGAGTTCCAAGAAGCCTTCCAACTTTTTGATAATAGGGGAGATGGTAAGATTCATGTAGCACAAATTGGAGATGCACTTCGAGCACTTGGCCAGAACCCTACTGAATCTGATGTGAAAAAATATACCCATCAATACAAACCTGATGAAAGGGTTTCATTTGAGGTCTTCTTACCAATTTATCAGGTGAGAATTTGCAAAAAATTGTTTATATGCATATAAAGTCAATATGTAAGGCTAAATTATAGCCACAGTCTAAAGCATTACAGGTTATGAACATACAACATTGGTAAATGGATTGTCCAGATTTTGCAATTATTTAATCTAATTATTACAGGCAATATTCATGCAATTTGGCACCTTAATAGTGCATTTTTATACCTTATATTTAATGGCAATAGGTATATTATAATTATTAGAGGATTAATTAATACTTTTGGGATTTTATCCTTTTTCTTCAGAATTTGTAACTAGACAAAAATTTTTGTATTGATTTTTATCTGTGAAATTAAATGTGTATATTATTAAGACACTATACCCATTTTGAATTTTACATTGATATAATAACTTGCTGCTTATTAACACGACATTATATGATATATATTTAATGTGACTAATTGTATTTCCACCCTCACAAAACAGGTTTTGAAATGTATTTGTCATATTAGAATCTTTAGCAGTTCCAGAGTATGTAGTGATTGTGTGTGTGTATGTTTTTACTAATATGATTATTGTTAATAAAATTACCGACATAGATAGTACCTACGTAGATTCAGACTGATCCAAGGTAAATAGATTTCTTGATTTATCACTTTTAGCAAATTTCAAAAACTAGAAGCGCTGATACTGCCGATGACTTCATTGAAGGTCTCCGCCACTTTGATAAGGATGGAAATGGTTATATAAGTGCCGCTGAGCTACGACACTTGCTAACCACTTTGGGGGAGAAATTAACGGACGATGAGGTAATAATAAAAATCAGATATTTTTGCATTGTTTATTACCATGCTGCTGGCAACTGCCGGTATTTAATTATTAGTACCATTTGAGTTTGTCACGTCGCAAATGATTAAAAATATGAATTTTATATCTTCTAAAAACTCAAATTTGATTAATATCATTTATTCTAAACTCAATATTTCAATTTGAATGGATATCAATGTACATATTTCATTTAATCCTTTAATGTTCATGCGCTCAGGGAATTATATTTCAGATACATAAATCATAATTGTTCTATTTGGATTATAGGATTATTTTGGTAGCTTTTATATCAGAATATTTGGGTAGGCCATAAAAGGTTAATGCGATTTTAGGAAATGTAACTTTGTAACATTTAATTGGGAATAATTATACTTCGTGCGATTATTTACATATACTTATCATCTGCTAGTTATTAATTCATTTATTCATTTTCTATCGAAATGTGATAAGATTTATTGTTAGAGTATTCGTCCAATAGGAGACATTAAATCTGAAAATATCTTTGTTTTTATTGATTTCTTTTCCACTAAATAGCTTGCATGTCGGGTGATTTATTAAATATATAATATCGTATAACTTCAAATTGTAATTTTCTTTCAGGTCGGAGAATTGCTTCAAGGACAAGAAGATTCTCAGGGAAACGTGAACTATGAAGAATTTGTAAAATTGGTTATGTCTGGTTAATCATTGCACGAAGGTTGGCCGACTTGCCTATTTATTTATATAACATATTAATTTTAGTCAGCTATTGAAATGGGATCGATTCGGTTTGATTTTGCCTTAATGTAAGTTATTATTACTTATAGCATTTATGTTACGTTAATGTTTTACCGACATACTGGTATTGCCATTCCAATTTTATACCCTTAATTTATATACGAAAGGTTTCCTAATATAGGGATAGTTGGAAAATACTTGATTTCTTATTATGACTAAGATACTGTGCAGCGTGTTGAGCAGAATAGGAATTCGCCAGCATTCATTTTATTTCTGGATTAAAAATTGAACTAAAGTGCCTGTGACAGAGAATATGACACCACTTTTTTTGCATCTTGTTAAGCTCGACTTTTTCCAAAAGAAATGATCCGATTTTATTCAATCAAGGGAAAATCATTCTGTCATTTCTATTCGAAGATTAAAACTGTTGACATAAGTAACTACTTATTCTTGTTTTAGAAACAAATGCGAAGTAACCATAGTAGGAGTATAGTTTCTGCTTAATGAATTTTTATTGTACATTTTTAGATATGGGGCAAGTCACAAAACAGTCGTTTCAGTTTTTTTAGGTCTCTGATTTGTCGGCATTCTTATCAGACATCAACGTGTCCGAGTCGGTATTGTCTGTTCGTATTATTGTGATAATTCCCACAAACTCACAGCCAGATTTTAAATTAAAGTTAGCTCTGTTTATGAAACCATCATCGCCTTCTGCACGGATAAGTTATAAAATTGTATGAAAAATAAATTTTCTGATCTTCAATGGTTTTATTCGAACTTGACTTTACCTTATCATATTGTCAGTCGTTAGCCCTTCAGTAAAAGTAAAAAATACCAAATATAAAAAAATTATAGGCTCTAACAATCGAAAGATAAAGTTGTTGCAAATAACAATGAGGTCAGAACTGCATTACAGTTTATTTCCTCATGTATCATTTGAATTCATTTCCCATAAACTTTAGAACACGCAATACTGAAAATCAAATCAAGACCCCTCCCGCCTGAAATATGCAAAATAATGGAACTAAAAGGTGTTTCTTTGTTTTCCTGTGAGCTGTTTTGCATCCGCCTTATTGCGTAAAAGCCATACGAGTTCATGTTCAAAACACGTAAGGTCTAATTAAGCGCCTGTTTAGTATTCATATATTCCCGGTCTTAGCACTGACCACTGGTGACCACGGCCTTGGATGGCTATGTTTTCTTTTCGCCACACCTAAGAATATTAAATTTATGAGAAAATTTGATTGAACGTTTTCCGCGTTGCATATGCGGGTAACAATAGAGGAAACATGAAAGGGTAGAACTTGATTGAAAATATGTATAGTTACATTTTTCTTTTAAATAAATAGGTGTTTTATTAATAAAATGTTACATTCATACAAAATAATATGAAGTGATCACACGTCACACTAGTCCAAAATTTTTACTAATGAGAAATTTTGCCCTAGAAACGCCATAGCAATTTTTATTAAAATTGAGATTTTTCGTAAAAGCATAAGCAGGATGCAAAAAATAGTACTCTATCTATGCAAAATCCTGAAACTCCTAGAATTTATTTACATGTTGTCAGCTGGTGCTTTGTGCATTCATAACTAGCTCAGATACTAAGTTAACCGCAGAAAGGATAGTTGGGGCAGGATCCTGGATCGACTCCGGCAGGAATTTGGGCTCCGTGGGCAGGTACTCCAGCTGGTGGGCCTGGGTTCCATGAGGGAGCTGCTTGGGGAGCTGAAACAAATAGTTGTTTTATGAATAAAATGTCACTTTTCTGCCTGATGCATATACAGAGTGTCCCAATAGCAGTGTGTCAAAGTTGCACATAATTATATGTTATTCCAAGTTATCAATAAATCTCGACTCGCCATGTAAACTAGATGTTCTGGTGAGTAAGTAATCGGTAGTGATGATGGCAAATTTTTCTCCAATATTTTGTATATTTAAATACCTTTACATCAAATGCTACTCAGGGTAGGTCATTTAAGATTTTGATTGTTATGACGACGAGAATAATTTTGTGTTAAAATTAATTTTGGCATATGTTGGTGGGGGAAGAAGGTCCACATAACACACGTTCCCATGTAAAAATATATAGGTTGTTTGAAAACCCTATTATTTTCCACGTTTATGGAAAAATCACATTTTATCCTACTACACCCACCATTATTCCAATTTCTCCATCCTCCGGCATTCTCGTACCCTGGAGCCAAAGCCTCGGCAAGACCCTCACCATGATAATCTCCATCACCGGTATAACCGCCCTGGTCTAAAGCATTTTGATTACCAGGGTTCCATTGAGGAACTGGTTGTGGGTTCCAGTTGTTGTGTGGAGCATTCCATTGTTGCTGAGGTTGTTGGGTCCAGGCAGGGGCAGGCTGGTTCCATTGTTGCTGCGGTTGCGCCCAGTTGTTTTGTTGCGGGGCTCCCCATTGGTTTTGTACGGGGGAGGGGTGAGCTGCTACGGCGGGGTTGTCACAATTGGGGAAGTTGGGGCAGGCTTGGGGTGATACCCCTGCGGGGTAGAGGGAAGCTGGAAGACCGCCGGCCAAGGGGCCGTTGTAGACGGCCCAGGTGGATGAAAGGGACAGAGCTATACAAACCTAGAATTCAATTTGAATATTATACGTGTTTTTATTCTTTCTTCTAATGTTGCTTTTACGTATTTTCTCATAAAAAAATAATTTAATAATTAGTTATTTCTTCTTATTTTCATCTCTTTCATCTTTAAAAATATTCATTTTTACAATTAATTGTGGTTTAGCCACTTGTGCTTACTTGGCAGTTAGTTTTCAAATAATTTTTTGTTCTCATGTTAAAAATCTTATATTTTTGTTCAGTAAATCTGTTAATTAACAGGTTGTTATACAGAATGTTAATTTAATGGGTGTGTTAATAATTGTTATATTATTTTAAAAATTGGTTCGATTTTTGTGAATTTCATAAATTTGAAATTTTCTGCTTTTTGCAGTTGAAATTTTTTAGGTTTGAACGTTTTTACCGTTGTTTTTTTATGAAATTTGCAGGGATTGAAAATGTTTCCACCTTTTCTAAATTTCCTATGTTTTGGAACATTTCACATTAAAAAGCGAAAATAACGAACTTTTTTTTCAACAATTAAATTTGCATTAGCACTCCATAGATATCCAGCACAGATCCCACAATGAATACATGCAGATTCCTCAGCACAAAACACAACTCTTCAATTTTTTAACACCAATAGATCCATTTAGTATACAGCACTGTCCAAAAATCACTGCACCACTCGATTATTATAATTTTCAATCATATTAGACCTTTCGAGTCCACTTTACTTACCAGTTTTACGAACATGTTGCTAAATAGGTCGACAACAAGTGTTTCTTGGGTGGAAAATAGTTTATTTATATAGGAACCACACCCTGTAGAATTGTAACACGGTAATAGTGGTGACATTTTTATGCCTTTGCCATACCCACGTGCGTTTGTCATGCTCGACTTACCGATTAGGGGGGTTGGCAATGATATTGTATAGGTAGGTATAGGTATGTCTTTGGTTTTGTAGGTGTTCTCTACCGATGCATTTTTTAAATATAAATTAATATTTGCTATAATGTTCGCTTGAATATTATCTTGATTTAATTACATATTCAAAAATTTCAATAATTTATTTTGCTAATTGGACAGACGGCGTATACCTAGTAATTGCGTCATACAGCTTGCCCTTTTTTTATAATTTACAGTTTTGGTGTTCAGTTATTGAAGGGCAAGGCAAACGAGTTTGTAAAAAAATACTTGATCGCAAGTATTTTTATCTTTATATTAAAGTATCGACTTTTTAAAAAGCGCCGAGAGAGACTAATTTATGAAGAGAGACCAAAGGAGTAATTAAAAAAAAATAAAGTGACAAATTATCACTCTTTACAACTGTTAAAGGCTTTCAACTTAAAGACATGGACTTCGTAAAAAATATGAAAAATTAACAAAAAATAATAACAAAACATAAATTATTCATGTATGTCTCCTCCACCGCTTGAGGTTACTCATTCTGGAAGTAAGCTGATATCCTCAACTGCCGTTGATTACCACAGCAAAATTTGCCTTAAAAGCTTCCTCTATCGACCTTAAAAGTTTGTTTAAATATTTTTAATTTTCATTTCATTACAGATGAACCCTGGACAACCATTATGAATATTTGATATATTGTTGACCAATCCTAGATTTGGGTCAAAATTTATGACTGTACATCGCTTGGGGCAAGTGCAGCCACTCTTCTACGCCTATGAATAAATCAATCCAAGGAAAATAAAGCACAACCGCCTCACCTAATACAAGAATGCTTAAAAGGTTTTTTAACATTGCCTAGATCAGCTTTTTTGTCACTTAGAGACCGGATGAATAATTTAGTAGTACCAATGACGTGTGAAACCTTGGTTACAATCCGATAGACTTGAGCGGTTTTCCGTGAGAGTATTGCCCAGTCATGGTTTGACCGATAATGGACACTTATTCAGAATCCGTTGATAATTGTAAAGGCGTGGGTGAAGTAGCCATCTCAAATTTCTAAAAAAGGAATATTTCGGCGAAAAGTATATAAAGCGACGCACCGAAATAAGCAGTTTGCCTTGAGTAGGTGTATTGCTCTATAATCGTCTGATCAGCATTGAAGGATACATTGAGCATTATAGAGGTCAAGGACAATGATGAGTTAATTCCAAATTTCAGATTCCCAAATTTTTTTATTTAAAAATATATTATTACTAAATTCATTACAAAAACAATAAATATTCACAATATGCTTTAGAACTATCTATATTTAATTTAGGAGTGGCAGAAAGGATAGTTTGGGCACACATTAGCGTCTATCCCAGCAGGCAGCTGCACCGCAGCTACAGGCTCAGAACCAGCAGCAATGGCATTAGCTACAGGGCTGTAAGCTCTAGTTTCGTGTACTGGAGTTTCTGCTCTAACGTACTGAGGAGCAAACAGTGTAGACTGAGCACTTTGACCTCGTTGGTAGTACCGTCCAGCAGCGCTTCCTTGAGGGGCAGTTATGTACTGAGGAGTGGTGACATACTGAGAAGCAATTTGTCTGGCTTGGTACTGGACTCCAGCAGGTTGGACGGCATATTGTGAAGCAGCTCTTTGAGCAGGGTACTGTACCGCTCCTGCTGCTGGTTGGGAGGCATACTGAGCGGCAGCACGAGGGGCGCTGTATTGGACTGCTCCAGGTTGAGCCGAGTACTGTGAGGCGGCTTGTTGGGCCGGATACTGAACTGCCCCTGTTGCTGGTTGGGACGCATATTGGGGCTGTTGGGAGGCGTATTGGGCCCTCGGGGCAGAGGTATATTGGACTGCTGCGGCTGAGAATAGAAGACCAAGTATTATATGCGGGGTGTTTTCTATGGTTGATAGTTGAGGAAATACTGACCTCCGAAGATGGCTTGTAAATTTCTAAAAAACGGCATATTTCATTAATGTGTTATCATAACGGAACCAAATTTGGAATATGTTTTATTCTTATCAACATCTTTAATTGGTAGAGATGTGAAATCGATAGATGTTCTAAGGGTTGAATTAACGTAAAGTCTTAAAGAGTTCAGACTTTTTAAATCTGTAAAGTAACTAACAAATGGGCAATGCCATTTAATAGTATATTTAATTCTAAAACTTTTATTACCCTTGAAAATTTGTCGAAAGTCATTTTTGATAAAATCGCAGTTTTGTGGGATAGAATCAAATTAAATTTAAAGGATTTAGAGAGATTACTAGTCAAAAATGATGTGATTTTTGACTAGTAAGTTATTTGTAAGTTGTCGAAGTCATGTAAGTGACAGTGATTCTGCACGTGGCATTGCATCATTACATTACATTACGTTACATTACATTACATTTGACTAGTGATGCCTTTAAATTTGGTTTGGTTCTATTTCACAAAACTGCGATTTTATCAAAATAATAAAGTTTTCGACAAATTTTGAAGGAACATAAAAATTTTAGAATTAAATTTGCTGTTAAATGGTATTTTTTGTTTGTTAGTTGCTTCACAGATACAAAAATCTCAACTCTGTTAGACCTTACCTTACCCCTAATCCAACGTTTATTGAAAATCTATCGATTTCACATTTCTATCAATTAAAGTTTTTGATAAAAATAAAACATGTTCCAAAGTTGGTTGCATTGTGATGACGCATTACTGAAATATGTTGTTTTTTAGACACTTACAAGCCAAATTTGGAGGTCAATATCTTTTCAACTATCAACTATAAAAAAAATCAACAAATCGTTATATTTTGAAATCCTCTATACTCATCTGCTCTATGTCGGTTCCGTTACGATTCACCCTGCATAGGGTGTCCGTTTCTGGAACTCAACATGAGGAGCGCGGAACCATAAAAGATCATAGGTTGGCTAAATTAATCTTTACAAAACGAAAACATTTTTGCCGAAGGTGGTGACTGGAACCATGATTTCAATATTTAAAAGGAAGTTTTGATTATAGATTTGCATCACAGTTGTTAAAAGTACATTGCGCTAACCTGCTACTTGTGGAGCCAAAGCTTCATCTAGACCTTCTCCGTGGTAATCTCCGTCGCCGATGTATTCTCCACGATCTAGCTTTTGCTGGACTTCCGGAGAATATTGGCTTTCAGGCCTTGGCGGGGCTGACGGTGTATTTTCTGCCTGCAGACGATAATAAAGAATTTATTATACTTTCTCTAGAATCGTACAGAAAGTTCTTTTTTTTTTTGCTAAAAAGTTCTTACCAAATATCGTGGGTCGGACGCCTTAGCCACCGCCTGGAGAGTCACCAATGGATTGCTGCAATCTGGATAATTGGGACACGATGAGGCATCAACCCCAGCAGGATATTGAGCGGGTGACACCAGACCCTCTTGTTGTTGTTGTTGCTGGTGTTGCAGATGCTGTTGGTACTGGGGATTCTGGTATTGTGGCTGCCGTTGGTACTGCGGTTGCTGGTATTGAGCCTGCTGATACTGCACTTGCTGGGCCTGTTGGTACTGAGGTTGTTGGTATTGCGCCGCTGCTATTGCCAGTGAGCCCAGAAGAAGCTACAGCAAAGGAATAGTATAAGATGATATAAGAAGAATTAATAGATTTGGCGGATTATTCTCAGTAAATATATTGAATGTAACAACAAATGAACCACTCTGAACATCAGGCCATCAAACACTGGTATACCTAATATGTGAACTTGTTCTGTATCTACTTTGATATCATGTGATAGTTACTTTTTACAGGTGTTCACCAAAGAGAAATTAATGCCCATTTAGGTTTTTCCTTAATTAAAATATCTTCTTATCAGAATTAGATCAGGTTAAGACCGGTCGTTAACAAGACAGTTAATGACGCAACGACGTCGGAAGACTTTGGAATTGCTAGCGAAGCCGTAATCGCCCCGGCCGTTAAGCTGGGAATGGGGTTAATAACGTCTGCTCAACGAACAAAACTTTCAAATTCGAACATACCCGCATAAATTGATACCGTATTTGTAAATAATATAATTGTAGTGTAGTAAATATTTTTCGCTCTATATTTTATATGTTGCTCGTGACTTCCTAGCGGTTACGTCTATCATTACCTAATGCGCTTCGCGCTCGGTTGATTCTTAAGGATCTTTTACTTTCGTTTCACATACAGACAATACTGAACACCGTGAGACTGACGATGTTTACTACGACTCGGTATAATGGACTCGAATCACCTTTCATAATTCTGTTATTAACAAATGTTATGACTGCCGACTACTTTTGAATGAACCCAGATTGAATGCGATTTGAGATGCAGTTGTGCTTTAAAGGAGAGGAGTTACTAGTCATAGTGACTTTCAAGCCATTTGTCATGCCAACACGAAATTGGTTTTGAACGCTTAGTCGTTAAGAAAAGCTCATCCTCGGATGGTGAATTAAACATAGTTTTAATCATTTTTAATTTAAGACGTTCTTTTTAGTATTCGGAAAAAGAGCTAGTTCTACGTTCTAGACCAAAAACTGCGAGCAGAGCTGCAATAGTGATTTCTGTTCGACTTCAAATGCAAAAATAAACTGTCCAGTATTGAGTCCGGACGACACATTTTTTTTTTCAGTTACCGTAGGTCCCTGGGCGATTCTGCATCCTGGACTTGATCGTGGGGGTCTGATCTCTACCTTTGGAATGGCAAATTCGAAAAGCCATTAACCTGAACTAACTGATTTTTAACACGTTCGCTGCCAATAACGCCTCCGGGCGTGATCGGCATTCTTCTGCCGGTGCCGACCACGCCAAGCGGCTTGAAATGCGTTAAAATCGGCCTTCTTAAGTTGAACTGTATGGTTAAAAATGAATAAACGAGTAACTTTCGCGATACGCGAAATAAATAAAATGTGACCCTGAAGTAACAAAAATGAGGAAGTTTAGCAGTGTATTTGTCCCTAAGGGCTTTTGTTCAGAATTTTTGCTTCCAGAAAGTGCTTTATAAAGTTTTCAGTGGACGTGCGAGAAAATATGAAATAGATCGATGAAGAAAAATACTGATTTAAAAAAACTAACTACTCACAATTTGTTTTCTCAAAGTGGACAAAAATCTGATTTTAGGGTCCTCGTTATACCAAAGGGCACCTAAATTTTAATATAAAGTGAAACTTGCAAATTATCGATGCTTCATTTAGGGGCAAATTATAAGTGCACTGTTAACTTTAACATCAAGCTACTCCCATTAAGGGAAAATTAGTTGCAGCTAACGCTGACACTAGATTAATGATTTGGCCCTTAACGCTACAATTACTAACTTGAAATTCGTGTCACTTCACTCGCGCAGTACATCACTCAGAGTTGAATAGAATCAGAATAAATTACTGACAAGCCTAAAAGACCTTACCCAGACCTTAACCCAAGTATGCCGTAAATTGAAACCTCACTTCAGCATCACATCACATTTATCAAACACTAGAAGAACCGTCCTCGATGTAAACCTACCCACAAAGAGCGATCGCAAAATACATCTCTTACCTACTTCACGATTAGGTAGAACGTAACGTTACCGTTTTGTGCACTTTTCCACTTACCAATTTGTGAAACATGTTGCCGTGCTTTTGACCACTCGTTGGTGAAATGTAAATGATGTTTTAACCAAAAATCACAGGCCCATATATACACTTTCCACCCATGCCATGGTTCGCTCTCCCATTGAGACCGTGAACTTAAAGCTGATTCCACGTAATGAAGATATTTTTTGTGGTTCTCAATGGTATTAATTAGATCAGTATTATGTCCTTTTCCTTGTAATTTGTTTGTAACATAAGGTCTAGGTTTGTCTCATTTTGTAATAAATTATGGCTGTTGATAGAGGTCAAGAGGAAGTCGTATGGGGAAGGTCTAGCTAGAGATGTCATGTCTTTCTATCCATTAAATTAATGAATGATGCTAATTATTGAGAAATAGAGCTGGGTTCACATGATCAATAATTAAGTTAAAATAGTGAATGATTTTTGAATTTTGATTGCTGGTGGTGCTGCTCAACCCGTTAAAAAGCGTAATTATAAGACCTTATTCGCTGTAATCAATTAATATGAGGGAAATCAAACCTACTTCTGTATATGCATTAAGCATTAAGTAAATCAAACATTTCTGCTAATATCTATTGTCCAATACAGTAACTTCTAAATTTAGTATTCTAATCAATTTCGTGATTTTTAAATTGTTTTTTAATCACTTGATGAAGTCCTAATATGAAAGCCAGAAATTCCAGAGTGTGGGAGCTCTATTCAAGCATGGATTGGAAATTATTTAGAAGTCGCGCGAACCATAGTTTGTTATCGGAAAACTAGGAAGGAAGAAGGAATTGTGGATGGAGGGATCAACTGACTTCCAAGAAGAACGGAAGTTACCAGAGACCCTCGCGATAGCCAAATATCAACATGTACACGAACTTGGATCTGTAGACTTTTTTAGTCAATTTTAAAGTCGGTAACTAGTCAGACAACTTAATAATAATTTTATTAGATAATTTTTTTAAGAATTAATACAAAATATCGCGAGTAAGGTTTTATTAGACGAATCTATTCGTGGCAGAGCGAGTCCAATAAACCAGCATTACGTACGCACGTAAATTCACTAATAATATAATTTTTAAGTTAAAATTAAAATACTCCCTGTTAAATTTTGCTCCTTTACGGTTATGAAAATGTACTTCCAACTGAAAATTCATTCATACTTTGTAACCACACAACCATTGAAAATGGGTTACTAAACTGTAACCGTCAAAATACGACGAGTATTATTACGTAATTTCTTTCCAATAGGTAGGTAAACCTGAAACACTGTGGGTTCCACTTAGAATTTTTTTAAATTAGTCAATGTAACAAAGATAATAGCTCTTTTAGGGCCAAATTACATAAGGTGATGTTATTTTTAACATCAGGCTAGTTCTTATAGAAACAAAGAACCTCCATACTATCAAGACGCCATTTCAACGTTTTTTTTTCTGGAATGGGATCGGTCAGTTTCGGGGCTTCATAGATAAAAATGGATTCACATAAACGTTATATAAGAAAAAGTAGTTTGCGCTATAGTGCGGGAGGGCTCCTAGTTTGTTTGTATATGGTCCATAGTTGTGGGCCTTATAGTGTACGTAACTCGCAAGACAGTTTCTTAAAATACTCGCGTGATTGCCTCTCTCGCCTGCGGCTCGTGTGCAACGTTCCACGTTCATGCGTTAAGAGTTACTTTCTTCGCTTATTATGTAAATAACTATTAAAGCCCTTGAACCTTACTAAGCACTCCTCTATGTGAGGTATTTTCCCCATTGCGCATGCCTGCTACACGGTTATATCGCAATAGCATTTGGGACAGATAATCAACAGTTGATATTTTAATATAAAACTATCTGAATGTATGTTTTTTTTATTAGAACTGGGTAATTAGCTTCGCGAAAAATATGAGCATGACTGAGCCAAACAATGAGTAAAGTTTATTATTAGGAGATCCATAAAACATCCCTGATAATTTTTTATCCACTGAGCGTCATTTACCTTACAAAATGCCGATGTTATCATTTCGTGTGTAAATAATGAGACAGCTGTATAGCCAGTGGCATTCTAAAAAGTTCCAATTAAACTGCAAATTGTAGCAGATTTTATTCTTTTCTAATCTGAGAACTTGTGGAATTATATTATAAACCATAGTTCAATATAATATCACGATTTCGTAAGTCTTATAAATAAGGAAAAATAACATATTTCTTTCACTTCTTCCAATCAAGGCCAAAGAAAAAAATTAACTGATGGCTGTCTTATTGAACGTAAATTAAGTTGTAAGGATTTCGAATAAATCTGCTGAAATAAGACATTCCGATTCTGTTTCAGCATTCATGCTAATGAATTCTGTTAAGTAGTTAAATCGTAATCATTCTTGTTGATTTCTCACGTTAAGTGTCTTGATAATTTTAAATACTCCGTTTTCACAATATCAAAGACAATTATTTTGCAAGACAGGCCAGTTCCCAACTTTATTGTTTAGATTTTTAAGCAAGATTTAGACAGTATTATTCTGTAATAATTAAAGTACCCAACTAGGAGTGTTTTTAATTTGTTTAATATTACCAAAGTCGGTGTGAGTGCCACCATGACGGCTTTACTGTAATTGGAGGTCGTCTATGGATGGCTACCCCGTAGGGAAAAAATCTAATTAGTTTCCACACGTTAATAAAGGGTTAAACAAATCGATCCAAGTTTAGCGCAAATTCCTCTTAGGATAGATAGCAGGCATGTGCCTGTCGTGTCGGCCTATCGCTCATTGAGTTAAACGAGTTCTATTGCTCCTTGGAGTCAGACCTTTCACCGGAAATTTAACTTTAAGTTAATTAAACTTTAATAACTTCTCAAATGAGCATGAGAAACGGACATGCAAAGGGGAGAGAGAGGTTTCTATAGGGTGGCTCCAATAAGGGTGGAGATTTGAATTTTACGGGTAATTATTTGTGAAGGCACGAGCACTATCTCTCCTCCAAAGACAGCATCCCTAGTATCCTCTTCTCGGGAGGTTTTTTTTGTCTCGAAGAAAAATCTTTTAAAAGACACCCGGCTTGGTGTTTTGGCGACCGGGTAGTGTGGGATTTGTCAAGGCGCCTACCCACTAAAAAACCTCGGGATTTCCTTCCAACCTGCGACGACCCGGAACTCTCCCTGGGGATAATACTTCGGCATATTTTCCGGAAGTTTGGTAAGGAATCAAACACTCCGCTTATCACAAATACCATTTATATTTTTCTTGTATAAAATAACAATACACAACTAAAAAAAATACGATATAATACACATTACACGTTAAGGCACATTTTTACAAAAATTCTATCTACAAAAAAATGGAACTTTGGATAACAACATGTTGTCAGCTGGCAGTCTAAGTTTTCAAGTTAGTGGAGTCATCAGTTCTTATGCATGGCAGAAGGGATAGTTGGGACAGGCCTGAGCGTTGACTCCAGCTGGAATCTGAGCTGGTTGAGCGGATTGATAAGTCGGGGCTGCGTGATATTGCTGAGGTTGCTGATAAGCGGGAGCTGAGTTATACTGAACAGCAGCTTGAGGTTGAGCTAAATTAGAAGATCATTCTGATTGTTAAGATGAAAAACTCAGAGTAATTTTTTAAGCTTACCGGCGTATCCTGGAGCCAAAGCTTCGGCCAAACCTTCACCACGGTAGTCACCATCTCCAATGTATTCACCACGGTCCAATCTTTGTTGGACATCTGAAGAGTATTGGCTGTGGGAAGCAGGAGCGTATTGTTGAGAGTACACAGGGTTGTATTGAGACACTGGAGAAGGAGTGGCAGGAGCTGAGGTTTGGTACTGTAAAAACGCAATCGTGAAATTTTGAAAAATAATAATCTCCGAAAAATAACTTACTTGTTGGTACTGAACAGGTTGCTGATATTGGGGAGCGGGTTGTTGGTATTGGGTAGCAGCTTGAGCATATTGAGGAGCGGCATCTTGGCTTATGGCTACCAAGGGGTTGGTGCAGTCGGGGTAATTGGGGCATGACTGTGGATTTACACCAGCTGGGTAGAGTGAAGCTGGTTGACCTCCGGCCAAAGGTCCTTGGTAGGGTTGTTGGTGTTGAGCGAGGGCGCAGCCCGCGAAGCAAACAAAGACGGCCTGCAATAATGATTTTTGCTGACATTTAACTTTAGCTTTAAATGGAAAGATAGTTATTCTAAGAAACGGTGGTATTATTTGTTACGCAATGAAGAAGGAAATACGATCAATTTTCGTGTAATAACATATAGGTATAGCAATCGTACCTGTTTCAAGCAGATATGTAAGGATTACGTTTTAGATGATTGACGCTAGAATGATAAATTAGACGTTTCAATATTCGTAATAGATATTAGAGTGATGGATGAAATGATCGTAAAAAAGATTTAGTTCAGATTAGTTAGTGCAGCACGCTCACTACATTTAGTTTTCTTTTAAAAGAACACGAGAAGAGATATAACATAATTTCAGTATCATTTTTTAAAATTATGAAAAAAAAATTTATTTAACCTTTAATCGAGTTTTGCAGTTTTACGGTCTTTTCATTGGATTTACCAAAAGAAGCATTGAGATTTCATTTTTATTGTTTTCTTCACAGACCTTGTAAAATGTTCATGTCTCTCCATTGTCCTTCAGCATAAGAAACATAAATGTGTCGATTTGTAAAGTAAAAGCTATTAAGTTCTTGCGAACCGGAATATTGAACTTTTAACAGTCTACCTATCGCTTTGCATGATACAAAAAACGTCCTTGACTTTCATGCTTATTACACTCCGTTAGATAATTATGACCACATTGACCACTAAGAATGTGTATCATGAGCACAAGTCTAATGCATCTTGCTAGATTTAAAATTTCCATTTTTTTCTATCACTCTTGCGTTTGCCCATGCTGAGAAGATGAATTGGGGCCCTCTGGGTCTCATGTATCAGTTTCACGAATGCCGTTGGTTAAACGTTGGCGCATTAGCCCCACCATGGAAAATAATAGCAGATAATAATAATCAATCATAACAATAAATAATAATAATAAAATATAGAGTTCATAGTATACACTTCCAAAATAGAAATTCCTGTTAAATGATTAACAAATTCAAAGGAGCTGAGGGAGTGCCTCCTACGAGTATGCAGGGCGTTAATTAAGTACATGTACTTATTTCAAGGAATGAATCTTTAATTGATTTTATCACAAAAAGTTTCTATGAATGTAGATCTGTAACGTTTTTGTTTAAGAACTAGAGGGTGCTGAATTTTCATTTTTAATTTGTTTTTTTTTTAATATTTTCGGATAGAGATATAATAATGGGACAAATACCTTCTAGTTCTTGAACGAAGACGTTGCAGACGTTGCATTCATAGAAACTTTTTGCGATAAAATCGGTTAAAGATTCATGCCTTGAAATAAGTACATGTACTTAATTAACACACTATACTTGCACCAAAAATTCAATAAAAACTTTGGGATGTATCTGCGCCAAACTGGTTACACATATGGGACAATACGAGTACTGAGACAAAATTTTGTGACCCACGTTTTTTTCTTAAAAAATCTAGCAAAATCACATTTTCATTTTGATCACTGTCCCGTCACAAGACATGACTTACTATTCCTATCACTTCGCGCATTAACATGAAAAACCAACTTATCATATATCATATATCAAGGCACGGGTAGTTCAACACTTACCAGTTTTACAAACATATTGTTTCGGTTTTTGCTGACAAGATGCAAATGACTGCCTATCCAAAATTCTCGTTATTATTTATACCAGCACCACACCCCTGCTTCTTGCAACTAGCCCTGAACTTAGTCGAAATTCCACGTAAAAATTTCAGCCATTAAATTGGCTCTTATGCTGGTTTCATACCAAAATGGATCAGTGTACCTTGCCAACCTTCTCAAAGTTGGTTCAGGTTCCGCCGGCCACTTCTTTTATTGTTCTTGGGCATGTACCGGATACCGGCCGAATACGGCGGAATGAGTATGTTTATACTTATTTTTGCATGGTGAATTATGGTGTTAATTATTATGCCTCCGAAACTACCAAAAAAACCATAAGAAAAGGTCTCTTATTTGGGATAAAATCGATGTGTGAAAGGTCGCCTTTAAAATTGCAATTTTATTACATAAGTAGCCAGCAGCTGCATAATAATTTTTGAAGGTCCCGTAATGAAACGTTTTTAACCTCGTTTTGTTTTGAAGCCATAGCTCCTTGATGATAAAATAATTGTGTCCAAGTGGTTTTTGCCTTATCGAGATTTTTCGATCTTTATATCTTGTGCGTTTGCTAATACGAATATACAGGGTGACCGATTCTGTTGCACAATTCGAAGTTCAAGAATATGTCGTTAAATTTATTATATTACTTATTCTCAGTACAAAATCTTTGTTGCTGCCCACATATACAGGGCGTCTTTAACCGTGTGCGCATTAGAAGTATTTAGAGAACTGCGAAAGAAAATCACAATTTGGAATGCAGCCATTTAAGCCCAAAATCTATTGATTGAAAATATTTTCCAAATGGTGGCATTTTCGGAAGTATCTGAAATTGATACCAACTTTGTTATTTTAAATGGATTTACTATGTTTTTTAAATTCTTTTTATGATTCCATGTTGAATTCCAAGTCAACTTTATGTAACATACCGTTAACTTAAAATGTCAACGTTTGGAGATAAAAATTGTTTTATGTTAAAATTTGCAAGTTTTCTGTGAAAAAAATGTTATAATTGAACTAAAAAAGATAGAACAACAAAATTTTGTCAGTAAAAAGTCAAAACACTGCACTTCGTTGTTCTAAATTTCAATTTTAATAATCATCTACAGGGTGGTCTGCAAAATTAATTGAACTAGGCCAATACAAAAACACCGTCAGTTTCGTCAAATGGGACACTCCACATTTTATTACATGGGTTCAAAAGCCGTTTCATTCTATATCATTTTCCTATTCTTACATAAGATTTTTTTGATTGATTTGACTTTTAAATTTGAAAATAAAAAAATATATATTCAAAACATACCTGGTTGCTTGATGCTGTAATATCCTTAACTACATGCCAATATATTATTTTAATAATTGTTCAAAATGTCCACTATTTGTTTCCAAACATATTTCTATTCGTAAGTATATCTGGTCAAAACTCAAATAAGTCAAGAAAATTCTTATGTAAGAATAGAAAAATGTTACATAATTGAATGCAGAATGAAAGGGCCTTTTAACCCATGTAATAAAATATGGAGTGTCCTATTTGAAGAAACCGACGGTATTTTTGTGTTAGCCTAGTTCAGTTCATTTTGCAGATCACCCTGTAGATAATTATTAAAATTGAATTTGAGAACAACGAAGTGCAGTGTTTTGACTTTTTGCCGGTAAAATTTTGTTGTTCTAAATTTGTTAGTTCCACAATAACAAATTTTTATTAGACAGAAAATTTTTGTCAATTTTGACATAAAAAAAACTTTATCACTGCAAATTAACATTTCAGGTTAACAGTGTGTTACATAAAGTTGGTTTAAAATTAATAAAAAATATAGTCATTTCATTTAAAATAACAAAGCTGTTATCAATTCCCAACACTTCCGG
Organism: Euwallacea similis; assembly: GCF_039881205.1. Lineage (NCBI taxonomy): Eukaryota > Metazoa > Arthropoda > Insecta > Coleoptera > Curculionidae > Euwallacea > Euwallacea similis. The sequence goes on along the minus strand of NC_089611.1, from coordinate 5,894,578 downwards.
AAGTGTTGCCATTTGGAAAATATTTTCAATCAATAGATTTTGGGCTCAAATGACTGCATACCAAAGTGTGATTTTCTAGCTTTCGCGAATTTCTAAATACGTCTAATAGGCACTCAGCTAAAGACACCCTGTATGCTCTTCACACGGTTCTCTAGGTAGCCTTCAGCGTTGAAGCTTCATACGTTTCTGATTAGTATACGAATTTAATTACCTCCATCCGGGAAATTCTCTACATGTCTGTCCGTTACAAGTTTCCAGCTGCAGGGGCTTTATAATCGTGATGCCCCTATGGGGCTATGTTATTTTGTTTACGCACAAAATTAATCTCGTGAGAAGGTATAATGTGACAGTTTCCGGGTTTTTTAGTCGTTATTGCTGTTTCGGGTTGATAATAAACACGTTCGTTTAAAACATCCTCCATTTTGTGTTAGATACGTTAATGGGATTCGCTAGTAGGATGCGAATATCCCCTAAAAAGGTCTATAAATAAAAAGATATCAATGTTTTACTTTATCTCATAAACCATGGATTACCCCCTTGATTCACGGATTAGGATGGAGACTAAGAACAAACACAGTCAGGTGTTGCATCTTCTAAGTAATCCTATGAATGAGATGCTAATTTTCAAGAACACTTTGTGCAAGTTTGAGTATAAATCCAAATGTCCACCGAATACCTCTCGATTCCAATGAAACTACCTTCTTTTAACTTCAGTTTTTCCATTGGCTCCATTAAGAATGTATGAAATCCCAAAAGAAAACTATCTGCCCCTTGAATAATTAACTAAATCACTTTACAAAATCCGAATTTTTCCCACCATTTTTCTTGGGGCTATTAGTATTAAACACCAAAGTAACTTCTAAACTATCCCTGGTTTTTTTCTCATTTGACCGAAGTTTCTCGCCACAAACCCAACTAAAAATGACCGAACAACTCGCTTTTGATTTCAAAAACCAACAACTAGTTAAATTGACGAGATTATTCATGATAGCTGCGGGTGTCTGGATTCTACCCGTCTCCAAAAGCCCCATTTTGCAGGCTTTATTCAACTTTTACTGCGTTTTCATGAGATGTGCCTACTCCACGTTTTTCATATTGCTCTTGGGCGAGACAATACGGTTGATTATCTTTCGCTATGAACTCCCAATCATCATTGCAAACGTCGGGATTTTGTTCAACGCCATCAAAATTGCCACGAAGATGATTATTTATGCCAGATACCACGTCATTGATTTGTTTAAGGAGATAATTGAGAAGGAGAAGTTGGTGTGGGAGTCTGGAAATGAAGAGATTATCGCCATGTATCGTAAGAAGATTACAGTTTGCAAGGCGTATGGGATTTCCATTGCCGTGTGCACGTTGTCCGCAATATCGTTTCTCGAATTATATGGTAAGAAACTCACACTTTCAGGACAAAATAAAATATAATCATCAACTTAAGGTGCTCACGAAATCCTTCAAATGGCCAGAGCGAATACAGGCAACGATACTATTGAGCCTCACTTCATGTACCAGACCCTAATCCCTTTAAATAAGTTGGATTCTATAAAAACCCTATTTGTGACCCAAGCTATATGGTCTTGGAGTGGTGGCACTAATAACGTAATGACCCAAGGGGTCTACATAACGTTGCTGGTATATACGTCAGCTCAATTGCACATTCTGCAGATTCGCCTCAGAAATTACGTTGAAGAAGGCTTCAGTGAGAGCGACATGCAGGAGAAAATTGCCATTCTTAAAGGGTATATAAAGGAACATCAGTACATTATTAAGTATGAAGTCTGCAGCAGTAGATAAATAATGGCGCTTTTTTAACCACCTTTTTTTCCAATACAGCTTTACTAAATTTGTGAATCGAAGTACTAAGTATATTCTCTTGATTGAGTATATTCTCAGCTCCATGGATATTGCCTCGGTTTCAGTGAATCTAATCAAGGTTTGAAATAGGTATTAGCATTTATAAATAAATGTAAATGGTACTTCAGATAGAGTCTTCAGAACTCCTGTGGTTGACATGCTTCCTGGCGCTTTTAGTTTTGCAGATATCCCTTATCGCTTGGATTTGTAATGAAATTAAAGTACAGGTAAGTAGGATGATACAATAGTGAAATATTTCGGTTTATGAATAAAAATACAGAGTGAAGCAATTGGAACTGCGTTATATCAAAGCAGGTGGTACCTCCTGAATAAAGAAGCACTAGTGCTCACTCAGGTTGTCATTGCTAAGACTCAGGAACCGTTAGTCTTGACTATAGGTCCTTTTGCTGCCATGACAAATCGCTCAGCTCTCATGGTATGTAATTTATCACAGTACTAAGTACAATAATATGCGTTTGACGAATCATTTAAGGTGTTCAAGGCTGCGTATTCCTATGTCAGCATTATGACCAAGTAGCATTTTGGCCTCAGGCACTACTGGATATAGACTATCATAATTTAGATGCATGATTTTCAATTCAATGTGATGGAGAATAAAGCACAATTCAATTTAGGTGTAATTGTTATTTTAATGTAGCAATCATTATCATTTCACTCTTTTCTTACAGCGCCCACAACTTTTGTATGTCAAAGTATCTCACTTAATTTTTGCTAAAAGCAATTCCAATATGAGTGATAAATTCCAATATGAGATTTTTAAAGTATTTTATTCGACAAATGAGTGAGCGATACTGATCCCGTTGGGTGCGCACGTCACGGATCCGTGATGTATTTGTTTTAGCCTCGGTGCGCATGACACGGATCCGTGCCATATTTGTATTTATTTTATAATATGACTTGCGCACTGCTCAAATGGGCGCATATGCAAGCTAAGGTATAGTTAATACATCCGAATGGATCTCTATATTAAAAAAAATATTGCATATAACGTGAACTGTAGGGTTAAAAATCCCATAGCTCACATTATAACTAAAATTACAGCTATAAATAAAAAAGGTGAAACCGTCGGAAAAGGTTGCAAAGTTTGTTTACAAATAAAAATTCGGAAAATGAGCTTATGTATATTTTTATGAAAAATTTCGTGGAAACTCAGGTCTTTGTAATATTTTTTTCCCTTAAAAATATTTTCATGATTGTTCTAGCTTTTTTGTATTTTCAGTAGTATATATTTTAATAAAATTAAGTTTTTTTTTAAATTTTGATATACCGGGCGTCCAGGCGAATCTTGGACATAGGAGATTAACGTGGGAAATTGATTTTTGTTTTTTTACGCCTGCACAGATGATCCAATTGAAAAACTTTTACATGGAGGTCGCAATACTCAAGACTGACCATCATTCCACAATTTTTTCAATATTCTAATTAGAGCCATTTTGGCCCAAAACGCCTTCAAATTTCAAAAATTTTAATATCCTGCGTAACCGTGAGTGAGATAAAAGATATATGTAGGTCATGTCTTCGTATTATCATCACAGGTTAATAAGAAACTTGTTTATTTACTGCGGAGATAACAAAGTAGATCACATAATAATTATCCTTAGGTTATCCATTAATTTTTCACTAAATTAACTCGTCAATAAGTTAAAAATTGCTTAAAAATTAGCAAAAAGAGAAAATTCATTTGACATGGGGTTTTTACGCTTATATTGTTGGTGGCTTTGTGTTTGTTTAATTCTGACCTTGACTCTGACTAATCGGGGTCTCGAACGGTTACGCAAGATATTAAAATTTTTGAAATTTGAAGGCGTTTTGGGCCAAAATGGCTCTAATTAGAATATTGAAAAAATTATGGAATGATATTCGGTCTTGAGTATTACGACTTCCATGTAAAAGTTTTTCAATTGGATCATCTGTGCAGGCGTAAAAAAACAAAAACCAATTTCCCACGTTAATCTCCTATGTCCAAGATTCGCCTGGACGCCCGGTATATCAAAACTAAAAAAAAAACTTAATTTTATTAAAATATATACTACTGAAAATACAAAAAAGCTAGAACAATCATGAAAATATTTTTAAGGGAAAAAAATATTACATCATTTTGAAATTAAGAGGTGTTTTCAGCCAGAACGGCTCTAATTCGAAGATTGAAAAAATTGCAGAATGCTGGCCGGTTATTCTCCCCAAAACTGATTCCACTTCTAGGGATTGGGTACTTTAATCCGGCAGCAGTGAAAGTATTAAGGATTAATTATCTGTGCTGATCTTGAACCTCCATCAAATACAAGGAAAAATAGAATATTTTTTTAATGCTATTCTAACTAGAAACACAGTCATTAATCAAATCAGTGGAAGCGAAGGAACTGTCGAGTTACATGCTTAAAGCGTGAAACTATATGTTATAATGTGGTTTGTTGATACCTGCACGTACAATTAAAAGCTTATTTAATTTTTCAATAATTAATTACCTTACCGAATAAGTATGTTCATTTATCTTAGTCTTCATGAAACCGCTTCATTAAAAATAAGAAATATTAGTTCATTATTCACTGTAGTCGGTAATTAACTCATTAAACACTCCTTAGTTATTATTATGTCACACAGTCCGAGTAGAATTTTGATTCCGCGTTAATTCTAAAAATCTTAAAAAATCATGAAAAAATGTTAGATAGGAATATGCGATAATATGTTTGGCATGTTATCCTGGTGGTAGGTTTCACGGAAGGTTAAGTGTGGGAAAAAGTGGCACAAATACCGATCCTGTAACGTAATATGCATTGTCTAAGGATTAACATTGCTCTCGCTAACAAAGTCAAATAAAACTCTATTTTCAGCTATCTAAATTACATCCACTTTCAAAGTAATACATATTATTTCTTATGGTGTGTAGGTCATTCGACCTTGAACATTACGGAAACTTCATACCGTGTAGGCATGAAAAATTCCATGCATACGAATCAAAGGAAATAGTTTATAGGGTGGAACTCTTATTATGTGTGTTCTCGTTTATTTTTATAGGAAACGCCAACCTTGTGGCACGGTTTTGTATTGCGTTAAATTTATGGTAGCGATTTTTTTAGCTCAGAGGAGTAAAATTTCACCCGCTTTGCTACAGCTGTTAATTAAGCTTGATGTAGTGGTTAATCTTGAGGAAAAGTGCAAGGTTGGGGAGCTAATTTATTCCGACGCGATTTCCATCATTACAAACACAAAAACAAAGACATTACACGCGAAAAGTATGCGATCATTTTATCAGGAATCCGTGGATGTTCGAATTCGCTCTAATCGCGCTGTATATTAAATATTCTTTTTGACCGGGGAACCCCGGGGCCGGCCCACGTGCACGTGGGTGCAAATTTATCGCAGTTCGTCGCATAAAATTGTAGGTGTAAAGGGTAAAAGTTGATGCTGAATGTTATTTCCGGGGCATTATTCTCCCGGTACGCCTGTTTCGATAAATCCGGGTTGATGTGCATATGCACCTCAGTAACTAATGTGGTAATATCCGCAACTATATGTGTAAAGGTTGGTGTCAATCCCCCGTGTTTAAATCGATGAAACCCGTGGGATAGGCCGCTGATCCGGGAAAAATGAAATCTAGGCAGGAAGCGAGTTATGCTGTCCCTCCATAAAAAGTCCTATAAATCGGTTTAGTTAGTGGAAGTTTTATCTATACAAAAAGTTAAAGACAATTAATAAAGTACACATGTATACATTAGAAAAAATAGGCATTCACTCTTTCACGTAGCCGAGAGCAGCTATTTCAAGGTGAAGCATTACACTTAAGTTTCTCAGGATATTTTTTCAAACATATTCCCCGATATCATTTACATATCATTGTTATTCTAGCTAGATTTATGTAATTGTAGAAATGTTCTGTTCTGATAACTTTTAACGGCATTCGCGCGCCACTCAATAAAAAAAGGAATATGAGTAAAATGCGTGATATATTGTGTGATGCAACATGCTTGCGCTGGTTCAATGCTTGGCGAAACTGCATAAATCACGTCTAGAACCATGCACCGAATTTGGTTATGTTAATGCCTACAACCAATTACAAAATTAGTGTAGTGCATGAAAAGGTTTTTGTTTTGAAGGTACAAGTTGTACTCTTGCTCTTTTGGCACATAAATCACAAAGCGGTAAGGAACAATGCCTGATTTACATTTTCTTGCCGATTGCAGTTGTCACTATTGAAAGGTATAAAACGGAAAGTTCATCCTGTGCAGTAAAATCGCCAACGCCCTTAATTGTTGGGTGGTACTGATTGCTAAAATGGGCGCGATCTAGATTAACTAAGTCATGGTCTCACAGCCTTGATATTTCAGCCCAGAATGCGACAACCCGAAGAGTTTTAGCGTCACTCTGTAGGTGTTTGATTAATGGATAAGTATGGAGGTATCAAGGATTCTTTGCATCTTTTCATTACGAAAATAATTACTTGATTTAATTGTTCGGCTAAGCTAAGAATGGCGGAAGAGCGACTTCCAAAGGCGCTCTTTGCAAAAACACGAAAAAAGTCTACTCTGAATTTTTGCCGAAGATGCCTTTGGCCATGACCACTGCGAGCAAATATTTGTGAATCGTTCTCGTGTTGAAATCGTGTGTGGTATTGAAAATGAAAAATACAGTAGCTCGAATCCAGGCCAGTGACGCGGGTAACAAATGAACTTTTTTGACGATATTTTAAAAACGTTGAAACGTTTGCTTAAAGATGGTAATATTAAAATCTTTCTAGTAGATAAAGATAATTCACAGTCACAATGGGCTGTGCTACCTATTAGCAAGGAATTTAGAAGATGAAGCGCAGCGTTAGCCTTCATTTCCTTTTTAGTGCCTCAGTTATGTATAGGAACACCTACCATTGGACCTCACCCATCATCATTACTAGCAAGAATACCAGATAGTGCAAGCCGCTATTTTCGTGACTAAGGAATGTTGGATGCCAAAATACGCTTACTAAACGTTAAAAAAACACTTATTAAATGTTGCTTCGTTAAATTCCACTTATAAGGTTAATAACTTCAGTAGCTGAAGATGATCGTGGTAGCCTCGTTTTTGCAGAAACTGTCTTGTGGTGAAATTTACTTATAAAAATCTGTCAAGGTATACATAAACGCTCAGTGCAAAATTTGTCAATGACGAGTTAATTAACTTTTTTTCGAGTAGAGATTACATGATTAGGGGCTTTCACTTTTGTGACTGAGCAAAGGATTTTTACAGTTTAAAAGGAGACGTAACTAGAATTACTTGTTAATTATCGTGAAACAGGAAACGGGGAGTATATCTCGAAGTGCACCTGTTTACCCAAGCAGCTTTACCAGCAGATCCATCGTACGGCGATGAGTAATCCATTTAGTCTTGTGATATCGAATATTGTCCGCAACTTGGGAGAAAAACTAGTTCATTAAAACAAACCTTGTGATACTATTTGCTGTAGACATTTATTTCAAATAACTGTTTACAATAATATAACATCAATAGATTGGATTACAGCTATAGTATAATTAACATTAATGATATGTATCATAGATATGTATTAATTTTTAATATCCTTTTTTTAGTACTTAATTTCTGAAAAAAGGACGTCAGTTTCCGACTATACATGCGCCCCATGGAAAAATACTCTTATCCCCAACAGAGAACTATTCCAAAATAGTTGGTATGTACTGGTAGTGTTTAGAGTTATGCCCTCATTTCTACTTACTTTAATAGGAAAGATCAAATATCAGGAAAGGTATAGGTACGCTGTTTGTTTAGCACATGGTTTCTGCCGGGTTTCATTGTGGAATGTTCTTTTGTAACAACTTTTCCCTTACGTAAGCGCATATTTTTGACATCACAGTAAGACGGTATATTTCCTCAAGTAAAAGTTTTAAACCGAGCCATACCCTGTGCCCAAAACACTCCAACTAAAAATAATTGATTCAAAGTTTTGATTCGCGTGACATGCCTGTATCGGCTTTTGGCTCACAGGGTACCCACTAAAGTATGTATATTATCATATAATTTGAACATTTAATAATTAAGCCTCAAGAAATATTCTATGTATATCTAAATATACGAGTACCTGCCCTATGTTAAACATTAATATCACTATCACTAAATACTACGATATGTAGATATGTTAAGTATGTCTTTGTGCCTGTAAGTCTAGGCCAGTAGGTACCTATATCTTACAGCTAAATTAATCACTAAGTAGTAGATAAGTTCAGTATAAGTGCCTCAGCCATATTAATGGGTCCTTACGTAATAATACAAGAGGGTTTAAAACATAGATTTCTTATTGTAATTAGTAATTTTAAAGAATATAGTTAATATTTGACCTAATTATGATAAGCGACTTACAGCCAACTCGTCTTGTGTCGTTAGCTATAAATCAATGTAAATATTCTATCCTCGCTAAAAAGTTCGTTTGCCCAAAAATATGTTGCAATATCAACACCGAGTACGGCTCTGGCAGCAGTTTATTATTACCCAGAGCCGCATTTGACAAAAAAAAATCACAACACATTTTTTGGCGTTTGCTCTTTGAACACCGAGAAGAAATTACATATATCGACCTCATTATTAGATAAACATGTAGATTAAAGGAAGTTGATCGTTTTAAGATTATCTCTTGACTAAACTATTGTTTTCTTTTAGATTTTTAATTAGTCGCTTAATGCATCATGGGCCTCTTGAACGCCAGTCCAGTGATCCGTTTTTCTCCTGCGGTGTGTTCGACAGTGTTTCTGATTTGGTCAGTTGCGACTGGTCCGATGCACACTAGAGGGTCCTTGAAGTAGGAGCAAACCTGAAAATTGTAAAAAAAATCATTAATTGAATTTAATAGAATTCAATTAAATACAATTTTATTTCACTTAATTTATAAATTCGTAGAATCAAATACGTTTCCATGTCACTGGTTCAAATAAGAAGAATTCTTAATTGGTTATTTTGCCACAGTTCGGTCCTTTACGCCTTTATTTATACTCATATTTTTCAGAACAGTTTAGATTTTCTGCAGACAGGAAAGTATTCAACGTTTTTTAGTGGGGAGTTAAAGCTTGAGTTGAGGATGGCTTAAACCTAATTTGTGCAATTGGACTTTAATCTTACATCAGCCATAAAATCGTTAAAATGTTGCGCAAACCGGAATGTTAATAGGTATTTTTAACGTCATTCAAAAAGCGGTTTAATTTCGAAATTTTACCATATAAAGAAAATTATAACCATAACTGCTTTTTGGTAAATTGGCCCTTTCCAAATATTATGGCTCAGTAAAAGACGGATTAAAGAGGATTTACTCCTACATTTTATGTGCTTATAAATACATGAAATTATTTTTCCTTTATCACGCGAAAAATGGCTCTATAAGTGAAACGTGGCCAAGAATATTTCGTATTAAAAACAATAAAATATGTATATTCAAAAACCTGTAGTTGCCATATTCTTCCGAATGGCTTTCTCGGTTTATAACGCTCTTTCTCTCCGATATTTCATTTTGCAGCATCCTAAACGATAACTGCTTTAGGCAATCGAATAAAAATATCCTGTAGGTTGTACTTGAATGTTACGACTATTAAATAAAGGTATCCGCTTTCCTCCTTAGAGAAATTCAAATATTTAATTTTCTTTTCTTTTTAATTTAATCTTCTTGAATGAACGTAACTCTAGAGTGTAATAAACTCTTAAAGTGAACGTTATTATTGGTTTAGATTAGTATAGAAGGAGTTGAAGTAGAATAGAGTATTAAAAATTGTTGTTCGTACCTTTCTTGGTACCTGTCGATGACGTCTTTGCAGCTGGCAGCACAACCCCCTCGAGATATCACATTCACTAGACATATGGCATGGTTCGGAATATTGCTTGTCCTGATGCACTGGTGGTCTGTTAAAAAAATAGAAAATTAATTTTTTACATCTGTTTACATCTCTAGAAATATGACTACGTCATTTTTAAGCCTTTTTTCGGCAAATGATATATACAAAATTTTAGTACGTACCTGCAAACTCGAGCATTAGGACCTGAATCCGACTCTGCGCATACTAGTCCGGATTCACAGTCAGAATCTCTTCTACAAAGTTCCCCTACTCGTCTTCCATATGCAAAGAGGCATGAACCAACCACTGTAACAACATAAATTATGCAGTTATAACATAAATAATTCAAAATGTTTCTATGGAAAAGAAACTGGAAAATATTTTTTTAAATCCGATGCAGTCACGCCAAGCCAATGATTTTATGTGTAATTTTATGGGGCATAACTTTCTCTTTTACCCATGAACTTTTCGAATAAATTTAGGAATTAACAGCGTTGTGCCAGACAATGAACTAGTGAAATTAAAAACTATGGAAGAAACTAACAATTAAAAAAATGAGTGGTGGTCATACCTATGGTTTTAATGTCAAAAACAATATTTTTTTAATCAAAATAATTAATTATTATTTTATTTTGGAGAGTCACGTACACCGCGGTTATGAGTTACTTATGACCCGCTTCTGGATTTGAACTCGACATTCGGATCATAATGAGGTACGTCACAACCTTGGTGCATAATATATTTATTATTATTGAACGGTCCTGTTGCAAAGCTGCCGGTAATTTCCATTGAAAAACTCCATCTAAACCGTTTTCACAGAAAATTACTGTAACGAGACACATTTTTCAGCTAAAACTCGAGGTTATATGAGAAAACCGTGGAAGCTTAAGATAAAAAATATGGCCCGTTCCAAATTCTAATTTTGTGTTAATAATTGACGATATTCTTAAGACGCACTAACAGGAAAATACACAAAATTGCGAGTTGCATACAATGAAACAGAGTTCAAATCTCTATTATGTATGATATACATACAGCAAGTTTTGTTTAGTTTTCCCCTTCCTCATTTGCAATTCAAATCCCACATTTCAAGTTAACTCTGCAGGTTAAATAGACGCCTTTTAAAGCTAGAACAGGGAAAATAAATTCTATTTGATACCTCGTGTTTGCGTTACCTCATTCCCACTTGAAAAGGGCTGAATGTAGAACTAAAAGCCGTAAATTAAACAGATGTATTTGTGTTTGTCTCATTTAGCGAGAGGCGTGAAAATGAATGTCAGCAATACCCTCCAATTTGTGGAATTGAGAGTCTGAATATTATTGTTTCCTGATGAAGCCACCAGTTACACAATTTTCCAGCCCATCGCGTAAATGCAGTTGCAGGGAGAAGAACCAAAAGCAGCATTAAAATTGATAAAAAAATACTTCAATTTGATAGCTAAGCTCAAACGGATTATTATTTTTTACTGAAGAAAAATATTGATGTGTGTGATTCTTACCTCCGTCGACATCGACACATACAGACCCAGGGCAACAATGTTCATTTGCAGTGCATCTCTTCCCATAACAGGGTTCATCATCGCCCTCGCTTACGTACTCTTCCAAAAAATTATCTTCTCCATCCCTCTGAAAATATTATACTGATTTATTTGCATACAATAATATAAATTGTCCATCAAAATCACAAAAAGTTGGTGACGTTAATGGTTATCAGTGAGGGCATTGTTTTGGAAAATTCGATTGAGGCGAATTGCATCTCCTAATGAGGTATTTACCATCATTCCGCCTCCATGTCCTCCGTATCCCATGTTGGCCAACATTTCGGGAGAAAATCTATTGAAGAGTCCTCCCCAAGCATTAACTCTATGTATGACTAAAAGTACTGCCAGTAATGCTGCTAGAGGTTTCATTATAAACCTGAAATTAAAGAAGACTCATATTAGTACCATAAGGGATAGCTCCTTCAGAACTGCGACCCCAATTCCACCAAAGAGCTCTGTAACCGCTATGGAAGAATGAATTGAAATCTGGGGCCATGCGAAAAGAAACGTCTGGCTGAGTTTCATTTCTAGTAGCGCATCTCTCAAAGGACAGTTTTCAACTTGAAAGAACTTTTCTTTTGTATTTTATTTGAAGGTAAATATTTTTTTATTTTCACCAATTTGACATTCAACTCACTTTGTATCTAAAGCAACCTGATAATATATATTTTGGTTTTGACCACTTGCTTGAAAAGTATTCAAAAAATTCAACAAGAAAGACAAGAAAAGTGAAAGATTTTTTTCTTTGTGAATGAAAAAAACCAAATATAGAACTAAATTATTTCGCCTACTGTCTTACCTAAAACTTATTCAGAAGGAAAAATTGACTTGAACACTCAACTTTTTATAAGCGTAATTTTCTTTTCAAATGGAAATAAGTCTACTTTCGAAGTGCAAAAAACGGTAATTTCTCCCACCCACTTTATCCCGTTTTTGCAAATTTTATCAAGAGAAACACTAGTGAGGTTCCTTCAATTCTTAGGACTCACAACTTCGTAAATGAAATTTTAACCGACGTATTGAATAACCGTAGTTATTTTTTAAATTAAAATTCATACAGAGATAAAACCAAAATATAAACATTTGAGTATTTTCATAGATATTTGAACAAGTTATGATACGATGCAACTGCTGCAATACTTTTTTTAATGCTCGGTTTAATTTGTAAAAATGGAAATCCGTTTTAAAGGAGATGAAAATTCCCATTTTGGGCCATATTTTGAATTAAACCGTAATTTCCTGGCAAAGCCAAGCTGCTTTCTAAAGTATTAAAATTATATTACTGCTAGCTTCCAGTTGGGCATTGTGCTAGACATCAGCCAACAAAACCTGGAAATTCAATTTAAATAGTTTTGTATAAATCTGGCGATGTGCATTGAATTTAAACAGTTTGTTGAAGTATGTAAAACGTTGAGGAATAAAAGGCAGCTCATTGGAAAAAGACATTGTGGAAATGGCTACATAAATTATTATTGTTGTAGGCACTAGTAAAAGGTATACGTCACTGCGGCGTATATAGCCGGCAATGATTATCCCAATAAATCCATATTTTGTGAATATTCTAAATGGATTTCGGTTACGACCGCACACTAAGTTCCGAAAATTCCATTAATTACTCTATGATAAAATAAACCATTCCCATAACTGCTGGTTTGCTTAATTGCCCACAACTGATGGCAAATGTCCATTTACAAAATTAAACTGGCCATTTTAATTAACTTTGGGGGAGTTATTTTTAATTAATTAACTAGCGTAATCAATGAGTTCATTGAATTTTTACCACAAGTTCGAAGTTCAGCAGATGTGCTTTGTACAAATTATTAACGGTTTATGTAGGGTAGTGAGGTCAGCAGCTATGTTTGTTCTGACGTCCGGTTGTACGCCTTCAGTTTAACCTCCACCTGAAGTTAAAGTCAAAATGGTGTTTGCAAAGAAGAGAACTAGAAGATAACCTTCTCATTTCCTGTGTGTTTATTCTCTGAACTGAAACTCCCCTGTTGTCCCCAAAAGTTCGCGATGATAATAATTGATGATGATATTTTCAAGTTCAGACCGCAAACCTTTGAAATCCTCGGAGAGCACTAAATTTTAATTTAAACACCGACTGAAAACTTTTTACCATTTGCAACCTATTTAACTTCGTTTTATCAATATGAGTTAAAGCGGCAGCAGAGTTGCCCTTAAACTTCTTTGGTAAATCACCCCAATTTATGGCAATTGCCCTCCTCAAATGAGATGAATCCCGGAGCGAGATGGATTGAGATGGAGTTTTAATTGTTGGTAAACATGGGGGAAATTTCGGGCTGGAATTATTTCAAACAAGCCACACGGGTTGCTTTTCGTTGAGAGTTTATGAAACCTTATTAACGATGGCATGTTTTTTCTCCCCCTGTCTTTTCAATAGGGATAGATATACAAGGGGTCGCAGAAGTCTTTGTTTGCTCATTTGCATCATTATTTCGGAAATCATGTAAATTGCTGAATTCACCTGTTAAAGTCCATGAATATGCTCAATTTGGATATACTTTCCAAAATAAGCCCCTGCAATCCCATTTCATGATATTATGGGCCATTGTACAAAGTGTATAAATCATCGATAGGCGCTTAGCGTCCGCAATATTTCAAATTCCACTTGATAAATAGATTTTCGCTTCGAAAATTGAGCTTAACAAAATATTTACTGCTGTGTTTCCAGTTGGTGATTGCCATTTGGGATGGGTAATTGGAATAGGCTTAATCGATTCCAATCGATTATGCTTATAATAACAGTATGCCCGATTTTATTATAAAGGGGGCTCCGATACTGTACAATAAAGTAGGTCCTAGTCGGATATCGCAGGTGATATACAGGGTTATTCATGTCATGTTACACAGAATATAACGGCCAAAATATTTAATGTTTTTAATTTTTTTTTGCGTTGTATAGAAATCAAATAGAGATACATTCTAAAATTATTTTCTTTTCATAGGGGCCTTGTAGATAAGTGGAAAATATCTAAGTTATGTTTTTTTAAATGAAACACCCAATATATTACTATCGTTCTAGATTTCTTGAGAAAAATAAATGTAAGCTTGATTATGGGTTACTTACTCTAAACCTTAAAGATTTTCAAAGAATTTAGATTTTGTAAAAATGTTGTGCAAATTTTAAAACTCCGCTTTAAAGAAAGTTTAAATAGGAGTAAGCCAAAATTCACACCAATCCTCAGGCATGAGGCATATTTCATGCTATAGTCATGAAAATTTAGATATCTTATACAGTGTATCCAAAAAATAAGTTGAAAAATGTATTTGCTTTGAAGAGTATTAATTTCCTTAATTCAAATGGAACACTATATTTGATTACTTGGAGTAATAGATAGAGGTGTTATCAATCGAAAACTATTATACTTTCCTATACCTAAATGTACAAGTTTTCTTCGAATATTAAAATTTAGAAAAAAGTAGAAAATCCTATTACTTTTTGTATTAGCTGCCATGGTTACATCTAAAATGCCAATATAAAAGGTCGTTCAAAGTAAATATATTCAACTTATTTTTTGGACACACTGAATAAAACATCTAAATTTTCATGACTATAGCATGAAATATGCCCGAGATTTGGTGTGAATTTCTGCTTATTTCAATTTAAACTTTTTTAAAGCAAAGTTTTTAATTTGCATTAAATTTTTACAAAATCTCCGTTATTTCAAAATCCTTAAGATTTAGGGTAGGAAAATCTTAATCAAACTTACATTTTTCTAAAGGAAACTAAAACGATACTAATAGATTGAGTGATTTGTTTAGAAAAATATAACTTTGATATTTTTCACTTATTTACAACCTCCCTTATAAAAGAAATAACTTTAGAATGTACCTCTATTTGAGTTTTATACAACGCAAAGAAAAATTCAAAATATTAAATACTTTGACCGCAATATTCCGTGTAGCATGACGTGATAATCCATGCACGTGAATGACCCTGTATATGTTTACTGTTGAGCTGACAGGTCAGATTCTCTATATAATAAATTACGGAACGTTTACGAAACGGGTATGGGATGGAAACGAAATGGATAGTAAAAATTAACGTTCTGGCACGTTTCGGCTTTTTTTTCCGTTGAAAATGGTCCTAACGGAGGGAGCTTTCCCAGATTTTTGTTTTAAATCCGAAAAATTGGGATATAAAATACTTTTTCCCTAACTCTTTACTGGCACTTACACAGGCTTTAAAATTTAACTTGAAATCCGTTAAAAACCACCTACGCCTCCAACTTTTCACAAACTTTTATCATTTACGTTATCACTAGAATAGTTTTCCGTCCTTGGGCAACCTGCAAATAAAACTTTTCCGAGGTAAAGTTGAATTAGCTTACATTTGCATTCTGCAAACGTTAATGCAAAATAACCGGGTTTGTCTTAAAATGTCGGGACGAAGTATTCAACTGTGTTATTTTTATTAGAATGGAAGGGTTCTTTGAATGGATTTAATTAAATTTAACGCAGCTAGGAAAATATGGAGTTTCAGAGAAAAACTCGTATTTTGTTAAAACAATAAATGAAAACTCAAAATAAATTAATTACTTTAAGTCGATCCCAATGTTGTTTTGCTACACACGAATATTATATGGTAATTTTTAATTAATTTGTTTAATTGTTATTTGCACAGTATGTCTGATAATTTCCTATAGCGCCGCTCACGCTTCGCTCAAGCAAAGCTCACCATTTAATACACTGAAAAGTCATCAGGGTGTGCACACTGAAGTGAGTGCCAAGCTTATTTTTATGTGAGATCTAGTTCTGAAACTGAATTTTTCCACATTCTTTTACTGCGGACGAATCAATGATGGTTTGAAATAACGGAAGTCTGTTGCTGAACATTAATGACAACCTGAAAAGAAAATAAGACGTCGTGAACATTAAAAGAACTTTCCACAATGAACATTATTTTCCTCGGAAATTCCATTTTAAGTCCTGCGAAAGGACAAAAACTTCTTAATTTTAAATTTAGTCCAGGTTTTCGCTATGAAAATGTATCCATTTACCTTGCTTTTCCCGGGTACAATAAGATGTTCACCCCCCGTTGAGATATTTTTGGAAACTCGGAAGAGAATCATTTATCAGGGATTGTTGTCATAACAGAAAGGAAATAATGATGCCTCCGTCTTGACACTTGATGAATCGACGAAACCGTCAGGGGAAGGAAAATGCGTTTACCCCAGGGAAATATGAGGTACTGCTTGTATTTTTTATCGAGGTTTCACTGGTTATTTGCAAATTATTAATAATGTTCCAGTCGAAATTAGATTTATAGTGTTAGGGGTTCATTTGCAACGTGATACTTTTTGTCATTTCAGGGGCATGGTTTAAGACCAAGCATCCCCCCTTGTCACATTTTCTTTTATTCTCATAAAAAATGGAGTAAACTTTTAGTTGACCAATCTAATGGGAATTCTTTTAACTTAATGAAAAGATGCTTTGCTTGTTAGCTCTTACCTAAGACCATAATGCACAATTAATCTTGGAACACGGAAAGTGAATAATGGAAAGCTGTTTCGTCAGACTGAATATGATGCTACAGCAGGGTAATTTAATTTTACAGAGAAAATTAATCTTCACTCTGAACATGAAATATGTATTTCGACTTGCATGCTGAGAGAGCTGACGCATTAGTATGTAAAGCTTGCATTGTATATGCACTAATCTTGTAGAGCGCAGTATGAAATGTAGTCAAATAACGTGTATCTGCCTAGGGTAAATAGCATGCTGTCCATTAGTGTCTTTATTGTGGTTGTTTGGAAAAGTGGTGAATCTTTATTAAGTTCCGCAAATCCCTTAAAATTTCATATACATTTTTTTCCGAAAAATAAGGAGGATACGCTATATTGCCACATTATTGTCTCACCCTGTATACAGAGTGTTCATTAAAAATATGGAAAACATTCAAAGGGTTATTACCTGAACTATTCTAAGAATATTTTGTCGTTTGATGATTTTTTAAAAGCCTCTTTGTTCCCAAAACACAGGATGAAAAACATTTTGAACAATAACACCATTTTATTACTAAATATTACATGTAAAGCTTCTTAATCTACAAGAACTGGTGAAAATGACTACTTTCAGCTAGGTTGTAAAAATCTAATCTTTTCTTCATCGATTGCCGAACTCTTTCAAAAACATTAGGGTCATTTCTTATTAAGTTACAGCTAGCAATGATCTGATTTTTCAAATCTTCCATATTTCACATCTTTCCACTGGAGTACTATAAACTAATGACTTTAGATGCCCCTATAGGAAATAATCCAGGAGGTTTAAGTCCGGAGATCGAGCAGGTCATAAGCGAGGTCCACCTTGACAACGATTCTTTTTACTAATAAAACGAATTTCTCAAAAAATGGAATGGTTGAGGTGGACCTCACAATGATTACTTCACTTCAGGTAGTCATTTTCAACAGTTCTTATAGATTGAAAAGCTTTACATATAGTATTTAGTAATGATATGTTGCTATTGTCGAATATTTTTCTCAACCTATTTCTTTAGAATAAAGAGGCTTTTCAAAAATCATCAAAGGATAAAATATTCTTAGAATAGTCCAGAGAATAACCCCCTGAATTTTACCGCATGTTAATGGACACCTTATACGTGTATATGTATAGAACGTCCCCTTCTTTATTGGCCTCTCGAGGCAAGTTGAAAAACACTACCGCTGACGTTCATGGGTCGAACTAAATTACCTGTCATCCACGGTACGAAGTGTATGGAGTACGGTAATTACGCTAGAAAGCTATTTATTCCATAATGGAAAATTCCTGGCAGAAATTAGAAGTTCAAGGTAATGCCATTGAATAAAAAATAAATAATAGAACATAAGTGTGCAAACTGGTAAAAAAAGACTTTTTCTCTGGCTAACAAAAAAGTGACCTTTTTCGATCACTACAAATTTGGTAGATTATGAGAATTAGGTATATTTAAAAGCAGTATAAGATTTATACAGGAAATAAGGGACTTTCAATAAAATGCAATTAAAAGGTATTTAAGAAAAAGCAAGTTGTTGATGGTTGATATTTTCATTTGAAAAGAGAATATCCAACATGTTTCTATTTCGTTCTTGTGGGATAAAACTTAAAGTCTTGCAGAGATGGGATGGTGCAGTTTTATCTAAAGAGGAGAGAAACGAATCAAATTTAACGAGGAGCACTTTGGAAAGCGGATGACAAAAGGGCGAATTTAACTTAATAGGCCTCAAAGTAAATGGGCGGATTTGTAAACGGTGTCGCATGTAAAATATTTTGTTAGAAAGGGGAAGTTCTGGAGAATCCCCTTTGATACATGGAAACCGTTTCGTAAGCGTGAAGGAATCATCTGCTTTGCCTTTTCCGGTCATTCTATGGGAATAAAGTAAAGTGTAATCAATAAAAACCGACTTCTAGTTGAAGTTGAAAATAGTACTGCAGGTCTGGGAGTAGTCAAAGTCTGCATTTGTTATAATTTGCGGAAATGAGTAACACTGAAATTGGAACTTGCATGCAATGGAACATCTCATGCAACCATCATAATTAAAGGAGTTTGTCTATGCATTTGTCTGTGATTGACTGGACAACTCCAAATACCAGTTTTGATCCCGTTAACTTTCATCAGTTCGGTTACTGTCCAATATATCACATACATCACGGAAAATGGCGAAGAACAGTTTTGGGTTCTGAACAGTAGTAAGAACCAGAAGCAGGGCCTTCTTTCGTTGGCTTGCTAACGCCTTTTTCAAATTTGTAGCACAATTCCCCATGGTTACATTTATTAGGTGCCGTCGCCTAAATCGGCAAAATTTAATTAGATTTCTAAATCCTCAATTTCCTGTTGATTAAATGAAATTTCATTCAGCTTTCAATTGGAATGGAGTGCAGATAAAATGTAAATGTTCGTAAGAATTGGATTTGAATTTGAAAGTATTGCTGGCACAGCGTTTTGATAATTAAACTCGTAGTCAATTCTTTCACAGACAGCGCAAAAATTGGAATTGAAAAAACTTCCATTTTTCATTCCTCTAAAGCAATATATCAAATATTACGTTTAAGGTTTCCACACAAATACGGGACTAGAAGGAAATCTTACTGTCTTGAGTGCTCTAGGGAAAGTTGGAATATCCACCTATGTAAATATTTAGTACTAAAAGTTAGAAATCGATAAACCTTGTTACGTTGTGTTTTTCATATCAATAAATTATTTTTCAATATTATAATGTACCTAAGATTTTTTTTATGTTTTCATTTAGAAATACTTTAATTTGCAAGCTTGATAATGAAATTGTAACCGAGCAACAAATTTTCCAATTTTTTTTTCTAATAGAAAATTTCAATAATTATTAAGAAAAAAAATCGCTCATAACACTTTCATAAGCAGAGAAAACATGTACAATAATTCATCAATTATTATTATGAAGACCAACGAAAATATCCAAATATCGATAAAATTCTTGGACGAAAATCGATTTTTTAATGGCCATAATCATCCAAGCGAGTGGAACTTCTACATGATACACATGTAAAATGTTTGGATAATTCAAATTTTCCAAAGCATGCAGTGGAAAACGACCTACCTCTACACAACACCTCCTTCTCTCAAGTAAAACCTCAACACGACTGAATGAAACCCGTAACAAAGGCCCGATGCTCTGTCTTTGTCACGCACAACACCACACCGCTTTTCTCAATTTTCCAGGGAAATACGGGAAACTCGTTTCAAGGCTTTCCAGTGCAGTTTTCACGCCGATCTATAAAACCTCCTTGTTATATGGTGAGCTTTCGGATTATGTCGGTTGCGTTCGGGGGTGGCGATGTCTACGTGGGCGATGGGGAGGTTTCATTCAGGGCATGAAGGTGCAAATAATGAAGGTAAAATCGGGGAGATGTTCAAAAATTGTTAATTTATTATGAAAATAATGTTCAGGGGAAGAAAAAACATTCGAGGTACTGAATAGCCTGCTGACAGAGTCGTGT
Source organism: Euwallacea similis (assembly GCF_039881205.1). Taxonomy (NCBI): domain Eukaryota; kingdom Metazoa; phylum Arthropoda; class Insecta; order Coleoptera; family Curculionidae; genus Euwallacea; species Euwallacea similis. The sequence goes on along the minus strand of NC_089611.1, from coordinate 5,874,384 downwards.
GTCCCCTGCCAACTTAACGACGCCCAATATATCATAAATGGAACCATTATAAATAAAGTCGGGTGCTAGAAAAACAAAAATTCTAGTGTTCGGCCTTCATTGCCTTACTCAAGACTATCTTGCTTTTCTTTTCCATTAAAATGAACCTTATGAAGCTTTAGTGTGACTGGAAGCGCTGAAAGACCCTATCTATTCAGTTGATTCTCCGTCGTGCTCGATTTGGAAGTTTCCGTCGGTATTGGGCTTAGAACCTCTCACTCGGTATATGATGTATTAATAACGACCCAGTGCGTCTAGATGAATCATGTGTTTACGGATCTCTGATTACTTACCTTTATATACCAGTCTGACTTTCGGTTAAGATCCAAGCTTGAACTTTAACAAAGGACACGATTTCGTGTCTCTTTTAAAGATACATGGTTTTTACCATAATTCGCGTTTCCAAGTGACTCTCAGTTTTTCCCGAAATCCGAGAATTTGCGCCAATCAGTTGGACAGCATGCGGAGAGAGAGAAGAACGATGACGACTGAAAGAAAAAGAGAGTATGAAGGATTAGAAAAAGTAAGTACGTGCCTGGTGTTGTACATGAAACTGAATCATGCGATATTGAATTCAATGTTATAAAAGCGACACGAAAAAATGTAATAAATGCAAAATAAAGGCACGACCGTCTTGCCGAACATTGCGCTCTGAAAAATATAATATAACGCAACATGATTCTCATTTGTATTCCACAAATCCCACCCCAAGATACTTGCAAGGGCTTGTAGTTTTATCAAAACTCCTTTTTTTTGTTCCTTTGTTTCTCTTTATTTTTAAAGTAGTGGCAGCTACAGATGGATATATGTTATGCTAACGTCCACACATTTTGCTAGACGCTGAATAGAATATTCGGCATATTGATTATGTATTCGGGTATTATTTTTTTGTCGATAACAAATCAGCTCTCTATAAAGAGGCCACAACTGATTCGATTTGCTTTTTGATCAGACATCTCTCATTTTTGTCATTAGATCTCCTTATTTGATTGTTAGTTTTACTTTTTCAATTCAAAACCCTATACCCAACATAACTTATATGGGTGCCACGAATTCGTACCTAAATATGAGGATCTCGAAAACAGTAAGAAAGCAAAGCGTATGTTTGAATGTTGAATTATTAAAAATTGAACGCTTTCCTCACCCTTCACATATCAAAATAATAAAATTATTTTGGTGGTTTTTGTCGTCACGATACCCTTCGTTTTGCTCCAAATATTAAGCCATTAATTAGAATTCACACCGAGAATTGGTGTCGCAATTTAATATTAAAAGCAAAATCGTGGCGTGTCCCTTTATATCCAACGTGAAATTTCTAAATTCCCTAAAGTCTGGATAGAAACATGTATTATGCATGAGGAGAGCCCGATTTTTAGGAGGAAAGTTGCATTTAATGCTGGGTGTGTATTCTGAGTAAATGATCGCGGAATAAGTCCAGTCGAAATTTAATAATAATTTTATTATTATTATTCATTAAATTAGTCAACCATTTAATAAATAAATATAAATAAATAGTTCAATATAATACACTAATTACATAGAATTAATATTATTTTTTAATATAGATTCAAATATATTCCCTCAGCGAAAGCTGAGATCGGCAATATTTCTGAATCTTCCTTTGCAATGACTCTTTTTCCTCAAACATAAACTGATGAATTGTTCGAAGAAAGCCTTTAAAAAGGATATCTCAAATCTACAGTTATTTAGGAATTAGCTAAAGTATAATATTTCAGTCCCGTTTCGAATATATGAAAATGTCTCAAAATATTTTCCATGAATGCTAATGATGTATAGCTATTGGTTATCTTCAATTATTGGATGATCAATATGTTGCCTAATTGTCTTATTACCTGCAAGAGTTTTAATTGCAATATTTTGACTAGAACTCGTAGGCATAAGAAAGAAACTTAAAAATTTAATATATTATCGAAGCACGGTTTGAGAAAAGTCGATTAAAATTTTTGAGCCTGACAACATTTGGCATTCTCCATTCGCAAAAACGTTAATAATTTCTTTGTCCAACATTAAATTGGATGTCCGTTCGACGTTGTAAAAATTTGAATGACCTAAGGTACTATTGAATTATTCTATCCCTGTTATGCTCGTTATCCATGGCTTGTAGTACGTCGTCCTCATGTAAACTCCAGGCAAATAGGGTGCGGCACATTTGATTCCATGGGAAACTGTCCCGGCAAGTTCATATCTCCCATCGGGCCTTTGGACAACAAGTGGGCCACCAGAGTCTCCCTAGCAATAGATTATTCATTTATTTCACTAAACGACTAACAGAATTAGAAAACTGCCTTAAATTGTATTGTTACGGTGAGCGCAAACCCTGTACGGGACGACCCTGTATACAAATACTACAATACATTAATAGATGGGGTCGTAATTGTGTTTATTTGTTGGCTTTCCCTCTGCCAACATGTACACAAATCTATCGAACCCTACAGCGCAGCAATATAAATCCAGAGACTGTTGGCGTATAAATATTAATTTATTCTATACTTTGAAATGTTTTTGATAGTGACTCCGGCAACAGGTTTTAATGGAGGCCACAGCCCATGGGATGAATATCATATTAACATTAACCAACAACACCCTTAAGCTAATCGATAACGAAACAAATCCCTTGGGAAAACTTGGAAACACAAACTAACTGCGCTCATAAATTTGGGCAGAGAAACGAGATTACGCAATTAAGTAAAAGTCCAAAGGTGGCAGGCAAATTTTAGTAAAATTAACAAATTATCAAACTTGATAAGGGTTTGACAATGACCCTTTCAATCCCGAAATTCTACTGAGTCATCCCTTTTGTTAATATTATTCAGGACATCCGTACCCAATTGCTTACCTCACAGGCGTCTTTCTGACCATTTGCGTATCCTGCACATAAAAAGGACTCTAGAATAACTTTGGAATGCCCAGCGGTTCTGAACATGTCCTGGCACACGTGGTTTTCCATTATGGGAACCTAAGAGTGAACGAAATGAAAAAAATTAAAAATAAGAGTTGCATCTTAGAGTAGTATTGTTTCAGGAGTTTTTTGAATATACAGAATGTGATTGAATAAGTGCCCGATATTTCGCAGGGTGATTTTTTAAGTAGTTTTAAGATGGAAAGTTTTTATAAAAATGTGTCCTAGCTCGTGTAGTTTTCAAAATATGGGGTATCAAAATTGAAAAAATAAATTAGATATTCTTTGATATCTTTCGATCTCTTCCAGTTAATTTTACGAGATTTCGTATCCTGTTTTTTTTTGGGATGAGAAACTCCAATTTATCAACGATTTAATTGTATTTTCTAGAGGGCGTCACAAGTAACCATCGCAACACTTTTAATTTTTTGGTCCGATGCGTTCTCAAAAGAAAATTAATTAAAAAAATAGGCTGTGAAAAAGAGAAAAGTTGAAGTGAACTGATAAATTTAACCTATAAGTTTTAAGAAAATTATTGTAATTGTTCGATATTTTTTTATGACTTTAAACTTAAATTGTGACGAAGATGCTGCACTTTAAGAAAACCATTGTAATTATTTAGCTTCAAGAAATGAAAAATTTGACAAATTTAGAATTAGCGGATATACATTTTACATATGGGCTTGTTAAGGGGAATGTCTATGAAGCGAAACGATTTTATGAAGAACGATATCCGAATCGAACAATCTTCACCTCAAAAACATTTTCAAATTCAAAACAATTTCCACGTTTGTTTAAATGAAACAGGGGGCTTTTAAGAAATCTAGTCATCCTTCGGGAAAGTATCAAACAGTATGAACACTTGAGATTGAGGAAGCAGTTCTTAATCAAGTTCTTAATCAACGTTCGGAAGCAAACACCAGAAAAGCAGTGCAACACTGAATATTTTTCACTTTATGATACGGAAAATTCTCACTAACAATATGTTATACCCATACCATATTCAAAAAGTGCAAACACTTCTCTTTCGTTACTTCTCGCTGCATATTAATTTTTATCAAAAACTTATTCAAGATCCTTTATTTGGCACTGAAATTCTGTTTATCGATGAAACAATTTTTCCACGTAATGCTATACGCAACTTCCACATGAATCATTTGTGATCAGAAGAAAATTCAAATGCACCCGAAGAATCACATTTTCAAGAACAATTCTCCATAAACATTTGGGCTGGGATCCTTGCGGATTATTTGTTAGGTCCATTCTTTCTTTTTGCAAGTCTCAATGGCAAAAATTATTGTCGGTTTCTGGAAGATCTGCCGGTTTTGCTTAAAAGAGAAATGTGGTTCTTACATGATGGTGCACCGGCACAATTTAGCTTTTAGGTACGAGAATTTTTAAATCAAAATTTCAACAATCGATGGATCCGCCGGGGAGGACTCCAACCATAACCGCCTAGATCATCAGATCTTAAAAAATTTGATTTTTTTTTTGGGGACATCTAAAGACTTTAATGTATCAATTATCTATTTAAAATGAACAAAATCTCAGAAATAGAATAACAGACAACAATTTGATTCAAACAATTCGAATTACTCCTGGATTTTTTCAGAAAATTCGCAATTCAATAAAGAGATTGAATGTATGCATAGCGCAAAGAGAAGGATATTTTCAATATTTATTGTAATTTTTATTATTTACTTAACCTTATTTCGAAATATTCTAAATAATTATGAATGTCATCGCAACAAAATTTATATACTATTTTGACTAAAAACTACTAGTGTTTAATTTTTGAAGTGTTATTTCCTTGTTTCTGTGGATAAAAAGTGAAATAGTAAGTTGTGTGCACTTTTGTGTGTGTGTGTACTTTTTGATAATTAGTATCCATGATCATCTTTAGATGCGTTTTTTTCGGAAATCGTTGCTCCTAGCGATGGTAATAAGGTATACTTTTTTGAACAGACAAGGTAGAGAATAACATTTTTCTACTCGAAGGTGACAAACAGTGTGGCATAAAAAATGTACAGCTATTTAAAAGTGTCGTAATGGTTGTTTGTGGCGCCCTCTAGAAGATACAACTAAATCATTGATAAATTTGAATTTTTCATCCTAAAAAACCCCGGATAGGGAATTTCGTAAAATTAGCTGGAAGAGAGCAAAAGACATTAAAATATATGTGATGTATTTTTTCAACTTTGATACCTCATATCTTGAAAACTAAATGAGCTAAGATATGCAGATGCGAGCAAAAAAATAGCGTCACCTATGCGCTTGCAGCTTCAAGTAGAATATTTTTCTCCCAGTTGAGATGATTGAAATTATAAATACAACACGTTCTTTGAACACTTTTAAGAACTATCTACAAGTAATTTGACGTCGATCTGTCGTATATTAAAGAAAATATTAAGGAAAGTTAGAAGAAAACACAAAAACTGCTTTATTTGGAAATTAAGGTTCTCTACTTCATACTTTAAATAATTAAATTTACAATAAATAATTCTACTTTTTTTAATGTATTTATAAAAATGTACATTCAATATTTGATTGTATGCCCTTTTGCATTTAAAACTGCTTGACAACGATTAGGCATGGAGGCGATCAGTCGTTGACAGTACTCTATAGGAATCCGATACCATTCTTCTTGAGTGATGGCCCACAAATCTTTTAAATTTGTCGGTTTTCGGGCCTTAATCTGCTGTTTAAGGTATTGCCAAAGGTTTTCGATTGGATTCAGATCTGGGGATTGTGCGGGTCAACTCATAACATTGATGGAACTTTCGGTGAACCAGTTTTTGACAATCTTCGCTGTATGCTTAGGATCGTTGTCCTGTTGATAAACCCATCGAATAGGCATATTGTCCTCAGCATACGGAAGCATGTGGTCCACCATAATTCCCAAATATAACTCTTTTGTTAAAATCCCATCGATTTTCACAAGGGGGCCAACACCATTCCACGAAAAACATCCCCAGATCTTAATGTTTCCACCTCCATGCTTAATTGTCTTTTTCGTGTACTTAGGGTCGTAGGCAGTACCTGGGGGCCTCCTAACTAGTCCAGAATGGTCTGAAGAATAAAGCATAATTTTACTTTCATGGCTCCACAGTATGTTGCGCCATTTTTTCTGATCTTCTTTCCCAGTCCATTTTAGGTGATCTCGAGCAAATTTTATTCTGTTTTTTAAATGATTTTTTTTTAACAAGGGCACTTAACGCGGGCTTCTAGCAACTAAATTTTGTTCGCGTAACCTTTTGCGAACTGTCCACACGCTCACATTCAAATTTATTTCTGTAAGAATTCCTTGAGCACTCATAAATGGATTCCGCTTCGATGTACTAATTATGATTCGATCTGCGTTTGGGGTGGTTTTCCTCGGCCTTCCTCTATTTTCTTGTTCCGGAAGGTCCTTCATTGCATTTTGAACCATTTTTAAAGAACATCCAATAATTTTGGAAATTGCTTTTAACGAATATCCTTCGTTTTTCAACTTTCGAATGAACTTTCTTTATGAAGGCGTACAATGCTTGCCACGACCCATTTTTTATAATAGATACTAAGAAAATTACACTATTAAGTACCGAATATTAGTTCAAAGAATAGTAGAGTACTTACCAAAAAAATGTTAAGAAAATTTCAAAAATTTCGACAAAATTCACTTTACAAACTTCAAGAGTGTTTTACAGCAAAAAAACAGTTCAACCGAAATATTTAATTTATAAATTACTCAAAGCTTTTATAAGGATGAAAACTTCTATGGATATACTTAGAAACCTACCTGGAGCTAATTCAAACGTCAAAACTTCCTTACCTTACTTGAGTTTTTCCTAATTATTAAACAAATGAACGAAAAGTAAGTGACGCTATTTTTTTGCTCGCATCTGTATGTTTAAAGAACTTTTCATCTTAAAACTATTTAAAAAATCACCCTGTGAAATATCGGACGCTTATTCGATAATCGAACTCTGTATATTTCTAATTTCCTACTATTAAAAAGAACGGGCCTGAATCTGTATTACTAACCTGCACTTCCTGTAAAACTGATGGTACACCTCCTCCGTATTTCAATCTACCCCACCCAGTTACCGTAGCCATTCGCTTGGTGTAGTCAGAGTTATCGGGTGGCAGGCAAACTGGAACTAGAATTAATTCATTACATGAATGTAACAAAATATATACACATAACACTTTAATTATTTTAGAATCTGCAAAGCCGACGTGTCGAAGTTTCCACCTCGACACACTAAAATTGCAACTCCTCAATATCACTTACTTATGTGGGCGTCAAATTTCACTGGATTCTCTAATTCTAACAGTGCTAAATCATTTTCAAATGTGGCAGCGTCGTATTTCCGATGAACAATGACCCTCTTCACATTTCTGCTGATGGGTTTCCGGGATTCTAGATCGCCAGAAATGTCGTATTCTCCGAAAACTGCCACCAAGGAAGCAAGAAATCCAGGCTGGCAATGGGCGGCCGTTATGACGTATTTATCGCTGATGAGAACACCTAAAAGTTCAGGTTATTTAATTCAAGTTCGATTTGTTAAATAATATCATCGGACATACCAGGGGCAGATTTGGTATTCACGGGTGGCAGGGTTTTCGAGTCTTGTTATTTTATTAGTTTGACAAAACTAGATATCGACCAGAATTTTGCAATTACGAACCAATGTAGGATTTGACAGGCCTAAACAATCTCCCATTTTCCCAATCATAAGGCATGAACCAGCAACATAAAAAATCACACCTGAAGAAACCGAACAAATCCTATAACAGGTTAGTTCAGACCGAACGAAGCCGGACATTTGCTCAAGTATGATAATATTGACCTATTAGAGGTCTTAGGACAGAAATTTTATTATTTATATAAGTCAATACCTTATAATTTCCATTCCAACCATTCCTTAAGTGAAATTTCATTATTGGTCGAATACGGATCGGCACCTTATTAACTTTATTAATTCCCAGATTAGACATAGGAACATGTACTTAAATCTGTTATGAAATGAACATTTATAATTTTAACTAATTTCAATGACTTTGCGGGCAATATATCTTTAGAAAGACCGAGTACGCCCCAAAAACCATTCATATTTATTTGATATCATGTAATATGCCATTTCACATCTTAGATGGCATAAATCAAGACTACGAGCACCAGGGGAATATGCTGCTGGATTAGAGTTTCCCCCATTATTAATGGAAATACTTCCACAAGAAAATTTTGAGACGTTAGTTAGATGCTCAAAAAATGTAATACGTAGCATATATTTATACACTATATGTAGTATATACAGGGATTTTTAAATATCATGTACATACGAAAGGGTGTAATTTTTTAGCTCATTTCATGAGTAAAAGTTCATGTAAATATAGGTCCGCAAACGTCTCATTATCTATATATCTATAGGGTGTTTAAATTTAAAAAATAAATAGTGACTACCGTTGATGAGTGACGAAATCAAATATTAAATGCATTTGAAACGGTAAGGAATATGCCGGGGATATTTGAAAGAGTACGGGTATTAATGAGGAGAAGGGTAGACGCACGTGTAAAGATTTGGGGGGGGGGGGGTTATTTTTAACAGTTGCTCTAACGTTCTTTCTTTATTAACATTATTATTATTACTGTTTAGTTTATTATTTAGGGTTATCCCGGCTTTAATTTTTAACAGGTACAATAGTTTCAAATAAATTTTCAAAAATTCTTAAAAATGGAGGATTACCTATAATAAATAATTGCTAAATAATATATAATAATATATAAAATAAATTTTAATTTCATTCGGCGAATTACACAAAATCGGTTTCTATTTTTTTCCTCGATAACCGACACAGATACGAAAAAACTGCAAGAGACCAAAAGTTTCTAAACAAAATAAAAAAGTCATTTTGTATTTTAGAACCTACTAACGGTGCATGGCGAGAAAGTTCAGGAGAAGAAAAGGGGTTTGACCCCTGAAACGTTATTACCCTGTAGGTTATCAAAACTATTTGACATGCTCAATGACGTAAATCCTACAGTCCAAACTATGTTTCAATTTTAGCTAAATATTTAAAAAACTGCAGGAGCTATAAAGAACAAACTTATGAATTTCTGAACTTTGAACACCCTGTAAATAGGTAACGAAGCATTTGCGGACCTACGTTTATGTGAACTTTTAGTCATGAACTAAATATTTTCTTGCGGATTCACATGATATTTAGGAACATCCTGTATAATATATAGGATATTACATACCTCCACATTTGTTCTTTGTGAATAATCCTAGCCACGTCGATTCTCTGACTAAGACTTGCCACGGAAACTCTCCGAATACTGCTCCTCGTCCTCCGACAATTCTTCCTGTTTTTAAGAGGGGTCTCACTCCACACTCTGAAAGAAATTTTAAGGAAGTGTTCTAGGTACATATTAGTTGAATTATTAGGGAAATATTACCACTAAATTAGTAATATGCAGGGTGACGCAGATGGACCCATTTGACCCAGCACTGTTACCTTCTCCTTACTTCCACCTGCACCACCCTGTGTGATGTAAACTTTAAGTTTATTTTAATATAAGTTAGTTCGGGTTAGACACAGGTACCAACAGCTGAATCAAATTAAAAACAAGAACTCTACATTTGATTTTGTATGACCTCTTCATCTCATCATTATCAACCATTTACCTCCTTCGTAACTTAATATTAGTTCAAAGCCTGGCAAATGGAGTACCATAACAAGTCGTTGTAATTCCGCCTTGTTGGTTGTCTCAGGAAACAATCTATACCCTCGGAGATGAGTAGACCTGATGAGAATACTGATTTTGGAAGTATTAAAAGCCCCATCGAGAGTAGACAAGTCATTTGGTTAACAGGAATTCCATTGGGAGATCCCTCAGCAGTCAGGTCCATCTTGATTAAGACCGGCGTATCAACTTTTCTATACTTCAACTGCACGAGAAGCTTGTTCGTGTTTTATTACTTTATCCTTAAGTGGTTTCCTTATAATAGTTGGTGGGTTTTAATTATAAACTCCATCAAATTTTTCTTCTTCTTCATATTTTTCATAATTTCAGAAATTTTTGTTTCGAAAATGAATTCACGTTTCCGAAAATTCAAAATTTGCAAAATTTCCGTCCGGAATTTGGAAATGTGTGATTCTTCAGATCAAGAAGAGACACCACGCAATGTGCAATAGGCCTCAAATTTGGGAAGTTTCGACATTTTCATCCAGGAATTAAAACCCCCCAAATTGTTCTTATATCAGAATTGTTAAATTTACGTAAATAAGCAACAGGATACAGGGTGATCAGTTTTGTGAAATTAAAAAATTTGAATATTTTCGATTTAAAGAAAATATTTAATCGATATACATTGTCAGGCATTCCTCATTAACAAAATGAATACTTTAGTACATTACACAGAAACGAGGTGTGTCTAGGGCTTTTGTAAGCTATTGCTTAATAAATATGAACTAGATCTATATACCAGGAGAGTATAACAATACAACAATTTGGCACAAAATTACTTACCACATAGTACAAACAGGCACTTTAACAAGATGCACAAACTGAACTTATCTAAAACTTAGTACGAATTGAGTACTTACGGTCCCTATAATTCTGATGCAACTCTGACTCAGTTTCAATTTCGATAAAATTTTGAACTGTCGTCGGAGGTTTTCTGGTAGTCGTAGGCCTCTTCGTAGTAGTGAGACTAAGAGGAGGCCTCCTGGTGGTAGCTAGTCTTTTGGTGGTAGTCTTCACACTGGTGGGTTTCGTAACAGGTTTCCTTGTGGTGGAACCCTGCTTCTTCACCGGTTTCTTGGTCGTGACAATGCTAGAAGCTGTTGGGCTACCAGTAGCATTAATGTGCTTATTGTAGACTATATCCTTGAGGTCGTTGAACGGTTCTTGAAGTCCATAGATGATCTGGTTCACAAAGGATTCGACTTTGTCATTCATGGCGTCGTCTTCCACAAAGTTGGGGGTGGTTATGTCTTCCTCACTGTACACAGGTTGAGATATGTTTAAGTTGGGATTGCGGTCTGGGGGGAAATTGATTAAGTCACTTGCAGAAGTCACTACAATTGCTTCTGTGTCTTCATTCGCCGAAGGGGGCAAGGACGAAGAAATCGTGGGTTTAGGGGTGATAATGACTGTAGGCGAAGGAAAACTTTGGCTGCTGCTTGTCTGAGGTCTTTGAGTGCTATAAATGTTCTGAGTGACATGATTGTTAATTGTGACATGGTTTACTGGCTTCCTCTGAGGCAGTGAACTAAACTGCGAAGGCCTTGAAGTGGTGATACTCTGGTATTTGGAAGGAACTTCAGTAGAACTTGAAGAGGCAACCACAAATCCATCATCTTTTTCAACATTAACTGGTCCTAACACTATTAAAGTAGGCGCCGGACTTGGATATGGAGAATACTGACTGAGGGGTTGTGAGGTCACGGTGAAACTTGGGCCAGCAATTGTAGAACTTACACTGGAAGGTCTATAAGTGGAGCTGGTGGAATCTGAACCATACACGTGAGGGGTTGTATGAGAACCAGGAAAAGCTTCGGGAGAATTGGCAAAAGTGGAATGTGCCACAGTGGGTGGTCTTGCTGTTGAACTATGAGCGTATGTCCCATTGGGTGGTTTCCTGGTAGGGTCAAATGTTGGACTGTATACATAACTAGTAGAAGGTGGTTTTGGTCTTGGCGTGAAATTAGACGACGAGTTAGGTTTTTGGGTGGAGATAGAATATTTGCTAGGTTTATAAACGCTCTTTGTGGGCTTTTTAGTTTGGATCGGCCTTCGAGCTGTAGTTTTTCTGCGCGGAGGGACAGTTGTGCTAAAGATGTAAGAGGTAGATGGTGGTTTTTTTGTTGTCGGTGGCCTTTTTGTAGTTGGGGCACTTGAGCTGACAAAAGAGCTGAAAGTTACGAAATTAATTTTACTATGTGTAGTAAGTATAGTAATAAGTCAAATTTACTCACAAAGTAGATAAAGGTCCAGTAGTGGTTGATAGACTTAATAAGTTGAGGTTATCCAGGGTAACTTCTTCATTATGCTCTGTTTTGTTATATGCGTGGACTAGAGTTGGCACTAATATGTAATTTTCATCCGTGGGTTTTGGTGGTTTTGGTCTAAAACAAAAAGTAAATTTAAGAAAAGTACGTTGGCCTTACAGTTTTCAGGGAAAGCACGTTACTAGTTGATTCAACTTAGAGAAATTGCTAGTTTGCTGGACGCAAAACTGAGATAGACATATTTTAGTACTACCAACAGAGAGCGCAAAATAGTAAGTTTACGTGCCCGCTCAGCGCGCGGTTAAAATCTTTCTCGATCGCTTCGCATTAGCTTCTATAATAAACTATAATAGTAGTGCTAAACGATCATTTCTAATTTCAAGTTTACTGTTACTGTTACTGTAAATGAAACTACCTAAATATTGGTCTCTGTATGGAGGGAAGAGGGGTATAACCGACCGGTGCATTTGAAACAGAAATCTGCAAAATTGGAGGCAAATTCGTCTCCCCATACCGCAATGTTGTTTCTTCATGTCCATATGGAGTTGTCTTTTTTTCATATAGCGGCACCGTCGCCGAACTGGAACTGCGAAACTTCAATTAATATTTATTTCTAGAAACGTTCTGAACTTTACCTAAAGTAGCTAGAATTGATTTCGTTATCCTCAGTACCTACAAAAGTTTCAGGCTTCGAATGCGTAACTCCAGAAGCTGGCCATGGACCCAATACTGAGTCTATGTTAACCTTGTTATCGGTTCCCGTTGAAATAATGTTAGAGTTACTTCCACCTGAAAGAAATAAAAATTAGGAAGCTGTGCCAAACTAAATACGTATATTACAGAAGATTATTTAAATGTGTTCCTATAAAATTATCCTGTGTATTGAGAGTGGTAAGTACCACACTACTGCACTCCGTGTGTTAACGTAGTACTTACCACGCTTAAAGATAAAATACTATACGATCCACGTTACTTAGGTGTTTTTATAGCCCTCGTTAACACTTTACAGAACTGTTGGCAGTTTAGAGAGAAAACTATAAAAAGTTTCAAAGGATAAAAACGGAGACCTATGCACGTTGGCTCTTGTTTCAGCGAAAACGTGACCAAAATTCAAAGCTTGCGTTTAGATGTACAATCGAATATTTATTTCGTTCTAGCTGGCGATAAAACATAAAAACGAGGGCTGAGTTTTGAGACGAGAGAAGTTTTGTATTACTTCAGTAAATAGAAAAGACGTATTTAATGGCGCACCTTAACAGATTTTTCACGTTTTAACTCTACTCACATTTTCTTTGGCATCTTACCAGAAAAAGGTGGATTTTGTCCTAACAATGAAGCAGCTATCTGTGACACTCCGTGAGACGTTATATCATACATGGGCGTTGTCCTATGAGTGGTGGGGCTAAATTTTGAACTTAGCTTATTATCCAGTGCGGTTAATGCGGGAATCTCTTGTGTTAGAATTTCTCCAATCTCTTCATCTGAAAGAGATAATAAATAATAAAAAGTCTCTGTGTAAACCTGCACTGAGCAGGCTAATGGAAATCAGTTCTGCTATTGTCAGTGAAAGACATTGTATGTAGAATATTCTTCATAAAAGTTCATATAATCAGCCATAGAACACAAGGAGTTTATATAAACTTAACAGCAAAAGAACTGGCGTACTAGTTAATGTGGAAAAATATATATTGAAAATGTATTTATACCATTTTATTGTTGATAATTTATAAGATTAGTTTTTCATTTAAATTTAAGGTTTTCAGAAAATAATTCCAGTGTTTATTTCCTTTTTTTCCTAAAATAGCGATAATAATTTTTAGGCATTTTGCAGCAGTTTACTTCCAAATGTATTACAAGGCGATTTGATTTCTTTGGATAAACCTTCTTACTTTTTTTTGTTTATATGCATTAAAAAGATAGGAGAAATTTGTTTTGTTATTTTGTTAAAACGTTCACTTTTTTTAAATTTTATTAAATTTTTTATACGCACCTTAGATTTTTAATTTCGTATTATTTTTGAATCAAATATAAAAATTTTCCATTTCGCTGAAATAATTTAATTCTTCACAATAAATAGCTAAAAACAATTGTTGATAAGCCGGTTTTGTGATGCTAAGTTTATATATATAATAATTATATAAACAGTCTATAATTTCTATGACTCATATTGTTTGAGTCACCCTGTAGTTTCAAGCTACAGGATGAACACATCTTACCATAATCTTCCCTTACCTTTAGGCAATTGGCAGCACGCGCCAAAGAGAAACCCATCCATACATGCCCCAACAACCTGCCCATTTCTTTGGGAACACTCATGGTTGAACATGCAAATGTTAGGCCCTCCTGGAGGATTTGTTGGGGTTCTTGTGGCTTTGCAAAATTTCGGTGTTATCCTATAACCACCAAATAATTTTCTGGCCCCTGAAAAAATTTGTCTTTTGCTTGGAAGTCGACATTTAATACAACTGCAGAGAATGAAGAGGCATGTACATTTAAAGGTTTATATTAAACCAACGCTCACAAACAGATTAAATTACATGGATCTGCTTTCCTCTATGCCTTTCCATAACATTGGAAACTTCGTAGGGTACAAGAATGAAGACGGTAAAAATCGAAAAACTAGTGTCACATTGCAGCAAATAATATAAAAAGACATTTCTATTCGATGAAAGTATACTTGGACAAAAAGAACAAGAAGTTTTAGGACAGTTTCAAACTATTGCAGATTGAATTTCCTGAAGGGCGACGTAGTATTATTGATTGTTGACGCTTTCAGAATTTTATGAAATTACTTTAATCTAATGCGTTTTAGGTGTAACATAAGCACCTGAAGGTAACAAATGTTTATAGGAAAAGAACACTTGACTTTTGATTTTTTGTTATATACAGGGTGACTCGGTGGTGACAAAAAATTTTTACAGTTGGGCTTCAAATATCGGACGCATGAGATTCCGGCTTTATTTAATATTTGTTATGTGAACTCATGTTGGGGATGCCCACACAAATTTACCAGAGCATAACTGGTATTTAAAATAACACACTCTACTTTGAAGCTCTTTTTTCGTTCGTTTGATCTCCTTTCCTCGCACAATTTCATTTTTGTGTAGGCAAATTAGGTTTCGTTAATTTTCGCCGGCAATTTCGCTTTCTGTCCATGACGCGTTTTTATTTCCTTTGAAAACCACTCTGATGTGGTCTAAAAACCCGTTCTAATTTACATGACGGTGGATACAGTAATAGGGACGGTTTCTCTTTTAATTTCGAAGCACGTACTAAAAGATTTGTAAGGATAAAATGAGGATATGTTTTTTAGCTTTTAAGTGCAGTGCTTTTTTTAACGTTTGATGTAGAATATATGTAAAAGTACAAAAACACGAATTTTGAAATATTGATCTTTTTAATCTTTTCCTATCTAAATGAAGGATAAATCCGGAAAATTGAAACCCGTTACGAAAGGCGATAAGGCATTAGACAGCCATATTGCGACACGTTGGAAACACAATGGGGTGACCATTATTTCATATGTCTTGACCTTTTCCATTTTCACGACTTCCTCTTTGGAAAAACAAACGTAGCGTAAAACTTCAGGCGAAGTATTGTGGCATGTTTTGTATCTTCGATATTTTAGATTTGGGGAACGGACATTGAGGATTTTCGTGTGTGCCGGTTGAATTAATCGTACAACTTGGAAGTTGGAAGCACTGATGACCTGCCCTTGGTATAAAGCCCTAAAGGGTGGTCCAATACGCTGTACATCTGGCAACTTCCTTTATTCGCAAGTTTTGTACGTCGGTTTATTACAAAACCGCATGGAACAATTAACGCCGCAAGAACGTTGCAAAATAATTAAAATTTATTATCAAAGACCTTGTAAAGGAAACTTGGCGTGGACTGTGAATTACGTGTACTTTATGGTCCACATCATCGATTTGGCAGCTTGCGACTTCTTCCTGTGGAGTTACGTAAAGTCGAAGGTCTACGCTAACAACTCTAACAACCGAGGTGTTAAAACAACAGCTGAGCCCCTTTTCAATTCCGTCTTTTATCCTTCGTCGAAACAAATAATTAAGCGATTTTAAACTACTTTCGTTGTAGCATTGACTAGGCAATAATTAAGAAAAGAAAGAGCACGTCGGTAACCAAATTCAATCACGAAGATGTTCATGAATGAAGCTCATGAACTCATTAAACAAGAAAAAGCATAACCACGATCCGAGCCAAGCGAAATGCATTGACATTGCTACATGACCTTTGTCGGAGAAAGTTTGTCACTTGCGTCGAGTCATCGACATGACTTGGAGAGACGTTTGCCATTACTAACCTAAATTGATGAAATTGCGTCTCAAGTCGGCGTCCAACTTACTTCTTATTTTATTAAACATTCGTTTACATTGTGTGATATTTGGCTAATTTAACTCGGAAGATGCTCGTACATTTTCCGATAAATTTATTGTTCAGTAACTCAACACGCTTGATATAAATACCTAAACTACAAGATGTGAATTTTTAATAACAAAGAAGTTTTTAAACGTAGGATTTACATAAAATTACTATCCTAATCGAGATATTTCTACTACTATTAATGCGTACAAGCAAAATTCCCATTCAACTTAACAAAAAATTTAACAAACAAATTGAACAAAAATTTTTAAAAATACAAAAATAATGTACACAAGATGATAACCGTACTTTTTTAGTTTAGAGGCAGAAACTGAATTGGAAAGTTTTGTGCATTTTACTTAATGGACAACACTTGCCAATTTAATCAAAACTTTAATTAAATGGCGTATCAAAGTCAAGTAATCTCGTGTTCACAAAGAAACTGCCGCCTTGAAAAGCTCCAGAAGTAACGTTCGTTACTTAAGTGCAACTCTGCCCTTTTTTTCGCAGATGCAACTCCCAAGACCATGAGCTACTTTTAAAATATGTCCTCGTTACCCCTTTAATTCGCAAGCCCAGGATTTGTTCAGGCTTTCTCTCAAATAGGTTTTACGAACTGATAATGACCTTAAAGTAAGCTGTTTTCTCTGCAAAATAAATTTTCCCTCAGGAAAGAGAAATCTTGCCATCCCTGGAAGAGTTTTAAATGCGAATTTCGTAATGGAATTAATAATCATTAAACTTAAAATGTTATTGACAACGAAGGCTTACAGGTTTAGTTGTGAATGGAATTTCAGCAATTTCACATAATTCTGTAGTAAAATGAATTGCATGTCATCCTGGCGAAAGGTCAAAGAGGCGCCTTCTTGCCTCCTCATGAAAATTATGGCTTTTCTTAGAACTTCAAACCTTTATTCTGGTTTCTTGTTATTTGTTGCGATTTTCCTGTTGCAGCTCCAAGCAGAAACAGAAAGTTTTATTTGCAGGGAATATTTTTTATTGCCATGCTAAGCAGCGAAACTTTCCATTCATGTATTGCAACTGCAAACGTGCAGTTTCCTGACAAATTAAAACAGAATTTCCCTCCATTACATATCATCTTTTATGAATTATTTTAATTTAATCTTCTGATGATAAAACTATAAAAGATCTCGTTATAGCCTTAGATTCACATCAAATTATTAATTTAGTGAAAAACGCAAATTGCCTATAGAAAGCAATCCGAATTGTGTAGACCATGACTCAGCCCTGACTATTAACTTTACTGAAGATGGTCAACCAGGCCGTCATAAAAGTGACAATGGATTTAAAGCTTCTTGTGGGTTAGGAGGTTATATAAATTAGTGAGGCTGTTTGATTATGATAATTTTGTATAAGCTTTGCGGTTATTTAATTTTCTAAGTCTTTCACTTTAAAATTCCTGTAGAATGGATTCTTACTTATTTTAATGGCAGTGACACCTTCGATACGGAACGAATTACGAAATCGGTTAAATAAGGAAAAAGTTACAGTTTTTAATGTTTATGAAATACGCGATGCTGCTAAATTGCTTTTAGTTTCTGAGATATTAAGGAAAAATGAAAAGTTGAGGGCTGTGGAAGAGGCACGGAAGTGATTCTCATCGACATTATCGAATTTCCAAATCGAACTGTTGAGCTCTTAAGTTTGAAAAATCTCAGAAAAAAACACAAAACTGACCTAAATTCTTCATTAAACATTTTCTCTGTTCAAGATTAATTATCCACCGCATGCAGAAATCTTGACGATATTTTAGTGGGTTGTCAGCATGAAGACGTCGAATCTCAAAATATTAACAAACAACGTAATGAAATCAGTTCCTTTGAACGGATGAAAAGAGAAAGTTTCTGTGAAATATGACGGTTTATAATCCGAGCCCGCAAAAATGCGTTTTATTGTCACATACTCTGTTCCCATTTCTTCGCAAGTAACAGTTAGCCAATTTGAATAAATAATGTTCAGTATGATAATGCTTGAACGCATAGGTAATTTGATTCATGTATATATAGCGAGGTTTACTTATTGGATTGGAATCTCAGTATTAGTAGAGATTTGTGTTTCGACGACGGAAGCGATCAATCATCCTCGTTTCAAATGTATCTATAGAAAGCTATTGAAGACAATATCCGACCGTCTCAATCACATCATTCATTGGCAATCCAATTTAAATGGAAACGGTAAAAGAGCCTTTTGGGGTCTGAATATACGATGTAATTTCATTGTAGACGTGACCTTTTGTGTTTTTTTCAAACCACTTTGGGTCAAACTATAACAAAGCGGTTATTGAGCCATTTATCACTTTACAAGAGCGGCTTGAAGGGATAATTTCGTGGTATTAAATTTCAGGCGGTGCATTAACATACGAGTTTCATAAAATAGCACATTGGCGCACGAATCCGATAATGGACGAGCGCGACACGAGCCTCATGAACCAGAAAGAGCAGGATTTTTATAGTCAATTTTCAAAGATGACAAACTGTGGATAGTAATTAAGTACGATCGAATTAAAGATTGCTGCAAACCTCCGTGTGAAATTGTATTTTAAGAATTATCAGGAAACTGATAAATTCATAGTAACCAGTAACCTTAGTAAAATGTAATACGTTAAGGTGAAGTCAATGTCTGCACTCACAGGAAGACACTGCTAATTGATGACGTCGGAAATGAAATCGACGATAGATTCCGTTAGCTCGACTGAGCACTGAGGATTTACAAAGCAACGATTAAGAAAAAACGGAATTGTTTTGTTATTATCAACTATTCCACATTTACAAATAATTTATTATTAATGTATAAAGTCCATTCATCTTTGAAGCTGATTTAGACGGATGAAGGAGGCGACCCATGCTATACCTTGAAGTTTTCAACGCCCTGTATAATTTAAAAAATGTTACACGTACAAACATAATGTCTGACTTAACAGTAAACTGGTCAAAAATTGATGCTAATTAAAGGTTATTATATTTTAAAGTTGTTGTCTTAAAAACCTCAAGTTATGAATAGTTTTTGCGGAAGTGTGGAGGAGAAACCTTCACAGACAATCACGTAACACCGCATGTCCTTGAACCTGTGATACTTCAAGGGTTCGATAATCCCTCGAAAATAAAATGAGGATATTTCTGTCTTTGCCTGAAAAATTGTCGCTCATCGCCGCGAATGAAACCCCCTGGTGTTTCCGATCGTATCAGTATTCCTGATTCACCACCTAGCAAATGTAATATTTCAACAATGCAATATTGGTCATTCATTTTCAGGCTGAACTGGCGACCGTCAAATTACGGCGAGAATATCATTCATTTGGAAAATTTGATGTTTCAACAATGCAGCACGGGTATCTTATTGTTACGCTGAACCACTAGCTGGCGATTTACAGCAGTAATTTGCACTAGTGCAATTATCGCAATTATTTCCCTGATCGCCTCTAGCAAAGCTGTAACAAAGTGAAATATTTCAATCTTGTGACCGCATTCGAGGATATAATTCATGTAATTCTCTTCTTAAATTCGATTCGTGCAACGAAATGAATATATAATGTTTGACAATTTTGCACTCATGCAATTTTAACTTATAAATTACATGCAGAGTGCGCTGGCGCTCTTATTCGTGCAAACGTTTCAAAAATTATCGATAATTTTCGTTGCACTTCAACCTACTCGGAAGTAATTGCCCATCTGTTTGAACATTCTTTAAGCAATTTTACGCAAAATCTTTATGAAAATATGCGAGTGGACAGTCACTTCAAAACACTATTTTTTATTAGAAATTTTTGGGGACTATATGGTATCTTAGTACAGACGCACACGTTCGTGGAATAATTTAATCAAAAGGCAAACTGCAAAATATGGACTATGCGGTATTCGGACTAGTGCTGATTATAAATCAAAACTTAAAGGAAAAATTAGCAATTAATCTCTATTTATAGGCAATAAGCGCAACCGATCGTTAACAGAGGCCTTTATAGACACACATTTTAGTATAAAAAAGCCAAGACTAATCATGCGTGACAATGAATTTGTTCCGAAGGCTCATACCTAGAAATTGGAGCAGTGAATGATCGAAATTTCTACTTCGAAAGGAATTTGGTTTCATTCACTTTCTCTTTTCATGCTTTGTTTCCTATATACCAAAAAAATATTTGACATTTTTTAGATCTGTGCTTTTAGTTTCGAAATTTTTTAAATCGTACTAACAACCCCATTTCGGTCATGATGGTAGACTAGATGATTAGATTTGTATTAAAAAAATGAAAATATCTGAAAGGTCTATTAGCACGTTAGCCACAAAACTGTTAATAAAACCAAGTCAACTATATAGCCATTCCTAGCTTCATGACCATAAGCCGATACCTGTTACTGGCATATTTGTCGTTTCTAACTGTTCGGCTGTAATTACAGATACCTACACGCTGAAATCAATGGGTACTTTCAACTTTTAACTTTCCTAGATATAGATAAGCACTAGTACTCACAGTTTACTGCATCAGATTCTGAATTTCAGATTATTAAGCTTGTACTAGTAGCTTGCCAGTGGCGTCACTTAATCAGTAGCTATACAGGAAGCGAGACTAACCTTACAGACGCACATACTTTTTAAAAGAAGAAATAACCCAAACGACGTATCTATTGGTAATACTTCGTAAATAAATTTCCCGTTCGTTGCAGCCATTAAAGGGAAACAAAGTTATCATTAAACCCGCCAGTGGTTCTGCACTAAGTCGCATTCCTCGCAGATGTAGTATAAGTATACTAAATAGCTTATTGGTAGTATAAATGAGCCAACAGCTGTAAGAAAATTATAAGTAAATTTATTGTTCCTGTGTGCTAGGTACATGTTCATCTCATTACTGGATTACAGAACTAAAATTGTTATAAATTGCTGGTTCTTAAGTGGTGGTTTTACAATAAAATGCTTTTACCGATCCGCAAAAATTGCAAATACTCTAATGTTGGAACCGGTACCAGAAATTCCTTCTCCAAATTTTTATTTTGATAGTACCGCTGCAATATTGAAAATCAAACAAGGAAAGCAGATCCCATTACCAGGCACAAACTATTCGAGTACTGGTTTGGCAATTGAAGTACTACTTACCTCTGGTTCTGGTTAGTCCACTTCTTTCGCTAACATCCGCAAGTGTCACTTGGAACACGTTATAATATAGGAAGCATAATATAAAGTAGTGCCACGATTCGTTTTTCATAATGATTGATTGGTTCGTTGCACTACTGGATAAGAATAGAATAGCTATTATTCGCCCCCAGGGGTGAAGAATTCTATGAATAAGAATTTAGATTCTCCAGCCAGCTTGAGCAAGATTTACCTAAATGATGGAAAGTCCTCACTGATTGTACTAATTGTAAATTATACTATTTTTTCATTATTGGACAAAACGAGGGAGTCATTAAAAACGTTCTATGTATGATTTTTTTGCCTACATGATCTAGTATTACGAAGCTTTTGTATTTCTGAAATGCAATAATCCTGATTAAATTGTTTCTGTCCCCCAAATTTTGAAGTCTCTATTAAAAATCCATAAGAAGGAATATTCATAATTTACGGATTCGGAAAATATTTTCCCGTGCGCGAGATAGTTTTGCTTACGAAGCGAGGCCGGACATGGAAAGTCATATAAGCACGGAAAGATTCATTTCGGGCGTGTCATGAATGACACATTCCATTAGTTGACTTAAAGCGAAAAGCGAATTCAGTTACTTGCTCCAGAAGTTGATTTTTTATTCGTAAACAACGTTGTAAACGACGTGTGTTTGTTTTCAGAACAGCTAACAAACTAGGAAATTCTTAGCTTCAATGTCGTTGCATGAAGGTACGTGTTTTCACGTACATCTGCCAGAGAACATTTTCAATATAAAAGTGTAAAAAGCAAAAAATACAAAACATAGCCGCACAATGTTTCGACTGGAATTTAAATGCGCTGTGAATGTGGACGTTATTAACTTTTAATGTAAGTTTTAATTAGTTTGCTCAGTGAAATTTGAGTTTCCGAATTCTATTCCATGTTTATTACCATTAAGCCAATGAGCAACTGAGATAGTTTTTTACTAATTTCATCATCCTGTTTCAATTAAATTTTTTTTCCGAAAAGGTCGTTACCAAAGTAAAACCGCAAACTACCTAAAATGCTTATTAACTCTTACTGTGGGTGGGAAAAGGATCACACGGTCACTATCTCATATATCCTTAATGAATATACATGGGGTCAAGTTAACAATTGACATTTCTTGTAACTCTCAACTAGAAGGATAAATAATGATGTATGACGTATGGATGTTTCGCCATTTATCAAATTAGCAACTATAAATCTTGAAAATCCTGATTAGCAGTAGTAGCGTTTATTTGTCTAAAAGATGGAAATTGAGTTAATGGGTGATCAATAATTAGCAGGAAACGCTTTATTCCAGTTGAATAATTTACTAATCTTAATCAACGATACGAATGCCGGTACAGATCATCCACGGAAATTAAAAACAGAACCATTCTTTTAAGTGCCCTTTAGAGATCCCTCACAATATCACTTGCATTAATCATCAAATAAATCGACGTCTGGTAGTGCTTCTTCATTACCAAATATAAAACACTTTAATCTTCCATACAGAACACCTCCCTCCCTTTGCATTCCTGACCCAATTTGTAAAACAAACTCACACACTCTACTTCCTGAAACCAATTAGTACAATCAGTACCAATACCAATCACGTTTAAGGCAAGCTGCCCAAAAACACTGGGTCTTTTTAGCACCTTCTGGGCACCTCGATTACAAGCGGACGTAACTTGATCGATTTAAGATAGAAGAACCCTCCGAAGAAGTGTCGGTACCCAATGGGTTCGTGCCGGCGGTAGACTGAAGAATCTGTTTATGTATATGTTCTTGGTCAGCAGTACGCAAAAAGTAGGTCAGTGGGTTAGCTTAGCGGGTCTTCCGCGTCGTTGATGGTTTAAGTTGGTGGGCTGGTTACTGATACACCTGCTACACATGTCGACTGCGAATGTCGAGGTCGCTCGACTGGGGGTATTCTCATTCAATTTTTTCACAATGATTTTTCGCATGGTTGGGGATGAAAAAATGGTCAGTATTAATAAAAAGAATAATAAATTCTCGCAAAACATTAATATTATTACTAGTCCTTTGCTGGTAAACCAGAGATGTTGTTTATGGCTATAATAACGACGAGATAGTGGAACTATCACAAGGGATGCAGTCACAAATTTATGATTAAGTGTTTTTATTTTATTTTAATCTCCAACTTAAACCTGTATGGCACTTACCCACCTGGGTGGTCCTTAACGCGATTCTCCTGATCTCTCCAATCCTTAAGTCGTTATTGCGAATGAGCCATAATCGAGTCATCATTAACTTGTTATTCAACTATTTTAGAAACAAGGCGATAAAACGTTCTTCACAGTCATGCAACACTCCCAATAATGGTGTCTTTTAAAGCTAACTGTGGAAACATTTTTTAAACTCATCCATTTCCTTTCAGATGACTAAAGCTAACGGGAAATTTATAGGTGACAGAACTAACGTTAAGGCCACCTCCGAAAATATATGAATTTGTTTAAAATTAAAGACGAAAATTACAGGGAGATGTCGGCAAAGCACCGGGCTCGATAAAAGGGTAATTTCCACTCGTTTAAAATAACGACCAGCGACGGTTCCTGGTGGGAGGAAATGGAAAAACCGAGGTGTGCCTGGCTTTTCCCCTGCCTGAAGAAAATAAGATTTAGTCAAATCTTAGGGACCTCCAGTTTTGTAGTAACTACTTTATAACAAGGTACCTCCCCTCCCTTTTTCTCCGACTTGTAATTCCGACAGCACATTAATTTGCACACGCCTTGGGACTTGCGACCTCAAAACAGGCACTACGAAGTCCAGAACACCTATTTTAATTTCCAAAAAATTCTGATGCTGAATCTAATCTGATATCGCAAATAAAATCTACAATGAATCTTAATTAAAACCGGTATGACTCGCAAAAGTGCGCCAAACGAACAACGTAAACTCATCTAAAAATTCGCAGTTCCAATTAAAAAGTCGGAGGAACAACAGCAACAGGAAATCAAAGATTAAATTGTTGTCCTCAAAACTAACAAAAAGAGAACGGTATGGCATGTGAGGTGAGAATCAGCCGCACCGTCTTGCTTTCACTAATTTATGCGTCTCTACTGTTTATGGTCTTCATAAGCATGTACGGATTTTATTTGTTTAATTTTGCTTCCTTTCATTTCTGCCCGAGCGATGGCCATATGGGCTCTTTTACAAATCTCTTCTAATTATTTTCCAGTAACAGAGAAAATCTACCAACTCTACAAGGTCATCCTAAGTGCTAGAAGTGATCACGGGTCGTGCGAATGAATTCCAAAGCACGTGAACTCTTTATTGTTGCACGCTGATGTTCATAAAAGTAAAAGCCACGTTATCTCTTCTAGATAGATTTACTAGGATTTTAGGCTCAACAATTCGCTTGTTAGGCACCAAGATAATTAGCCAGGCATGGCAGTAGCACCGAAGATTTTTTAAATATTAATCGTGACATAATGACCCTAATTTTTGGGCCATTTGCTTTATGATGGCCAGAGTGTTAATGTATCAGGTTGAACACGAAAACTTTACAGTACAATTATAGCCGTTTATATGATGAGTAACTGTTCTTTGTAAAATAGTACCTTATCATTATTGGAATCAGATCGACAGACGGGATCATAATACACTGAGCAGCATCATTATTATACTGGACTTAATAAGCGCTCAATTAGCTTTGTATTAATCTGTGCAATTTAAATAACTAGTTGGTTGGGATTTGGACTAATTATCGTTATAATGGGAACAAATTGTAGTACCAACAATGTTTTCTAAGTGCTGGTGTTATTATTATCGTGTTCTCAAGGTATATGCAAAGTGGCGATGAGTAATGTTTGAAATCTCTCTGTAATTGATTAATGGAAATTATTTTTGGTATGATAAGTAAGGTGGTCGATGAGCATGAGAACGTATTTAGGAATTTTATCCGCTGGCGATGAAACTGTCCCATCTAAAATTTTTCTACCAAATTAATCACCCTTTTGTTCTAAAACTTGCACCCTAAAATTTTACGAGAATACAACCATAACCACCCAACTTTTTTATTATTTGCCCAGTTTTGTTGCCATGTTTGTTGCTTAAAAAAGCTTCAGGAAGCTCAAAAATTTAAATTTATTCAGGGCCACTTCTTTGCGCTTCCCTGCACTCAATTAAAAAAACTGAAACTGCTATTCTATGGATTGATATACGTAAAAGGTAAAAATACTGTTAAAATGATGATTCAATGTACAAGGAAAGAGCTGCAATGCAGCTACCTTTTCCCGTTATGTGCAGTTACGTATTTCCATTACAAAATTTCGAATTTTGCAACGGAACATCCTGCAGAGAACTCTTGTATCAAAAGGGCTTCAGATAATATTCGTTGGTTAATATTCAGTCAATTTATGATGAAACATAACTAACTCAAGAAATAGACCGGAATGGACTTTATCATGGAAACTTATCAGGATTTCCATGTATACTTTCAGAGATGCGGAATATGTTATTTTTCCCATACGATTGCAGTTGGGCGTGTAGGTGAGTCCGAAGTGAATGTTTACAGTTTATTGATAATTGCTTGATTTACACTTTTACACTATTGAGTTTTATTCAAAACATAAATTAAGATAATTACGCGTAATTAATGTTATTGTCTTCAGCGTGCAAACATATTGATTTGGTTTCTTCTGTAGAAATAAAAGCATCTTTATCGAAAAAGAAATTGAATAAAGGTTATCATAAAGCTGCTTAAATATTCGTTTTAACAAGAAATTTCGCATTCTGAATTACGTCTTTAGTGCATTATAAACTGGGTGCTCGCGCCGTGTGGGTAAGCTGCTTTCGTCAAAGTTTAAAGCAAATCTGTTAACGTATTTAAGTTTTTAGCTCCTATTTTAAGAATCAACATGTCTTTGGAGATCACTACAACATATGAATACTATGACACTGCTGACAACTTTACCTACTCAAAACAAGACGTAGCCTATTTTGGAGTGTTTGACTTCGTAAATAATTATGCGTTATCAGTCATACATTTGATCCTCTTGAGCATCTTGGTAGGTTGTACCGTAGCTATCATTGCAAGATTCAACATGCTTAAGAACAAAAGTGCCAAGTATGCGATATTGTATTTCTTTTTGTGCATGGATGGCTTAGCTTCGTGTGTGACTTTTTTTATATGTGTCCAGACATTTGAATTATCGTACACCATACTATATTATTTGGTGCTCTTATCTTTCATCTTCGGTTTTTTCAATGGATGTATCATTTTTGTGCTCCTTTTAGCAACCAAACTTCACGAGAAGTCGTATTTCAAGTACCTGGCAATAACTGTGTTTGTTTTCATTTTTGCACACATTCTGCCGATAATGTTAGCATTTTCTGATGATATTGACGTTATTAATAACGTAATCATTTCTAGTCCGGCAATGTTTTTTATAGCATGTATAATCACAGCAACATTAAATTGTTTCAAAAAGTTTAAGGGAAGTTACGCAGTAAAGATCTCAAATATTTTCTTTCTTATGTGGTTACCATGTATGGTTTTTTTGGTAGCCGCAGAAGTAATAACAAAAACCGATATGGCATTCGCCTCTCAGGTGATTGCCCTTTGCGTGATAGGGTTGCATTGTTCCCAAATTGTAGGATTAATATCACCCATAATTATCATGAACGTGTTTTTTAAAGCAGAGTTGAGGAAAGACGGCTATATCGAAAACCAGCAACAAAAACCAAAAGAGTTCATTTAAAAAATTGCATTTTCAATAGACGGAATTTTTCATTTTTTATGTTAAGAAATAGATTCATCATAATTATTGGCACATTAGTCAGTGTTTTGTAACGGATACTCCAACAATAAACAGACGTTGTAATGTAAACCGTATACCCGGAGAAAACAAAAATTTTAGATCTGCTTATAAAAAGATCATTGAAAAGGTAATTTTTAGCAGATTTTTTTAAATCAATAAATATATCATGTCATATTATAAATTGAAGTTAGTGTTAATTTAATGGTAGTAGTTAGTAGGCGCCTAGAAATTATATCTTTTTATGTTTGCAAATGCTTCATTACCAAGCTTATAGATTTCTGTCGATTACAAATTTGTCCTTTTTCACATCTTTCCCTATTTTTTTAAATATTATTGACTTTTTATGATGCACCATTGATTCGCTGTTTTCAACGAAATTATTTTTTAATTGCGTTATATTGCGATTCTGATAATGGTATGTACTCATTTGTTGTAGTTTCTCTTTAACTAGCTATTCTTTCTAAAAAAAAATCAACTTTCACTACCATATAAACCAGTAACATGGCGGACTTAAATCTTGCATATGTGTATGTTTAGCATTATTACTACAACATAAGCACATAATTATATTGAAGCAACCTCTGTATTTCATTGAGAAAATAAAAGCTTTTAATCCAAAGTTTTTCACTTTAACAATTATTATATAAACAGGGTGACTTGTAAGTGCGGACAGTACCCTATTGCTTTTGATATTCGAGTTAGAGAAAAAGTTAAATAAGACATGCCGACAAAAAGTAATTAATCTTAATGGAATACTTGGGCAACCTGTACACATACAGACATGCGCAGTAATGAATAATGAGTGCAAACATCAAAATATTTTTCGTAAACGTTTATTCTATCATGTCTTAAGTAGAGAAGTCTATTATTACTAACAAGTACGCATTAATTATAAAAATAAATAAATAGTAATAAATATATCAACAATAATATTAACAGAATTAGTTTAAGGAGGTGAATATTAATAGTTAATTAACGAACACGTCTTTCCAATGAAGTCGATTAATAACCCATTTTATTAACGTCTGACCGTGACGGACGTGTTAATAAAGGACGAGATTATTAATCGCTTATTAGTGTACGTGTTAATTGCAAAACCTTTTCGTTGACTGCATTTCGAAAAAACCCAAACAGTAATAAAACATTTAAACTCTGCATTTGAGTTTCCGTCAAAGATTGTTAGGTAAATATCGTGTGAAAAAAACGCTGCGATTGGTCAGACGCACACAGCAAACTTGACCTTAACCAACGCTTGATTTTGTGTAAGTTAAAGGAAGGTATTAATGATCAGTACACGGAAATTATTATAAAGGTATTGATGAAATTTACATTGTCCTGAGTATGCAGGTCGTTCTTAAATCAACATATATTAAAATCATAATAATAGAACTATAGATTGATTTGAGATGTTTCTAGAGGAATTTATGGGTTGTGATTTAAATTTGAAATTGAGCATGTTTTTTCTAACAGATTGTCATTTATTGTTTTGGAAATTTCCATTTTTCAATAATGTCAATAATGCAATCAATAATGCAGAGTTATCTTAGTTTCTAACTAATAATATTTACATACAGTTTCACTTAAGTTCAATCTTTACAATAGAGATTACAAGTAATAACAAAAAATAGGGACATTAAGTACAATAAGTACCTACTACCAGGGAACTTTTTCCGTCAAGTTCCATGTTTACTCTTTATCTCGGTAAAGGAGATCAGCTTTCATGTTAATAATTCTTCGCTATCAAGCTTTTTCGAGAAACCTCTGATCTAGTGATTTTCTCATTCGTTTTCTCAAACCATTAATTGAACTAATATCACGATGTAAAATTAAGTCTTTTCTGGTAAAGTTTAGAAACCACATGAATATTAGAATTGTAAAATTTGATTTATCCAGTCCCTAAATTCACTAATTCTAGTGTAAACTCCTGGCTGATTGGGTTCGGCACACCCAATTCCCCATGATATGATGCCCGACAAGAGGAACCTAAAGAACAACAAATAAGTTAAGTGTCTACTTAAGATAAAGTTTCCGATAAAATTTAATGAATTAAGAAAATCATTCGTAAATACCTTTTATCTTCCCTTTGAATGACCATAGGTCCTCCAGAATCTCCTTCGCAGGAATCAAATCCTCCTTTTCTCCATCCTGCACATATGAATATGTGAGGGATATGTTCGATGTACCCTGCTGACCTGTACATTGACTCGCATACAGTATTGTTGATCACTGGTACTGATACTTCCTGGAGGACACTGGGTAGAGGTCCATCTGAAAGATAAGTACCAAATAAATTAGTATATTAAATAAAGCGAATTGAAGAACACGTGGAAAAGAAATGATGCCGGATATTCACGAAAAGCACATGCATTGTAACTATATTGCTAAGTTACCATTTTCTTGAATTGTAACGTGATAAACTTCAAACGTCAAAATTTATTCTTTGATTGTTCACGAATAATACAAAACTTTATAAAATTAGCAGTATTTATACAATAATACAGTGTGTCCTTAGATAGATGTAACAAGAGAACAAATGAACCAACAATTTTTGAATGACGTTTGGGGGCTGAGTCGTGCTTTTTCTAAAACTATGGATTACAAAAAATGTGTTGATTCCGTGATTTATTGGGTATTTTATAAACTAATTTGTAAAAATCATCAGCAATAACGTTTCTTTATTTTTCAAGATACGAATAAAATCTATTATGAAAGTTATTTAGAATGCAATCTGCCATTTCTGTATTAAATTTCAGGAATATAAACGTATTATTTTCCGAAAAAACAAATTTTATTTTGAATCGTACAACAAACACCGCGTAAACATTATAATGAATAATAAATATCAAATTTAACACATCAGATTTATAAACAAACTAGTTAGCAATAGGTGTACCATTTTTTAATAATTATTTATTCCATATAACCACCACCCATACTGGCACATCTTTCGATTCTTCGTCTTAATTGCTTCGAATAAATATATAATTATTACAAAATGGTAAACCTATTGTTAATTGATTTATTTATAGATCCAATTTGTTAAATTTGATATTTATAATTTGTTGTAATGTTTACGCGGTATTGTATGATTCAAATAATTTTTTTCCAAAAATACTTTTACATAGGAATATAAAAGTATCACCTAATAAAAAAATCTAATAATCTAAATAATAAAAGTGCCATCAACGAAGATTGCATTCTAAACAACTCTTTTTAGTCGAATTGCTTCGTATCTTGAAAAATAGACACTTTATTGGTGATGATTTTTACAAAGGCCGTGTAAGGTTAAGGGGTCAATTCGGCCCCCACGGGCGATTGATCTGAAATTTTTACCAATTGTCCCTATCACTCAAAGGACTTACCACATAAAATTTCAACTTCCTAAGTCTCACCATTCAAGGGTAGGACGGGGTTGAGGGTGAAAATTTTAAAACGCCATATCTCGGGAACTATTCATCGTACAGCGTGGGGCAAAATGGTGCGTCCTTCAGTAACCACCTTCTTATTTTCATATACTTATAGATTTATCGGTTGATGCCAAAGGGCCGAAATCTCAAAAAAAAAAAAAAACTTAGGTGATTTTAGAGGAGTTCGCACTTTGGTACACTAACCATTTTTGCACACTGTGTAGAGGGCCTCTCGAAGTATCTACCCACGTTGAATCAGATTTGTACAAAATTCAGTATTTGAGATATAGCGATTCAAAGTATAGGTATACAGGGTTATTCACCCAACCCGTTCATTAGAAATTTACTAGGATCTAAAAGTGATACGAATTTGAAAATTTGGAGTTAAGTTAAGTTCGACATATATATTTTTTTTAAATATTTTCAACTTGCTGTCACTTCCGGTTTAACCGGAAATAGCTGTAACTTGCTTATTTCAAGTGGAACCCCAAGTATATTATTTTATTTTTAGATTCTACATAATATTTTAGGTACATTTTCTGTATGATGTTCTATACTTAGTTCTTACCGTTTTTGAGATATTTGACCTTGAATTAAAAACATGCCTCTGTAATGACCAATTTTAAAATTGCATATCTCTGTAGCTATTAAAGACATAATATCCATATTTTTCAGAATGCCAATACATAGTCTTAGGTTCACTCTTTCACTATTTACATGGCTTAGTATTTTACAGGGTGTCCAAAATTCAGCTCCTGACATTTACATTTTTGAAGTTGCAAAAGTCAGTTTTTTTTTAAATGGGACACCCTATAACTTTAAGCAGTACCAAGTAGAAAATATAATTCTCCATTGAACTGTATTAGGGTTACCTATACCTATTCCAAACCTTTTTCGAAATAATTAAGTTTATCTGAAATTAATAGTAGATATTCATTCTGGTAAATTTTTATTATTTGCGTAGTTGGCCGTGGAAAAAAATAATGACAGTTATTGTACGTTTTTGTTTTTCGGTAGCTGTTAGTAGCAAAATTAAAGTGAAACTTTGAATCAAAATGGAAGAATACACCAATGCTGATATTTTCAATTTTGATGCAAGAATACACAAACGCTGATATTCTCAATTCATGTTGTGTGTCATGTCATGTGATGATTCAAAGTTTCACTTTAATTTTGCTACTAACAGCTACCGAAAAACAAAAACGTACAATAACTGTCATTATTTTTTTCCACGGCCAACTACGCAAATAATAAAAATTTACCAGAATGAATATCTACTATTAATTTCAGATAAACTTAATTATTTCGAAAAAGGTTTGGAATAGGTATAGGTAACCCTAATACAGTTCAATGGAGAATTATATTTTCTACTTGGTACTGCTTAAAGTTATAGGGTGTCCCATTTAAAAAAAAACTGACTTTTGCAACTTCAAAAATGTAAATGTCAGGAGCTGAATTTTGGACACCCTGTAAAATACTAAGCCATGTAAATAGTGAAAGAGTGAACCTAAGACTATGTATTGGCATTCTGAAAAATATGGATATTATGTCTTTAATAGCTACAGAGATATGCAATTTTAAAATTGGTCATTACAGAGGCATGTTTTTAATTCAAGGTCAAATATCTCAAAAACGGTAAGAACTAAGTATAGAACATCATACAGAAAATGTACCTAAAATATTATGTAGAATCTAAAAATAAAATAATATACTTGGGGTTCCACTTGAAATAAGCAAGTTACAGCTATTTCCGGTTAAACCGGAAGTGACAGCAAGTTGAAAATATTTAAAAAAAATATATATGTCGAACTTAACTTAACTCCAAATTTTCAAATTCGTATCACTTTTAGATCCTAGTAAATTTCTAATGAACGGGTTGGGTGAATAACCCTGTATACCTATACTTTGAATCGCTATATCTCAAATACTGAATTTTGTACAAATCTGATTCAACGTGGGTAGATACTTCGAGAGGCCCTCTACACAGTGTGCAAAAATGGTTAGTGTACCAAAGTGCGAACTCCTCTAAAATCACCTAAGTTTTTTTTTTTTTTGAGATTTCGGCCCTTTGGCATCAACCGATAAATCTATAAGTATATGAAAATAAAAAGGTGGTTACTGAAGGACGCACCATTTTGCCCCACGCTGTACGATGAATAGTTCCCGAGATATGGCGTTTTAAAATTTTCACCCTCAACCCCGTCCTACCCTTGAATGGTGAGACTTAGGAAGTTGAAATTTTATGTGGTAAGTCCTTTGAGTGATAGGGACAATTGGTAAAAATTTCAGATCAATCGCCCGTGGGGGCCGAATTGACCCCTTAACCTTACACGGCCTTTGTTTATAAAATACCCTGTGTAACACAGAATCAACTCATTTTTTGTATACCATGGTTTTATCACAAGCAGAACTCAACTTTCAAACGTCATTTAAAAATTCAAAAATTTTTGGTCGATTTGTCCTCTTATTAGATTTATCCTGGGACTCACTATACATATATATTTTTAAAACTCCCGTCCTTAATCACTCTATTAATAACATTGCTTTCACACTGTCAAATTTAATCGATAAGTTTCCTAATAGGAATTGGTGAGTAAATGCAACTTTCGTAGCATTATGCAACTAAAGGTGAAATAAATTTAAAAGATGTCATTTTATCGCCGAGTCAACAAAGATGCACTTAAAGCTTTATCGGTCTATAGTTTAAGCAAATCCAAACGAACGCCCGTCAAGACGATGATATTTGCATGATCAGCACGTGCAGCACTTCCGATTCGCGGAATGGCCAACGAGACGTAAGGAAAAATGAAATTCATTTTGTCGACTATTATTTCATCTTTCTCAATCAGCATTTATTTTATCAACTTTCCCGATATTGAAAAAAAAATCTTCAAAAATTCACTCCTAAATGTTTGTCTGCTTACTTAATTAACACCTTGTGGAGATCGAGCTTAAAACTGGATAAAGCGAAGGTTAATGTTTCTGAGGGCAATTTAAAGACGATACAAACATTCTAATCCACTGAGAGTAACCGCCTAACGAGTTTGGAACGGGTGCGAGCAAGCTTTAAGCATTTACGTAATAATAATACTAGTCCTTAGCGCCATACGTGAGTGTGAGCTTAATATGTTCCTGCAGTAGCCTGTAGGCAAGTAAAATAATTTATAAAAATATAAGCAACTTTTCGATTAAATGTACCAAATTAACTGCTTTAATGCGAAGAGAAAAGAAAGCTTTCCTTGGTAAGGAAACTTGACCAAGAAGATAATATCCATGGAAACGGTAAAATAACTAGACAGTATTAATCAGTGGCGTGGCTTTAGTTGCCCTTAGCCGTTTCTCCAGGAATTAATTAACTTACCTTCGTACAATCGTCCCCAACCAGTGACGTGGGCTGTTCGGCCTACAAAATTTTCATCGCTTTTGGGTACGCATACTGGGATAATGTTGGGTTGGAATTGAACAGGCTCGTAAAATCTTAGAAGGGCTAAATCGTACTCAAAAGTTCTAGGGTCAAATTGAGGGTGTGACGCCACTATCTGGACACGTCTTTCTTCGTGGAGATACGGTTCACCTTCGGTTGACAAGTCGTGCTCACCAAGTCGAAGCAGTAGGTCACTTGGAGGAACACTAAAGGCAGAATAAATAAGTTCAGAAAGGTTAGTGATGAAGGGAATATGAGATAATTAAGTGTGAAATTCAGATAATATTCAGTGTAATACTGAAGTTGTTCCTATATGGTTTCAAAAGCTCCACACCAGAATTTTATCTCTATTACTACTAATTGCTGCATTGAACACATTTAAATCTAATCGCAATATATCGATGGATACATCCGCATGCGAATTTTAATGGCACTTTGGTACTAATAACGCACAAATTTATTGTCCTAAAATATTATGATTTATCTTTTCTACAATTTGCATTGAGGGACTCCTGTTCTTCCATTGTAATGTTGAAAACTTATTATCTGGAAAAATCTTAAACAATTTCATGCTAAAAGAGGTCGTTTTTCTTCATTTTAACATCAAGTTAATTTTTTAAAGTAGGCGGTTATTTGTGATGAATGAGAAATCAAAATTGGCCGAGTTTAAAATATTCCCCTTGCATCCTGATCACAACTTGATACCAGGACACATTTTCGGACCCGAAATTGCAATCCCACTTATAATGCAACACTTACTTGTCGACACAATGCGCAGCGGTGATGGCCCAGTTTTCATTCAATAATGCTGCTCCACATTTATGTAAGTAAGTCGAGGTCCTCCACTGCCTCAAAGAGATTTGCCAAGGCCATTTCCCAAAGCTGGATTTCTCTCCCCCAACAATTCTGGCTTCGGGCCACATACGACGTCCGCATACTGACAAGGGCGAAACATTACTTAAATTAGTTCCAAATTTTTGGGTAATATGTGAAAATATGCGTTTATTCTTCCTCTCATTTCACTGATATCAGAAGCTGGATATTTGTTTGGATTCGGAGATACTCAGAGTCTGGAAAAGGATAAATAAATAAAATGGGAGAGGAGAGAGGGTATTTATGATCGCAATGTATGTAAACACGTATTATGTGTTGACGGGGCATACATTAGCCGGCAAACATATCTTCGGCATGCTAGTCTTGTTAATGGAATTTGACCATTAATCTCAGCAATTTATTTCTCCCCAAGGAAGGTCAAATAAGATTTACTGAAGTTCATCCCGTTCCATTCAGGCCACGTGCCTGAGTGTGCCTTTCCGGTCCTGTGCTCTAATAAACCTTCTTTTTATTACGGGGATTAAATATTTTATGGACTTCCGGATTCCGATAACATTGTTACATTGGGTCCAGAATATGCCAGTATTTATATGTTGCCTAGTTGGCCTTAATACACATATTCCGTTGAAACTCTTCACGGGTCAAATCGATTAGATTTGCTGATTATTAATGTTATAATTAAGTATTTTTGGACATTGTCAATAGGAAGAGCATTGCTTTCAAACAGCTGTCGGCATGGTAATATTTCAAAAGACGACGGAATTTTCTAGAGTAGAATTTAGCCTGCAAATAAGAACCCATCACATCAATATAACTAAATTGAATCGAAATGTATACAAAAAGCCACTCCGAGTCGTAAACGGTAATTTCTCAAGCCATGATGGAAAGCAAACGCTAAACAATTATCTCTGCAATTTCCGACTGGTTAAATCACAGGTTAAAAGTTTTTATTATCCGCAGTAAATTTGAAATTACCTTAACTTTGAGTTTTATAATTTAGAACTATCTCAACTAAGGTATCTAATTTAAGTTGTTGAGCTATGAAACTAAGAAGACAATTAAATTTCTAATTGTTGTTCTTAATCATTATTATTAGAATAAAATAATGTAACAGCAATTGGTCAGAAGTGAGTTCGCCACGACCTTTATTCGAAAAAATAAAAAATAAAAACTTTTTTTTCACAACGTTTTTTTGACGTTTATTTAACATAATTGCCGTTCTGTCTGAGTTGCCAGATGCCGCGGGGGCTTTTTCGAAGAAAAAGGTTTGGGCTTTCTCGCGATATCCGTGTGAAGCTGACTTGATTAGGGGGGCTGAAGCAGCGGCGGAGGAAAGTTGAACAGGTAAATTTCGCTCGACAGAACAACGATACAGGTCGCAAATGGCCATTAATCACGACGAAACTCCGAGAATCGAGAAACATTGGATGGTTTAGAAGCCTCTTGCTGAATCCATGCTATCGTGTGAATATGAAAACAAATTGCAGGTAATGAAATATGCATTATGTCGCACATATCTAGCAATCGATATATCAATATTTCCAGAGATTTGAAACATATTTAGAGTGGAATTTAGCTGGAATCCAGGAATTTTGATCCGTTAGAAAATATCCAATAAAATAAAATTAAATGA
Source organism: Euwallacea similis (assembly GCF_039881205.1). Lineage (NCBI taxonomy): Eukaryota > Metazoa > Arthropoda > Insecta > Coleoptera > Curculionidae > Euwallacea > Euwallacea similis. Next base: position 5,837,848 of record NC_089611.1, on the reverse strand, counting down.
ATATCCATGATAAAACCCACGCTGAGGTATCATGTCATAAACGGAAATTTCTTGGGCCATGATGGACCGCCCACGCCAAACGATTATTATTTATTACAGAAATTTTCATCTGGCTAACTCGCAACTCGAGGGGGGTACTAAGTATTCATTATCCACAGTAAATTTAAAATTATCTCAACTTTCAACTTTAGCACTTAGAACTGTCCAAACAAAGGTATTCAATTTAAATTGTTCAGGTTAGTTCAGTTCTGGTTAGTTGTGGAGCTGAGAGAAAAATAACCGTTTTACTTCTCATTTGGAGCAAGAATTCCCACAGTTTATCGCTAAATACCGATAATAGTTAACGATCATATAAAGGAGAAGAATATTCTGTTTAAATAAAAGTGCTTTAAAAATAAGTTAATTATACTATAACTACTACGGGTGAAGTCTAATGGGCTTTAAAACCAACAAGGACAGGTGAAATGTAGATCGGACGACCGTGTAGCTCGTACTCTAGATTGACCAGACCTATGTCTTATTGTTGGTAATTTTTATTTCTTTTAGCTAAAGTAACGAGTTTAAATTACCTTGAATAAGGTTGAAGAACTACGTTTTTACAGGGTCTGACTTTAAGTGGATGTGCGAAATTATAGATGAGTTTTTTTATCAATAAACCATCAAAGCATTTGAGGTGCGACTAAAAATTTCGACTTGATCATCGAAGGCTTTTCGTTAACACAAAGACAAAGGCATTAAATGTTCATAATATCAGATAGAATAAAGTCTCTTAAATACAGTCCTGAATATTTGTTTTTTGTTAATTATTATTCTGAACCGTTAACTGTCCGAATGATGACGGATGGGCATGCGAGTTTGGGTATCGCTGTTGTTTTACTAATAGGTAGGTCCTTTTTCTTATTTTGGCTTTTGCAGACTTTAAAGAGGAGATTATTATTATTTCAAGCAATTATATCGTTTTTCTGCAATCTTTCATTATTATGTTATTCGGCACCTATGAAAAACTCAATAGCGGAGCTTTTTACAGATACTTACCATCAGTAAAATCGCTCATATTGATGGGCTTCCCTTCGCTCGTAATTTCAGTGCTAGTACCAAGACTGCTCGTTTCAATTGAAATTGTGGTTCCTGTGACTTCCGTGAACGTTACTGCAGTTGAACCCTCTGTTATGACTGACATTAAGGTGGTCCCATTAATTAGTTCTGCATCTGCCACACTACTTGAGGCAACGGGCGTCATCGTGGTACTCGCAATCGATAACGTAACTTGAGAGGCGGTAGCTGCTGAGGGCGAACCTTGAGATGGCAAGGTAACTAGAGGGATAATAGTTGAAAGAGGATCAATTGATACGGGGGTAGGTGATGAAGTAATGGAGGATGTAGTCTGATTAGTTTCAGATAGCGGGGTAATGGGAGTAACGCTTGGAAGTAATACCCAACCATCAGGAGTGGCTATAGGAACCCAGTCTGCAAGTTAAATTCCCTCTCATTAACCTATAAGAAATCTGGAAGTATTTGGCACCTTCAGTTGTATTTTCCACATATGTTTCGTTAACAAAAGCAGTATGGTTCTTGGTTTCATCAATGATCCAAGTTACTAGACCGTCAGCAGGTTTGGTAGTAGTTCTTGTACTTGAAGCTGGAGATTTAGTTGTCGTCCCACTCGTAGTGGGTTTGGGCGAGCTGGTATCCATAGCAGTAACGCTTGAGCTCCCAATGGAATTTGAACCTTTAAAGAGTAACCTCTTTAGAGAGGAAATTTAAAACTTTTGCACTAAATCATACCTGTGGAGGATATGATGACTGGTTTAGCACTGGTGCTAGTGGCATGGGCGATGCTGGGTTTAATTGTGCTTGAAGCAGGACTACTGGTATTAGCAACAGTCAACAGACCACTGCTTTCAATAACTTCGTTGGTAGCAGGATTAATAGCTCCACTTTCCAAAATTTGAGTTAGGTTTTTCTTTGGAATTGTTGCTTTATTTGGAGGAACAGGTGAAGGTAAAGTCGATGTGAGGTGTGATGCAGCGCTGGTGGTTGATAAAGTAGTTGATGCGCTTGGTTTGGGCGTTGTGGGTCGTTTTGTCAGGAAAACTGGTGGTTTTCTAGTTGGTGTTTTGGTAGTGGTGCTGCTGGGACTAATTGTAGAAGATTTAACTGAAAATAGAAATAGAGTTCACGGCCTTATTAAGCAGTAAAACGCAATATGAAATGTACGTTCATATATTACTATCAAAGCATGTTCGTTCCCTGCCAACAATATTGACTTTCATTATGCAAATGCCAATTCACGCTTAGGGCCACATCGACTAAATTATGGTTTGTCGCAATGCAAATAAGACCGCATCCAGAGGGAGAATGAATGCTTGATAAGAGTTTTTTTCTAAAAATAAATTATTTCACATACGTCTGCCAGCTGGGTATGTAAATTTTTGTGCTCGCTTCTTTTGTGATGAACTGAACCTAACGAGAAGGCTAAAAAATTTACATATATTTCATATTATGTAAAAATATTTATTACATTACTGTTCACATAGGGATACTGTGAATATAAAGTGCTGCAAGTCTCTGCGTCTATAATCCTTCACCAGCAAAAAAGCAATAATTGGCCTTCGATAAAAACCATTAAAAGGCAATAATCGTCTTAAGATCATACAGTATAAGCGATGAGAATTGATATGGTTGCGTCTGGCTCTCCATGAAAAATATTCAGCGATGTAAAGGTACACTATTAAAAGTAATGGATGGCTGATAATCCGGTATGGAATGACAGGAATCGATCACTGTGAGATGTGCTAATCAATCAGCGAGAAATATGTGATTTTTTCTTTTTAAATGGGTTTAAAAGATCGGAGGTATTTTAAATTAAACTCATATTTATTTTATTGGGATTTTGCTATGCTTAACAGCATCTCCGAACTGTGGTTAAAAATTAATTCTGAAAGGAAATTCATATTTTCATATCGAGCGAGTCAGAAGTAAAGTTTGGGTCACTTTCCGAATATTAAAAAATATTCTTACCAGTAGAGGCAGGTCGAGTAACTTTCCTCGTAGGGTGAGTGACTGCAGGTCTTCGAGTACTAACAGTCTTACTAGTGGTACTACTTATGGCAGGTCTTCTTGTGGTAGAACTAAGTTTTGGAGGTTTGCTAGGTTTCTGTGTAGGCTTACTGGCAACTCCCGGCTTAGGAGGTCTGGAACTAGGTCTCTGATATGGCTTTTGAGGTGCAGTTATTGCAGGCCTGGGTTTAGTGGTGGTACTAGGAGATTTGGTTGAGGTTCTCACTGGGACACTTGGATGTTTAGTCGTGGCTGGGCTTGGAGATTTGAATGTAGTAGTCTCCAGCAGGGCCCCGTCGATTATTTGAAATGTTTGCAGTTTTTGAGGTACTGTAGTAAGTTCTGAAGTAGTTGAAGAAATTGTGCCAGTAACTAAGGGGATTTTAACACCATAAGGTTTAGTTACTGGAGGAGGAGATGTTTTGAGAGTAGTTTTTGTTGTCGTTGGAGGACTTCCAGTGGTCGTCATGTTGGGCTTCTTGGTTTGTGCATAAGGTTTACCTGAGCCCTGTATCTGAAATAAAGACAAAATTATCACCAATTAAAACGAATAATCGACTTACCGTAGACGAAATTATCGTCGAGGAAATACTGGTAAAACTAGTTGGAGTGGTGCTAGACAAATTCGTTGTCGTATTGTGCAGTCTTTCAGGCGGTTCCCGACTATCCAGCACAATGTTGGACTCAATGTTATTTCCTAAGGTTTTGATTGGTTCAATATGGCAGCATGAACCAAAATAAAATCTGTCAATGCAAGTACCCAAATGGGTACCATTGGACTTCAGGCAGTCAATGGCGAACATGCAGACCCCACTGAGTGCTGGGTTTTTTCTCGATACGCAGGGAAGGTTCCGTATATTCCTGCCATTGGTTGAAGCTGAAACAGAAACGAGTGTGCTAAATGGAATTTTCCGCTAGCTAAGCAAAGAAGTACGGAATAACGTTAAATTACCATAAGTTCCGGTGCAAAGTTAATTATATTAGCCACGGAAACAAGCCATTAAACCTTTTTATAAGACATTCTCCTGTCTAACTGGACTATGGGACAGGAATTATTACACCGGACTTAGTGAAGAACTACCGTTAAGAATCATTACGCCGATATATTGAGCCTATTGAGAAATGTCGGTATTTTCGGAAATATAAATATTTAGAGCCCAATTAAGGTCGTTCATTAATAAATACATCTCCTTTCGTGAAGATTGTCTCACGTACAGTGTGCGTGATTTAGGCACAAATAATGGAAGCTTTGACTATTTTAACGACAATATATGAGCAATTCGATAATATAATCCTTAAAGACATTGTGATATTTTTGCTAGGGAAGTACCATAGTGATACGTATTACAGGCCTCGCCAGATGTGGTCAAGGCTCAGCGGGTCTTTTGTCTTATTCTCAAGATCTTGAATGTATATCTTTGAGTAAACCAGACCGTCCAGATACTCATGGGTACTAGGGACGACTCTTTAACGGAACTCGAATGTGACAGGAGACAAAGAGACAGTGAAAGTAGCAGCTGCCGGCCCTTTAGAAAGAGAATCAGCGGCTTTGTTGCCCTCTAAGCCTCTGTGACCTGAAGTCCATACCAGAGACAGTCGATTCTTTCCTCGATATGGTTCAACGTTTTTCGGAGATATCATAAATTTTGAATGGTCTCATCAGCACTATCTGTTCTTTCCATTATTTTTCTTTTTGAATTTTAAAAATTTGAAAGCTTCTTCCCATATTAAATTACCGCTAAAGCACGCCACTGAGAAGAATACGAGTAGGTATATTATGTAGGTATTATATAAAACGTAAAATATTTAAGTAGGTCAGGCTCGGCAGGTCCCGTTACCAAACACACTTAACGAGGATCCCGCATATCATCACGCTCATCGTTTAAAATCGAGTGTGACTTTCAAGAACGAGGTATTAATTTAGTACCACTGATTATACCACGAAAGGACTGAGCGCCTATTGTTGGTGGATCATTATGGGATGCTTGGGCCACTTGACCGGACTTTCATTTTCTTTATCTACAGAGCGGCCCAGAATAATTGGACCAGCAAATATCGTAAAATCTCGTAGATATAGAAGAACGGTTTAAATATTAGTGTCATAAGATAGGACCATAGGTTGAATATAATTTTGAACATATGAGGTGGCTCAAAAAGGGTCCACAGCTTCAAATTTTCAACAATATACAGAGTGTGAGTTTTAGTGAAACTCAAACGTTCAAAGTTCCTTAAATTCCATTCTTCACCGCCTTTTAAGCCTTGCCTCTTGAAAAATAGATAGGCAATAAAGCTGCAGATGCAGCCAATCCTTGACACTAATAGTAGTAGTGAGTTCAACATATATTTTATTTACAAATTTAGTTTAAATTCAGCCCGAAATTCAGTACCAGCTCTATGGCTTTTTGTTCAATTCATAATATATGCATCAGTTTGAATGAAACTTTATTACCAACACTTATGCCGTTTAAATTTGTAATGTGTTTACTGAATTTTAACGAACTTCCATTATGATTATTTATTACTCAGCAAAGGATATGCCATGAAAACATGGAACAAATTCAGTTTCCACCGAACCAAGGGTAAAGTGGCTTTACTGCTGACGCATTTTAATTAAAATCGTTCAACATGTAAAATGTCAACGGAATATTGTTTCCCTTCACAGGATCTTTCTCATAAGGATAGCTCCAAGAATTGCCACCCAGGTCGGCTGGCACAGGTCTCCTTAATGTTGCTCCTCCTAGTAGGGGTTGTAGCTGGTACCAGCAGGTGCGTGAAGTATCATTGCATGTCAGTACTCCGCAAATGAGATTAGTTATGAAAAAAGATAACTTGCCTAGAACGCGAATTAAAAACACAATTTCCTGTATGATGGGAATATTTTATCTGTGACATTCTCATTTCCTAAAGGTGATCAAAGCAAATCGATCTCGACTAACGGTACATTCATTCGGACAACGATCGATTTAGCGAAATGATTCATGTACGCTTGTTTCGGATAATAATGCTCTCATTAATAACTCGCGAACAATAAGCGCGAGAAATGGGACGGCTTTATCCACTAGCTTTATCAATAACTCGGGATCTTGACATTCACGAGTCAAAACAAAAAAAAATCCCACAGTAGCCGAATGGTTCCTGAATGGGGTCAGTTCGAGTGACGTCACACCGGTGCAAATTTGTCTTAAAGAATCGGGGTCAAACGTAAGTGTGCCATTGGACAAACAGGCGTTGGCGGTATTCCCAAGAATTTGTGTTGATTACCTTTTTGTTTTCGTCGTTTCTGCTCCTTCATTGAGACGCGGCAGAAAATCAAATTGTGAAGCCCCAGCAGAAAATTGATTTAGTTGCAGATTTTATAACAACGTCGTTAAAAATAAAGTCGTTAAAAATGAATAAAGGGCAAACGATGAAACGAGGTAAAATTGCTTGACGCTTTACCTTGGGAAAGTGACGCTTTTTTATAGGTAAAAAAGTGAAATTGATTAATTGTTTCTTCAGGCTTCACATAGCAGCAATTAGTTCACGTCATACTTTTAGTAATCTTGAACATGAACTCTTACACACTTGATCTTGATATCCTCTTTTGAGATGACCTTTGGGAGTTTTGTTGGGGAAAGGGCTGAACAGATTATGCGCGCCGTACGACGAAATTGAACTTTACATAACTTTATGAAAGTGGGAGTGCTGTAATTTTAATGTAGCGCACTTCTAGAGTTAGAGAGAACAGAAATTTAAGAAATGTAATTTTTTTAAAACTCGCCAGAAAATCTCGTAGTACACTCGTGTGATTAATGCCCTCGTCTGCGACTCGTGCGTCATACTTAAAGCTCAGTATGACTCCTATTGTTCCCTTATATCAAATTATCCAATAAACTCATGCAGATGTAATTCAAAGTGAAGGTCTAGGGCTAGAGGAGGATGTGGAGAAACTTTTCGTAAAATTGTACATAGAGAGAAAAATAATTTTATGAACAAATAAAGAACAAAAATTTTAAAAATCAAAATTTCTTCCCATTCTACCCCCAATAACTCTTTTATTTAGCACGTGAAAAGTCAAAGAAGAGACCTCTTATTCAGGACGTTTATCGGAATAACATCTTTTATGCATTACTTTGATCACTTAAATTCACTGCCTTAGACAAAGTCTTAAAGACAGCATTAAAGAAATTTGTATTATCTAAATGCCAGGGGGTCGTTTATTCAATTTGCTTTTAAAGGAAATTGAACCAATAACCTCTGCTAGATTGAGCAACTTGTTGAAGAAGAACAACGGCTTTAAAGTAATTGTTTCAAGTAAAATGTTGGGGAGTCCAGTTTTCAAGAGAACTTGTGGAATAAAGGAAAGTTCATGCCATAAATGTTTGGTAAGTAGTGAGATGGGAAAGTTTAGCTCAGCTTACAACGTATTTATATGAATTATCTTTGTTTTTATCCCTCATCTATATTTTATGTTTAAATCATCAGCCACTAAATAAAAGGCATCGCAGTTTCGTTATGAACTCATAGTGAAGCAAGTAGGTACGCACGCTTTTGGGGCCAGTACGTGTTTTAAGTAAGAATAAATAATAGACGTGTTATTCCCACTTTTTTGCCTTAAGTGTAATTTGGACGAAAGTGAATAGGAATGATTTAACTCACCTATGTTTGTTGTTATAAACGCAGGCTGCATGTTATAGACCGGCGAAGAACTAGATAAATCCAATATAAAGGTGACTAAAGTTATTAAAGTGGCTGGCAACATCTGAAAATAAAAAATATCTATATCTCGTGAGAGCGCGAACATAGCGTGTGATATACAGGGTGTATCGCAAAAAATAAGCCACCATTGCTGAGTGAACTGATTCGCTGTTACTTAATAATATTGCGTAATAGGTGGTCAGCTTCTCACACTCATATTTACATATATATCTCATTAAAGCAGGAGTCAGACATGGTTTATTGGTACCAGTATGATTATTGGCGCCAAAAAGCTCAAATACACTCATAAAAGTATTAGCGCCAGTCAGCTGGTGCCGACGATGACAGATATTCTTGAGTTGAGAAAGTAAATGTGGTACTGAAGTAAAACTTCAACTTACATCAGGTAATGCCCATCTTAAAACTGCGCTTAAGATACTGCGCAATTGATAAATAAATGACATTTTTATGACACAAAACACATTAAAATGTTCCTTTTACTGCCTAGGCTGTATATACCTTTTTTTTAGCTGTACCTACCTTACCCATTCACAGGACAACTAAGGCAACAAACGAAATTTATTACGCGAAAATGCTATGAACAGTAAATGACTTGTCTTAATAAATATTAAGGCAATAAAACATGTTGATACTTGCAAGTAATTTCTGCTGTGTTTCGTGACACGTTGTCAAATTGCAATGGCCATCGTTACTCGTTAAAGGAGCATTCATGGATGGATCCATCTGTATCACATTTCCTTTTCCCGGCTTGAAGTTGTTAGATTACAATAAAAGTGTGAAAAATATAATCACACTATAATAAATTGCAAATTACTGCCTTAGGTTCATGTCTAATAGGTGGCGATTCCAGTAACGCTGCGGAAGTAAATGTCCTACTTTTTCGCTATCCTAAATAACAGTGATTCGTTTCACAATGTAAAAAAGTAGCAAATTTGTGTTTTCGCCGAGTAAAACCTATAACTTTTTTTACATTCGTCTCGATTAAAATCCGTTTTCATTTAATTCTTGAACTTGATCGTATGTTTGAAATTTCTTACTGCATAGACTACAAAGAACTTTTACTGCCTAGGCAGTAAACGTTTTTATGTTTCAAATTTATAGCGATAGAAAAATTAGTGTCTAAGTAGTAAAAGCGTTACCTTACAGCTGGGGTATTAAAAGTAACACTTTACAGTCTAGTTTTATGAATAAACCGTTTAAAGGCTCTATATGTGGGCACGAGAAATGTTTGAGCACTATTTTATATAATATTATTTAATATTTAGTATTTAAATATCCAGGGTACCCCACGTTTATTCCGTTGCGTTGTTTTAGAAGTCCACCTACTCCTTACTGCCACTACTCTAAAGTTATGAAGGTTAATATACATTCTTAGGGAAAATCTTAGTAATAAGAAATGAGACTTTATGAGGAGACGCAACTGGTACTTAAGAACTCTGTGGCATTGGTCGAACCTGATATTTGAAATTTAATATTTTTAATGGGTGTTCAAACCACTATCGCTATATCGTATTTAATACCGCCTTTAAGCCGATTCCCCTGTTCACGTTACCCTGATATCAACATATCTGTCTGCATTAGCGTTTACTTTGACTTCTTATAATCTTCATAAAATCATCACCTATGGCCTTCATGGTTGCCTCGCTAAATAAGTCTCATCTCAGCCATGAAAAATTGCGATATTTTATTATGTCGAGCAGCTCTGGTTCAAATTGATACTCCCATTGTAATCTTATTCACGAACATATACCCATTAATTCCTTCTGCTGCAATTATTGTTCATCTTATTATCTATTCGACATCAAATCAATTTCCATCCTGCTCCACAGTCCAATAAAGAGGAACTAAGACTAAAGAGACACGACAAAACAACGCCATTATCTCAAGACGATCTTAACGGATGACTTAACATTCAATCACCTGTACCGTTGGGTACCGCAAGTACCGAAGAATTTGGGCACAACTTAATAATTCTTCACCGAAAAACCTGTTACCCAACTATTCGGAGGATTCGTTCGTGTATAATATGTAGGTCAATCGATTTTATAACTTCATCGTGTAGAGGTCAGCAAAGTCCTGAATACTTAAACGGTATGAAATGGTCTTATTTGGATTGCTTTGATGGGTGTGTGCGGAAAAGAGTAAAATCGTTTTATAATTTGACTGACTTATTGGTACAAGAGAGTAGGAAGAGACAAAATTGAATAATTTCCTGAAGACTTGAAAGAGAAGCGTGAGCGTGGGGACTTAGGGTGACGTGGAGTTCGGATATTGGATTGATCAGAAAATTCGCATTCCTGCATTCTTTACTACGATCTGTCTTTACTTGGCAGCAGAAATTATTAACTTGTAGTCCTGCGTTTTTTTATTAACAAAGGCAGAAGCTCGAAGCGGCTCGTTCATTGAAGCAGTAGGACGTCCGCAAGCAGGATACCTATTAGGACAAGGATGATATCGTATCAATTTCCGTTTAAAATATATCAAAATATTCTTGACTACTTAATAATTTTCCTTTGTGAATTTACTTAGCGCCTATGAGTTACAATTATTTTACAACTAAGTATTGGCGAATCTGTTCTGTTCGCAGCTGCACCAAGACTATGAATGAAACTGAAGAAGGGCCTTTTAAGTCAGTTTTTTCAAAAATGGCTTTCTGCGTGATAGATATGCGGAGACGGCAATTTTTGAGCTAATTTTAACAATATTTTGAGCTTTGGAGGAGGTAGAAGTCGTTACCGAGCTGCTTCTTGACCTCTTTAAGACCTTTGATTGCTTTTGTTACACTGACCTTACGAAATAGGAGCATTGCGTCATTATCGTTTTTTACGATCAAACTCGGTATGTAAAATTGAACTTTCATCGAAATGATAAAATTAAACATGGGTAAGTACACAGGTACTCTCTAGTAGGCTTGCAATTCCGTGTGGGAAGGAAAATTTGCTAATTACTGCAATTGAATATGCAATAACCCTCATAAAAGGTGTTCGAAAAGTAAAAATTGTTAGGATAGAAACTATATTTATGTAAATTGTTTTAGACCAATTGAAATTGGATGCAACAATGGTATATTGTTGATTTAGAGGTAAATATGACCTCTAAATTACCTAGTATTGTTGAAAAAGTGCTGATGACCATTGGCATGCTGTTGGTATGTCGCGAAGACAAAATCTGTATTGGTGAAACGGGATTTGTGTTTTCAGGTTAAATGATTCTCTTGTGAGTCATTTACAAAAACTCCAAAAAGCTTCTTATTCAAATCGTAAAAATTAATTGTGAGAAACCAATATCGCCCGGTATCTGTTCATCAAAGTGGTTTCGTCTGTTACAAATCCGACACCTACACGACTGGATAAGACTTTTACGAGTGAGTCATTATTTTCTTTTGTAGTAATCGGTACTGCTTTCTCCGATGACTTAAAACGTTATAAAATCGGTTTTGATGACCCAGAACTACTTGTCATCCTTATTCATCGGTGCTTACATCAGAAATTTTTAATGGGAAATGTACTAATACATTTGTGTCAAGTCCCTTACGAGGCCGCAATATTTATTGGACAGATTTTGAAATGTTCGGTCCATGCTGAATATGATGGAACGTGGGATCTGGACCGCAGAAGAACACAAGCATTTCTTTGGTTTGGCTTAACCAATCAATTTTGTTAAACAGATATTGAACACAAAACAAAAGTTTTACAGTTAACATTTCCATTAATATTCACGAATTCAGTTAAAAGTACTATTCATTTATGAATGCCAAACATCAACAATGAAATAATTCGCTTATAAAATAGAGGGCATGCTGCCGAAGCTGGGGTATCTCTTCTAACGCTAGTGACCCATAACACCACACGAGAGCAGGGACCAGAAACTTACCTCGACAGACTAGAATCACTAGTAAAATATATAAATAAATTAGACACTAAAAATTTACTAGTCTAAACAACCGTAAACTAATTTACATCCTTAAGTCCAGTTAACATTCAACGAACTCAGACGCAACTTCTTTCAAACTTCCCGCCGGATCATCGGTCAACATGTCGCGAATATACACGATCTTAAGGTCCACCAAAATTTCGGATGGTCGTAAACCTGCAGCCTTCTGAGGACTTCTTTGTCAAGGACTATGCGCACTAGTCCAGCAGAAGAGGAACAGTGCTGGAAATTATCTTCATGGGCTTCTAGGGGGGTCAACGGCTCTGCAGCCTTGTCGAAGTGCACCAGGTGAGGGGGGGAGTACCGTTAGGCCTTCTTCGAGTTCGCGATCCACTTGCGGCAATCGAGGTGCTAATGGGACGAAGACGACATCGACACCGGTGTTCCTTGTCTAGGAACCCACGGTATATCGGCGGTGCTACTGGGTACTGTCGCGTTGGAGATGAATGTCTTTTTGTTTACACATGGTACCCCTTATTTCGAGTGCGAGAGCTCGTTAAGGCCTGCGGTGACTAGTAGGTTTGAACACTATTTGACAGATCATTAAGAACCAGAATTGATGTTGGATCTGGTGCCAATTAGAATGTTTGATTAATCTGCTTTTTGCGATAGATTTTTGTTTATAATATAAATGTGATTATACACCTTGATTGATGAAGCTTGGGTTCCGGTAAGAAGTCAGAACAAACGCTCTAACGAAGAACTTGAAGAATGTTATCGGTTAATGAAAATCTGGAAACATATCAAAGCATCCCTAAACAACAGCTGAGTATGTTTTACGTAAACAAAGGCACTTACAATCCTTTTAAATTTAATATCGGTTAGGGACTCCGATCCGGTGATGATGAGTATCGAGGAACATTTTGCCAATGATGCACATGGATATGTATAGATGAATAGATGATGAAAAATAATGGACGCTTGTTTTTGTCACTTGTAACTCCTTTTTTGTCCAAATTGAGTACATTTGGCTTAATAATTATTGTGAATAGGACGGCCTTATAGAAATTAAAGTATAGGTGTCTTGTATAGTACAGTAAATTTAATTAGATTATTTTACACGGGATTTAATTAGGCTGGGGTGGTAGAAAACGTATTTAATCACTAAAATTATCAAGGTAAAAACAGTTCTGTACAATAGTATTATATTTTTACTTCCTAAGCTTTTTTGTATGCCCTCCGTTGAACGCTATATGAAGTTGTATGCTATTGCTGCTAATGAATTTTAAACTTCTAATATACAGAGCGTTCCTAAATATCATGTACACACGGAGGGGAGGTAATTCTTTAACTTATTTCAAGACTAAAAGTTCACATAAACATAAGTCCACAAACGCTTTGTTAACTATCAACAGGGTATTCAAATTTTGGAATTTTTTCGGCTTTTTCTATATAGCTCCTGCAGTTTTTGAGATATTTAGCTAAAATTTTGAATATAGTTTACGCTTTAGGACTTACATCATTGGGCATATCAAATGGTTGTAATAATCTGCAGGGTAATATTTTTTCAGGGGTCATCCCTCTTATTTCTGCCTGAACATTTTTGCGATGTGCTGATGATAGATTCTAAAATACTAAGTGACTTTTTTATTTTGTTTAAAAACTTTAGTTTCTTGCAATTTTTTCATGTCTGTATCGGTTATCAAGAAAAAATAAATAAAAAACGATTTTCTGTAATTCGCCAGATAAAATTAAAATTTATTTTATTTATTATTTAGCAATCATTTATTATAGATAATCCTCTATTTTTAAGAATTTTGAGAATTTATGTGAAACTACCTGTTAAAATTAAAACCGGAATGACCCTAAATAATAACCTAAACAGTAATAATAATAACATTAACAATGAAACTATATTACAGCAACTGTTGAAAGTAACTCCCTCCAACTCTTATACATACATCCACCCTTCTCATTGATACCCGTATTATTTTGAATACCCTCGGAAAATTTCTTACGGGTTCAAATGCATTTAATATTCGATTTCGGAACTCACTAACGGTATTCACTTTTTATCTTTTAACTTGGACACCCTGTAGATAAGTAACGAAGCATTTGCGGGCTATTTTTATATGAAGTTTTTGTCAAGAAATAAGGAAGAGATTTACCTCCTTCCGTATGTACGTGATATTTAGGAACAATCTGTACGTCTGGGCCATCGATAGTGAGAACTAATGTCTAAAGCTAAAACGTGTTTATGGTCTTTATCACATTGGCACGAAACAAAATGATTTTCAATAAGTTATTAAATACTTAACACTATCATAACAATGTAACAAAATAAATAAAAAAGTTAATTCAGTTTATGTTGAGAATTATATGATATTTATTATATTACTCAAAGAGTATTTTTTCCTGGTCCTCCTGTTCTATTTTGAGGTATGTTAGCAGGTGGATCGATAACTATGTGATAAAACTATTATGTCAGTATATGGTAATTGAAAATTGGTTCCTTGTGCACCTGATAAAACAACTTCCTTGTAGGAGGCGCTGCATAAAATGCGATGAATAAACTTATTGCAATAATCACATGGCTTATTATGGTTGCATCACTTTATCTATCCAGGGTACAAATTTCTGAATATTCGTATAGACTCCAGGTAAATGCTCCCGACCACATCCAATTCCCCAAGATACGAGTCCTATAAGAGTTTTCCTACCGTCGAGGGATAAGGTCAAAGGGCCGCCTGAATCGCCTTGGCAACTGTCCCTTCCACCCTAAAGATGAAATTTTTTTTTTTAATGGAAAAAAACTATGTGGGCCAACTTTACAAAAAATATAAAACAAGGGAATATTTATTGAAAAAATGATCCACACCTCTTTATACCCGGCACATAAAAAAACGTCATGGATGGTTTCCCTTCTCCCCGCAGCCCTGAACCATTTTTGACACCGGTCATTTGTGATGACTTCCACATCTACTTCTTGTAGAATAGAAGGAACAGTTGCCTGTCCATGACGAGTGCGTCCCCATCCAGCTACTGTAGCCATTCTTCCTGGTAATTTTATCTGGAAATTGGAAGAAAACTGATCAGCCCTTTTTGGTCTTATCGATTTGGTTGATCGTTGATGGAAATGTTTCAATGCGACGATAGAGAGACATAAATTCGTGGACGTATGGCAAGCGACATGGCACGCTCACCAAAGGTGATAGAAAACAATAAATCGGTAGTCGCCTTTAAGAAATTAATTTTTACTTTGTCTTGGGATAAATTTAGCGCTTCAATACACGACGCATTATCGATTTTTTTTACCTTATATGTGATATTTAATTGATATTAGCTTACCGTAGGAGATGGCAGGCACACCGGAATAATGTGCTGTCGAAATCTCACTTTCTTGTTTAACTTCACTAAAGCCACATCATTTTTGAAATCAGTCGGTGAATAAGCTGGATGAACTTCCTTTCTTTCGACCTAAAGCAAACATTAATATTAAAATTAAATTTTCTAGTGTCTGACTATTCATAATTCATATTTCAAATGTTACTTATTTCATGAAACTTTATCGAACTTCCTACTGTAATATCGTAAACAATAATATAAAAAAAATATTCAGTCTTACCGAGTATTCCTCAAAGGGATAAGTTTCAGTCGGATCCCGATCTTGGACATCCCACTCGCCAAGGCGTATTCTGATATTTCCGTTCGTTGTGCTGTAATAGACATTCAATTGAGAATAAAAAATTGGTCAATAATTTACATTCAAACTTGTTTCATTCTTCAAATTTCTTAAGTAATTTTTGACAATCAACCACGTTTAGAAGCAACTTTGCTTTCAAAACTTTATGTTACTTACGTAGCCACACAGTGTGCTGCAGTAATGATCCACCTTTCGTTTAATAAGGCACCACCACAAGCCAATTTCTTAGTCATGAACCCAGTTTTGATGAGGGCCACTTGCCATGGATGAGAAGCAAATCCAGTGGAGTGTCCACCTACTATCCGGTTGGATCTAGTTTGAAACTCTCCGCAACCTGAAAAAAAAATTCTGGATAGGAATTTGCTAGAACAGAATCGAGCCGAATGAAATCAAAAGAGGTGTGAATTGTGGAGCAAATGATTGTGCTTTTCAAGGTCAATTGTATGAATCAAGCAAGGCATTCTCAATTTAGAAGTGATCTTCAGATTTGTCCTGCCTTTACCTACCAAATTGACCTATAGGTGGTTTAAATTTTGCACAAAAGAATGTCGCATGATTTATAAACAGATGTATACTGCATGTTCAGTATTTTAGCGTATCACAAGCAGTGCGTGTTGTTTCTACATTCGAAGAGTACAGCAAACTATACAGATTGCGTTCGCCATATTATCAAGATACTGTTTGTGGATTAGCGATAAGAATATATATTCAATTTAGTAGTTTATAAGTTTTAGTATTATGGTATTAGAGTTAATAATACGATAACGATGGGCAAATTAACAAAGCCATTTAAAGATGAAACACTGTCACACGAGATTATTACTACCGCTCCTGCCAAAAGACGAAGTGTCGGGGAATCTCCTTTAAGTCTAGGCTGTGCCTCAGGAACGGGGAAGGAAAGGCAAGAGTAAAAAATAGGCAGTCGAGATATAGAAATTTAGAGATGCAGTCGAGTAATAGTAAATTCGTTAGTTTATCTTTCTATGTTTTGATAATATATTTACATTTCTTAACCATGAAGAATGTTCACAATCTTCTTCCGACATATGCTCTAGTTGATGGTTTAGTAGAATACGCGATTGTTTTCATTTATTATATTATCAAGAAAATTTGATTGCATTTCAATTGTGGAAAGCTATTTTTCTTCCAACGTTTATTCAAATCGCAATTTTATACGTCATTTTGAATTTCCTTAGTTTATCGCCATTCAGTGAAATATCTTCACATCAAAGTTCTTGGAAACTCTCTCAGAATCTGCACTAAATTTACTCGATCATACAGTTCACTGAACGTAATGAGTCTGATTTCCAATCAAAGCACTGATTACATGCATTGCTGCGAACTGGAAGTTTCTGTGCTTATGTTTATTTTGTAATCTCGGCTTAAAGGACTACCTTAATTTTATTGAAACGTCTTTTTCTTCGATTGCAAACTAATATTGAGAATATCTATATATGTATCGAATACTTCGTAAATAAGATATTCGAGGAAAATTTAGGTTTAGCTAACAGATAAATCTACGAAAGTAAATGAAGAGAGGGAAATGTGAACCTTTTATTACCAGTCACAACTCTTTATTTAGTGAAAAACCAGAAATGTTCCGCCATTTTATTAAGAAGATAAAAATGTGTCATAATGGCGCTTGCTTCATTGTATTAGGTCTATAATGAGTCAGTTTATGGCCATAAAACAGTATCATAAACAGCTCTTTTTAATCAAATAGAAGATAAATGATTATTATAACACATCCAGTGCCCATATTACCACTTTTCACACGTGTAGAAATATTTGGTTCGAAATACAGGTCTGTTTCGTTTCAGATTCCACTATACATTTTCTACTTCAAGAGAAGAAGTTTCCGTCAGGTGGAATACATTGACAAACATACATCAATTCAGAAAAAAATCTTTGTCTCAAATCTGAAAGTTACAAGTTTAGGCACAAGAAACACCTTAAGAGGTCAAGGTACCTACAATTACTAGTTGAAATTAGGTATGAATTCGATCTTAGACGTCCTAAGTTTACGTTTCCTCTACTACATACCAAAAATTATTTCAACCGAAATACGCAAGAATTTACTTCATTTTACATTCTGTGGGTGACTTTAAGTACCAATTTTCTATAAAATGTTCTATTACGTATTTATCGGGTAACCGAGGTTTGCATACAGAATTTTTCCGTTGCTGCAAAAGTTACTTATGAACAAATAAAAGGCATATTCTGGCTCTTCTAGCTACTTAAAGGTATCTTTACCACACTCACTAAAGAAAAAAATTTACATTTGATTCTCCAATTACAGTTCAACTAAAAACTAACAAAAATACTTAAAAGTATTAATTCGAAATGTCATTGTGCAGCCAACTACGTACGTGAAAAATAAGTGCTTGAAGTACAGTCACCCATCTAACTAAACAAAACAATTACCGATGTTCCCATATGGTTCAATATACCCCAATGTAGACATCTGGGTAGAATCATAATCTTCTTGATGGTTAAACCCTTCATTATGATGATGAGATACAGGCCTACTATAAACGTTCACTGGATAAATTAGACCATTGAGGTTCGGCTTAGGATGGCCCGGCCCTGGACTGTAGTCCGTTTCATGATGATGATGATGACCGACTAACGGTTTACTGTTTATGAAATACGTTGATTGTTAGTTTATTAGTGGTTATTGTTTGTTAAATTTTATATAATATTTGTAATATCGGGTCGGTCGATTTGCTTAACGAAGCTTACTTAAGTCGTCCATCGAATTTCAGGTTTTATTCATGGTTCATGAACGTATTGTAGTGTTTTCTGGTAACCATCAACTGCTATTTATGCATATACAAATGTACTATATATAAATAGTTGAAAAGCATAATTTATTAATTATTTGCTGCTTCGCACTGACAAATACCTGCAGTCGCACAAGAAAATTCGGCAAAAGGTGCAACATAGATCAACGGTCCGATCCAGTTTTCATCCCTTGTTATTACAATTTCTCTTTGTTCAAATTTGGTCACATATTATAAGATGCATTCAGTGATTTCTATTGCCAACTAATAAAATAAACTTACCTGTTGTGAAGGTTAGTAAATGCAGGCCTATCCACGTTGTTTAATTCTGGATGGTTTTCTTCGAAACTCTCTTCTTGAGGGTAGATACTAACTAGATGATAAACATCATGATCTTGGATGTTAAGTGATGGGTTAGAAAAATATAACAGTTAGCGTCATGATTGAAAAAGCTCAATTATTATGTATTACATCACGATAGCGTACAAAAGACTGGAAATGTAGGTAAAGGTTAAATTTTTTCGGTGATGAATGTTAGTCATTACTATACATTAGTTTATGTAGTTTGTATGTGCAAGGTTACCTGGCAGGGCTAGACAAGGCGGTTTTCATTTTTTACAGCAAAATTTAGATTTGCGACACTTTTTTGGACCACCCAGTGTTTATCAAATAATTTTCCTGAAATGCATTCCTAATTTCTAAAACTCGTAATTCTCGAGTTATCGTGGACGTTACAGAACCCAAAATAATTATGGAAGAAATCTCGAAAACTCGACTCAGTATGATGGAAATTGATCTTTCAAATTAGATGCAATCACCGTATACTTAATCAACCCACAGACTATGCATCAAGCAAAAGCAATCGCAATATGATATTCTCCTATTTACGTGCAAATAGATGCAGTTAACACATAGCTGCGTTTTACTCTTGATTTATAACGGAATACATTCCACTTGAGCGACTATGCTAACTTCATTATGCGAAGTCGTAATACTGCTCTAGGGACCTTAATAATGTAATTTATTATTAAATTACCGTGTGGGAGAATGTAGTATATGCCGCAAGGAGTTGCTCCACTTTTGCATCTCCCAGTTTTAGCTTCAATAGCATTTCGCTCTTAAATAAAGACAAACGCCGTTTTTGTCATGTAGAGTGAAAATAAAACGTTCATAAATCTTTGCAGATTTTATTTTTATTACCGCAGCCCGCTTACAGGGCCGTGCAGGAGTTATGTAAGGGAAACTATGTCCTTGGCCATATTTTCGTCCAGGGGGGATAATATTTCTAAAGAGGAGATAGAGGAGATTTAAGGCTCAAATGTTGTAATCTCAAAAGGCATTAGAATACTGATGGTTAATTTGAAATGCGTTACTCAACTGGTGCACCATGGCTCTTCACAACACTACAGACACACGCCAATATGATTATTGGCCATTGGAGTAAACCAGCTCAATTGAGCGTTACTTAATGTCATATAGGCTTAACTTGGTTCTTCAATAGACAACTTATTCTGAAGTATCGTCACTGCATATGCATAGGAATAACTTAAGACCATTTTCAACATCTATAAAACTTACTAGCATTATGTAGGACACCTACGTCAGAATGATGACTAGGTGTTGATCCCTGTGTTGTATCTGATGACTCTCTATCGACGCAGCATGCCCATATCATACCCCCTGAGCAAAGGTCTAGGGGTCTTCCTCCCCCTAGAACACAGGATATACTGAGTCCACATTCATATTTGACCCCTCGATAGCGGCATGACTGGGGAATCACTGAAAAGAAAAGAAAATTTGTTGAAATTATGATATTTTCAATCAGGACGAATAAGGACTAGTTTTTCAATGTTCAGATGGGGAGCGATAGCTGTCAGTTAACAACTAATTGTTAGATGAAGGGTTTTGGAACTTAAACTACAGCTTAAGCGCTAGTTCAAGCACAACTATTTGAAAGGCCTTCGTAGTTGACAAAGATACTTTAAGTGACGGTTTAGTCTTGACTGCGAATTACTTCATACGCAGTTTGGCAGGACATTGAAGAACCAGCAGTCGTAACATAAATGGCATTCAGGTAGATGTAATCTGAACTAAGAAAGTAACAGATTATACATATAGGGTAATTAAAAATGCCATTATGCCCGTGTTTATGTGACTAACTCATACAGAAGGTAGTTATTAAAAGGTAATTTATGAATATCAGAAATTTATGAAAATGCTGCAGTTGATTCCTAGCTTACTTAATAATTTTAGTTTTAGTTATTAGTTAATGCTGGTCGCAGCGCAGTTAACTACTCAAGCTAGAAGAATTATTACACTTGAATTCTGATGTAAAATACTAAATATTCTCTGTCGTTTTTCATATATTTCTGCATAAAATTTGCATATTTGGCGTCTTAAAGAAGAAAGTTTCGATGATAAATTAATCTACCTTTGAAGGTCGTCCGTTAGTTAAAAGGTATCTGATGAGCCGAACTTAAAGGCGATTTACTCAACAGGGTATCTGAGATAATTAGTATGAGTAAAGTCTCGAGTGGAATACCTAATTATCATATTACTGAATAATACATTTTGCCGTGCTTTTTTTTTCAATCAATGATTACCATTTTTCAAGTCATTTTTTGTTTCATAATTATACAGGGTGATTCCTTAACAATGGGGCAACCGAAAGCTGGAGATACCACACGTAAGATGGTGACGAGGGGAGAAAATATGCCTTCTCCGAAAGCTAATAATTTCGGATAAATACAGGGTGTCGAAAGTTAAAATGTTAATTCATTTTTTGCTATTATTCTAAAAATATCTAAGGAATACACTTGAAAATTTGTAAAGTTATGTTTTTTTTTCTATGACGGATACGATACGTTTTGCAATTTTCGCGTTGCTAATAAAGGGTTCCAATTATAGCCAATTTTACAGAATTTACAGTCAATAAGTTTTTATCTTGTATATTTAAGGTGAAATTTGATTAAAACCCTGAAAGAATAATCATATTTTGATTAATTATATATTCTTTTTTTATTTCGATATCTCGATTTATTTTCGAGAAAATCAGTTTTTTACTCGGCCGATGCATGCATATTTAGATACAGTTTTTTCAAAGCGTCGTAAAAACATTTTTACTTGGCCACCCAGAAATCCGGACTTTAATTCTCTCGATTTTCCTATTCGATCTCGAAAGAAAAATATCGTTTACAAAGAACCTATTGGTGCGAATGAAGAGTTGTGGGAAGTAATACAAATCACTGCCAATGAAATCAGAGGCAATCTCACTAAGTTATTCCAAACTCGGAATTCTCTTAGAAAACGCTGTGTAAAGCGAATCAATGTTAATGGTGGACACTTTCAACAATTACTTTAAATCATTTCTTTAATTTTTATGTGTTCTAGAAAATGAAAATACACTTGGTTTATTTCGCTTTTAATTTCTCGTATTATGAAATTTAAATATCGTGTTCTTTAAATAGATTTTTCTCGAAAACAGATCGAAATATAGAAATAAAACAAGAATACATAATTAATGGAAGAATGACTGCTCTTTTAGATTTTGAATCAAATTTCATATTAGACATATAGGGTAAAAAGTTATTAACTGTAAATTCTATAAAATTGATCATGAGTGGATCTTTTTATTAGCAACGCAGAAATTGCAAAACTTATGTATATTATTTGTGACTTAAAAAACACTTATAAAAACTTTATAATTTTACAAATTTTCAAGTGTCCAACCTAGACATTTTCAGAATAATGGCAAAAAAATGAATTAAAATTTTAACTTTCATCACCATGTATATATCCGAAATTATTAACTTTCGGACAAGGCATATTTTCTCCAATCATTATCATTTAACGTGCAGTATCTGCAGCGTTCGGTTGTCCATTGTTAATGAATCATCCAGTATATATTGTGGTAGGATAAAATTAAATAACACTCACTTCTCCCCAGCATTTCCATAAGGGAATCATGGCTTCCAGTGCTCACAGCACCCCTCTTTCCTAAACTATCCAACAACAACAGTTCCTGAGCTTGCTTCTCATTGGGTAACGTCCTGACGTTGCTTATCACAGTGGTTATAATCACTATCACTACAATCACAAAGTTTATATGCGATGTGACCCTGCAACTTTTGACGGATTTCCCCATAATTTTCCTAACAAGAAAAATTATTACGTTTAATAATTAGTCTCTGCTTTAAAATTCTCAATGCAAATTACAGATATTACCAGAAGAATTCGCAAGAATTTTGTATATCGGATCAACCCCCACTGATCACACCACCAACTACACTACGTCGCTCTCATCTGGATCACTAATAGCCGTCTGCTCCCCGACTGAAAATGAAACTACCGAAGAAGTTGAGGACTTTCCATCGAGAGTACCTTGACGGAAACGAAACCATATGAAGACGATTCGAGTGGCGTTTGTTATGGTTCGGTAAGTCGTCTGCGGTAAGTGAAAGCAGTGAATTTATTTTCTTGTCTTTAGTCCATGAGCTAATGTACAAAGCTACTTTTTCATTCACTTCTTAAGATATATGTATGGCTTTTTGTTTCGCAGATATACATGAAAAATAACATCGATCATTTTCCCATAACTCCTAGAATTCATCAAACGTTTAGTTCAAATTAGCGATGAGAGATAGACTAGAAAAAAATAAGTCTATACCACGAAACAATGATAACCTTGTAGATTTTAGGGATCAACTAAGAGAGTTCAAGCGGCAGTGGAATAACAAACAAACTTCATCTTATAAATCGTTTTCCTTTGCAATATTTGAGAATCCCCGTCAGTCTACTTAGTAAATATGACAAAAAAAAAACGGAACATAATGAATAATATAGCGTAAATTCCTGATGGAGAACCGGAGAAAAACGTTACATTTTTAATCTCGAATACCCCCAGGGTTTACATTGTCTAATCCCGGGATTTTCACAGCTAAAATAATGGCCGGGATCATTGAGATCGGGGCCTAAATTGTCCCGGTGCATGAATTGTTAAAACAGAGATCAGGAAAAATCGTGTAGTTTAACCGTGCACGTAACAAAAAAGAAAAAAAAACATTTTTATTGTACACATCCTAGAAAATCATCTGGTATTTCGAGCGGTACCGTTACCACACACATTTGACCACGTACTATAAGGAAATCTCACCATTGTACTGGAAATGGAGGGCAAGATAATGCATTGATCTAATTGACAATATATTGTCCGCAAACAGCCTGCTGGCTAATGCGATTGTAATTAGCAAGAAATGTTCGCTATACCTGCTTAATGACCCATAGAAGAATTATTACAAGTTAAAAACTCAATTCGTTAAGCGTTCCCCATAGCAGTAAAGCCATTAGATACCTGATAGAAGCATGGATGAATAGAAAACTCAGATATGTGATGATAAAATATTTGCCAGTCAAGTCGATGAATGAACGTCGTCAAAGGGAAGTATACGTAATTAGTTTATATATTTTGCTTCCAGTTACTATAGTGCAAAAATTTTCTGCTTGTCCCCAAAAAACTTAATCAAAAGGAAATCAAATTTAAACGGTTGCAAATTTCTCCTCAACTTTTTGGCGTAAACACAATGCAACTCTCTGTATTAATCCTTAATTAACAATATTACAAAAATCATTCGAAGCATTTAAAGCTGATAGTGAAAGCTTCTTAAATTACCACCAAATACTTACATTATGTTTGGATTTTCTACGGCGAAAGGCTTTCACTTTTACTTATGTTGCGATATTGTTTTGGCATTCCGAAATCATTAGTCGGTTAAGGAGATCCGTTTTGTTAACCACGGACATTTAATGTTTATCTGATAATTAAGAGCAACCTGAGAAGTCCGGTACGGAAAACCGAATATATCAATTCCTAGGCATTACAAGGACACCTTTCCAATCGATAGCTAGATTTTCCATCAAAATACAAAAGATAACATAGGAAAAAATTCTCGTAGGTACCATATTAAATTTTCATAATTTCCAGCTAATTTTTGCCTACTTTTCAGCAATTAATTAGCCGTCTCGCTTTAATGCGAATGATTTAAAAAAGAATGTTTCCGGGAAGTTTGCTATGGAGGCGAGCTAAAAGCCTCAGAACATTTAAAATTGTGTATATACCGCTTTAAACATTCTTATCTTGGACATTCTCCCTAAGAGTCCCGTTAATGTTAATTACTTTCATTATGCGATGCTGCTATTTACATTCAACATATCTCAAAATAGACGCGGTAACAACGGCCGCCGTCCGTTATGTAAGAACCGAAACGAACACAGAATACGACTAGCCGATTTTGCATCGAAAATGTTGTTAGGTTCCACTTCATCTTTATACTAAAATTAAGGATTTAACTAATTTTGTGTTAAAGGTATTCCCATTAATACACTCAGACAAAAATATTCAGTCAGTCAGGATTTTAATTTTTTTGTTTCCTTTGTTGTGTATTTTAACACTTTTTGTGTTTTTTATTATTAGATGCCTTGCATTTAAAAGTTTTATGCATAATTTAATTTATTTTGGACAGAATAATGATTAGAGATAGCTCTTATAGCTGAATAAGCAATAATGTTAGAAACTACAAGTATAACACAAACGTATCATAGTGTACTCTGTTATTTGTTGTTTTCAGAGTGATATTTCCAGTGATTTATTTCTTGTTTCTGTAGTTTCGGTGAATGAGATGCCACGCGCCTGAGCGAGTTAGTTTCTGTGAAAATTGTTACTTTAGCCAATGGAAGCAGCAGACAAAAAGATATTGCATATCCACCAATCGACTGTTCCTCGTATGGTAAAACATTATTATACATACAATGAGAACTGCTGGACAATACAAAAGGCGGCCTGAGCAAGGACGTAAAAGATGTCCAATGCCAAAAGGTGACCAATATTTGAGATTACAATGCTTGCGAAATCACTCACTTACCGCTCCGTATCTGAAAAATGAATTACTTATTATTAGACAAAATTAACGTAAGGATTAAAACAGTAATAAGAAGTCTAAAAGAGATCGGTTTAACTCCGAAACGTCTTGCTAAAGTTCCTAGGCTTATGCCATGTAACACGATCAGACGATTACAATTTGCAAGAGCCTCTGCTAATTAGAACGAAAATCAATGGGAAAAATCCTTTTCACAGATGGAACGAGAATACAATTATTAAAATCAGATGGACGTGGTTAAGTATACAGAAGATCTGGAGAACGGTTCTCAGAATGTAATCTTGTACAAAACATTAGCCTTGGTGGCAGTTTCATTATGCTTTGTGGAATTAGTTGGAAATATCGCACGGAGCTTGTTAAGGGAAATTTAAGAATGAATGCTGACTGGTACATACGCAACATCCTTGAAGAGTATGTTTCAGCTTATGTCGGCTTTATTGGATGCGATAACTTTGTGCTAATGCCTGATAATGTCCGCGTCCATGCCACAAGAATAGTGACCCTGTATCTTGAGGATGTCGGAATTGAGACGCTAGAGTGGACACCAATAAGCTCTCATGCTAATCCCATAGAATACCTATGGGCCATCCTGAAGCCACGTGTTCGAGTGCGAGATTCAGCTTCTAACTCAATTGCAGAATTAAGAATTACTGCACAGGGAGAATGAAATTGAATTCCGCAAGAAACTATTAAAAATCTTCTGCAGAGCATGCCTGGGAGCATTCAGACTATCGCTAGAGCTAGAGGAAGAAATACTAAATTGTTATTTTTTTTTTGTCTTACAATATTGTTATATTGTCGTTATTGCTACTCTTTCTAATTAAACGTTATAACCAAAATTAGGTTGTTTTATTAATTTTTCTACGAGTCCATTGTAAAGCTTTAGCTTGTAATTTATTTGATTAGAACATACGCAAAATACTCTAGTGCAAGGCATCTAGCCATAAAAAAAACGAAAAATGCCAAAGAAAACAAAAAAAATAAGTTAAAATAAAATATTAAATATTTTTATCTGTGAGTGTGTAAAAAATATTTAAAAGTTCTTACTTACATCCAATCTCATCGAAAAATCTCAGCTTTGGAGGGGCATAGTAGAGTTTTTTCTTTTTAGGTGGTTCTTCCCCTGAAAAAAAATTATTTAGTTTTTTTCAGAATTTTAAGGGTGATGTAACGAAAAATTTTAACGATACAATGTGGGCGTAAATAAGATACTTTGATGGTCGTACTCTTAGTTGGTTATAAATTACAGCTTCGCATTGATTTACAATTACCAAACACATATGCTATTAAGGGCCAAATTCTAAATGTCCAGCAACTTTAGCTGTACTCTCATTGCCATAAAAGCCTTGAGATGGACCCTGAGTATTGGTCAGATTCTTGATTTCCATAGAAATCAGCTTGATGCTAAAGTTAACCACCTCAAAACGTTTCCAAGTTTTATATTCGCCGACACAGTAGAATTAGACAAAAGGGCAGACATGGATTTTCTTATTAAAGAAATATCATGAGATTGTTTAAGGCTGACAAAAATGAGGCATATTCAGTAAGCTCACGGTAGATCTCGGACACGGAGGCCTCGAAAAAAGCAATCACCTTTAGGGTTTCAAAATATCTTCGAAACTAGGCCCCTCATTGATCGTACCGGCAAATAGCAAGTATTATAAAAGTGAAACCCATGCAATACCATACGTAATTACAATTTTTCAATACCTGCACTGCAAACCATAATGTTACGCACGTATTTGCGAATCTATTGTTTAAAAGCTGGATTTCATAAAAAAAAGTAAAAGCACCATATGAACGATATGGTTCTTAGACACAATGCGACAATTTTGCTACATCTTCGTTGTCTTCCATAAAGAATTCGCAATAGTTTTATGTCTTACAGGAAATTCTTATATGAATGTTTGCTTATTTTGGAGCGATTTGTATTGTTATGGGTTTGAGAAACATTTGAAACATTTCTGCGTTTTTCTTCCGCATTGCTAGGCAAACTGCTTCCTTGAAATTTTTGGAGATACGTTTTATTTAATATGTTTATTTTTTTTTAATTATATAATATTTAGGAAAAACGGAGCTCAAACGAGCCCTTCCTATTTTCGGTCTTAAAATTGTGGCGGTATTCCTGGTTGGAGTGTAATCTTCGGTATTTCTTGTAATTCTGCGACAGTTAATAGTATTACCATTCCGTGATAACGCGATGCTCAAAAGTCAAGCGGATCTCGCCAATCTTACATTTTCTTTAGAAAGCTGAGAATAGACGCCTAGCACAGCACCTATTAAGCATTTGCAAAGACCTCATTTCTCTTAATATCTCACATGTGCTTAGTCATTATTTACCTTTTATTTCGTTACTATCCGTTCCGGCAACATGTCGAACGTAATATCCAAGAACCATTAACACAAAACAAAGTATCACATTTTTGGTCATCGAAGTTTTCACCACAGCGCGCACTAAACGCATTTTTCCCCGTGCGAAAAGTATCTAGAGCGTAGAAAACTTTATGAAGATTTCACTTATTGTTTCTCATAATAGCAATATTCGCAATTGACTGTTTTTTGGTTGCTCTTGATGGTACTTAAGATGCAAAAAATCCTTGAAACTGAAGAACCAAATTGACGGTGCTTCTTTAGAGTTAACGACTCTCATCCGCGCGTTTCGGTAATTTGGCGATTACACACTAATTGGATGCAGACAGACACATCCCAGCGAATTTATAAGAAGGCTGAAGAGCCTGCAGATGGTGAAGCTCAAATTTGACTTTTCAGTAGCGTGGTTTGACCGAGAGTAAAATTTATCGAAAGAGAAATTTCCGTTCGAGTCTAAAAATTGACCAGTCAGTATCTTAATACCACTCGGTTCATTTGGTTTTTTAACATTTCTCTTTCACTTGACTGTTGCTACCTTTGTGTACTCAGTGTCGTACCATTATGTAGATCGTGTTTACATTATGAAAGCTAATGTTTTGCCGTTATTCTGGCGGTTGGTAAGAACTTTCGCGATGTTACACTAAAGTCGGACTTTTTTCAATTTTGCTGAAATGCTTTGAAAGTATTTATACAGTGTGATTCAAAAATATCGGCCTCTATTTCAGGAGCGTATTCTACACATTAATGTAAGATAAAAGTTTAAATAATTTTTTTCCAAATCGTTTTTCAAAAAAGTTCTGACTACTTAAAAATGAGGCAAAGGTGTTTTTTGGTCAACAGGAAGTCACGAAGTGTTGAAATTTGATAGGTAGCCATAAAATTGGATCTGGGATATTTTTAAGAAAAGAACATTTTTAAATAACCAGTGGCGTGACGTACATGTGCTTATTTTTTGCTAAAACTTTTTTGTAATATAAAATTTTGACACGAAAATGCCGTATTCATAAAAAGCAACCTTTTTTACGATAAAAAGGTACTTTTTCTCAAATTCGCTTAAATTTACCGTTTTCTAGAAAAATAGGTTTTAAAAAATCATGTCCAAAATTTTATATTACAAAAAAATTCTATTAAACAGTAAGCATGCGTACCCCCCAAAACGTCACGCCACTGATTATTTAAAAATTTTCTCTTTGTAAAAATATTCCAGATCCAATAATAGCAAATGTCGACACTTCGTGATTTCCCGTCCGCCAATTAGGGTCAAAAAACCATTTTAGCGGCCCCATTTTTAATTCGTCATAACTTTCCTAAGAAACTATTTAGAAAAAAAAGTACCCAAAATTTTATCTTATGTTAATGTGTAGAATACGTCTTTGAAGTAGCGGCTCGTGCTTTTGAACCACTCTGTATTGATTCAAGACTGCACGTGATGAAATGGGAAAAGGCAGCTTTGAGAATCAGCTGCCAGTTGCCTTTCATGTATCCATTCCGGAAAGTTTATGCAAGTTCTTACATGTAAACGTCTCCTGTAAACCATTAAAGTTATGATTAAAGATTTTAAGTTTCGATCAGATGGCATCAAGTTCTGTGCTAATTCCTATTCAAGCCATTATGAGGTGCCGCAGAGATGAAAGTCACGTTAAAATGAATAATTTCAATTTAGCAGAGTTTGGCCCGGTAGATGGAATGGCTTCATGTAGTTTGTAACATATCATATAATTTAATTATGCTAATAAAGGTTACACACGCAATCTCATGAAAGTTGAGGCGTGACGTGAATATAATCGTATTGTAATATATTGCAATAATCGAATACCTGACAATAAGAAATGCTTATTTATTTGCAATTGGATTATTAGGACAATTCCACGTGAATATTCATATGGAAAGTGAAATTGATGCCGGTTTTTAGGGTGTCGAAATTAAATATTTAGGAAATTCCAGCGTGAGGTAATGACCCACCAGTATTAGCTATTGCTAAACTCTTAATTTTCAGAATTTGGACTCAGTTACCCCGCTCAGTTGGATGTGGCCTTAATTTATTAATTAAAATTTAAAGTTAAAAAATAAATTATGCTCTCTAGGTTCAGACAGATTAACCGAAAAACTTTTACCAGAGTTCTACCTCGCGCCTCTGGTAAAGAACGATCTGTGTGTCATGCTATCTAAAATCATCCAAATTGAACAAAAAGATGCGTAAAGGAAGCAATTTAATCACCATATCCGGAGCACTTTTTCGTGCATACCGCCCAGAGGAGCGCAGTGCAAGTGCGGACAAGATTTATTCGTCTTTGGACCTACTGGGAAACGTGTTATCTTTGCCTCAATCCGGCTCCAATAGAGTAAGTAGTGAATTTGAAGTAACTGAGCATCAGCGAGATTTTATTTTTAAAGAAATTGCATTTCATTTTTTCTACTAGTAATATTAGAGACCAGCCGGAGCAGAAGTAGCCATTTCCTCCCTTGTTGCGTAAACAGTTGTGATGCATTGATGATGCGTTGGTAGAAAGACGCTTTTAGTCTGCAGGAACTAGAGACCTTGAGGAGGTAAAAATTACCCCCCGTTCCCCTAACTTGCATAAAAATCGGCTTTAAACGGTTGCTTTCTCGTACTGCTGACACTGCTATCCATTCTCGACGATGACTGAGACCTTTCTCGGAGAAAGTATGTCAATACTGTAACCTTAACCCGCCAGCAGCAGCGGTTGTTGACAAGTTCCATGGTCAAACAATTTACGAGTTAGTTGCTGATCTCAGGCGTTTAATAGTCCGTCATTTTTATTGCGTTTTGCTCAAAGGGAAATGATCTTGAATCTGAAGATAAAACTGATAGTTAAAAATGCCTGTTTGTTGATCTACACTGGACCTGGACCTGGGAGAGTAATAGCGGACTTAGAATAGCTGACAAAGAAAGGCAATATAAGGGCAGAGTAGAAAATGGCCCCATAAATTAGGCATTCTTAATAGTGTTAAGATAAACAAACGGATCTAGAGCTGTGTTGACAATAACGGGTCGAGAGAGATTGAGAGGGCGACTTTAGGGAGAGTGTGGAAGAGAGGTTTGGGCTGTAATGAAAAAGGAAAATATACTTTTATAGATAGAACTGGTTGGTTTTTTCTTCAGGTATCCCCACAGGGAGTTCACCTGGATTTCTGTAAATGTTCCATACAGACCCTTTAGACAACATGTTAAGAGGATGATTTAGAGGTGCTATACACAATCTATCTAGCTTCTTGTCCCTGTTTCTGCTTTATCACATTGCAATCTTCCTATATCTGGATGCTCTGTATAAGATTCGCCTTCAAATTGTATAAAATAATTGCTGTAAAACGAAGCGCCTCGTAAGGATTGCACATATCGTTTCAGTATCGGGTCAATTATTTGCACTGCGCAATCGCTTTGAGCGCTTAGAGGGCCTGAATGCGTCCATCGGCATTAACATGGCAAAATGTCGCGTAATCTGAATGTCGATGCACTTAAGCCATCCCTACCTCTATTTTAACCTCAAAATATTTCGGCAGTTAAAACTTCTATATAATTTAAAAGTTAAAATTATTTAAAGCCATTTTAAGAACGCAATTTTGAAGATGAGCTTCAAATCCAATACCAATAGTATTCCTCAGAACCGTATAGAGCTTGAAGGTAAGAATAAACATGCTTGCGGTATACGTTTAATTTGTTTTGAAAAGTTTTGTCGCCGCCGAGAAGTAAACGGTTGACGAATAATATCCTTATTTCCTACCATATTTGCACCCTTTCTTCTTTCAATACTTTGGGTATAAAAGGCATACCTATCTAAATTTAGCCCTGCTACATGATGAAGACCTGGATTATGAACCAGACTGGGTGGAGCATTTTGAAAAGAACGTTTCCGCTACTAATGTGCAGCTGCAAGACTCACCACAGCCTGAGCCAAGCGGTGTCCCTTTCACGGGATATTCTTCGTCCTCTAACGATATTAGGTAGGATGGGTTTTTTTAATTTGAAAACATTTCTTAAGAAAAAAGGAATCTTAAGAAAGTTATCATATTGCCTTGTAAGGTTTTTATACTTATGTTTTTCTTTTGTGAAATTACTAGCTCTTGCCAGCCAACGAGCAATACTAATATTGCTAATACAAATGATGAAGATAAATCATCAAGTTGGAGCATTGGCACCATGAGGTGAGAATGAAAATGTTGAACTATTTTTTATATTATGTATATTGCACGTAATAACCATGCCCATGCTTTAGTATATTATACAAACACGCATTGTTATATTGTATTAACACTCTGAATCAATCAACACCAAATTACACAATACTCTGCATATAATGGTAAATGAAGTTTTCACTGTTGATGAAGGATCTAATGACTTCTGTTAGAACTTAGTTAAAATTAATAGGATTAATGGGTCTGTAGGGTGTCAAGCAAAAAACTGGTACAATCAGAAATTATGGTTTTAGGAAAACATTTTACTCCAAAAATGTACACATGGATGTAGATTCACAACAAAGAGGCCATTATGTACCTTATATGACAGATTCTGAAAGGGTCTACCTGGATTCCTCTTCTGAAGAAGAGAATAATCCTTATTTTAGCGAAGTTAAGCCTCAAAAATACGGTAGTTTTATCATAATTCACTTCTGCAATGTCAATTTTTCAATCAAAACAAATCCAATTTTAGTTGAAGAAGTTGAGAGTAAAGATCAGTCTGTAGAATCTCCTAATAAGTCTCAACCCCTTTTTTCGTACCCTTCTGACTGTAATGGAGTTACCTCCAAAGTTAATATCATTGGTCAAATATCTTATGATCCAGTCAGTAAGTTGTGGAATTCACATTCAATAGAGAAGCCAGTGACAACAATCTCTAGTACAGTTCCAAAGAAAAAGTCCTTAAATTTTACCATTAAACTGATGGGTGATAGAAGGATTTGTTTAAGTTTAAAACAAAAAACAAGCAAAAGTCCATGGATTTTGAAGCAGAGGTGGAAGAATTTGAATGTTTTAAAGCTAGATGATCTAGTAGTAAAATACTGTCCGCCTAAACAGAGCTCTGACTCCGAAAGATGGTTTGTTTCTAATTTTGGGTTTCTGATTGCAAATTATCAGTCAACAATAGTGAATTTAGTGCCAATGAAGAATCCAGCAGTACCGGCTCTTTACTTAAATCACCGACAATATTATCTCCGACTGGAACTAAGAGATCTGTTATTGAAAGTACCACAAGTGTTTTGCAGGACATCACTGAACATGTTAAGGATAACATTGATATAATATCATTAACTGCTGGGTAAGCAAGGGTTTTATTTTTCTACCAGCATCGATTGATTCTGTTGACAACGTCTTGAAATATTCAACCAGGAAGGGATGTAGAACATTCATTTTGTTGCATTGCAGTAGCTCCATATGGGACGAGGATCAACAAGATGTGTCGAAGCAAGATATTTACGATACCAATAAGAAACCATTCAATGTTTCAAGTAGAGAAGACATCCGCATGTCAAGGGTTGCCCACTGGATAATGAAGAGTGATTCGGAATATAATAAACCTACAGTTTGTAGGAACATCGATGGTAGCAAAGTACATATCATTTTTGAAAAATTAAAATGTATCTAATCATCTAATGGATTGTGTTCGCGTATATTTTTAGGTTCCGTTCAACTTCAGAGGGCTATGTTATCACTGGTTCTTTTTTAACAGCTGCCGCAATATAAAATCTTGTAAACAGAGCCATATGTTGGACCATGTTATTAATAAAATTCGGAATTCGTCTAATCAGGTTCTCTTGGAGGCTTACAATTTCATTAAATTGTATCCCCGATCTTTCAAACTAATATACTTGTATTTCGCAGATATTTTCGCTTCCCAGGGTAAAGTTTGAGATGGAAAATTTTCCTTTCATTCTTAAGCTTTATTTACAGATGATAAAGAAAAACTAATCGATATTATAGAAACGATTTTGGATGATGAGAGTTCATCATTCAAAATCGAAGGGGTAAATGTGGTTCTCAGAGCGATGCAAAAAACCAATTTGTGTATATTCGAAGACGCCGTAGATTATATTCGGAATAAGGTTGATAGTACTAGATACCCTAAACTAGGTTGGGATGATTTCCAAAATTGTAGATGGACCAGTTAATATATTATATATGTTACAGGAGAGATATTAATAGAAATTATCATCTTCACTGATAATTTGCACCAGAATTGGCCGGTTTTGCGGAAATTATGCAATATCGGGGAAAAAATTCCTCCAAGATTGGCTCCAGTACTCCTGGAAAAGCTCGTTAATGAAGTGCCAGATCAACGCGTATGTCGAGAAATCTATCAGCACATTACCACCCATAAATGTATAGATTTGCCCTCGATTCCTATGCTCATACGTAACCCTTTTCTGAAGATGTGTACCTCTTCAGAGGAAAGGAGAAAGCCTTGGAATGACAAGGATTCAAGTATCAAGAATGTGGATGGTCCACCATTCCCATCACTTGATTTGTCATTACCACCTTTGATGTCTGGGTCCACAATTCAAAATACCAAAGAAACGTAAGTAAAATGTATACCACAAATTTTACGATTGCTATTGGCTAGTTTTGTAATGCCATTGTTAGTCTGAATAAGTAAAGATTACGTTATGTTTTGAATCTCGTGCCAGTTTGTGGATATAATGGTTACTATTGTTTAATGTTTTATATACTGAATTACTTTAGTCATTACAGGAATTTGTATTATTAGGATTCAGCGTTTAAATTTTTCTCCTCCGCCCCAGTTTGGAGTGGAATCCGATTTACAAGACTTCGCATCCTTATACTCTCAACAACCCCAATTTCACCAAGAAGACCGGCAATTTGTTTTCTCTAGAATTGAGACAAATACTTTCCGTGACAAGCGGAGCCAGACCAGCTACGTCAGGTTTGTAAATAAGCAAGAGTCACTTAATTGTAACTGCCTTGTATAAATTTAGTTCTGAAGAAGGCGAGAGATCGGTTTCAAATGTCCCTTTAAAAGACAGATATTTCCGTAATCCTGCTTTATCCACACAAAAACCCCAATATAATCACAATGGTCTCTATTATGATCCTGCCAACGATTATTGTCCAACTTCCAAACGTTTACAAGTTGCTTGGTGTGGTACAGAAACCTCTGAGGTTGACGGAATATTTTCGGAATTTGAAAGCTTAAAGAGAAATGGTGATCCTGATAAGTGGAATTTGCCGATTAATATGATTCGTGTCAACCACGAGGATTCTCGCTGTGGCACTTCCATGGATTTCACGCCATTAGAGTATCCGAAAGTATCTGCGCGTCAGGAAGATTTGTCAAAATTTAACAGTTTGCAGAGAGTTGGAGTGGATAATATTGAGGATGATGAAAGGAACACGCGGATGGAGTGTGCGGTAACCAGCAGTAACGATACTATGGAAAGAAAAGAAAAGGTATTTGAGTGTAGATTTGTTGGTAAGTTTCCTGTATTGACTGCCATTGTGTCGGGCTATTCCAGCCTCCTGAGCAGCCAGTTTTTGGTCAGGTTTACTTTGATCCGAACTACGAGCTCAATGTGAGCTTACATAATTTGTACCTAGAATGGATCGACAACGTAGACATAGACGAAGAGGACGTTCATCGCCTGAACGACTGCATAAAATACAGTAATGGCCCGATGTTTCTGGAGTTGCTCCAAAAGTACATTTCACCCACCACTGTGCAGAACTTCATTGCCATGTCGCTAGCTCATTTAAAGGGGACAAATCAGATGGTGGCGCGAACATACAAGAGATTACTGCAGAGTGTAGGTAAGTAGTAATTCAGTTATTCATTTCATTGGTCAGGGCTAAAGTTGGACAAAACCAGACGAGGCTTACCATTGCGATTTTGGAAAATTATGTCAATTACAGTGATGTAGTGAAAAGGGCGTCATTATTTGCTCGTTTTTCATTCTATTGTAATTATTATAATACTACCTTAATTGTAATAATATTAGTTTTAATTGTCGTTTATTTTCCGAAAAACAGCAAGGTAAGTTTCAAGTAAGTTTCCAAAACTATCCTTAAACTTCATTCTTTTTAGTGCATATCTCTCAAGATAATGTAAAATAATTCTCATTTCAGAAGAAACAATACCGTACTTTTACGGTAATACCAAAGTACGCGTTGTATTTGAAGTTATAACAATGAATTTGTTGTTCGAATTAGAACATAGAAACTTATTCGAGGACGTACGCGATATTTTGATGAAATTTTCGAATTGGGACAGCTTAATCACCTCAAGGGTAAATTACAATTCTAGAACTATCCCATTTAATTAAAGAGTCTTCATATGATTTTAGCTCTTCATAATGGACACCTACACGGGAATATCCATAGTAGGCAGATACCTGTTCATAGCAAAGTTATTGGTGCACACCAAACCAGAGTTGACCTATGAGATTTTAGTGTGCCGCAGTATATATTTCCTCTTATAGAGGAGGATAAGAATGGTCAGTTTATATTTTATTACAGATATGTGTTTCCTCGATGAATGTCACAAGTGGCCGTATCACCCCCATACTCCAATCCCAGAGATATTCAATTCCGACTTGATAACTCGGAATTTGGTCCTCGATAGGTTTCTCAAAGAGGCGTATTGTAAGAATCCGGTCGTTGTTATTCAACTGTACAAGGTGGCATTGACAAGAAAAGGGGGTATATGGAATTATGGTGAGATTTGATGGTTTTAAATACCTTATGGCGGAGACATAATCACAGTTTTTAGACGTTAAACCTTTTATAAATCCGATGCTGGAGCACCTGATACGGTCTAATCAAGTGGGGCATTTAAAGGTTTTCTTTAAAAATTTATATTTGTTCCTTGACTATATAGATCGGTTCGTTTTGAAAGCTTTCCTTGTCGTTGTGCATGATCATTTGAGTCTCCAGGATAAATTCAAGCTACTGGAAGCGTGTATGGCGAGAGACGTCTATATGAATCTATTCCAAGGTCAGGTAGGAATATTTTTTCAAGCTATAAAATGAATTGTTGTTGACCGAACCGAACGCGAAACTTTTTGTTGGTAACTTGCAAGATTAGCTAATATCACTTGATGGCTTAACTAATTTAAAGTCGTTATGGTTTGTACAGGGGTAAATCTAAATAAAACAATATAATCCTTTATTTAATGTTTAAAATTTGCTCACCTTGTGTATAAAATGAATTTTGAAAAATCAGATTGCCTCAATAAAAAAAAAGATCTGAGGGTTCTTTTTTAACTGTTGAAATGTTGTGGGATATTAAAAAAATATTATTTATTGTAAATTACCGAAGAAAAAGTTTTTTTGCCTACTATGATTATGTTGTGTTTCAAACTGTGACGCTGTTATCCGTAGGTGTTATCCCCCGTAATTGACATGAAAACAAATATGACTAATAACGAGATCATGTTAATAATATTGTATTATTTTAACATGCTGGACAAGACCCGTGGCCTGCCCTCTAGCCTCACGCATGGATTAAGGTTCCAGATAAAACTACCAGGTACATGATTTAAAATTCTTCAACTTAATTTGAAAACTGGTTATATATTATATAAGGTGACGTAAATTTCCCGCAAAAACGTTTTTCGTTGACAAGCAACATTCATCGCAGCCTTGTCGAAGTGAACGCGTACATAAAATGGGTTCTCATGGAAAAATGTGGCGTTTCCCCCTCGGGAAATTTCCCTAGCGTCGTCGAAGTAACCAAAGAAGAGCTCGTGAAGTACCTCATTAATGGTTCGCAATAGGGAGTGAAAGTTATTTTTGAAGGCTTTTCGAGCTGTGATGTACGTCAGAATTATATTTAGAATCTAAATGTTTATGTAAAAAAAGCGATTAGTGTTCTTTTTTGTTTGTTTTATCAGGAAGTTTTTGTGATTTTAGTATGTTTCTAGGAATTTAATTGTTATGTTTATTTAGATTTATGAATATTTGTTATTTTTTTATACAAGGTATTTTAATTTTAACCTATGTCTTTTCAAGGGTGGTAGAAAATCGCAAATTAAGACGACACGCAGGATGTTACATTTTTTTCAATACTTTTACAAATTACTGGACTAGAAGCGACATGAAAAAATGGAAGAAATAAGTTAGTTTCTCAGTGAATGTTAATAGATTATCAGGAAAAAGTTTGGAGCAGTAAAAGGTAGCGTGCAAAACAAACTAAAATTTCAAAGTTTTGAAACCTTGTATATTATATAATATACATTTTTCAAATTATATTTATTTACAACATCGTCTTGCGGTTGTCAACTATTCAGTATGTTTAATAATTTAGGAATAGAATATTTTTTCAGTTAAATTTTAGTATTATATTTTTAATTATTATGCTATTCTGATAAATACTACCTTTAGTTCAGTTGCAAATTGCAATTTAATTGTACTCATAATTTTTTAATTTTCTAGTGAATGTGTACGTGTACAATGGAGGTGTAATCTCATATAGCAGACTTTTTAAAAAGATTATTTTTTAGCCCTGTCTTTTGTATTTAAACGTTTGACCACCTAGAGATGACGATCACGTAAGAACCAGAGTTCTTATGAACCAAGAACGAAATATATAACTTAAGACGTAACATTAAAATAACTTGATCACAGTTTATTGTAAATTACTTTCTTAATCCAATTTACACTCATTGGCACTTTGTGATAGATTCCAGGTTGATGTGGTTCTCCGCATCCAAATCCGGCACTAGTAATTCCCACTAATGTCCACCTACCTGAAACAGTACTTATTGTTTGTCATCGAATCGTAAATTAATCTAGTTAGTAGTTATTAATTAACTACCATTTTCCAGTAGTATTAACGGTCCTCCAGAGTCTCCAAGGCAAGCATCGTGCTTGCCTAGTTTATGGCCGGCACATAACATTTCTGAATGTAATTCCACTAATATTTGTTTCCTTTTATGCCATGCCATACATTCTTTAAAATCTAAAAAATCTAACTCTGAGATCTAAAAATAAAAAATTCTAAGAACTTTAGTTCTCTACCTAAGATAGGAACTGTGACGCTCCTTAATACATTAGTACCCGTTTGTTTACTTAAAGGATCAGTTTTTCCCCATCCAGCTACTACAGCTTCTCGACCAGTCAGTAATAGAGAAGTGTCTGGCAAGCATATGGGAGATATATGAAAACTCCATCCAGTCTCAGTGATCAATTCCAAGAGCGCCAAATCGTATCTATCTGGCTGAGTGGCCTTATAGTGAAATTTTGGGTGAATTAAGCGCCTGTTTACCTAAAAAGACGTCAAAATTTAGAGAGAGGTGATGATAGATTTTTTTATTACTCTATGAAGCTCAGCTGGGGCCGGTTCTTTAACATCACCAGTATCCTCTATATCTAAGTCTCCCAAATACACCAAGAGATCGGTGATTTTGGCAGGCAGGATGCAATGGGCGGCTGTGGCCACGAATTTTCTTGATACTACAATTTACAGAGGAGAATAAGAAAAATTGAGTATAAAAATGAACATCTTGCATAACTTACCTAAAACACCTCCACATTGATAGGAAGTAATTTTGATATATGCCTGCCATGGAAACTGTCCAAAATCCGCTTGTGTTCCCCCAACGATCCGTTTTTGGAATACTCTATCGTTTGATAAGCCGCATGATTCTTCGATATTATCCAGAAAATCTGCTCTTCTTTGAAGTGATTGACTTATAACATTTTCTCTTGTCCTTAAAAAATTAAGAGAAGGGACGTAAGGTCAACTGTTTTTAGGCGAATCCGGAAGATTCAGAAATTGACTTTTTTGTAGTGAAACATGATATTTTCAAATACTCTTCAGACAATACTAAGACCCATTATTCCTTGCCTGGATGATGGAAGCATGAGAAGGACATAATTGAATAAATAGGATTGATTCATCATAATCAATCGTTAAAGAACGCTGCAGTGTGCATAGAACGACCTTTAGGAAGCATGTACGTATTTTTTGAGATAATTTGCGTTTGCCGAACTTTTTATACGCAGTGGTCACATGGTTAAATATAACAGTGAAATGTTTTTAAAACATATTTTTACATAAATTGTTTTTGTTTAATAAATAAATTGATGTTTTTTAAACAGGTGTAGCCATATAATAAACACATTGTAACATGTTTATAAATTTGTAAAACGTATTCCTAACATAAAAGTTATTTTGCCTTTAGGGAATAGGAAATTCTCATTTGGGTTTCACGTAAATTTGCCGAAGATCGAAGAAAAGAAGGTCTTATTTTAAGTATGAAATATACAGACTGAGATCTTTTATCGGTGCAGCTTAGGACGAGGACTCAGTAGTGGATAATATTTCAGATTAGTTCTGAATTCACGCTCAGCACGTAATGGCACAGACGCTCATTTCGACCATATTTCCATTGTGTATACTTACTGCACATCTCGCAAGGAAGGTTCATTTCCATTTTCCGCCAATTTCACATGTTTTTGAAAATAACTCTGATGAAAGTTAGTTGGAACACAGCAAGCCACTATCCACCTACTAGTGCCACATCCAGATCGACTGGAACCTCCAGCCCACCAACATGCCACTGATAATGTACAAGAGTGCGAACTCCCTTGTAGCTGACATTTCGATGGGTATCCTAACAGATTTGTTAATACTTTTCCTAAAAAATGAATTGTTTTAGTCTAGGGAGTGCTAACAACCTTTTGGGATATTTACCTGGAAAATCGTCGAAATTGCCATCGGAGAAGTGCTCAACATTCGACGAATGCTTTCGCTTCCAGAATTGTTCAACGTTGGAAAATTTCCATAAATTCCACGCTTGGGATGCCGGTCGTTGGAATGATATTATGAAACAGAACGCAATAAACACTCGCATTATTTAAAACGCATTTTTGGAAATTGTCCATCAGAAGCGGGGAGTATCTGCTGTGGATATAAAATTTGACGTATTTGAGCCAGTATTAATTAATTTCGTAGGTATATAAAATTTTAATTCATTCAAATTATACATATTATGCATATAATATTATACAGGGTGAAATTGTGGCATCCTGTATAGGTCTACCATTTCCATTTCCGAAGTCCAGACATTCGCCCCGATTATCTTGGACACTATTAAACAGCAAAACAGCTATGGATGCGTTACGTAGTCTTCGGTTACCTGTTTAGCTTGGGTAACATCTTTTTTTCATATGTGTTATTTCTTTCCTACTACTTACTTTTTTTGCGAGAAATCTCACTAATTCACTTGACACATATTTGCACGATACGTTAGTGCACTGAACAAGAGATGCCCCAACGAAATACAAATATTTGGGTTTCGGTGTTGTCTGCGGAACAACTGTAACAGTACTCTGTGAAAGATGGTCTGGGGTAACGGCTTCTTCTTCTTGAAGAAGTTTGTTCCACTTACATGAAGAACGCGGCCGGCTGTTTTGGTGTTACAGCGTATTTCTACAGGAAAGAATAAATGAAACATAAATCCACTGATGATGTCGCGCTTGTTAGATCAAAAATAAGAAGAGAAATTAGGTTAACGCTTGTAGGAGTCTTTACATGCTGAAGTGAAAAATAAGAGAAAACTGGATAGTTTTGTTACACTTTGAAACAATTAATCTGCTTAGGATTTTTTTTTGCTGATATTTAAGCGAAGGAAAAAAGTTTCTCGGGTATAGTGCGGTTTATTCAATTTAGAATTCAATTAGTTAGTTTTCAACATTATAGTCTGTTTCAAAATTGAACGGCACTCCTCAAAGACATCCACACTCGTAAAGATAATAATACCAACTTACGTACTTAAAGGTTTTCTCAGTCAGATTCTCTATTTCTAAGACACTTTCCAAGATATCACCGAAAAATTAACAAATTTTAGGTCTATTTTGATACCACAAAAGTCTAATTCTAAGATATTTGTTGGACATTTTCTATAGTCACTCATCAGAGTTACTGTTGATAACATCACGTTATCCATTAAAAGTATCCGTTTTTTCTTTGTTAGTGCCGATAACTTCAATGTTTTTACGAATTCTGATACTCTGAGCTTTTCTACATCAAAAAGATATTCTGCAAAAAAGTTTCTCTAACGGTTTTCAAGATATTTTTAATTAATCCTTATAAAATCCTTATAAAATTAATGACCTTCCATGGCCACGTTTGGCAAAACCGTCTAAATAGTCCAATGCGTAAAGACCATATACAAAATTTCATTTATGTAGGATCGCGTCCCTTGTAGATAGGTGTTACTGTTAAGTTGGATACATATTAGATAGTAGGAATTAACTGTAAGATTGTCATACCCCTGGAGTACGACTCTGGTGGGCATTAGTTGGGGCATGGGAACTTCCCATGCCATGCCTTGTCGGTGTTGGAAATCCCCGCAATAAACCGGGTCGGCATTGGAACTGCTTGTAATATACTTTGTCGGCATTTGAATTGCCCTTGATAAGTTTCGTTGGCCCTATAGTGGCAGTTCCAATTCCCAGCTTAAGACGTAACGGTTTGATGCGGCGGGTGGTGCAGACGGCACCCGAGCCAGGGTACGCCCATGGTTTATCATCATGGGTTTTAGTATTTAAGATTTTGCAGGGCATATACAAGCTCTCTTTTCTTCTGGGTTCTGTTGTCGTTGGTAACTCACAAGTCGCGTCCGCACTCGCTAAACTCACAAGTTACTTTATATTCTCTTTTGTTCACTTTACATTAATAAACGCATACTTATAGTCCTTTCCTATCTGTGATTTTATTATAAGATATAAACACCATTCTATATCTACAGTAGTATCAAAACCTGATACTACATTTATTTGCGAAATATAGCGGTTTATGTATGGGAACAACATATGCCGTTTTAAAGGAAACTTGGGTTTTACGATGTATCACAATTTGGATATTTCGAGGATGCAGGTCGAAAAAAAAGATCGAACTAAATCCATGATTATATAATTCTTAATTTCAACAGATACCTACGTGAATTGCTGAACTTGAACTCTAAACATCACATGCAATGCGAACTGATGCAAGTTTAACGAACTATTTAATAACAACGATAGCAATAACCAAATGGTGTTGGCAATGTGAGGAAATGCTGCTGACTGCCAAAACAAAGCAGATGCTTCAGTTGATGTTTAGTTATTTGGTTCAAAATGAAAATATTTTGATAAAAACAAGAAACTTCCTAGTTGGTTCTTGATTGGAAATCACGTACCTACGATTTTTATGGCGGATTTTTGATATGTAATTAGTTGGTATAAAAACTGCGAGTTTGTTTCTGGTGGTCACAGTTCAAATACTGATCAAAGAAAAAACATAAAAAAAATGGCGTCCAGATTCGCAATTGCTCTTGTCGGCCTCATTGCCGTTATCAGTCAGGTACGTAGTTTTTCATAAATAAATTTAAAATACGCCCACACCCATTGAGTGTGTTTGTTGTTAATTATGAATTTTAACGCTTTAAATTAATAAACCTCTTTTATTGCAGGCTAGCGCTGGGCCAGCGTGCGGCACATGTGGTCTCCCATTCGCTGCTCTCTCTGCTCTACGTGGATATGGAGGTGCATCTGCTCTCTCAGGATTCGGATCGGGATGTGGAGCTCCATCTCCATCCCCAAGATTCGTTGTCCCTTCCTCCATCACTTACAATGAGCCAAATCCTACCGTAAACCAAAAACACGACATCCACATTCCTCTGCCCCTTCCATCTAGAATCCCATTGGGCAACTACTGCACCTGCCAGAAATACGCCGTCAAGCCAACTCTGATCCCATGTGTTAAAAACGGAGCCCCCGCACCATTCGTTGCCCCTGCTCCAGCTCCAGGCCCATCTACCATTGTGTTTGGACCTCCTCAAGTTTCTGCTCCAGCCCCAGCGACTTGCGTGTCTGCTCCAGCTGGAACTACAACCACTTATGTGTCAGCTCCAGCTCCATCTCCAGTGACATACGTCTCTGCTCCAGCCCCAGCTTCAGTGACATACGTTTCTGCTCCAGTCCCAGCTGCAGGCACAGCTTCGGTTGTAAATGCCATTGGCTGCAACCCATTGGAGAACTTGGAAAATCTGTTGAACAGTTTGCCAGCCCCTCCAGCTCCAGTTTCCGTTCCAGCTCCCGCTTGCGCTTAAACTGCTGTGATTTAAGAAATAAAAACGTATTTTAACACCAACTTTGTGTTTTTTAAATAACCCATATATAACCATATGGACCAGGAGAACCAAGTTCTAAGTTTAACTATAAATAGTAAAATTTCGAGACACAGATCTTATCAAGGAACTTCCAGGGAAAAACTTTAGAAATATTTTTAGCATGACGATGTTGCCAGTAGTAGTCAAAACCAGTAAATCGCAAGATTTTTGAAAGACTACACCAGAATTTGAAGCAATTCATGGATACAGCCTGATAACGACTCAGCGCTATTCAGGTGACAGTCTGGTCACGGTCAGGTCAAATATCGAAACTCATTTTATATTGTTTGACTGTGACTTCATTATGGCCGGACAAAGAAAATGGAGCGTCTTAACTTTGCCTCTGAAATTAGGCATTTTGGAGAATATCGTCTTGACAGGTGAAAAGTTTCACTTTTTAGGGGCTGTAAAACGGAAACCATTCACATTAGACCTTTTGAAAGGCTTTGTCTGATGATTTTCACAGTTGTATGGTTTTTTAAAATTATTTTTAACATGAAAAATAATGAAAAAAATGACAAATTTTGGAAAAAATAATCACGTTAGGACGTCAATTTTTATTTCACTCCTTAGATGCAAATAACATTTTTTACGCCAGCAACCGCAAGCATTTAGGAGGTTAAAATATTGATTTTTTTTCTAGAGCTCTTCCAATTTCTGAGATATGTGGTTAAAATGTGTCGTGTGCATTTCTCATAAAAGTGCTCACCTTATCCGTAATCTGCAGGGTGATATTTATTGAGAGGTCAGAGACCACATATTCGATATGTCCACTTTATGTAGGATTGACCTATCTCAAATAGTATTAATATTCTTTATTTTGTTTATCAACATAACCGTATTACTTGAAACTATCATCGTTTAGAATTTTGCAAACATGATTTCATATTTACAAACACTAGGTTGATAATAAGCATACGATATCACACCTTCTGGTCGGATCTAATCCATCTATCGCCTGAAAAGCGTGAGCACTGCTTTAATTTATAAAAATTTCGTTAATTTCACACCAAAATCTTCTCAATATAGTTATCTAGGCACAAAAGCATTCGTTTTTATTGCGGTTTTTGATGTTTTGTAATTTTACACCGTAAAAAAAAATTATTTCTGCCCACAAAGAAAAAAACTTGCAGGGATTGTTTTTTTTTTCTCAACGTATGACACAAGACAGGCTATAAAATAACACCTTTATTGTCTAGACAGTAAAAGTGCCACTCTACAGCTCGTTTTGCGTCAATAAAAAGCCGGTTTTTTAGCAATAGGAGGAAAAATATTCCTTTTACCTACGCAACTTTTTAAATCAAAAGATTCATACCACGTTACAGAAAAC
This sequence comes from Euwallacea similis, assembly GCF_039881205.1. NCBI lineage: Eukaryota > Metazoa > Arthropoda > Insecta > Coleoptera > Curculionidae > Euwallacea > Euwallacea similis. The sequence continues at coordinate 5,792,975 of NC_089611.1, read as the reverse complement.
ATGGGCAAAATGATATCATTAGTATTGCTTTTTCTTTGCCCTAAAAAACTGGATGTAAAGGGTTGACAAAATTAGTGTAATGTTCGAATTTGTTCTGTTACTTTTCATCGCACATATAAGGCGACATGGCAATCGAATTATTAGGACACTGAAAAAGCATTTAATTTAAATTTTTTTAGTGTTTAATGAATTAAAAGATAAATTCCATAGTATATTTTTATTCTTAATTGCAAATTTATTTATGTAAATTCGACATATATAGTGCGACCGAAAAATTGAATAAAATTTTTTTGTTCGGTAACAAAATTTCTCAAATTTCTAAAAATTTAAGAAACTGCATATGAAATATTAAAAAATACGTATTTAAAACTTTAACATCATGTGTCTCAAAAATTAAAGGTTTTCTGTAAAAATACGGATTTTCCTAGCACAAATTCTTTTGGCATAAACTGCCTCATCCTTTATAAATTATATAAAATTATTTTAACCATAAAGCAACTCATTATTTCTCCAGAGTAAGTTTTTGAAATTTATTTATCCTGAATTAAAACTAAAAGGGCTTTAAATATTTTCAATAAAGAGAAAAGTTATATTGAATGAGGATAAATTTGAAAGGGGTATCGATTTATACCAATTTGACCCTTGCAAAAATACTTGATCTCATATCGCTCCATAGCTATGTAACTAGTTTAAGTGCGAGCTTTTATGTTTTTTTTATTTCCTTTTTTATTAAATTACAAAGCGTAACCTGAATTCAAAAATTTCATTTTTGGACTAGGTTGAGCCAGCTTAAACAATATTTTTTGAAGCAATTACAGTTGATTAACAAGACGAAAATGTATTCACCTCAATTTCGATCTTTTGAAAACTTTAAAAAGGCTTCCTTCCGCAGATTATATCTTTTTGCATTGACCTCAGCTTTAAATCACTAATAAACCTTTAAAAACAAATATTAAATTAGAAGGAAATTAACACAAATGCTTTGCGGTAGTAGAATTTTGCAAAATATCACGTCTCATATACAAACTTGTGACGTCGCAGACTCAACCAGCTGCTTCTTATCAACGAGATGATTTTTGGTATAAATTGGTTCCGACATGATCTCAGGGTACAGTTCAAATACTGACAAAATCAAAATAACATTTTTAAAAAATGGCTCTCAGATTCGCAGTTGCTTTCATCGCCCTAGTTGTGGCCCAAGTAAGTATTCCTTAACATCGTAAAAAATCTATATACCGTCAATTATCTTAAAAATCCCTTGCAAACTTAACACAATTATTAATGTTGAATATTATTTTTCAGGCTAATGCTGGATGTCTCTTCACCCCACCACCACCACCATGCCCAATCCCAGGACTTAACTTGAAGAGTGCTCTCTACAACGTGCCCACTTCTTACACATGCCCACCTATTAGGACCAAGCTCACCCAACACCCAGACATCAACATTCCTCTCGCCCTCCCTGAAGAAATCCCATTGGGCAACTACTGCTCGTGCCAGAAATACGGAATAACCCCATCTTTGGTATCTTGCACTCCTTCATCGGCTCCAGCTCCAGCTCCATCTACTGTATACGTCAGTGGTCCAGCTCATCCACATACTGTATACCTCAGCTCTCCAGCTCCATCATGCGCTGCTTCACCTTCAGCTCTCAGCCCATGCCTGCTCAACTCAATCTTGAGCCGTGTACCTGCCCCAGTAAAATCTTGCGGATGTGTTTAAAAAGCGCAACTGATGTAATCTGCCAATAAAAAATAATTGTTGGTGATATATGTTTATGTTTTATTGTTTACTGTTGTGATGAACTTGTAATTTCTGGTATGCAGTTGTTATGTGGTGGTGGGATCAATAGTATAAAGTGAAATGCAGCACCACTTGGCCATGGAGTAACTGTAATATTAAATATTGGTAGTGGATTTCCGACTTAAACTGATATTTATAAGGAAGATCGCGTTCAAAGAGAAGAGACTGCAGGCAAACGGGCATATCGTTGTTCCGGCTCGAAGTGACCAGAAATGTTGAATTTCGTCAACGTCAAAGGAATTCGAAAATTTATAAAATAACGCGATTAACTAACTATGAAATAAACAATCATGTTCGGAACACTCTGAATTCGCAGTCTCAGAGATACTGTTCCGTGCAAAAAATAGCCAACAACCTTTCTTCTAGCTCTGTAGCTAAAGTTTATTGGCATCGAATGATAGTATTGAGTTAAAATAGTATCGAGGAAAACTAGTGAATGACGAGACGATGCGAGCAACGTGCTGAGATGGAACTCTAAAAACAAGTGTTAAAACTTTGAATATACCAATATAGAAAAGTTGCATTTTTGGTCAGAATTTGAATGCTCCCCATCCAAAACAACGTAATAAATCGCTCAGATATGACCGCGATGGGAACTGCAAATTTCGCCAATCGGTCCGGTCACAGTCATACCGTAATATATTTAGTTCAATTAGAAAATATCATACGCTGACAACAAGAGTTAAAAACTCTTTCAAATGAGGTGTCACTCGACATATAGTGCCATTTGCGTTTCTAAAGTTGAATGCACCCCTGCGAAGGGGGTTATTTTTGGGGATCTGCATTTAACGCTAAATTTGTCCTTTTCGAAAACAAAATCGACGGTGTCGCGACAATTTCTAACGTTTTGATTGTAATTCAAAATAAGACGGATGCAAAGTTTTTAATGGCACACCCTCTAGGTATTAGCTTTAAATGTGTGTTTTAATTAGATTTGGTTCCGCAATAGACGTACAATATACCTTTGATATGCCGTGGTCAAAACTCGAATCGAACAACTTCGATTTTTGGGTTCAAAAAATATTATGAACTATTATGAACATTTTTGGGCCATAAAATCAATGTTGTCCGATTCCTGTTTTGACCGTGGCATATCAAAGCTGCGTCGTACACCTACCGCGGAACTCAATCACGTTGAAATCGAAGCACTCAATTTCCACAATTTTTTTAGCAAAATTTTCCTGTATGCTAGTGATTTTACGATTACAAGAGAAAAAAAAAAACCAGGTCCTAAATATTTCTCTGTAGTTCCCTGTCGCGCCAACTAGGAGTGAGTAGCCAAACCGAGTACTGTGCGAAAGAAAGAATCTATCCTTGTTTAGCATATAGTACTACAGATGATGTGTAGGTGGCATCACCAGGCAAGAAAAATATGGATTACGTCACAAACAACGGCATACTGATGCACTTTTTTTAGTCGAATTGTCCTTGCTTTATACGAATCTAATAATAGTAGTTACATATATGATTTCTTGGATTCATTGTTTTGCTTTTTCAGTGGCACACAAAACTAACTGAAATTAAGTGTAAAAAAATTTATATCAGATCTCGAAAATATTGAAAAGTCCCTCTAGTGATTAAAACACATTCTAGGTATTAATTTGTCATACAATTTTAAGTTGTAGAATCGCTTTATTTTTCCCTTAACTTACTCGATAATTACACTGATAAGATTTTAAATTAAACTGATCATTTTAACAAACCTAATCATCAATAACAGTTTTTCAATAAAACTTTGACGAGTGCCAACTTAGAAGTTTCAATTGGCTCTTATATGCACCTTTGTAATTTTCATGTTATTTTTTCCTAATCTGTACATTTCACAGTCAGTAGTGCTCTTGTTAAAACTAATTTAATAATTAAATGTCTTAAATTGTCTTACGATTATTCAGCAACAACTCTCCCGATTTTCTATTTCTACAATCTCACAGCAAATACAATTAAACCTGATGCAACAAACAATTATTATTATGTACAAAAATAAATAATAAAACTACAACTATCACTTTAATCTGTCCAAGATAAAGCCCTACGTTACCAACATTACTGCTTTGTTATATAAAGAAAATAATTAAAACATTCTACTATTTCAAGACTTGAAAAGTATATTAAGTTTTGTGTGTGATCGGTGGCTTTTATTAATTTAGCCGTATGAAATATTGCGGGTTTAAATGGTTTATTCTTGTAACTTTTATATCAATAATAATCCAAAACCCGATCAATTATAATCAAAAAAATATTACAGTACACAGGCAAACAAAGCAAACGATTTGCGACCATTAAATCTAAATTTGGTAATCTGGCATTGATTTCTTTTACTTCCATTTGCAGTACATAGATTTCAGTCACTATCTCTATTATCTGGATGCGACTGCTCTAGTGATCCAATCCACTGTATTTGCCACCTAAAAACAAACAAATTATTAATATATTATACTTAATTGCAAATAATGGCACTAAAGAAAGTGAATGTTTCAAAGTGATCTGAAAGTTAATACTTTTTGGGAGTTTAGACTGATCGCAATCTTTTCACTAAAATTGAATTTATTGATTATTATGAGTAAAGTTGTTCTGCCTTACCCGATGATAAATTCCAGGTTGCCCAGGCTGAGCACAGGAATACCCCGCGGAAACTATGCCTATCAGGTACCATCTTCCTGTTTTCTGAAGCATAAGCGGACCACCGGAATCGCCTTGACAACTGTCCCGACCTCCGTTTTTATAGCCAGCGCACAGCATCTCATCATAGATAGTAACTTGAATACCCTTAGATCTAAAAAAGGTATTGTCACCAGAAAATTGTAAATCGTAATGGTAGAAGTAGTAGATAGCCCTAAGTGTACCAAATTCGTGCAAAATCCTCAATATTATTCTTATCTCTAAATAGCTACAAGTCATCCAAGTTTGGAAAGAAAAAAAATAACCAAATACATGCGTTAATTTCATAATTTCTATGGAAATTACCCTCTTGATAAAGCCACCATCGACTTTGAGTTTTGTGCATTAGGAGAATAAAATGGAACTTAAACCCTAAGTCTCAACCCAAATTATGTGTTTAGACATCCAATCAGAGAGTAAATGTTTTATTCATTATTACGTACCTATGCCATCTCTCACATTGTCGGTTATCTATCACAGGAACTTTTACAGTTTGCAGTGTTTGAGGTCTTAGCCTAGACCCAGGACTCAGAGCACCCCAACCTGCGGCATGCCCAACATCTCCAAGAAAGTTTTCTCCTTTCGCTGGTAGGCAAATGGGGGTTACGTGTGGCAGATTGTGGGCTGCCCTATCTAGTCTTAGAACGGCCACGTCAAATCGATCAGCTTGCGGGGTGAATTTGAAGAATGGATGAACCTATTGAGAATGCACGGACTTCAGCATACATTTTTTTAGCCTTTTTGTACTTCAATTTACCGAAAATCCAAGAAGACGAACGGGTTGAAAATTGCACCGCGGAGCACCCTAACTACATATGTCGAGATAATGTTCAAATTTAATGGGCATTCAATTTTTTCTGAGCTCCACTTTAAAAATCTCACGATCTTGCTTCTGCAAGTCTTGATAATTTTTTAACAAATTGCGCAATCAGTCGAGATACTGTGAGCAAAATGGAATGAAGACTCGGTAGAGGCAATAACTATCTCAAATTGGGCACGTTCTTGCCGGTAAAACGTTCGCTCAAATGGCTATAAATGATGCACATTAATTTCAGTGAGCAGATTGTAACGAATTTATACTCGGTAGAAACATATTTCGTATCAAATTATATAATTTTGCTTTTCCTGTCCTCGTAATGGGTTTCAGGAAACACCTTTCCTAAAATAAAATATGTTTTACGTCCATTATCGAATTTACCCGTATAATTTCATAAATGAAACGGGACGGCTGATCTGCTGCTACAGAGCTAAATATAGTTAAATTCAAAAAAGTAAAATTTCATATACGATTATCTCAAAAACCACTGAAAGGACATATATCGGACATTCTCCATAGAAAATACTTACAATCACCTACAAAATCCAAGAACGTAATAATATTCTGCGTAATTCATTTGAATCGGCTATTCCATATACAGGGTGTCCCAAAATGAGGTTGCATAATTTTAGCAGCATATTCTATGACCTAAAATAAAAAAAGTTCATATAAACATAGATTCGCAAACGCTTCGTTTTCGAGAGAGAGGGTGTGAAAGTTTTAAGCAATTTGGAATATAGCTACACCTTGTGTCTCGAAGAGCTGGCGGATTTATGTTTATATGAATTTTTTGTCTTATTTTTAGTTGTATTCTGCTAGAATAATGCAATTTAATTTCCGGACACCTTGTATGACTCTGTAATTGTAAAGTTTATTTCGACGAGTCCCCAAATGTGAATATAGATAAAATCTGTTTTAAAGTGAAAGGTCAAGTTGAGGAAAGTTATATTAAACCACAATATGAAGCTCATGCCGTTGTTCCTATAAAATTATTTGGGCGGAATTATTGTAATGGCATTTAAATTAGCATATAACCACGTACAACTTCAAGCACTATTACTTATTTATAGACCACAACAGCGCCGACCGCTGCTGCGAATGCCACGATCAAGATCAAATACCATTCATGGTACGTTGACCATCAAACTTTTACCTTCGCAATAAACAACATCAGTCCCTGACCTTTCCATTTCTCGCAACAAGAAACCAAAATAAAAAACTAGTCCATGTTAATTTTCGTAAATTGGCAATCAAAATTGAAAGTGATGTTCAAGGTGGCGTCACATTGGGCAGGAATCACGACTACTTTCTTTCTCCTCATGTAACATTGCCTAAGGTTGTCCACCACTTTCTCCCGTATAATATGATTACCGAAGAAATCTGTATGGTAAAGGAAATCCACGAGGTGAAGTAACACCCGGTGTAATAATGGAAAACGTGATTGATTGTGCAAGAGATATTGATTTGGTTTTTTTTATGGGGGTTTAATGTTTATTGTGAGAGAATGTTCTGATTGAGCCGTACTTGAGCGATAAACAATTTAAAACGTCGTGAAATACTTACATTTCATAACTTAGTTTACAGTCGTATAAAATGTGTTTCAAACTTACAAACCTGTATACTGGAAACTCCGAAAGTGTAGGCAGGAAGTGGCTCCACTGCAGAGTTGATGACATAGTCTCCTAACGTTACATGGACTTGTCGTGGTGCTGCTCTGGCCACGCAATGTCCTGCAGTAACCACATGTCTTCGACTGATCAGTGAACCACCACACCTGAAACAAGATTCATTTCGTAACTAGTTATGAAACGAAACCAGGTATTTACTAGTAGGCTGCAGTTCTGCCGAATTCAACTTGAATAAATTCAAATTGCCACACTGTTGGGACATCCTGTACAATATGTCCAGATTCCACCTCTTCGTGAGAGCACCTCTTTCAATACATTTTTTACTTACACCAACCATAATTATGCTTTGCAAGTGAATAAACTCATTACAATTAGTCCAGTCTATACCTTCCACCAAGTTCAACCAATTAACGCTTCTAATATGGAACAAAGCATATCGAAGACGGTAGTCAGTTGTGTAAAGGATTATAAAATCCTAACGGTAACTGAAGTCAACAACATTCCGCAAATCGTTAATCTTTAAAACAAGCTGATGATCATTATTACATTACACAATGAGTGTATAAGTCTTATAACAGGCCTCAGGCCAGCTGGCCATCACTTTCACTCGGAGGTCATCGATCGAATATTGTTGGTATGTGTTGATTTTCTGAGGAGTGTTTGTTGATGGTAAATAACAAAATAGTCCTAAAGGAAATGTTTTTTTTTTAATACATTTTCGGACGTAATAGGGCAATGGAAATTGTCGACTTTTACACTATTTTTGAATCACCCTGTATAATATAAAAATGGACATTTATGTAATGAGTGGGGCTTTGCGGGATGAGAGAAGCGAGGTCCTTCAGGGTGTGATAAGAAATTGGAAAATAATACGACTTTGAAAGACAACATTCTTTGAAAAGCGTGTCTCGTATTTGATAAAAGTAGAAAAACTTTATTCTTCGGTTGAAAATTTTTTAGGTGTTAATATTTGAAAGTAATAAATTAGGCCTTAAAGTAGCTTTGACAAACACGTTAATGTTGTGCAGAGATAAACTCCTGTTTAGCATTTTTCATAGGATCTTTAGGTACAAATAATTTTTTAAAGGGGCATAAGTACAGAAACTTTTAAAGAATTTTGTTTATAACAATCGGAATTCGTTTTTAAGCAAATTTTTAAACACTTTTGGTACTAGTTCAGTTTCAGCATGGCTCGTGGAAAGCATTGGTCTGCAGTCACTCGACGTAAAATAATTAACGCCTATCAACAAGGTATTAAACAAGTTGATATTCCAAAAGTGTTTAACATTCATAAATCGGTTATTTCGAAAACAATTTCTAATTTTAAATCGTGAAATACATTAAAATCAATTAAAAAAAAGTGGTCGTCCTAGAAAAACAATGAGGCGAATTGATGCATTAATCAAAAAAATTGCTCAAAAATATCCACATAAATCTGCAAAACAAATTTTATGTGATATTGGCGAAGCCTAGCTAGACTACAAAACTGTGCAAAGAAGGTGGAGGGAAGCAGGATTGCTTAGTTTCAAAGTCGCATAAAACCATTTATGTCAAGAAAGAACCAGAAGGCCCGACTTGCTTTTGCCAATAAATATTTTCACTGGACCAGCAGTAATTGGAAAAGTTGGTGCTATTTTCAGATGAAAGCAAGTTTAGAATTTTTTATTCTGTCGGCGTATCATAGTTCCCCAAACCAAAGATTTAACACCAAGTATACCAAACCTATCATCAAACTTGGCGGTGGATCTTGCATGGTGTGGGGACGTTTCTCGGGATATGGTGTAGGAAGTCCATTACACATCATAGAGGGCAATATGCTGCCATATGATGAGGATTATTTACTACTTACGTGGATGTTTCAGCAGGATAATGATTCGAAACCCAACTTTTGAGTCATCCGAGACTGGTTCGCGATCGAAAAAATTACTGTTACGGATTTTCCTGCACAAAGTCCTGAACTTAATTCCATAGAAAATTTATGGGAGGAATTAGAACAGTGTATTCGTCAAACTATAATGCCATTCAAGGAAGAATTAATTCGGATAGTGCAAGAGTCTTGAGTATTCATCGGAAATGACATGATATTGAAATTATTAGAATCAATGTCAAAGCAATGCCGAGAAATTATAGCGAACAATGGATTTTCTACGTACTGTTAATTTAAGCTTAAAATTATCAACAATTTCGTCATTTATTTTGGAGCTTCTCTACTGTTGTCCCGACTTATTATTTATATTTAGAATATATTTTTTATTTTTGGTTTCAAATCAGTTTTTGCCTATCAAAAATGTTTCTTACATTTATACAGTATGAAAGTTTTGGATGAAACAGTCCATATAACTAAGATGCTGAACATATGCGGCCAAAATACTCGGACACGTCGATTTTTATTTTTTCTTGCGGTTTTTTTGATGGTAAATTCATGTATACAGGGTAGTCCAAAAATCAGGTACGACCACCAACTTTGTTTTTTCAAATGAAAATATCTATTTTTTATTTCATCTTCGAATTCTACGCAAAATTCTAAGTGTGTTTTACGTACCATGTCCATGTATGTGTATGTGTGTAATAATTTCTAGATTCAGTTTGGTTCAAAGAAATAAATTTAAAATTACTAAAGTTTCTCTACTTTTGTCTAATAGTCTAATTGTTATCAAACATGCAAGGTGTCCCTTCCGTACAGGCTCTACCAGGCAACCCCTGGTTTCTCTTTCGGACAGACATGTCGGAAAGACGGACCTTGTCCGACCGGGAGCGCAAATAGGAAGTAAGATCGTTTAGAACCGATGGCCACTCAAGCGTGTCCGGCTGACCAGGTCCGACATACAACTGTTGATTCTATCGCACCCCACCGACGTGTCTGTATGACAAAATAATCCACACTTTTTTTCATATTTCCTCCATAATTCCGCAATTGTCGCGTAAGAGTCATTTTGTTGCAAATTTTTTGTTTTATTTTTTGTTTGATTTATATTGTCATTTTAATCGATTAGAAGTAGTAACCTTAATATTGTTTCGCCTGAATGAATTGTTAACTTTCGAACATCAATGTCAATCATCAACTTATTGCGTGCCAGTGCAATGCAAATTGAATATTACAATAGAGGCCAACTTAATATTCTTCCTCGTTAATGGGAAGCCAGTAATGTTACATTAGGCGAGCGATCAGGGAAGCCGGAGTAATCTGAAATAGTATATAGGGTGTTTAAAAAAAAACGCTGCAATATTTAAGGGGGTGATTTCTCAGATTTTATGAAAAAAAGTTCTTATAAACATAGGTCTGGCAATGTATTGTTTCCAAGATACCAGATGTTAAAATTTAAAAAATCTTAAGAAATCGAATCATTGCTGGGTGTGACTCAATTAGAAACAACCCTGGTATTTTTGAGAGAGTTCGCCAGTCACAAGGAGAAGATTGGCTTCTTGTATCTGAGCTAGAGGGGGTCACTTTAAACAGTTTTTGTAATTTTTGATAAGGAAATGGTGATGGTGGTATCCTAAACGAAGCAAGATACGACGAAAATTAAAGAGACAAAAATTTTATATTTTTAGTTGCTTTATCTAAAAAAAAATAGACATTTAATTAAGGTGTCCCCCTTTGACATCACTGGACCTAATAATTTTAATCTAGTTAGGGCCAAATCAGCCCTCTATTACTACAAACAACGTTACCAAATTTTAAAAAAAATTCCAAAACCGTTATTTAAAAAAAATTATCATCCTGTATCTTGGAAACAATACATTTTCAGACCTATGTTTATGAGAACTTTTTTTTATAAAGTGATCTGAGAAATCATCCCTTTAAATATTGACACGTCTTTTTTAAACACCCTGTATATTATGATACCAGTTTAAGAAGGAACCCTAGTGGCGTTAAAACGATGCAAAAAGTACATAATTTTGCCACTGTTCGAACAGTACAGAAATGTTGCCATTCTGAAGATTAATGTCTATATTCATTTTTGCTTACTTTCCTCAATTATCTACTTTATTTTGTGGTAATTTATGTTCAATTTCATGGCCTATCTATCTATAATAATCAATTGCAACCAGCGAAATGACCGCAAAGCAGATTTGCATGCAAATTTTCATTTTGTAATTTTATTACTTAGTTCATATTAATTGTACCCACTTGTGCGTAAACGATAAAAACTCCAAATTTAAACCATTCCTTAATTAGCCAGTATTTTATAAGGTATACAAGGTGTCCCAAGTTTCATGACCAGGACTTCAGGGAAGGTTAGCAGAACTTTGAAAGGTACATTTTAAGGTGATACTATTGATCCAAAATTCGCAAGACCAGTAGATTTCGGATTAAGCCAGGTTAGGTTAAATCATCGCATTCCGATCTCAGCTAACAGGGTCAGAGTTTTGTACAGGCCATTTAGGGACCCCCTGTGCAGAATGGAATGGAAGAGGCATTTTTATGCATATATTTAATGATACCAATTACGCGAATTATAAAACCGAGACGAAATTCCTTATAAGTACGTGTAATTTCGGCAGGGCGAGAATTTGCTACATTATGAAATAGGTGCACGCCTGATGGAGTGAAATAAGCACATTAAGGATTCAAATCAGCCTTGTAATACTTAGGAATATTCGTATTATCATTATCCATGAGTCACTCTGGATTCATGATTTTTGGCGATTACATATAAATTGAGCAAGATTATGAAATTAATAATTAGGTTTCCGCCAAACCGTATGATTCATTGTCTTAACAAATACGTACGTAGGTGCAACGTACGCATACGTTCAACGTATATATGCGTATACGTGACCTACGCCGCAAGTTAAATTTTTAACGTTTATGTTGAGGAAAAAATATAATTCAAAGAAACGAAGAATGAGCACATAAAAGAGGTTCGTTACAACGTTCAGTTGTTATTCTTAACAGATCAATCAGGAGGTGCCAGGCATCAACAGCTACGATGATCGGGTCTGGGCCACATGAGCGTTAATATTTTTATTAAACGCAGTAGATCATCACGCTATGTATCATTTTTTCATCAAGGTACGTTTCACAATTTTCTTCCCATGAATGGTTCTCATGTGTGCAAAAGCAAACAAATTAATACTTAAAACATATTATGAAAACAAAATTTGTTCTAGAGGTCAAATACTCATACAATAGGCACAACCTCTGCATGACCATGAGGTATAACATAGACCCAGTTATTAAAGCAACAAAGGAACTAATTAATGGAAGAAAATACACTACCTAGTTGTTCTTTGGCAACTACAAAACATTGATGCCATCGCTTTGAACGCAATTTTAACCCGACGAATTGTTCAATATCCGCCCCTGTTACATCCATTTTCAACGACTCAGCAAATAGTCAATTATTGTTATTTTGTGTATTCAATTAGTGCACAAATTGAGTTCTGTTAATCCACAGGCAATTTTATTGCAGACATTCGTGGTGTATTGTTAAAAATTGCTTCAGAATCGGGTTTCTCTTATGCATTGTTTGCTTTTACCAAGTGTATGAAATTAGTTCAGGTTAGACCTCATGTGTGGCACCTTAATTCTTGGCATATACAGGGTGGCCCGAAATGGTCTGCAGCCATTTGCCGCCCTGTACATTAATACTTATGTACTTACAATTTAGTAAAAATTTTACCTTGAAGACCCTATTCTGATGTATGCCTGCCATGGGAAGGTACCAAATCCTGCCTCATCTCCTCCAACGATTCGTCTTTGCGCTTGCTGTTTTGTCGATGAGATTCCGCATCCTGAAACAAAGAATATAAAAATGTAAATAATGCAATATGTTGTTTTATAGCGGATTCTGTTTTTGGACGGTGAACGAAGGAATAATAAGTATTCGACCAACAGACGATTGACAACTGAGTGGTTTTTAAGGATCACATTAACAGAGTTGAGGCTAAAAATCGCCCTCTTCGATTTTTGAAACAAATGTAAAGTTTTCGTCTCGTGCATCCGTCATCCGACCATGCGATATGAGCTTCGCTTAGCCACATTTTACAATTGAGCGGATGACGGTTTCGGGCGAGAAGTCTGTTGTGTGCTGTTTTTTAATTAATCAAATTGAATATTTCAGCATTTTACATAATAACTGGAGGATTTTTCAGAAGCACAATTTCCTCAAAACAAGTTAGTTTAGTGCCACATGACTCCTCCTCAAAGACTGTGTATGAGACCAACACTAAAGAAGTGAGTATAACCAGATGGGCAGTAAGATGGATGGCACTAAGGCCGATGCTGGTGGAAGATTAAGGGCAATAAACACTTTTATACCAAGTATGCATTAGAAATAAAGACGTTCCACTTATAGAAGACGATAAATAATGGTTTAGCTCACAATTTCTAATTACAAAGAGTGGAAGGAAAACTATTAAAATTCTAGTGCATCGAATGACAAAACATGAAATTTATAACATGATCGTCAGCGTTCTCTCATTTACACTTTCTGATTGCAAATTATCCAATTCGTGAAGTTATTGTACATGATGCAAAAAATTTGAAAGTCAAGGTTGTTAAAAGTTGTCGGAAGGTTGTTGCACTGAACAATTCCCCGAGTTTTCTGTTCTGCACGCACCATTGGTAAATCTGCATTGCTACTTTCAAATAATTAGGCGTACTTAGTATTATATTGACATTCAAGGAAGAGAACTTGATCGAAAAAATCCAAAAATTGACGCCTATTTAACACCGACCTGGGCAGATATAAACTCGACCTTTTTACGATTTTTGGCTGCTTCTTCATCTCGCTTTCGGACATGCTAAAATTCTTCTTGTTAACCTTCACCGCTTATTAGCAAACGCAAACGCACTGCAAGATCGATAAATTGAGAGCGGCATCTTAAGTCGTTCAAGTGGATGTTAGACACTTAAAGCATATCAGGTACGCAAACGTACCTGACTATCGTAAGCACAGGAGAATCCTTGTTACGTTCGACTTTGAACGGTTGTGTAATAATTCATTACATTACGAGAATAGTAAGCAGCGTGTTGAGAGCGAGAGGAAAGTTTGCGATCGAGCCGCAGGCGAGGTCGGGATAAGAGCAGAAAAAGGTTTGAATCTTCATTACGTGCGTTTGTCTGTAATTGCTCATTTTCGGCTGTAGGTCGGCTATTTCATTATTTTTAAAAATTTTGCGTTTTGTGGATTTCAGTTTTAGAACCATAATTTGAGCCACACTTAAAAGGAGCAGAACTCTGCATTTTCTAATGTCTCATTTTCGAAGAGCAGCGAGATGTGCCAAAAGACTGCGTGGACAACTTAACTCAAACATCTCTCGTCAACAGGATGTTGGAAGGTGAACCAAAGTGCTGTAACAATGTCATTTCTGCGATGGTTGAGGAAAACGAGCACACGGAGCGTACCTCTTAAGAGAGACAAAAACCCCGGGCCTAGAAAAAAGAAAGAAACGTGCGATTGGAATGTGGCACATAATGGGGGTGCGAGGAAGGAATGGACGGCCAGCACCAACGTCTGCATTTGCCATTTGCGGAAAATTATCAAAGCAATTGACGGTCGAATGTCAAAGTCCTTCGACATCTCCTAAGGACAATTATGGGTCGTTGCAGGTTGCAGGAAAAGAAAAACTCAGGTTTTTAGTGAGTGGGCGCACCGGTGAATCCCGCACTATCCGGTCGCTACAATACCAGACCAGTTGTCTTTTGAAGATTTGCCTTAAGATAAAAAAACTCGAAATTAGCTTGTATAGTAGGCAGCCAAGTTCTTCCCAACCTTCCACCAACTGAAATAAATCCTCTCCCATGATTAGTAAGTTGGAAGCAATGCAATAGACGAGCATAAGTTAAGCGAAGCCTTAGGGCAGCCACAGACCACAGATTTTTGATCGGCCGACAGTTCTGTCGATTGCTTAATTGCAATAAAGACATACGTGCGTGCGCACGTTTGCCCGACTATTTAGTCTGTAGTTTGCACCACGAGCCTTCAATTTTTTAACAGAACATGTTCCAAGGAACCGGTTAATCTTAAACGAGCAGGTCAATTACTCTATTTAATAGAATAGCACTTCTCCTTTAAGTGTTGCACTGAGTATTTACAATATGTATTAAAATGCAATTTATATACAGGACAATTCGTGTGAACAATTCTCAATGGGGGCAAATTGTAACCTAATTTTGCAAGTTAACGTTAGTACTTTTGGAAGTTCAATTATTGTAGTATTTACATCATATTTAGAGTGTAAGTGTCAATTGCAGCCATCGTGTCTTTAAAACATTTACATTTTCCAAATCGTCAGCAATGATTCTATCAACCGATGTAAATTTTTCAAAAACAACTAATACGACAATTTTTGGTTGTCCACCGCGCCCCAACGCACCGTCAAAGCAAACAATCTTCAAAGAATTAAAACGATACACGTTTCAGGAGACCAAGTAACACAAAAGGGAGATCATGCCATTCCAATAAATAAAAAATTGACTTACGAACATCATCAACGATTGTGACATCCCTGCTCCTCGGCCCTTCTGGCGGAGCCTCGATGGTTCCTATTGCAGGACCTTGAGTTATGAGTCCAGCCTTCGCAACACCTCGATAACAGCAGGCCTTTAAAAGACCTTCGCATTGATTATCTATAAGGCCTCCTGATATCCAACAGGTTAGAAAGAACTCGCAGGTTGCCCCTTGGACGCAGATAGTGTTTCCGGCTATTTGAAGAATAACAGAGAAATGTTAAATTTACCGTGAAGCTTATTGATTTTTTTTTGTTTTTCTGCGTCACACTCCACGGGGTGTTCCAATGGACAAATTAATTATGAAGATTTCAATTGAGGAAATCTGAAAATTTGGCTAACATAGAAATCGAGCACAAAGCGGTTTTTTCTGATTGATCGGCAATTGAGCTTCTCGCCCTTAAGGGTTTATTAAATAGTTATTGTAATTTTTTTTTAACTTAATAATCTTCTGTTTAGATTAACATAAAAAAATGCTTGCTGGCGTCCTTGTTCTGATTCTCATCGCTCATAACACGCACTCATATTAGAATTATGTAGATTATGTTCCTATCCAATGTATGTAATTTTTACGCTTACAGGAATTACACCAGCTTGCTAAGCGAAGGCGAGGTAGGTCTGTGCTAAACGGCCTTTTTGAAATCCAGGGCTCATGTGAGTATTTTGGCAGTGATATCGTCCGCTCAAGGACCTAGAACCCAGTTTTTATCGAAAAACTGTTTAAACTTTAAGTTGAAACAACGTTAAATTTCGCCTTATGTATGTATGTACAAGCGGGACTTATTGGCGATACTCTTGCAATGGGAAAGTTGTACGACATTCCATGCTTTAATCAAAATATGTTCAGCAACGTAACACATAACTTTCTGTAGTGCGTAGGCGGTGCTAAAAATACATAGGTAACCGCAGTTCTTCGCAGTGGTACCGTTCCGGGTTCTTCATATTACTAAATTTACGAGCACTTATTCTTATTCAGAGTGAAAGTAAAGACTGTTTATGATGTCGACGTGCACGGAGGCTGTTTGAATTTCCTTCTGGTAATACTTTCAATCTTTAATTGCGCGATCTTGAAATTGCTTCTATTTATAATGATGACGCGATGCTCTTTTCGGTAATAACATTCTCTATAATGGTTTTTAAAAATTATATTGCTTTGATTTCGTTTTTGTAAAATTAATCGAATGAAATTCCTTGATGTTTTGTTTCTAGTTCCTTTGATAAACAAGAAAAGAATTTCTAAAAATGCAACCAATTTTTGTTATGTACCGATAGCCTCATAGTATTCCTCGAAAGATCAATAAAGGAAGGATTAGCACCTTGCAAGGAGAAAGGCCTCAGGGCCTCAGGATACATACTATGTACATACTACATATTCGATAATAACGTTTTTCAAACCAAAAGCAAGAAACCCATTTGGGCCTTTTCCCCTTCAACCCTTTCTCCCCTTAAACTGCAAAATTTACATTAGGGCCTCTAAATTGCGTATATTCTTGCAACAGCAAGTCAGCCCCTGCTTAATGACTACCTAATTGATATTAAGGGTCAAAGGGCTCTGATCCTTATTATCCTGTTAACACGTATTGTAATACCAACATCTTTATCACGGCTAACAAAACAGTTTTACAAAGGAGGAGTTTTACAAAGGAGGAAAGTGAGAGCACGTTTTTCTCTTGTGATAAGCAGCAGCAGGCAAAAATGCGAAGGTTGCTAGGTAAATCGTGCCGAAGGGCGAAGGGCTCATAAAACAAGTGTATTCGGGATAAGCATTGGCATTTGCTGCTTTGAATACCAGTTTTTTGGAAGATAATATGTGCTAATTGCATTTAATCTCGTGTATATCGCGCAAAAGTTTCACTTAAAAATCCCAATATTAAGTAATAAGTGGGTTTATCCACATACCTACATAACTAAATGATGTTTAAGCACGGATGTAACAGATCTTGGTCATTTGGTACCTATGTAACGACTAATCGGTATTCCCAAATATTGCAAAACTAACATATTAGATAACACATAAGGTTGCTAGAATTTACTGGGGGGTTAATTAGCATATACAGGATGTCCCATAAATGGTACATAACTGAATCACAGGGTTCTTATGTAAAAATATATAGATTTCTTGAGACATTCGAGATTTGAAGGGACCTTCAAAAATCAAAAACGCTTATATTCACATTGCTATCGAACTCCGAACCTTAGGTAGGTATTTTTCATCATTTCTACCTAGAACAATAAACTTTTATTTCCTAAGAAAGCTCCTTGTAACCCAATTAGTGAGATACCCATCTGGCAACAAAAAAGAGAAACATTTAATAAATCTCTTATTATGAATTCATGCGAATTTCCGACAATCACAGTCTTATTGTCCGAATGCAAATTCTACTAGACCTTGAGAAAGACACATTGTCTAGCAAATTCAATAATAATTCACAAATCACCAAATAGCTACCTACCTGGATTCATGCATTAATTTGTTCATTTAACCAATAAAACTACTTACCCCTATCTCGGTTATCCACTCCTTCCAAATCCTGCAAGTTATTATCTCCAGCTAACCAATCTGGCTCTTCTGCGGGGGCACTTCCTGAATTAACCGGATCGCGAAATTGCACAAGATCACTCGGGAAAATTACTCTCGGCCGTCTGGAAGATCCAGTCCAAACTGTCTGGAACCGAGCTGAAGGGTCAAAGTACGACTCTCTCGGTTGCTCACCTCTGACTGCTTGATAACCCGCAGAAGACGCAGCCTCGAAGGGTCCTAAAAGCCCTCTAAGTCTTCTAGGGTATCTGTAAGTGGACAATTCATTGAATCTAGCTCTGTTTTTGCCAGAGAAGCTACTTGAGTCATAGCCTTCTGCAGAGGCTCCACTTGGCTCGTAATCAGGTCTAAATCTCTCCACTGGGAAGGTTACTAGAGTTCTAGAAGAATCCTGGGGAAGAAATGGATAAAAGCCATCGTCATAGGCATATGATTTTCTGACGAGATATTTTGGTGCAGGATTCGCCACTGATGTTGTTGGATCTTTAACAACCTTTGACTCCTCGAACTTAAAGTCTGGAGGTAGAATTTCACCTATGTGTTCGTTGTCATCAGACTCAATTGAAGCGTCATCTCTTCTTGTTAATGATGGGTCCTTATTTTCATCGTTTTTGTATTGTCCTCCAAATGGCGACTTTGATCGTGCTTCATGTAAACTTCGCATGCGATCTTCGACAATTTGGTGTGCTCCATTGGATTCAAGTGGAAAAATATCAATTCCAACTGAAGGTTCTGTGGCCTCATAGGTTTGTTTACTACTACTTTCACTTGAATGGTTTTTTCGTTTATCTTTGACTTGAATTTCTGTGTTGGGGCTCATATTGTTTTCAATTTTTTTAATTAATTCTCTCTCCTCAGCTTTTCCTAGTAATTGTCTAATGGTGCCATAGTTCTGGCCTTCAGATGGTGGAGGGTTTAGCTCTTCAGTACTACTTGAAGCAGCACTGTCACCACGAAACGAATTTTCTTTCAAGGCCACCAGGGGAAGGTCTAAGTTTTCTTTCGCAGTATTCTCTTTTGTTTGAGCATTAACTCCGTTAACTGAAGGAAGTTTCAATTCACCTGCATTATTAAGAGAACCTTCAAACTTAAAATGGTTAACTTTGACACTTTTCTCTTTTTTAAGTCCGTCCACCTCATATTCCTCACTTGAGGCTACTGCTTTATTCTCGTAGGAACTATCAACATTCTCAATTGAATACTCGGAGTGTGGTAGTGATAGTCCATAGCCATTTCCGATGCCATTATTGGTATTATCTCCCTGAATACCTTCGTTGTGTTGATATTTTTCTCCACTATGGAGCAGCAAGTTTATTTCGTCTTTTGATAAAATCTTAAAATTTTCTACATAATCTTCCTTGGAAATTCTCCCCGACTGATCTGCTTCTTTGTAAGGTTGTTCTTTATGAATTATATTCTGGTACTGAGTCAAAAGCGGCCTCACAAAGTTATGCTCCAGAATTTTTTCGTCTGGAGTTTTGTCCGGTTTTTGCAAAAATCCATCCAGACCTGTGTAAATTCTTCTGGTGGATTCGTTTTTCTGGAAATTATCCCTTCGTATGTTTTGCAAAGTTGTGTATAGACTGTGCAAATGTTTATTAGTTTCTGCATTGTTAAGAGTGAAGGTTTCTACTCTAGGTGTAGATGTTGGCGAGAACTCCAGAAAGCTGTTCGTGGTTTTCTCATAGGGAGGATCTGCGGCTTGAATTAAAAATATTCCCAAAACTAGTGCTAGTAAGGATGACTGAATTTTGATCATTATGGAGAATTCCCATTTATTGCTGAACACCTCCTGGATATTTTCTAGAACGTCGGACCTTAGCGTCGATAATGAAAATCTAAAGTTTATGAAATATGCTTCACTCGAGAGTTTTAACCACTCATCTGGATCATCTCCTTTCCTATTCAGTTCTAGTTTTTGGCAATATACCTTGTGGACACTATCCAGAAACCAAAACTTGCGAACGCGTCACAACCGCACGAAACTGCGAAATCTGACGGAATTTCTTGTCAATGCTTCTTCTTCTTCTTCTTTAGAGAACCAAAAAAATAAAGAAGAACAATAACAATCGAGTAACGAGCAGCGGCGCGTTAAAGTTACCGACTTAAAGCCGACTGGACGGACTAGACCGTACGAAACGAAGAGAGTGACTTTCTCGTTCAGCAAGGTACCACCGCGAGGGTACGACCATGCAGACCACTTTCACTCTTGCTGCTTCTTTTGCATGACTGAATAAGCAATTGAATGTCAAAGGATAGGAAACGATAAGAAGTGATATTGTTGGTGTTTAAACTGCATGTCAAATAGGCTGAGGACACTTAAGTGTAGTGGTTTATGCAAGAGTTGTTGATTTACTATGCTGTGAAATGGGCATTTATAATAAATGGTGTAACAATGCGATTAATTTTATTTATTTTATTCTTCTTCTACACTCTGCTACCACCTTTGAAATGGGCTATAGTCCACGGTGCACGGCATATGCCGAGTTTTATATCAGTTTTACTAAATGTGTTTTTTATTATTTAATTTACTTACGGCTGTGTCTTTAAAAGAGAAATTAAAATGTTTTCCGAAGATAATAAGTAATGATTATCTAAACGAGTTAGCAGGACGCTAATGAGTTTTATAACCTTAGAGCCTAGAAATCGGCTTCTGATATTTATGCAAATAAATATTACGGATTCTATTTGCAATATTGCCACATTAGCAGTAGAAATTTACTTGCGGGAAAAATGTGATTAATCGTGATTTTTGGTTAGAAATCATAAAGTCGTTTCTGAGATATTTGGTATCGAAAGCTGATACTTAATCGAAGGATTCCTTCAAACGCTTCCTTAAGGTGCTTTTTTATTTTTTTAATATTGTCCTGTGCCTACATCTCATTGTAAATGTTCAAGGGCAGGGGCGTGCGAAAATTTAAAAAATACGCTTTTAACGGGGTTGTAAGAATACACCGGTTTAAACTTTCCCGCCTGATGTATCTATGCGTAAAAGAAACTAAATCATTTAGAAAATTGGTCTATTTAATTCAAACAAAATGAAAACGCTTAAACGCCGTTAAGGTGTAATCTTTTTATTCGAATCCGCTCCCAAAAGACGTCTAATTGTTTCCTCTAGAACAATGGCAAACTTGAGAACTACACGTCTTCATTGTTCCGTAGATAAATTTCTTTGTTAAGTACTTTAAATGTTCAGGAATATTGTTGGAAGTTTTCCACTAGAGTGGCGGAAAAGGCTCCACAACAAATTTTGGGGCTTCCCGAAAGGGCAACACATCTTCTAATCGCTTCTAGGAACACCAAGAGTTTTGGCGAGTGCAATAATAACGTTGTTTCCAAAATACATTTTAAAACGTTGACCTCAGTGGTAGAGAAACTATATTAAAAAAATACACAAATCCATTTTAAGCAAGCTATCGTTACTTTAATCATACATCACCACCCGCTTAATATTAAAACACACAGAAACTTCCCACCACTATTATCCTTAATCCCTAATTCCTCCTATTCCTAAATCGCTAACTATCCCTATCCCATACTATTATCCCTAAAACAGCAACACAACGGCATTACATTTAATTATAATATAGTGCATACACATACAATTCCCCCGGGTGGTTCGCAACACCCCGGACCACAATCACAGCATCCCCGCGGTCCGCAGACACCACAAGAACCGCAAGTCTCGCAGCAGCATTCATTTGGTGGTGGACCGGGTGGACCAGGTGGTGGAGGTGGCCCGCAAAGGCAGTGTAGAGCTGGCTCGGGGGTATGCCTGACTGTCATTTTCAACGCCCTCTTATCTGTTTTGCATAAATGGCGTAATAATAATGATTAATCGCGGTAGGCGGTGAAGCGGAAGCGTAGGGCGTTGATTAAGCCATTTACTATTTCCCGTCAAAGATGTGCCTGACAGTTAAATTGATCTCAGACATGCCTCTAATATTTCAGCGCCTACTTGGGCTTTTAAATTGTCACCCCTTGTTCGATCCATGATAAATTCACATGAATTTTGACACATCGGATTATTTGAAGGTGGCAGGAAAAATTAACAGTCGTAGTAGAACACGAAATTAACTCTACAACCGCAGGAAACTTGTATCAACCACATCATTAACACAATTAAGACACAAATAACTTACCACATTAATTTTTAATTATTATTCGGCGCGTTTTTTTGTTTGTGCTGCGGTTCTTGATTTCTATTCAGTGATCTCGTTCATGTGAGCGTCAAATTATTCTTATCTTCGGGACCTTCCGAGCAATATTGATGAACGAACACGTATCACCATATATCTTATCTCTTAATGATTTCTGGTTAAAGAATGTACGTGTATTCTATTGTTTGTTTAAACAAATTGTTCATCGGCGTGGTATGCATGAATATATTCGCAGATGTGTCGGCTTTCTGAAGCCGCCTAAAAAATCGAAAACGTTTGGTCAAGTACTTTTTCAACTACTGATTTCTAAGCTGAGGATGTAGGCCACCACCCTCACTACGTTCTTTTAAGTACACGCAAAACAAGGTTCTCGTTATTATCGTGGAAACCTGCATATTTTCCGTTGGAAATTATTCGTTGTCTACGCCGATGTATTTACTAAATTCATTCTACCATTAAACCCATCTTTTATGTAAGTCAAACTACGCCTCTTGCATGATCTACGCATTCGCTTTCTACTAATTTAAAAAATGTTTATGAGAACACGGCGGGTAAAACACATATTTATTTCTGTGTAACGGAACGTTAACACTAATTGTTAGTATTATCATTTTATAAATTTTTCAGCGTTGCTAAGTGACGCAATAACTTTAACAATGATCCTAATGGCAGGCACCATAGATTTCGGTTCAGTAAAAAATGTAAAATGGCAAAGTTACTTTCTTCCTAATGATGTAGGAAGAGTGCTGGTGAAGCACCATCCTCAATTTTCAGGAAGAAATAGTTTGAAACAAATGTTTTTATTTCGTACTTTTAAACTTCCTGGTTCATCCAATTGCTCGAAAAAAGAGGTAAAGTAAAAGAGGAGAAATACTGAAATGTCACTAGGTGGTACTTATAAGTTTAATAAATGAGCGAACAGATTGCCGGCAACAAAGACGCTAAGCGAATCATAATGAGCATGCAAAAAGCGCTATTTAAATCCAATCAAAAGGTCAGATATAAGTGTTAATGTAAAATGTTATCGCCGACGATGAGGCGCCTACATCCGAATTTTAAGAAAGTTTTACTTTCGTTCAATCAGGTTAATTTTGCTTTATTGCATGTGTGTCATCTGTTGCACATCCATCTTCTGTAAGCGGACACTCATTTCGTAACTTCTTTACGACTATTGAATATTGATTCAGAGTTGTCGCGTGGTATTTTGTTACTCTTCACTTCTGTTGTAATTGACGCTTTCTTCTTATTTAGGTATGCTAATGTGGAAACCGAAGAGACAAATGGAATTAATTTGGTTACATTATGAGGGAGCTGCGATGAAATAATTTAGCGCCAAGACTTTCAGTCTTGGCGTAAAAGGAAGAAGGCGAAAAATGAACATCATCTGGTATCTACAAGTCTTCACAGAGTATCTCGTCTGTGGGACAAAGCGAAGCTTTATATTATTCCCTTCGCTTTTTACGATAGGAATCATAATTAATATAAGACGTTAAATGCCTCATTATCACTTTCTAACGGGAGCAAGTCTTTCAAGCCCACACCAAGTGAATGTTCATTGTTCTCAGAATCTTGTTTTTCGATTTCGGATGAAGTAAAATTTCCCCTCGTAACAACAGCAGCCAATTTCGCAATCACCTTTTCAACAACGGTACCAATCAAAAGTGACAGTGAAACCCAAAACCGAACCAGTAATAAGAAATAACAGAGACTGGCAATTGGGATAACATCAAGGTAGACCCGCGACCTTGGGAATAACGTATTATATTATCATCAACGGAATAAATGACATGAAGTCGCCATGATGATTAAATTCTTCTAGGCCACACTTTCTCGAATACTTTCTTCTCTCTTCCTTGTAATATCATATACATATTAAATGTTGGTTCAATATACAAGTTTGAATGGTCTGCACCAATATTAAAACGGCACTTTCAGCTGGTAGCAGAGGAATTTTCACACGCCGACACAGGAGACCCTTTTACCTTTTTTTGTATTGGGGTTTTTTCATTGGCCTCGGCGGGTCTAGTCCGGATCTGCCTCTCATATATTTTAATTTCGTATTATATACAACATTCTGAGTGTCCTCTGGATTCCGGACACTTAATGTGCTGCTACCAACATTGTCTTTCGGGTCCCCACTGATCTTTTTGTCTTCAACTTTTATTTGTAGTATTAGTTCTAGATCACAACAATTTTCAAGCTAATTATTATCGCAATTGGTCTGTCGCCATATAATCGAGAACTCATTTGCGATGATGCATCCTCGGGGGGTTCTTCGAAAGTCACGTGGAGGGAAAAATTAAAGAGCGAAAGAGAAAGAAAAAAATTACTACGAAACATGATAAAGGATTAAAATGAAGGGGACCATCGCAAGAGGGAAAATCGCCTCTATATTATTAAGCGATAAAAAATCACGATTTGAATTAAGTAATGCTTTTTAATTAATAGAAGTCGTGTCTTCTGATAAACTGTTTATTAATGCCATTCTATTAATTTCTTATATTAAAATGTCTCGGTTATTAATTGCAGCCATTAACGGAGTCGTTATTTTACAATCTAGGTCTCTATTAGGACCTATGGAGAGAGGCATATGACGTTTAAGTCGAGGTAGCGACATTGTGATTCATCGTAGATTTTTTTGTTTATATTTTTATTTTTGCACTTTTTTTAGGAACTTAGCTAGTACTGCAGTTGATGGTTAAGTTTTGCATATAAAACTGAAACAGAACAGTAAATAGTTTTTAAAGACTTTGTTATTTTTCCAGTATTCTCCACGAAGATCAATGCTCCATAAACCATTTCTGGAAGCAGTTATTCCACTCGTTTGTTGGTACAGTGAAAATAGCGTTTTTGAAAGCGCTGACTGCTTCTCTTGCTGATTGGAATCTTTGACCATACAGTCCGTTCTTGATTTTCGGAAAAGTAAAGAAAGCGTTCGACCTCAGGTCGAGACTGTTTGGAGGATGGTTTAACAATTCGACATTTTGCTGCCTTAAAAATGTCATTGTCTTGCGATCTGTGTGCGAACTTGCATTGTCTATTTGGAGGATGATTCGTCGTTTGGAATTGGTTTTTGTAAGCTCAACGATGGCTTCTAGCAAACAAATGGTTGTACACCAATCGGCAGTAACAGTTCTTTGACCTTGCAGGAGAATTGTTGTTACATGGCTTGCTTTTGAGACAAATGTCGCGATAATATTTTTGGATGAATGGCGTTTGTAGGTGTTTCTTCATCTTGGAACATCCAAAGAGACGACTGGCGTTTATTTTCGAATTTATATGAATAAATTCATGATTCATCACCACTGACGATGCTGTAGATGTTTTTAGAGTTTCCTGAATTGAAGCGGTGCGGAATTTTTTGACATCAATTGACCATTGCATCTTCCTGTTCTTTCGTCATCAGATATAGTATCCAACAGGACATCAATTTTTTTACAGTCCATTTCTTCTTGTATTTTTTAGGGTCTTTGAAATCTCCAATGATGCCTCAATCTCGTGATATGTCACTTGTCAATCTTCCTTGATGCGCTTGCACACAGCAGGGACGTTTCCCTGGGTTACTGCTGTTTTTGGTGCACCTGCCCTTGGATCGTCGTTAAGACTCGTTTACCTACGTTTGAACTCTAAATACTAATGAGAAATTGCCGACTGATGTGACGCTTCATTGCCAAAAACAGAAACCAACTAAGCGAGGCATTCTTGTTGAGATCATTGTTTTCTAAAGTTGTCGATTGAAATTTTCTTCATTTAATTCCATTGTTCAAACAATTTGTCAACTTTGAAAATTCATTGAATGGGCTAACGAAAGTTTGAAGTTAATGTTGGATCCGAATGAAAGGGTCAAATATTTGGACGTGAGTGATCTGGGTTGAAGCACCTAAGAGTTCGTGATTTTTTTCCACTCACAGGACTCAAGCGTCTGATAATCCTTCCGATAGGTCCGCAAAGTGGCACAAAGATAATGAAGGACTAGTTAATCACGTTCGAATCACCCTCAGTTTGCAGCCTCAAAGACGCTGTTCCTTACAAAAACAACTAACAACCTTTTCTAACGATAACAAAAGTTTATTGATAACATGAATAATTGATGAGATGAACAATATTGAGCAACACGATTAAGATATAACAAAGCCGGTGACGAGCCACTATACGGTACAAGTGATCCAACTAAGTTTCTGTGACAAAATTTGGCCGAAATAACGTGAGCGATCAATGGAAAGATGTGAAAAAGAGTGAGTGCTTCCCGTTAGTTTCGCATCATCCTTAAGTACTGAACCTGAAGGTCAACACCCATAGATGCACGTCGGTGAGGAGGCCAATATCGGCTTTTAGGCTATCTATCACGTGAAAGCGTAGCACCTAGATGAATAGCCAATAGGTCCTTCATCGGGTCGCTACAGTTATGCTGGTTTAGCGGAACGTAAATTATACTTAAATTTTAGATGCGGTAAAAGAAATTGTTGAAAATCCCGTACATAAACCAACCCCCAACTGCGGATGATGGGTGCTAAACTCTAGGTATTCCAGGCATATTACCAAACAGATGGTGGTGTTCATGGGCGTAACATAAAGTCTAAACTTACGCTAAACAACTTAAAATGAATAAAATAGAATAAGACAGATATTAATAGTTAAGTTTTATTCATGATTTTTGACTAGAGTTGCCACCCATGTCTCTGTATGTAAAACATAAAAGACAGCTCTCGTATTATTATTCGGTACTAAGAAACCTTAAGCAAAATTGTTGGTTATTTGCAGTAGTGCTTCTGAGACTGCGAACTAAGGGTGGTGTGAACCTGGTCACTCAGTCCATAATTATCTTGGCGGCCGTTTTATTAATTCCCGAATTACGATCCTAGGAGAAGGACACACATCTACAATACATTTTGGCCCTACAACACACGTCAAAAAAAACACGCTTCTGGTCACTTTCAATTGGAAGCACATCACAGAACCTAACGGTCTGACATGGTTTTCTTCTCCTTTTCTGAAATTTGTCAGTTTATAATAAGGTAATAATAGGGTAAGTTCATGTTATAAAATCTAGTGATAGGTATAAAATATATAAACTGCTGATGTGTAATGCTTATCACCTTCACGTCTTAGATCCCTTGACGCTGTCCGCTTTATAATTTGAACTTTACATTAGAACCATAATGATGCACCTTATAATCGCTCGTTCTTATAGCTGTACTAATCTTAGATTAACTTACCCTTAACAACGGTCTCCTTATACAGCTAAGGATACTATAACTAGAAAATAGATTAAAAGGAAAAGAGACAAAGTTCACCCCTGGGCTGACTAACTAAAGGTCCTCTGTTCGCCGTTTTGTTTTGGACCTGTTCAAACCTTTAAACGCGTTAGCGCGCATTCCCTTTGATGTTCGGGACAAAACCGACAAGTGATTTTCAAGTCAATTTAGTTTTCAGAATTAAATTAAAGCTAAAAATGGGAAATTCGCTATCAAAACGCTGTGCATTAGATCCCCTAGTTCTAAAGGCCTTCGTTTTGGCCCATTTTGTGGAGAACGAATTCGAAAACGTTCGCTATCTTCCTAAGGAGGTAAAGTGTTGGAAAAAATAAATAGCAATAATGCTTCAGAACGATTTACTAAAAAACCACATTATTTGTCTATTTAACATCAAAGGCAGTAATGTCCTTTAATATAATTAGTATTCAAGAAAATTTAAGTATTATAGGATTAATAAGCAGCGAAAGGCGTTGTAGGAGCTGTTCGTTGCGGAAACTTCTCTAAAAGGAGCAAATTCATCTGACTTTTATGAATTTTCGAATCCGCTTTCGAATCCGATCGCTTAGAAACACCCACATCCATCGTTGGTCCCCTATGATTGCCGGCAGTTTTTCTCATTTACTGCTTGTAGTAACTCGTTGAGTAACGAAATAATGATATACGAACTCGTGAATATGATTATGCTTCCTATTGGGATGTTAATATTCTTTAATCGCTCTTATGTGGCATGCGATTGATGCAAGAAAATGCGATACCAGGAGTGTAATAGTCAAAATCGTTTCCAAAATAAGGTGGTAAAAATGAACGTGTTTTTTGGCAAGGCTTTTTTGTTCGGACTCCCACAGAATACCATAGGTACCCCAATGGTCGTTTATTTGTCAATATTTTAATACCATGTTAAATTTAGAAACTTGAGCTTGACAATTATGAGACAAGGCAGTTTACGGCCGAGCGAGCTTGCGAGGGAGTCCATAGTCACCTAGAACCTCACAACCTACTCGATGCATACAACATTTTTAATGCGCGATTCCATGTTGGGAACGAGCAGCGATCCCCCTGCTTTGCCTCTTTGATCTCTTCAGATTTTCTCCAAGTTCCAATGTTGATATTTGATCAAATAAAAAGTCGTACACAATTAATGACATTTCATTGACAAGAAATGATAACAGCTTAACAGTTTTTTGATACTTGATAATGATGCTTAAAAATATGAGATATTCACAAATATCACAGGTGGTATTGGTCCCGGTGCCGAGACATCTGATTGGGGTTCGATAAATTCGCCGGTGGTGCGTAGTCGTTGTACAGTTGGGGCTAGACGGAACTCTCCTTATGAGGAGTAGGAGTTTGAGTGGAGCAATTTCGGGACTGGAGAATTGGAGCCCACGTCACATGATACGGTTTTACTGGCATTTGAGTTGCTGAGTTTCGCTTGCTTTGAGGCCGTGCAGTGATGGTGTATGGAGGCAAAGATGAGTCGATCAAGCTTTCTGTAAAAATAGCCCATTAGTATTTCAGTTTTAAATAAATTTATCTCGTCCCTCCATTGATTAACAACGAAAATTCAACCTATCTGAAGGATTAAATTTTAGATCTTTTTAGAAATTTTAATTAAAAGCATCACCTATGACGTGCTGGTCAACGCTTGATGTGACGCCATCGTAAACCTTGCACTAATGCTATATCCCTAGATATTAAGCTTATTTGTCGTAGTATCTGTTTGCTTTTTCTCGTTTCCTTTTTCATCCACTTTGTTTCTCTTTTATAATTTACGGTAGGTAAGTTTTAAGCACCCCTGGGTGTTCAACTCTAGTTCTCCGAAGCGGGAAGTAAAGTGGAGAGTAAATTTTTAAGGAAACTGCAGTTAAATACTTTAACTTGCCACTTCGAAAGACAGAACTATAAATCACTGTGTGAAATTTTGCAAAAGAATTTCAGTTTCGCCCAGTATCATTTTAGTGCAACAATATTATTAATGTGCGCTTTTAAACTTCCTTTGAGGATTAACTGTGACAGGTCTTAAAAGATGAACCACGAAGAGATATTATCGTTACTAATTACTCTAAAACAGCACCAGAGGATGCAGGCTGATTCATGTCTTAATCAGGAAAATTTAACATTGGATAGAACTCGGAGAGCTTAGAAGAAATTCATATGGACTATTATGTTTTAAGGCTCCGTTATCGTTATACAGAGTAATATACTTAAAATTTTTATTCGGTGTGTTGTTTATAACTTCAGCGGTTTGTGAGATATTTCACTGAAAGTTTTAGTGTATGGGCAGCTTTACAATCTAGGCCGTTAGACTCGGAAAATTCCACAAGAAAATAATTTTTCTGACATCAGGCATCCTCTCAATTTTTTTACGTGTCTCCTTTATTATGATAAGAATGAAATCCGTTAGCGTCACACTAACTTCTCATTTTCATTATTATTATTAAATTTTGATAGACATCAAGAATGTTCTTCCAAAATTTCTTTCCCTAATCGTTTTCACAAGCGAAATTTGAAGACAAATTGGATCGGAGCAATTTTCAGTTGAATGAAGCGGACCGACAATTTATTATCTTACATTTTTTTAAAAAGATTTTTTATTATAGATCCGTAAGATAAAAAACAACATTTACACGATTTCGACTATAATATTATCCTATAATTCCGATTTGTTTATCGATTCCAGTTCCGAATAATAAGTAGGTACTTGCAAAGTCGGGTTTGATAAGCCAGCTCTATTAGGGTAATAGTTTTATTGCATGTTCTCCAATTCAGCGAATTGCGAATGGGGTATTGAATGTTTTATTGCTTAAGCAACTTGAGCCATTTGCCTTGGTAATTAAAATTCGCCACTCTACCAATTACTGAATAATGCTTAACTGTAGGCTTTGAAATAGACGACTCTTTAGATATCACTTACATTATGCAATCTATTAAAAATGCATTTTTTCCACAATGGCATCAAAAAATGCCAGCACTGGAATAGTTTTAGGTGAGATTAGATTCTTTAATATTGCTGTCGAAAGCAGGTAGGAGCTGTCTTTAAATTCGTAGAAACAACCCTCAACTTAGCCTAATTAGATACACAAAGAATTTGATGTTGTCAATATTTGGTAAAAACCGTATTTTTACATACAATTTATATTAAAGGGTTCATATAGGCACCATTCATATAGGCACCAGTTCATATAAGGCACCGTTATTATCCCATAGGACGTTTCAAAAATTAATAATTCCTATGTGAGTCTTCAGCGGTTTTTCAAATTACCGTTTTTTTTTCAAATTAAGAAGAAAATCCCTATTACAACGCGATTTAAATTCCCAAAAAAAGAGAAATCTTGAAGATTCTTTTGGAAATGTTTATAAATTTTTCCCATATAGAAAAAGATGAAAATTAATGCTTTTACGGTTAAACATTAGACGTGTCTAAAGTGCGCTGAAAGGCAATTAAGTTCCCTTTAAAACCATGTTTCTCGTTTTCACACCTAAACCGCTATATTTCGCAAATAAATGCAGTTTTTGTATAATTTTTACACATAGAAATATTTTGAGGTTTTTGCCGAAGGCACTTATGCAACACCACAATGGTGGAAAAAATTAAGTACTTATGCAAGTTTGTTCTAAAATTGTCCTTAAATGTATGGATAAGTACTTTGAGAATGAAAATAATGGAAAGCTTGCTGCGGATGAGCTTAAATGTAGAAAAGTTAGTGCCAAGTCCGCAAAAGGAATAGAGCGTTCAGGTGGAAATGAACGCTCTATTCCTTTTGCGGACTTGGCAGTAATTTTTCCTACATTGCGGGAATACCCTCCTCTCTCCCTCATCCCGAAAAAAAAGAGAAGAAGAAGAATGAACAATTCACCTCAGACGTATAGAACATATTTAGAACAAAACTGTTATTTATCAAGCAAGAAAATAACAAATCTTGAATTCACAAACAAAAAGCATATCGATTTTCTGCCCAGTGAATGTATCCTCAAAAACGCTATGGCTTCAATGGCAAATAGGTTTTAATATAATAACCGTAGCGAAAACGACCCAATTTATTCTGTAACCATCAAATAAAGAGCTAAGCGAATAGGGCATGGCAAGCCGAAAACCCATTCAATCACATACACACACCGCCTCACAAACCCAAACAAATCGCACTTTCTCCGATAAATTGGCCAGTGTCGGATAAATCCCATGCCTGGAAAATAAGTTTCTCAAGTTCATAGTAATCAGTCAATACGTGGGGACTTCTGAGCGCGACGAAATGTTTCCCAAGGGATTAGAAACTTTAGTCGCTTCATGGCATATCTTTCTTGAAAAAAATTCCAATTTCAAAATCTTCCCTACTAAAAATAACAGCAAAATTATCAGACGGGTTGCTTTCACGAATTCGTTCATGAGATTCATCAATTTTGTTGACTAATGTGTCCCCTGAGTAATTACTATATTGTGGCTTAGTATCTCGCAGTGTTCCATTTACGTCAGCACTCGGGAAGAAACGAAAAAAGGGTCATTTTCTTTTTTCTGCTATATAAATTTCTGCTATAACTTTGAACAATGACTACATAGCATGTCAATTACAGAAATTTTTAAAGATTTTTGTCTCAGTTATTACTACTTACCGTACGTGGGAGGTATTAAATCAGGGTTGTTGTCATCTTCTGTTACACTATCCGTCATTATAGGCAGAGGAAAAGAGTTACCCGCTATGGGATCTGGCTTCGGCCTGCCTACCGGAGGGTGTCGTACAGGAGTATCAACCTGAAAAGAAATACTCACCATTTTTGTTTGCCAATAATATTTTAAAAATTGACATGTGAATTTCCTTTCATTCTATATGTTTGGGATGAATGTTTTTTTTCTATTATGTCTGGCACACTACACTCAAATAGGGGTAGTAGGGACGGTGGAATTGCATGCTATTCTTTACTAAGAACTCGGACAAAAAATATTTGTCGTGTGTGTTTGTGTGCAATAAAACTTTTAAGTCAAAAGGGCATTTTCTATCACAGAGGGAACAATTTACTGAACGAGGGGAAGCCGAGATGAAAACGATGTTTTACGGTAAGGAAAAGTATAATGGATTTTTATTTCTTACATGATCAAATAAAAAAAAATTTACATCCTTCATTCACTCATTGTTAAATATACAAAAATACTTGTTACAGGTTGGTCTAATAGGATTACACACAGCTTGCACAGTTTCATAAAGAGCTCTTTATAATCGAATCGGACATAAAACAACTTTTGATTTCTAACCAACGAGCCGTAATTACATTTTCCGATTCAACCCAAATCGCCGCTCGGAGTATTTAAAACTATTTATTTGAGTAATTAAATCTATCGACGCCGTTGCCACTAGAAAAACTTCATCAGAGTTAGAACAAATAACTCGAAAGCACGTTTGTCGAAACCATTTTCCTTGCTATAACAAATATTTACTGTATACCACAACAAACATCCAAATAATATATCTTTCGCTTTTGTCCTCTCTTGATAAATAGCACACATTATTTACTCGCAGTAAAGGTTGTAGTTTATAGGGTTTAGAGGATTTATCAATCATATGAACACTTTATTTATGTATTAATGTCAACACTAAACTTCAATTGGTTGTAATTTTCTTTTTGGAGTTTAGATAAATAAAATCGTATCGAAGTGTAGATCAGTTATTTACGTCACAAGTCGAGTAGGTAGCTCGTTACAGTACAAGTTATTACGGACAAGGAGCCAAACTTGGGAAATATCAACGAATACTGTATAAATACCTTATGCACATGTATTTTATATTATTTTATTTCATGCTGCCTCCTAATTTCCAAAGTTTGTGTTATAGATGAAAATAAACAAGGTTTCTTGAAGATGTGGTGAACGCAAGATTTACCTATGTTATTCAGTCTAACGCAATTAGTTATTTATTGAAATAAGTTGTAGCGCACAAACTACAAGTTTTCCTGAGCTATGTTTCTGTTAGATTTACAAACACATATTGGCTTATTTTATATTTTCATTGTAGTCTTATTTTGTGCATATTCGAGGACACCATAAAATTTAATCGTGACAAATCCTGTTCAGATTTAATGAAACGAATCTCAATTGTCAAAACCCGTTTAGTCCCAGTGGAAACCACATTACAGGTTCATTAAAACATATTCAATGTCGATTGTCCATTAGCTCGTTAAAAATAATTACATTGCTCCCCTCGGTACCGAACTAACAAACAGACAAAGGATTACATTGGTTTCATATCAGTATTGAAAGATATGAGATAATATTGTAGAATTCATTTCCTTCATCAGTCTATTAAATAATTTTTTCAAAATATTTTTAAGTAAAAAAAATTTTTTTTAATATCAGAATTAGGAAGATGCATCCTGGATATGTTGTAGGTACTTTTATAACTTATATAATAATATTGTAATTTGATGTAAAGAACTCATCACTTACACCGCCCTTATATACCAAAAAATATATTTAAAAATCACATCACCTTTACAGGTGACTGGCTAATTTACATTAATCAGGTAAGACCAGCTCTATAAATTGTGATTCCTTGGGAAGGATGCCTGAGAAGAGTATAATTTTAAATTATCTCAGTTTAAACGTTTGATCGACTAATTCATTATTAGCTAAAGGAAAGCGAGGGAAAAAGGAAAATTGGCCCCGAAGGGATAATTTATTCGATGTCTTATAAATGGCTGGATGAAAGGTTCAAACTTGTTAATGATCTTAGAGTTAAAGATACCAGCTCAATATTTTTTTTCGGTTTAACACAGGTATCAACTAAAGTTAAGTGACGTTTCAATAAAATATGTAAGGCGACTCTATTTTCATGTGGGGATAAGGTGCTTTATTCGATGTGTATTTAGATTTAAAATACATACTCCAGTGATGTAGCAGAGGTTTAGCTGATTTATATTTATGATAGATGTCAGTGTACGCCACTGTATGTTATATTAAGAAATATACTAAATACCTCCAAATTCTATAGATCCCTGAAAGAATAATTAATTATGACGATTATTTCACGCCGAGTGAGTCAAGCTGTAAGCGATTATTCGTGGCGTAAGTTAAATATTTAATCTGAAGAATTTTTTACGCGAACTCCTTTAAGTCAACCTCAATTTCAGGACCCTAAACCTACACCCATCGTGTGTTTATCTTTTCAGGGTTAACAACAGCAATGGGGAGATACGAACGATGTCTGCCCTAAGTTTTGCCCAAACGTGGACTTGTAGTAAGTAATTTAACAATACATCCTTGTATTAAATGGCAATATGGTTCAAGTTTTAGGGATAAGCGGGGCTAATTAAATCATCACTGTTCGGTTTAGTTCCGTGTCCCAAATTCACTTTTAATTACAAAGCTTTATTACAATCGTTAGCCCAGATGTATGTATCTCATCATTTCTTAAGCGGTTATGATATCTCATATGAAAATGAAATGTATGGTGCATGAAACGAGACTTGCTCTACTGGTCCAAGCTAGTGGGTATGTCGCGTAGGGAGGTATCGGATGAAAAGTACGTGATACTCTTTTAGATGTAGTGTAAATCTCTTCTTTTGAGCTTATATTAGTTCGATAAAAAATTTAGGAAAGATAGATGTAAAACAGAAATTTACCTTGAACTTTCTGATAGCAAAAACGATAAGCCCCACAGCGGCTGCAACGATAAAAGTCGATCCTGCAGCTAGAAGAATATACAACCAAGGTCCTGACAGTGCCGTTTTCAAATTCTCCGTTGGTTCTGTTGATCTTCTAAGCTCCTTCAAGCCAGGTGCTGGTAAAGTGCGGAGAAACGTTGGTGCTGTGTACTTCGATGAACCTGCATTAAGATCCATGTTAGTAAAACTGAAACGACGATATACGTAAAGAGAATTAAATAAAATTTTCAAGTTCTTTTCTGTAAAATTACTTAACGGGACGAAAAACATTATTTGCCAATATAGGTTTATGGTAATTCTTATTGCTCTCATAAACCTGAACTAAAGTACAATCGATAGGCGATAAAAACTAACAGGAAAGTCGACATAGAAAACTTTCTACGAATATAAATTCTTACAAACCTTTGGAGTTGAATGAATAAATTGTACAATAATATTCTTGGGCGGGCTCCAAATTCGGTATGTAAAATTCGGGGCTACTGAGCGAGGATATGTTGGCAACGGAGAGCTCCCCGGAGAACAATACAAGCACGAATTTTTGCTTCAGACCTGAAAAATAAATTCTCTTTGTGACTATATACTATGTAGCAGTAAATCGGCTATATTTATGAGATTCTTAATACTTAAAGGCAGAATTCAGATTTGGATTTTTATAAAATTGATCTGAGTAACATGTACTAACTGGGACTAACCCGTAAAGGTCATCCAAGAAAAACATAGACAAAAATATATTACAAATTCCTCAAGTGAAATAAAAAGTGGAAAGTTCCAAATTCTATTTGTGCCACCGATTTATTTACACAATAAAAACTAAATTTCCGATTAAATGGCTTACAAAAAAAGTAATTAATCCCTATGCGCGTTTATTTTGTAAGCATTTTGGTATGTAAAATGATTTTTAATTTCAGTAAAGTTGAAAATCATAAGGCAAACCTAATTAAGACTCTTCTTTTACTCGAGCCAATGTCCATTAATCAAGGCAAAATGGTTTTTATCGCTTTTTATATTGCGAAACGTGACTTCATCAGCCTACCATAAATTTTGATATTTAATATTTATTAGAGAGTTGCCGGGGGTTATTTTTAGCGATCGTGAAAAATCGAAAGCGATGATAGGCATTTTAGGATTATTTTTCAATTTTTAGTTTGGTACTCTCAAAAAGAAGCACCTTAACTGTCCAATAATAAAAGTGAGATAGAATATAGTTTTCTCATCAAACGAATACAGCAAGTCTAATATAAGGTGAACCACTATGGGGATCTAGTAAACCAAATAGGAATATCACGGAAGTGTTTTCTTGGCATAAACAAACCTACAAATCATTTTAATTTTGTACGAAAGAACTGGTAGCCGAACTTCCTGACCTTTTTTATACAGCCCTGCACTGAACTATTGCGTGCGCATGTTACCAGCACATCTTCTGTGCGATTCACGGTGCGCTCTATCGCATCGTGAATCTGCGCTCTGTACAACAGCTGCGGTATTGCGCTTTTGGTACAAACATCAAGTGTCCAGCAATTTAAGGTCGACATTTGTTAGGGCAAACACTGATGTCTATCTACCTTTTGTATCTTCTTTTAATTATTCTTACAACTGTTACAGTTTTTGTCACATTTTGTTCTACATATCTTAGCTTTGTATACTTACCCCAAGTAAAGCTTCAAGAATTTCAATAAGTTTCATACTTATTCTATGTATGATTGATCAAATTAATACCTTCCTACATTAATTAAGATTTTCCACTGAGGCTCAATTCTAACAATCTTAATTGAATCGAGGGAGTTAATTTCTAAAAATATGCGTCTCCTATGTAAATTGGAACGGAACAGAGTATTCGCATATAAAATTCATCAGGTACAAGATGCCGTTCGCAGCTGCACAGTTATTGCCGCGGCTTCATGAACTTGAGGCTAATTTACATGACATAAAACCTTATCGAGGGCGTCTGCTTTGAGAAACTAATTTA
Organism: Euwallacea similis; assembly: GCF_039881205.1. Lineage (NCBI taxonomy): Eukaryota > Metazoa > Arthropoda > Insecta > Coleoptera > Curculionidae > Euwallacea > Euwallacea similis. Next base: position 5,756,041 of record NC_089611.1, on the reverse strand, counting down.
GGTTCTAACTTTGGTATCCTTAAGATTTTTGCTATTGCACGTAAAGGTGCAATAACAATGGCTTTGAGGACATGAAATAAATTCGAATGGGTAAGTAAATTCGTAATAACGTGGGGTTTCGGTATCCGCAAGAGTGGATTGAGCGTTGCGATTTTTAGTTGTGGTATAAATTTAATTTGAATACCAATTTTAACACGAAATTAGGTATTTAGGAAAATTCTACGTGAAAATTTTCGCGGAATTTAGACATCCATAGTAGATATTTTTCAAAAAGACGTTTCACAAAAAATAAATTTTAATATCTACAAAAATAGTTAGAGCCTATACCAATTCAATAAATATTCTGTCAATTCCAGAACATAAACTGACAATAACAGGCTTATATTTCCTTTCAAATGGAAATTCTACTCAATTCAGGCGACTTACATTAACAATAATAGATTGGCCAAATCTCCATAATATGCAAAGCAAGTGAAGTTGTAAAGACGCCGCGCTACGCTGTAACAATTGCAGAGATAGCAATGTTGGGTTTTAGTCTATGAATTTTGCATAGATCTCTTTCATGTTAATTTACATAAATTTTCATGGAAGTTGCCAATTTTTATGAATAATTATATTAGCAATTCCGTTCTATGACATTTTCAAGTTTCTAATATGATAAAACGTTTTTGATATAGAAAAATCATAAACTGAACTCTTCGTCAATAGATTCAGATTGTAATAAAATTTTATATGCTTGGCAATAATAAAAGTTTATTGCATTTCGCATACGTCTGAAAGGCGCTAAAAATGTGTCGAGATGTTGATCTTCTCTATATCTTTTCACGAGATTTGAAGTGTTTGTCTAAGAAACCAACGCTACCGTTGACCGTGAATGATAAGTTCATCATTAACTTTCTTGAGCACTTACCTCCGTCAAATCCTTTTTGACACGTCACCACAACTGAATGATGGGTGACATTTGTCACCATGCAATTCTGAGGTGGATCCGGTTTGCCTGCGGGCACGATATGGTAGGTGCACGATATTCTTTGCCACCCAATTTCGTTTCTCCCCCAACATTGTAAAGTACCGTAATCAGCTGCTTCATGGGGAATGTACGTTAACACACTAGTACCATCTTCTTCTTTGGAATGTTTTGTCAAATCTCGGGAAATTCCAGGGGTACTATTGAAGCTCCATCGAAATTCTATGGCCGATGGCTCTGAATCCACCTGAAAGTATGCATACAATTTATGTTACGTCATTTCTTAACTCATTACTCAGACCTATTATTCAAGAATTTCTATCCCCTGGTAAAAATATTCGGTCAAGAACGTCCTTCAGGGTTTTTTAGTGATCAGCCGCTATTATATTTTTTTATTATACATTTCTAAGAAGACCTCGTATGCTATAAAATATTAAAAATTTAATGTTGAAATTTAGTTCAAAAACAAATTGAAAATGTCAAAGATTTAATCAATAAGTAAACTCCTCCACGAAGCATTTAAACAACCGTTAGGATGAAACTGGGCCATCAAAAATAATCAAAGTTAGCTCTAAGCGAGATGCTTTTAAAAGCCTTAGAATAATAGATTCGAATTTCACACTAGAAAGTTCTGCTCTTGATATAGATCTCGTAATTTCGCGAAGAACAAAAGGATTTTTACATTTCTGTGACAGTTAGCGATATTAAATTATTACTGGCATTATGGAGAACGGATTGTTCCGATCTTTGGATCGAAAACGCTTTATCTATTAAGGCATTAATGCTTATTTCAAATTTTAATATGTGGCGAAATGCATTTTTCCTACAATCGAATTTAACACGAAAAAATCTCACATTTTATTTCTGTTTTGCACGCAATTGTGCTCACTATTTGCCCTTCTTTTAGAGGATAACGCTCGGGTTAAAGCAGAATATATAAATAAAGCAACATGAATTATAAGCTCCGCGATAAATTACAAAAAATAAACCCTATGCAGACAGGAAGGATTATTATAGAGGGCTTATGTTCTTACGAAAATGTGCATCACAGATAATTTTAGTCAAAGAAATACAATTAGGCCAAGGTAAAGATTAAAAGGAATGCAAAAATGGGTAGATGATTCTATAAAATTTACTGAATTGTTTTACAAAAATTGAAGATATTAAATTAATTAAAGGAGTTAAAGAAATGAAAAAAAGGGACGGGAGGATTTATTAAAGTTGAAAAAGCAGAAGCCATATTAAAATGCAATAACAACGCTGACAACATAGTCGACTTCATTTTAGCTGTTTTTACAGAGATTTTCCAGAGGAGAATTAAACTGTAGATGAAAAATAAAGGACACGTGCTTCACAGTGCTGTAACGTTTGATTCGACAAATTATGGGCTTCCCTGCCTGTGGTACCAATTAACTTTTTCTGTATCAACTCTTATTTTCAGGTGGTATTATTTTAAGCAACAGATAGTAGTTGAATTTTTTGAAAATCGAATAGAAATCTGAATGTTCGTGCAACGTCAGCGCGTATTTTTTGGATCCCCGAATTCGCCACGAGACACGCCTTTTGCTGACTCGAAAACGGTCAATGATGGTCTTAAAATAGGAAGAATGTTACGCCGGGCAAAGTCGCTGTGTCTAAGAATTTCCTGAATCATAGAAGCTCGGGTTGAAATTAACGCATGTTTCTTTTTGTTAATTTTTTATTTAATAGTTTCTATACAATAATTTGCCCAATGCAGTCGGCGGAAAAGTGTTGTAACTAGCCCGTATATTAACGATCGATTAATTATCAAGAAGGTTTAACGCATTCACATAGCGAACATATTAGCTGAAATCAAACCGCCCTTAATATACTCGTTAAATAAGTGTTATTATCGTTCCTTTACCTTGCATTCAATATGAACAGGTTCGTCTTTAGCCGCGCCCACAATTTTTCTGGATGCGCCCTCTTTGCAAACAGGTTCAAATTTGACCCTCAGATGAAAAGCAGTACTGACGGAAGTCCCTTCTTCATTGGTAGCTTCGCAGGCGTAATGACCAGAACTACTCCTGCTTACACCCTAAATAAAAAATAGATGTGTAATTTTTTTAGATGAGATGTAACACTAAGATACATAACGGGCGAGCCATTTTCTTTGGCAACGACCTGTTTCTCAGAAAAGTGAATCCATAATCGAGATTGCAGAAGGTGTGTGAAAAGTTGAGAATGTTATTCACCTGTAAAACTAATGTTTGGTTGCTAACTATTACCCCAGCAGAAGCATTACTCAATAACCTATCTCCATCTCTTAGCCACCACACGCGATGTACCTGAAACGAGTAAATCTGGAATTAGATAAAATTTTGTATCATTTATTAATGAGATATATCATTTCAACCAACATGATCATTAGCAATTCCTTTTTTCAGAGATTTTTGCAAATAAGGTAGTTTTTCATCCTAATAATCCGATTTCATGCAAATTCTATATGTATAGAGTGTCGCGAATATATACAGGGTGTTTCAAAAGTACGGGCCACTACTTCAGGAGCGTATTCTATACATTAATATAAGATAAAAGTTAAAATACTTCTTTTTTCTAAATCGTTTCCTAAGAAAGTTGACGATTTAAAGATGGTCTTTTGCTATCCAAAAAATACCTTCTCTCAAACATATACAGGAATAGCGTTGGATACGTTTTCCACGGACGGAGGGAAAGAGGTGTCCCAAGATAAACATAATAAGAGGACAAATGGACCATATATATATGTGGGAGATTGATTAGTTCTTAAGTTTTGCAAATGTGACATTAGAAGAGACAATAAGATGAGGAGCAGGTCGACAGTGCCTTCTTAAGATAAAGCATCGTCGAGCGAGGTCACTAATACCGCAACGTTTCTAAGTGGCCATATGTGCAAATTATTTGGGTGACATTAAACTGTTGGTCCCTTTGTAATGGGAACTAGCAGGTACTTTTCCCACGGTCCTGAAGGACACACCAGAACTGGAAAAGTTAAGACAAAAGGGACAAAGAACAAGCAGTTAATAGATAGATGGGCAGAGGAGCGGTCGTGGGGTAGTGAATTCGCTAGTCTGTATTTTCATTCTTTTGCTATCCAAAAAATACTTTTTCTCAAACATGGAAAACGTGTCCAACGTTATTCCTATATATGTTGGGGATATAGGAATAGCGAGGATATGGGACACTTCTTTCTCTCCGTTCCCATTTCCTGAGAAAATTGTAATCGAAACTTTGGGCGGCATAGTTGACCTTTCCATTTTTACGCAATGTGAAAATAGGTGTCGACAGGCAATAATTAAGAATTCTCATAGAAACCGACCAAAATATACAGAGCAATTTCTGAATAATTTTTACTTGTTCAATGAGAAAATATCGTATATGTATTTTACGATATTTTATCTTCTATCCCGCCTGATTTGCGTCAGTCATTTATTTTTAATATGCTTTACTCGTATTATAACTTCGCAAGGCAGAATATCAATATCTGGGGAGATGTAACTGTATCATTCGATTCAAAATATTCAATCCAAATATGTCAGATAAATTGAATGCTTTATCTGAAAGTGTCTGGGAAAAATGTATTGATTTAAGTGCGTGTCCGACATTTTTAAATTGAAATTCGTAAATCTCTAAATAATAATAGATATGTAGAAAAAAAAACTTTAAGCGAGATTTCGTCACCCTTCTTTTGACGTGGAACCTGGGGGACTGTGGAAATTAAATAGAGGTTAAACATTTAAGCTAAATAGATTCATCTTTACGAAAGATGATATTTTACAGATCTAACTTTCAAGTTTTTCATGCAAATAACACCCAAATCCCCCGAGAGTTCTTTCCGAATATTGGTTATCTTTTACAAAACGTCTCCTGTAATTAGAACTTGTTTCGCTGGAAGGGTTGAAACTTCAGTTTCAGTATTAAAACTTCCACCGTACATCCTAAACTAACTTTCTCCCAACTGAAAACTCCCTTAACCAGTTTATTAATTCACAAACAAAGTTTCCTACAGATGATGCGTTAAAATTAAGTTATTCATGCCACAGGTTTGATAATAATCGGATTTAAAACCCATCCTATAGTATGTATACTTTGTACACATATTTACATAATGTACAATTTAATACGTCTTTCTTATGGTATTTTAATGCAGTTTCATGGGAGGGAACGCGTGTTTCGATAATTTTGGCAAGTGCGATACCTTCGACCTCAAAAGAACGGTCTGCTTTCAGTTGAACCGGAAGTTACTCCGTAAGGTTTTGTGTTCAAGTGGTTTTTTAACAGTTAAAAAAAAACACCTAAACCACGTTTGTAAGTAGGGCCCTGTTAGGTATTTTTGGCTATGGCTTGTGCGAAAAAAACAATATCCTGTTTACTTTTGCAAAATATAAAGCAGTAAATTAGGTTTTAAAAAGCCCTATGAACAGTTAACAAGTTGATACTTATTACAGGCTTAACCGTTCTATTTTATTTCTGCAAAAGTTCGGATGCAGAGATCGCTTTAGAAATTTCCCCAATTTGTCAGAAACTTTTCTTTGTTCAGTCTGCGCTAAATATCTCCAAGGCATGTAAAAAATAGCATAATTTGCCGGAGTTTCGTAATTTAACGGTAATGATAAGAGACGCTCACGACCTTCCATGTCCTAAGCGGCAAAAAGTTTTTTCCGAACTTCTGCGCCATTTGTCTGGAATTCAATGTTTAGAGTTCCGTAAAAGCAAAAGTAAAACTTTTTAAGACGTTGTGTCCTCTACGGGACGCTACAAATTCGCGGGAATGTACCGGAATTTTCTAGAACTTAAGAGATACAGTAACGGTTAAATTAAAGCACATGTGCAACTTAATGTTCATTTAGAATCAGCTGCTCAGAAGGAATAAATATTTTCTTTGTCGGCAATTAAAGTTTTTCCTATGAAAACGCGCCTACCCTGTATACACCGCGGTTGTGTAGTATTTATGATCTTCACGTTGTAGATCTCTTAGATTAGATATCGATTTAAACTTGGCGTTCGGGTCATATTGATGTATTTTATAATCCTGATGTATAATAGACTATTTTTATAGAAATTGTGACTCATTTTTTGGTTTTGTAATTTCCGGCAGTATTCTGCTTGTTTCCGATATGTTCTGGAGGGTACAGAAATAACTACAAACTTAAAATGCAGCAGAGAGATAAGCAGTCAGTTATATAATCATTTATACAAACATTTGTTTATTTAAACTTTGTTTCAGTCAAATATATGCTCCATTTAAATTTTGCAGCTTTCCTTGCACCTGTGTGGACACATGGCCTTAATCCTTAATTTCAGCCGCGGTTGTTTGCAAGTTGAGCGAAATGACTGAAACAACGGCTTATGTGGGGCATTATTACACCTTTAATTAACTACTGACCACACTCTGACAAAATTTATTGACTGCATTAGGAGAATTTCGAAATAAAATTATTAAAAGAAATTAAATATTTAAAATTTGGGAACTGAGGGCTGAGATTCTGACTTAGAATTGTTACTTTACGTTTACCCCTTATATACAAGGATAGTGCCAGAAGTACCCGACCTGACGTATAGATGGCGATTTTTTCGTTAACAATTTGCTTATATCACAGAGACCTAACCTTGAAAAGCCTCATTAAAATGTTTAAATTTTGAAGATGTTACGTTGATTTGTGTTTGTTTTAGAGCAGTTTTTAGTGAACGTTTTAGAAATTTTTCTGAACATGGAAAAATTAGTCATCAATACTTTAGTATCAATACTTAGGCTTTAGTTTATCCAACGTCAAAGTGGAGTTAGATTCTATTCTGGGGGAATCTAGTCCTTCATTAACAACTGTAAAATATTGCATAGCAGAGTTTAATCGCGGTCATACGAGCTGCCAAAACGAACTCCGCAGTGTTGGACCCAATGAGGGGACCACTACAGAAATTGTGATGAAAATTCGCAAAACTGTACTGAAAGATCGTCAGCTAAAATTGCGCGAGTTAGCAGACATGATAGCCATTTCAAAAAGTACTGTACGTCACATTTTGACCGAACAATTGGATAAGAGAAAGCTGTGCGTAAAATGGGTGCCGCCATTATTCACATTTGAATAAATACAGCGCCGTGATGATGTTTCCAGGGAGTATTTGGCAAAGTTTCGCAGCAATAAAGCCGAGTTTTTACGTCGATTCATAACCATGGATAAAACATAGGTCCATCATTTCACAATTGAGACGAAAGAACAGTCAAAACAATAGATCCGAAGGTTAGAATCGGTTCCAAAGAAGGCGAAAACTACTCCATTTGCATGAAAGGTGATAGCGTAAGTTTTTTGGGATGCACATCGGATAATTTATATTATGCTATCTCTCTAAAAGGAAAACATTAAACGGAGAATATTATACTAATTTATTGAAGCGTTTGAGCGAGGAAATTAGGAAAAAGAAATTATTGTTTCATCAAAACAACGCACGAGTCCACACTTCTGTCATCGCAACGGCCAAAATCAATAAACTGGGCTTTGAATTTTTCCTAATCCACCCTATTCGCCAGATTTAGCCCCCTCAAAGTATTTTCTATTTCCAAACTTGAAAAAATAGCCCGGTGAAAAGATATTTGCCAATAATGAAGAGGTGGAGTCTGAGGTTGATGCCTATTTTGAAATATTCGGAGCTTCTTACTATAAACAGGGTATATCTAGAGGTCATAGAGCATCGCTGGGAAAAGTGTGTCAAACTCAAAGAAGACCATGTTGAGAGATAACGTAATATTTTCCAAAATTTTTGTTTTAAAGTGTTGGGTCGGGTACTTTTGGAACTATCCTTGTAATTGAGGGCTCGACCAGTAAAAAATGATTTGGTATCAAATTTGTTATTGAACTCTCTTTGAGTCAACAAGACCTTGAAGCTTCGGTTCATTCTCCACATATATTCCAGCCACTTTTAAAAAATCTCAGGTGCTGATGTAGTTGTGTCAGTGACTTTTTGTTTAACACGAATTCTTCCGACCCTTGTTATCTTGCCATAACCTTCCCACTGGATAAAGACCTGTTAAGAAGTGAGGTATTTCAATGCTGCCGTAAGTTTTCAAAAGTTTGCCAAATTCCACGTAAGATTGTGCCAACTTGAATCGAGCAATTTGATCTTTAGCACACAGGGAAAATTCCATGGCAAACTTCTTTACAAAAAATAAGTAAATGGATAATAAACCTCAATGTATAAACCAATGGTGTAAACTTGCTGAACAACAGTCAAATGAAGTGTAGTACATGAAAAATTCATTATTTATCCAGGTCACAAAAGTGTAAGAAATAAAACGGTGTTTGTTGAAATATAGGAAAATGGTTGGGTAAAGTTTGAAAGTTTGCAGCTGAAATCTTCAGCCTTATTCCTGAAATCTCGAACAAATTCAACTTTCGACTTGATGCGGGCAACCTAGTTTACGAAATCTACTTATCTGGTTGAAACTAAATTGAAAATGTTAAATCTTCGGTGCCGCAAGTAGAACAAAAAAATCACAAACTTCGCACTGAAATCTGATATTTTTGACGGAAGATGGACTGATGTCTCCAAGGCGTAGAGTTGGCCTTCGAGTTCTTCCGACTTTAATATTAAGAATATTATTAAGTTATAATCGGAAGATTGGACGCTGATGTGTACAATTTTATTTTCGTATCTGGTAAAACACTTTAATGAACGTAAATGGCTGAGGGTGTTAATACTTTTTCTGCTTATCAATTATACTGCTACAATACTTCCCTTGTCACAACAGAAATTAATCTGCACAATGAATGAACACAGTGAACCTTAAATTACACAAGTTGCTAAAAATACTTCAGATTCAAAACTTTGCGTTGGATAATTAATTCCAAGCTTGAAGGCTTGAAAGGCGAACTGAGTTGGGCTACTCGAATTAAGGTTTTTCTTCTCCAGCCACGGAATTAGAACACGACTCCAGTGGAAAATTTACAGGGAACATTTTAACATTTTATAAGCTGAGAACTGAATTTAAAAGAAAATCAACTATCAACTCAGCGGCAAGTTAAGCTTCGATATTGTGCTTGCAACATAATTAATGTCAAAGGGCACATTTTATGCCGATGAGATACGCTAACCCGATGACTACGATACACGCTTTCCAGGAAGCCTTTAGAGCGGTAAATTATGTCTTTTACTGGCACATACAAAATACGTATGTACGTACATTAAAAATAGCTGCCACGAAAGATAAGCTACGCTACCATATCCAAATTTCAGGGCATGTTCTGTGTAAAAAAAAATCATACACTTTGTTGATGAGTTTAACAAGGCAATTCTGGTCTAAAGTCTAGAAAATCTCGCAGTTTGCTGAATGTACGTATGTGGGGTGACGACCTCTGCAACAGTCAAATATGATTTAATTTATATTTTTTTAAATTTATATTCATAATTTATTTACATTAATATATTTTTATTTTGTAAAATCTGAGTGAACTTTGAACAGAACTTAGTTCGAGTCTTGTATCTTTGTTTCTTGGGAACGATTTCCGATTCGTCTGAAAAACTATTTCTTAGATTGAAGTAAGAACGCTAAATCCGTAAAAGAACAACTTTCGAAAAAACATCCCCTTGTTTTCTTTCAATTTAGCAGTAAATATATTCAAAGATTTAGGGACAACACGAAAGCAAATCTTCTAGAAAAACAAACCCTTATGTGGCTGAAAACCTTTTTATTTAAATAAATCAAAAAAGGCGATATTTAAGACGATGCGCTGAATCCTCAGTTTTTTAATTTACTGTTCTTTCAGAAGGGATATGGGACATAAGAATGTGTTTATGTCCCGAGACAATTCTAAAATAAATAAGGCGGAATTTCCGAATGAGATTTACAAATCTGTAACAGGCGAGTTAGATAAGAGTTGATTCTTGTGTAGATAGAAGACCGACATTAATATAATACTAAATGTCTTGGAATAAATTGTTCAGGGTTCCGGAATTAATTGAGAATATATGATTTTTCTGGTGCCAGGCCCCCTTTCTTCAACCGAAACTTTTCCCATGGCACGCCAATGGCCGTTTATTTGCCAAAATATTTGAATTCCCTGTTCAATTTAGAAACTTTTTTTTATCTCTTGCGTCTTTTTTTTCGTATCTGTCACCACTTTTCGGTTATTTGCAGAAGTGTCTAGCAATGCAGATGATTTTCCCTTAAGAAGTCTTTATGCTTCGAGTGCTCCAATCTGGATTTCCAGATATATAATTAATAATCATATGTATAAAACACAATTTTTGTGTTCAAAGAATCGGTGTTTAGCGGATTGGCATAGGTAGCCTTCGCACTGCATAATAAGATTTTTTAAAAATACATTACACCCAAATCGAAAACCATGTTCAGAAATTACATAATATTTCCAGTTGCGCTTGTTTTTTGGAAAAATCGGACTACAAACCTTAAAAATCATTTTGGTATTAGTACGCAGCAGCTACATTCAGTCGGACGAATAAATAAATTTTGCAGCCCGTAAAAGTGTAATTATTCTCCTAAAGTAAAGAATTATGCCATTCGTTGAAAGCCGCCTGCAGTGATTTATCAGGCGATTCCTAGTTCTCTATTGGACAATGAACGGAATCACTGCAATTGCGATTTATCTTGTAGGTGAATGCTGGACCGCCGCTATAGAGGTTTCGATTTTATCAACTTGCCGAAATCAATTTCCTTTGTGAAGAGGTTTATAAGGTAAGAAAACATTTAGAGATTTCCACATAAATATTTATTACTAAATTATTTCAGGGAATTTTTTAGTTATTTTATGAAAAATACAGATGTTTACCCGTGGAGACAGTGTAGTATTTGCAAATATAAAGAATATCATCCTCTCAAAAGAATTGCGTCTGTCGCTTCATTCAGAACGCAACTTCTCCATCGGGAATGATGGCCTTCATTATATGCTCATCCAGCAATATGCTATTGCCCTGTACATACATATATTGAAGTATTTTAAAGGACTAAATTACCTAGTTTAGTTTCAGCACATTCAAATTCCAAACTGCAAATACTGCATTTTCATGTATTGACCTAAATATTTTGTACCACTGTTAGACCGAACCTTAAGGGAATGCTCCTCGCGGAATAAGAAAACGTTCGTATTTGTTTTTAGATTACTTTAATTCGATAAATCAAAACCAAGCCATCACCTGGATTCGGCAAATTCGATTTGGAACGGCTGCAGCATCCCGACGAGTATTAAAGTTGTCACGGTGCGGTTTTCTTATTTGCTGAGTCCCAATCTGGAGCATTCAGGATAATGGAAGTGATGGATGATTTAAAGTTAAAAATTCTAATTGTCCCTGTGATATTAGTAAATTAAAATGTTTAGAGGTCTATATAGAACCAAGGTATAATAAGCAACTACAGAGAAAAAAATAGCCATAGCCGTACGGTTATAGAGCTCATAACCAAACAGTTAGCAGGTGTGTTTATTTAGCCATAACTTCTCCTAATTAAAAAAGTGTGTATACCTACATCTAACAAACCTCAGGATTTATAAGCTGCAACGTACCGTCTCTCATTGAATTGGTCTCTTGATACCATCTCAATGCTTGTCGAGATTCGCCTAGGAAATCGAATTTGCCAAAAGCCAGAACTGGGATTTGATTTATTGGATTAGTTTGATTTCAAAACAAATAAGTTTCCGTTTGGGGTAGACGAGAGCGCAATTAAATTATTCCACTAAAACTCAATTAGTCGCAAATTATATTGTTATCGATCAGATAAGAGTAAGCAGGAGTACACGCGAACTTTATTAAATAACAAGTGACAAGTCGAAATGTGAATTGTATTTTAACGTGCTCTTTTGCCTTTCCTGCACAGTTTGTTTCGACACTTTGGAATTTTAGGACACTGTTAGAGAGTCTTATAACTTTAAAATGCCATTTCTATTGAATTTATTCTTTCAAAACATTGACGAAGGGAAGTGACGAATTATGTTTTGATTTCTTTTGCCTGCAGGCTTTTTACCGGTGACTTATGATTAATTTATTAAAAGGTTGGAGTATACATTTATAACGCTTTTTCACATAACATGAATTGTATGAAATTAAAATTATCATTTATGTAACACCCACGCTGAAAAGGTCTTAGAAAGTAATTAACTCCTGAATGAATTTTGCGTTAGCGTGAGTCAAATTATTGTTGTTCTCTTTTTTTCCTTTAAAGCTGAGAACTTCCTCAGAAGGATAGCAAACAAACAAAAAATTAACGAGTCCATCAATAATCCTTTAATTTTACGAGGGAATAGACATTTAAATTGGTTCAAACTTTTCCGCCTACAATACGCCAGCTTTTAAATAACATGCATCTCAAAGTTCAGAGAACTGTCAAGACCAGGCCCAAAATTTTGGCAGTATCAACATTTGATAATATATTTTCATTTACATGCAAACATATAAACTTGTACAAATTTGCTTTACACTTAAGCGCCTTTCCTCCTATTAACAGATAAGTAATACTACATAGGTATCACCAGTTCAAGTCGGAATATAGGAAATATGCAAGGGGGAGAAGGACCGCATAAGCTTTAATATGCCTCCGACAAAGATCGACGAAGTGGGTTGAGAGACTAGTGGCTGGAGTGGGCGGAGAAGTCCAGATCCAGTTGCCAGATCTCTCACCGTTTCAGAATCTTTACTAATACAAGTTTTAGCGGTGGATTAAATTAGTTTCGGATTTTTACTTATTTATAAATTATTGTACATTTCCTCATTATAACATAACTTAGTCACGTCGTTAATGAATATGATGATCTGAATTCGTTGATGTTTTATGATCTTTTAGTGGGCCCAAGACTGAGTCGCCAACACTGACTGTAGCCTCGAGACGAAATAGAATAATATCGAAAACGAAAAATTTCCATTGTAACGCGCAGAGTTATTGTATTTTCGTTTTTTCTTATTCATTTACTTTGATGCTTTTTGTTCTGATATTTTGTTCAAAATTTTTATCGCCTCAAAGGCAGCGAAATCGATACTAATCTAAGCATCAAAGTGGAGGCGCCGGCCGGACTGACTCCACCCACTTCGTTGTTGGTCTTCTCGAGGGCATTTAAACCTTGTGCGATCCTTCTCCCACTTGCACAATTCCTATGTCTCCACTTGAACTGGTGACACCTGTATATTGTACCTGTGATCAGGAGCAAACAAGTATGAAAATTGGTTAATTTGCTCTTGCTTTGATGCTTTTGAACGCTATTAACCACCATTGATGCTCTAAATTTTGCATCCATATAATGTACCGATTCTATACATATACGTCTCCTCCGGTTCCCGAGATCCCAATGTTGCAAGCACGAGATCGAGGCACATTTGACTACACATTTCAATAACCCAAATTTCTTAATTTTTTTAAAAGTATTTCGATTTGCGACTAGTTATTAACATGCCTTCTTTCGAACTAGATGAACAGTCACCATCTAAGATTGTTTCACCTCAAAAGTAATTAGCAACTTTAAGCCTCGTTCCCGATCGAAATAACTTTGTATGAATCCAGTCTGTTTATTCATTTCAGGTGAAAGAGCTATATACGTGACGGTTTAATCTACGAGTCCAATTAAATACGAAACTTTGGAGTTCTAATTGTCATTACGAAAATGTCAAGAAAGTTGACTAATTAATTTAAACTTCAATTGACTAATCAGGCGAAGAGTAATAGTTTGGCTTTTAACACTGCGAAGAAGACTTTCAGCAGTAAGATGTCGATACTGCCGGAGCTAAAATGGCGAACTAATATGTGAGCGAAAGTTTTTTGTGAAAAAAGATTGAACATTGAACAGACGAATTTAAACTTAATGAGTTTTGAATAGGAATATTTCGTTGGCCCTCCAACTATTAAGTAATTTGCATAAACATTTTTAGCAATTAAGTAAAATAGCATGTTATTCGTAAAGGGTATTCCCCAAATGAGCACCTCTAGTCCTATCCAGAAGAATCGGCAATAGAGATTGAATGTATGGGTTTTTTCCAGGCGTATCTTATAAGGTTCTTGGAGTGTCGGTCTTAGAAATATCTTAGGGAAAAACGATTTTATAAGTTCATATTTAAAAATTCATTCATTTATGTATTTCGGGGCACTAACCTGCTTTTTAAAAATCTAAAATGGTCATCTGATATGTCAATCGAAGGGGGTATGGCTTTTGAGGTGAATAGGAAAACTGGGTAACGAGGCGTCGCCATTGATACAATTTTAATATTCACTCCAAGTCAACATTCATTGAAAAATAAATTCTGTCCGGTAGCAACACATACGAAACACTTCACAATAGAACCAAATTCTGCTTTACCAGGAAAATTTAAAATCCACGCGAGACGTGTCTCACTGCACAATGGGCTTAAGGCAAAAGCTCCAATCAAAAGCGTATTTAGCGTGCGGTTCACAATGCCAGCTAAAGGAAATATGTTTTTATGGAATTTTCGTGTTTTTGTTACGCGTTTTGTATCTAACACGTACCTAATAAGAGTATATTATCGTACGAGGCTTTTGTGTTAGTCACTATTCCCTAAGAGAGATGTTAACGTCCCGAGCCGCAGGCTGGGGGCGTGTGCCTCACGAGGGAATAATGGAAATAAAAAACCAATATAATACGATAATTTGTCCCCGGTCATTGTCCCTTACTAATAATAAGACCGATGAACGTGCAAATATTATTAGACTTCGGCTGTGGAATTAGGCAAGGCGGCAGCTAACGTCGACACAGGTCTAAATTAATTGACCAGCGGGAATAAGCACTTACTTCATATCCCGCTGATTCCTCATTATTCCCTCTGGTGCTATATCTTTAACTTCAGGTAACGTGCTGAATATTCCTTCATTATAGCTTCGTATTTTTAGAAATATAATATATGCGATTGAATTGATAGATTACTTAATGAGTAAGGAACAATAACTGCATAAATTTACCCTTAGTAAATACGCTTTGTATAGCTTTCACCAAGTCAGCAATAGAACAATAGAACGTAAAAGGGTTCATTAACCTAAATCTCTCGAATCCCCTACGCTTCCTTTTGATGTTTAAAATTATGCTGTTCTAAATATTATTTCATTTTGTTTTGTTTTTGGTTTAATTTAGACTTACCCACGGATTGGCTATAAGATGGCATTCAAAATATACGTCTGCACCTTCATGAATGTTGCCTGCATCTAGGCCATGTCCGAGGGTCATATTCACTTGTGGAGTATACTGCACTTTTAACATCCAAGTTCTTTGAATCTCGCTGAAATTGTGATCCAAATTAGTCACAGAGCAATGAAAAACGGTTACAAATGAGTTTAAGTTTAAGACTAGGTCACCGTCAAGCGTACGATTACTTCAAAAGTTGGCAATGAATTTCGAAAATTTTGGAGAACGGTAATTTTTGAAAAATGCTTTTGTTTGGTGTTTTTTTTGGTATCCGATCTTTCGAGATTGACAGAATCAAAATTTGATTAACTTTATGATGAAATAACAGTAGGTCCTAGAAAAAGCATTGTTGTTAATTCGAAAGCAAGGTGTGTTCTTTCGTTCGTCAAAATCATCCCCTAACTACTCTAGTTCTTTTTTCGGATAAAAATACTAACGATGATCCCGCCCGACTTCTAATTTGGTGTTTAAGCTGTTTTAAGATAATTAATTTTTTAACGGGTTATGTTGAATCAAATCAGTTACACAACATTATAATGTGTACCTACCTGACTCTTAATTTGACGTATAAACTGTTTTGGGATAATTAGTCTTTTAATGAGACACATTAAATCAATTAAATCAATTACACAACCTTTTTATTTTCGTTTATTCGTTGCAAAAAGTGTATTAGATCGCTCTAAAATATGTCTTAAGTATGTATTTTTAAGCCTACGAAATTGAAAGGTCATTATTTTGAGCCAAAAATGATATTCAGGATGTATTTCTTATGAAAGTCGTGAGATTCTTGCATAAATAATAGGCCAAAACCATACGAAAAAAGTAATGGAGAGAAAACGTGCACCGCATGAATATATTCCATTTTTTCAGTGATTTCTTGATTCCCTCCAGCGGTTTTCACATCTTTCATGAAAATATTGGAGAACATATTATTTTCTATTATTCCTACACATTTCGGCGACTCTTCTCTACCTCAATTATCACTAACATTTTCACCAATGTCGATTTCATCGTCACTAGACGTTGATTCACCTACGGAATCATGGTCAGCCTAAATGTACATTTTATTAGATTTACTGTAAATATTTTCGTTACCCACACAATAATAAAGATAAAAAGAGGCAAAAAGGAGGATGGAATTAATTAAGAGATGCTCAATTAAGGTCTTACCTGAATGGAATGCGTTGATTCGATGCTTTGCAAGCTAATGTTAGCCCATGGTCACTGTCTTTAGGAATGTAGCTAAGGATACTAGTGGTTACATTTCCATCAGCACTAACCGTGAGAGAGCCTCCTTCTAATCTTCTCCCATCCTGTAACGAAATAAAGTATATTTGGTATGAAATGCACGGAATAATACAAAGTACAGGTCAGCCTAACCCAGCGCTTTCCTGATTTCTTTCATTTTCCGGCATATTTTGACGCATCCGACCTTTACTTCCACACTGCGTAACTAATTTGGCGCCAAAATTGTATTTATTAAGTCCGCTTAGGTGCCAGGACACTAGAGAAATAAAAAAACACACACACAGACACGTTATTTTCTTTTCTTTTTTTGATTTCCATGTCACCGTATTAGAAGTCAGTACACAGTTAATTCTAAGAAACACTAAATAAATAAGAATTGAAATTCTAACAGAGCATTTTAAATTGAGGCACAAATTTAAATTGTAAGAATATTCGATAGTTTTTGAAATCATTGTTGTAACACAACTTAAAACTACTTTTTGACACAACAGTAAAACTGCTTTTTCGTCTCTTCCGCCAGGAGCAATCAGGGTTTGAAGCTTGAAAATTTTAGAAACTCCTATAAACTCTAAACCATAGAATTCACAGCTCTAGGGAACGCAGCCAGAAAGTTTTTGCGTACTGGCAAAATGGATGTACTGGGGCATTTTGCAAAATATAATATTAAATTACGCTAGGAGATTTCATTTCAAAACTGATTAGAAATCCGCAGTTCAATTTTATTATTGCAAATTACTAGTTCGTGTTACAGGTTACTTTTAGTATTCAAACTCGATGCTCATATGTGAAGTTGGGTGGAGCAAAAATATTTTCTTGCCACATTAAATAAAAGGGCATAAATAAGGTAAAACAAACGCTCTATAACTTTTAAACTTAGGAAGCGAGGCTAGGCGTTGCGACAGCGACGGAATTTTTTTAAATATACTTTTTCCTTCTTAAAACTTCGAAGTTCGATAAATCCTGAACAAGTTTTATATAAAAAGTTTTTTGATATCTCGACAGGGTGTTCGAGTTTCAAGATTTAAAAAATTTTTCTTTTATTTATTTTTGTCAAGATTAAAATTAAATTGTGAAGAAAATCAAAATAATTTTTTAATTTTTTACTCAATAAAGATTACTGCTGAGCTAGGTAGCAATTAAAAACATATACTTCTATATCTTTACCTGTATTTACTAAGGTTTGCATATAATTTAGAAATAACAATTTAGCACATTAGAGTAAATTGATATCGCAATTACAGATACTATAAACTAGAAATACAATTATTGCTAAAAAATAAATAATTTAAAACTAAGGAAAAGATATAATCTCCTAAAAGTTAATGTATATTAACATAATTGCCATTTTTTTCGGTACTAATGGTAGGTAATTGAAAATAATTTTTCAACAGATAGGTAGAAATGGATAATAATTTTTATAGAATATTTTTCTATTAAAAACGATCGTTTACCATTAAGGTTAAATTATACTACGCACTTGCCAATTTATTACGAATTATCATGTAGAAAATTTACGATAAAGTGAAAATGGCACAAAACGATTGGTTATGAAGTGTTTTTTTTAAAGCGTAGGCAGCGAAAGTGATACTTCGTAATTTGATTTTTAAAAACGTTAGATATTTACACGAATAATTTTAAGAAACTTTTGATGTAAACGAAATAGAAATTACAAATAAATTGTTTTAAAGCGTACATTCCACAATCACGTGAAAACCCCGCAATCCCACATCATTAATCGTATCAAATTATTCCATAAAAATCAGATCGCTTACGATTAACTTTATGAAAATGTCATGTCCCGGAATGGTTAAATATTCCAGGAGCGGCTTCATTGGAAATTACAGAATTTTCTACACGAGGATTATTCATGCGTGCGCGATGATAACAGTAATGTGGCAGAAAATTTGATAATTATTGTAATAAATTTGGTAATTTTCACTGAAGCCTCTCCTGAAATATGTGGCCGTTCTGGGACTCTTATTTTGACTATTTATGGTGTTTTATTGTCACTTAGACTCCTGACAATAATAAATGAGATATTAAACTGGTTTTTGGAATTTAATGTTCACTATTAGAATAGTAATAAATAGGTTTATGTTTAATTGCCTCTCTATATCCCCACTGTGCTATGCTGTTTGTGTTTCTTCACAGGAAATTTTCAATGTTATATTGCAAGAAGTTGAGATCTTAAAAATGGCATTGAAATGCATGTTTTCCATATGTTAAATATAGGATGAAAATATTGGTTTATTCTATACTGGATGGAACAGATACCATCACCAAGTAGTACAGACAGGACTCTATTCATTATTTTTCCTTCGAATGTTAAATAAAACGTAAATTGATGAAAAAGTGCATAGTTTTCTTTAAGCATTTATTAAGCATTTATGATTAAAACTTTTTTGTTATTGTGATCTAATAAGTAAAGAATACTATTAAACTCTACCTATATATGGAACCTAATATGATATGAAGGGAAATTTAATTCTATTAACTTTGCCGATAAAATGAAAAACAATAAATAAATTGGAACGATTTATCGAAAATTTATAATCAGAATATAACCCACTTTTATAATCACTGTAATATACAGGTTGTTCGACGTTTTAAAGTTACGATTTCAAGAATGATTTTGAAAGCAGTGGTGGTTGTTTGTATATACATTTTCATAATTTCTGAATTACTGGATGAGAGTTTCCAAAAAATGTCGTTTTGAAGTTCAGAAGCGAAAATAAACAAAACCTCTATTTATAAGCACAGCTCACTTAAAAATGCTCTTTATATATATTATATAAAATCAGTGACACCCTGTATATGTATTCGCGACTAGTAAAGGTAGATAATGCATACCTCAAATATAATTATCTGAATCCTATATAAAGTAGCAAATTTTTGTATATATTTTAGTCCTAAGGTGATATTTAGTTGGAAATGGTAGGCTACGGGGTTCTGGTTTCTATCCTTCTTATTGTGGCCCTTTCCAATGAATACGTCCTTAAATCCAAATTTGAAAATTTTAGACGAAAATCTAAGGCGGATGTGAGTGATCCTGCAGAATCAACTCTTGTGCTATCTCATGTTGTAAGTTTTTAAATATCTTCAAAGTATACACATTTTATGTTTGTTTCTAACTAGGGCATTTTCAAAAATCCACCGGTTTTCGCACAAATTTATTTTTATATGAGAATCTAACGACGAGTATAACCTTGTTATTATTGACCAAGTTATGACTAATTAGGATTTATTATAAAAACTTTCACATGTTCGCAATTATTAGTTAAATCATAATTATAAGGTTGTTGTCACGGAGTCGAATATCCCCCACTGTCAGGGCACCGGGGTCACTTTAGGGGTCGAGATTGCTACTACAATTGTACTAAAGTTAGGATAGTTGAAATTGAATGAAAACATGTTCTTAAAGTGAAATGCCACATTTTCTAGCGTTTAAAAACATCGAATTCCCGATTGAAATCTAAATCACCCTGCTCTATTTTACGGCAGCTACTACAATTGCGTATCATTTTAGATGTTTAGACATGGAAATCGGACCCCCGAATTATCAGAATTATATCCTCTTGATCCCTACCTAAATTACTCGTATTATCCAGTCACACATGGACAATTGACAAAGGTAAATTAACATTGAATTACAAAAGTTGTCAAGGGATTTTATTGAACTCTGTTAGGCGGGGAAACGGAAGGAATATTCAATAGGAATAGCCCTTCGTGAAAGGTATGATACGTTCCTCGGACAGTATTATGTCCCTAACCTAGTCGACGCAAGAAGTACCGACAGAAATCGAACAAAAATGTCTTTGATGCTGGTACTGGCAAGCTTATTTCCTCCTCGGTGTTCTGAGGTATGGCAGCCAGGCTTAAATTGGCAACCTGTTCCTTATAATTACGTCCCAGGTAAATAAACTGTATTTTCCGCCTCATACCATAAAACTACTAATTATATAAAACTAAGTAAGGTCGCGCTGGTTCATCGCAGAACCAGTTCATGACCTTAATTATCTTTAAAATTTTAAATTCACGCCGAAATTGTTTCGCACTTATCCAGAGGTCCTATCCGGTGTTACTAATTTTCATATAATACAAAACTTTTTTAGAAATATATGATGATGTCCTTTATGGAATTTCCTGCCCTAATTACTTGAAATTATATGACGAGATCCAGAAGTCACCAGAAGTTCTCACCGAATATGAGGAGTACCGTGAAAACTTTACCTACATAGCAGAAAACACGGGGTTAAACGTTACTACAATTCAGGACGTGTATGATTTATACTTCGGTCTGTCAACAGAGGAGGAATATGGCTTTAAGCTACCAGAGTGGACAAAGAGCGTTTGGCCAGATATTATTAATGAAATTTCTTTTAAACAATACGACATTTATACTAAGACAACAGAGATGAAGCAGATGGCTGCCGGTAAGTTTAGGCTAAATTAGAGAATGGCCCAAAAAAGGCCACGTTTCATGCCCATCAACATTTTACATTTTTTACTTAACATTTTCAATTATCTTTTTATTATGCTTTATTTTTGGCTGTTTCTAAGTATTTCAATTTCAGGTTATTTTATTCAGAAAATCATTGACGACTCAGAGAGGAGAATAAACAATCTAAATAATTATACTAAGGTATACCTTTACTCAGGGCATGAAAATAACCTAGGGCAGCTCTTTGCCACTTTGGACTTGTTTGAATATCCACATATTCCTACCTATGGATCTTACGTCCTCTTTGAAGTACATTATATCAATGAAACCTATGGCTTTAAGGTAAAGACTGAAACTGTTAGAATTATTTAACCTCTATTTTTTAATTTAAAGTTCACTCAGACCTCGCTTAAGATAGTTTCCATTAATATTTTAGTTCAGTAAGATTAAAAGCCATTATAGTAAAATTTTCATTATTCAGCTTAAGGAATCTCAGATGATATTTCCTGAATCGTTTATTACCAAGTAATACCCTTGACAAATCTTTCTCTTAGTGAAGATGTGCTGTTAATTAGAGTCCGAAGAAAGATTTTTATAAAATAATATTGCTGACATTTCCATTTACTGATCCTGGAGTATAGCCAGTAAACTAGAGATGTGGAAAAATGAAGACAGACACGAGAAAATAATGATGTTTTGTACGTATTGTTGCTCAAAAATACTGTCGCATTTACCAGTTTAAGAAGAATTCGTGAAAAATTGTGGACGTTAATATCGGGGTCTCCATTGTGACTTATTTCTGTAATAAAGAGGAAGAAATAGTTGACCTCTGCCTTGAGGTATATCTAAACTTTTCACAAAAATAATAAGAACAGCTGGTTTTTAGGAGACGTATTAGCCGATTTTTACGAACAAAAAAGGCTCTGAGAGGCCGTTTCTCCTAGAAACGGCTATTTAAAAAGCTATCGTCGTTATACCAATTAAAATAATAGCTTCGAGAGACATCTCGGAAAAAGTCAACATTTCGGACTCAAAAATATAAAAAAACAACAATTTCTATACTTTCTGCGATAACTTATATTTTCAGATATACTACCAAAACTATGATACGTCATCTGCTACACCGAGGCTTCTGCAACTTCCTGCTTGCGAAGAATTTTGTCCATTAGACAAATTTAAATTGCTCGTTCAAGAATATTTACCACCAGATGGTTTATGCCAAAGTCAAGAATAGGCTATTGGCTGTATCTGCATAATTTTATAAGTTTCGTTGCTTGACAGTATTAAATAAATTAGTAATTTATTTTTAGTTATTGAATTATTACAGTGTACATAAAAAAAATTTAATAAAACAAGCAATATTTGCTCCTATAGATCCAAAATGAGTTTGAATAGCAGTAGAGTTATTCCGAACCATCTTTCGTCATTTGTGCGGTTCTAGTAAGTACTTACCAGGGTACAGAGTTCGTTTTTGGGAGCTGATACAATCCGTATGTGGAAAATTATAAGTTTAATGTATTTTTGAAGTTTGTATTTTTGTTTTGTAGAAAAAATTTGACACTGTAAAAAAAAAAAATAAACAATTCAAATAAACATTAAGCAACTTGATCGTGATTGATCTATCTATTACTTACGCAGTATAAATTAGTTTATAGTTTTTTTCGATTTACTCAAAAAGTATTAATTTTTGATCATGCGTATCATATTTCTTTTTTTTTTTTTACCGATCTAATAGTGCAAAAATAATTATAAGGTGCTATTTAAAAAAAATTAATTTCTTAAATTCAATAATTTTTTTCAAAAACTTTTTCAAATATTTTTCTTAACATTTTAATTGTTTATAAAAATTTGTTAATTTGTCAGTAATTTAAAATTCCATCAATTTATATCAAATAGTTTTGTAGATAATTGAGTTTTAGTAGAGCTTTAGAAATGTCAAAAGTCATAAAAATCAAAAACAGTTGAGAATTGATACTATTTTGTATTATGAA
This sequence comes from Euwallacea similis, assembly GCF_039881205.1. NCBI lineage: Eukaryota > Metazoa > Arthropoda > Insecta > Coleoptera > Curculionidae > Euwallacea > Euwallacea similis. The sequence continues at coordinate 5,733,271 of NC_089611.1, read as the reverse complement.
AATTATGTTTATTTTCGACAAAAAACCCATTTTGATTAAAAAAATTGTCATGTTTTATTAAAACAAAATGAAGTAAGGATCAGGTTCTGGTTTAACCGGAAATTATATCAGGTTGAAAATATTTTTATAATGTCAGGCTTTTTCACATAACAATAATACAAACTTCGAAAATACATTAAACTTGTAATTTTCCATATTCGGATTTTGTCAGCTCCCAAAGACATATTGTGTATACCTTACATTAGCACTTTTCTCCACATTCCATGAAACGCAAAATTCCCTTAAAAAGGTGTCGGTTTCTTAATTGTTGTCATACCATTCATTCTAATGTCATGAGTCATATTCCACTTTTCAAACCCATGTCAAACCCCTAATTTATGACACGAGAAATTTCGAATGGAGTTCAGATTCCCACCTTTCAACTCAAGAATCCTATCCCAATATCATTACGTCGTTCCATTTCTGATTTACATAGGCATTGCAGCTAGTTTTATAGCAGATTTGCGTAAGAACCGAACTAAGTAATATTTTAACTTATCAACTATGAAAACATTAATTATACACTATTTTTAGGGCGATGAAAAACGCTATACAATGGTACAAAGAGAACAGCCAACTAAAAAGAAAATCCCTGGACGAGGCCATTGGAGACTCCCCTAAAGATGCACATATTGAAAATCTGGACAAAACCATCGAATATCTCTGTAGTGAAGGGGCTGAGTTGCAAACTGAGCGGGATTCAGTGAACCAAAGCGAATTTCAAACTTTGGAATCGAGTTGCAAGTTGTCTGAGTTGTTGGAGGTAGCAGAAAGAAAGACTTTCGACTTAAAGAAAAATCTTGATGGTCTGCGCTCGCGAAATTCTCAGTTGTTAAAAGTATCTGAAATGATGAAGAAAGAACTGGAAAAGCTAATAGTGGTTAAGGCCGGGCAGAGAAACGAGATTTTGCAGTTACGGTAAAAGAATTTTATTTTAGTTGATATAAAACATAATAACTGGTAAAAAAATAATCTGTTATAAAACATTTGAACAGAAAACTGGCGAAAGAGCTAAAGAAAGAGAAAAGCATGCTTGCACACCAAAACAATTTGCTGCTGCAAGGCTTAAACATGGATAACGACACTAACGGTTTAAGGTTCCTGCAGGAAACCGAGAATTTGAAGAGAATCATTGAAGACCAACGAGAAAAGTATGAGGAGGGGCTCAAAAATCTGCAGGTAAGTTCTCCTAATTTCACTAACCTCCAAACAATTATCTCTCTCTTCATAGAAAAGACTAGAAGATAAAGAAAACGATTCTCGCGCTGAAATGTTAGAAGAACATCTAAAACTCTTACAAAAAGAATTACAAGAAGCTCTCGCACGCGCAGAAGCAGCTGAGCAAAGACTCAAAGCTCCTCCATTTCCCCCGCCGCCTCCACCATTAATTGCCACAAGAGAACCAGCAGTAGTGCCTCTTCGACGAAGACGAAGTCGAGCCACAGTGGAGGACCTCACTAAAATCAGAGTGCAAAAATTCACCTTTGAGAAAAAAGCAGCCCCAGGAGTAAACGACGATATTATTAATGCTATAAAAGAACGGAAGTTCACCTTGAAGAAGCTGAAAGGGGAGGGGATGGTGGATAGCAAAGAAAATGACATGGAGGCCCCAAAAGCGATCTCGGAATTGCGAAATATCTTGGGCAGCTTGAGGAGGGCGCCGAAGAAGAGGCAGAGTCAGTTTAGGGGTGATATGCAGTAACTGGTTTTATATACCAACTTATGTGTTTATTAAATATTGTTTTTGACACCTTTATTATTGTTTATAAGAATTTTTAACAAAAATAAAACTACTTATTTATGATTACGTACCTAACGATTTTTTTTCAGTCTAGACCTGACTAAAAATCTTTAGTTCTATCGCTCCTCTCAACCTTATTTTTTAGACGATTAAAACAAAAATTTAGATTCGAATTGAGAAACCCTTTGGTCATCTAACGTCAAAAAAACGATTTTCTTAAAGCACTTCTCAAGTTACACATCTTTGAATCTTTCCCATATAAAAACATTGAAGATACTCTTAGGATTGACGTTTAACTCCATCGATTGGCGCAGACTTATTACTCATCCATTTGAATATGTAATCTCTATCAGGAGAAATTCTGAGCAATCTAGAACCGAAAGAAGAATTGTTTTAGCGGTGTATTTTAGAAATTATAAATTTTTCAATTTCGATGTCGGACGGAAAGGTTGAACATGCTTTGAGTATGCGGGTCTGACTCAATCGTCTGACATATCCATATCAAATATCCGATTGCAACAAAAATTATGGCTGAAATTGAGGAAAATGTAGGTCATTTAGCGCCGAGAGATCAATTACATTAAATAATGTATTTTACGAGTGATGAATTTGTGAAAGTCTCCATTACTAAAATATTCAAGATACTTCGAGGATGGATGTTCAGCTCCATCAATTGACATAGTTGTATCAGTTATCCTTTGTAGCGTCGAAAGAATAACTGTTTTAAACGGTATATTGTAAAAATGATGAACTTTTGAAATTTTCCGTTCAAGAAACCCTGAATATTCCTCGAGTTCTTTGACCTAAAGAAATAAAGTGTTCTCTCCATATTCGGTTCTGTTGATTTTAGCATCCGAAAGTTAAACTAGCTCCATTTTATTCCAATATTACTGCGGTAAGTGAATTTTCTTTCCAATTTGCAGTTGTTTAAATCCAATTTGAACGTGAATTCGATAACAAGAATGTGAGGCATTCGCTATAGAACAGATTGGATATCGCCTGTATTTAAAATTGTCTTGGGCTTTGAGTTTATTGTGAGGTAAATTTCGCAGTTCAACAAAGTAATTGAAAGGGATTGTTGCGATAAAAGAGAACTTTTGCGAAAAAATTGTTACATATTTTTTATTAGGGTGGTCTATTTACAAATAATATACTATAGGTACCATGTTACACGTTTTTTGACCGCCCTGTACAATAGTATGCAGGAATGTAGCTATTATTGCAGCCCTCAAACCTCATCGCTAGTACGAATGCACGATATGCGCCTATGGGACACGGAAACGGTTACGCAATTTACGTTGATTTTGCATGTATTTTCGCGGTGAAGTTTTATAGAATTTAATTTCGAAGTTGCTGGATCCGTCCCGATTTTTAAACAAAATTTGCATGCAGAGCTTGAATTTCAAATTATTCACAAAACTTTTCTTTTCAAGTGGCACTGTCTCTTATATTTAAGGGCTTCATTTAAATTTAATTTATCTGAAGCTTCAGATTTCCAATTTTAAATTAAACTGGTTTGCAGTTTGCGTGAAATATTTACACTTCAACGAAATTAAGTAGGTAGATAAATTGAACGCGCCTATAATTAATAATATATAAATTAATCAGGGCTTACATAAGATATTAATGAGTGGCGTTTTTTTTCTGGGACACATTTGTTAGCTCTCGGATATACAAATTTTAGTAATTTTTTTAATGGGGAAATTGCACGCCTCTACATACGAGTGCAGTTAAAAAAATAATTGGAATGTTCCATGAAAGGGTGTCGATAGTTTCTAATAAAAACAGTCTCATTTAGAAAAGCCACGCGACGGGCTAAAAAAAATTCTTTCTTTGAAAAAAATTTTCTTGAGCTCGCATCTCGGAAAGCGGACATTCCCGCACGCAGATCCAGGTTGCAGAAACAGCAGTTTTCCTTACTACCGCTATAATACTTGTCCGCACTAGTGCAGAATAATACGTTGAAGTGTAGCTGTTACATATCGTGCGTGTGGGTACGCTATATAATCATATCTTAGTGAACGGCATTTTATACGCCATATATCATCTCCCATTCACTACTGACTTTCAACGCAGCTCATGCACTACAATAATCCATTGTTCCGACGTGAATGACCACTTGGGAATTCGGAAATCATTTAATTAGTTTTCTTAATACGTGCAGACTAGGCAGCCAAAAAGAGCTTTGAAACTGATCGAAAGTAGTTGGGGAATTCCACTCAGATTATGTACGCACCGCTTATTAATTCGATTCCTGGTCAACGGAAAAAGTGACCGTAATACGATCATGAGAATATATCAATTTTAAACATTTTGTTGATAAATAATTATGCTTTCAAATCTTCGACGTTATTCGGACCGTTTCACTATTATATCAGCTCCATTTCATCTGTACCGGATAATAAAGAAACGTCTGGCCAAGCGATTATTGCTTAACAAATAATAGAACAAAAATAAAAAGAAACAAAAAATGAAAAAGCGATAAATAAAAAATATCAAAACAATGTTTTTATACAGAGTGATTCATTAATAATGGGACAGTCGAAAGCTGGAGATATTACAAGTCAAATGGTGACAATTAGAGAAAATATTCCTTATTCGAAAGTTGATAGTTTCAGATATACAGGGTATTCAAATTTAAAATTTCATTTCATTTATTTGCCATTATTCTGAAAATATCCAGGTTAGATACTTAAAAATTTATAAAATTATGTTTTTTTAGGTGACGATTAAAATACATTTTGCAATTTCCGCATTGCTAATAGAGGGTGCCACTTGCTGACAATTTTAGAGAATTTACAGCTTTTTACCTTTTACACAACTTATTACTCTGTATATCTAACGTGAAATTTGGTTCATAATTTGAAAGAACAATCATTTTTCCATTAATTGCGTAGTCTTGTTTCATTTCAGTATCTCGATCCGTTTTCGAGAAAAATGTATGTAACGAACACTATATTTAAGTTTGATAATGCGAGAAATTAAAAGCGAAAGAAACCAAGTATATTTTCATTTTCTAGAAAACATAAAACAAACTACCAATTTTGAAGTGTCTAACTTAGATATTTTCAGAACAATGGGGAAAAAATGAATTAAAATTTTAAGATTCAACACCCTGTATATATTCCGAAACTATCAACTTTCGAATAAGATATATTTTTTCCAATCGTCGCCATTTGACGTGTAGTATCTCCATCTTTCGGTTGTCCCATTGTTAATCAATCACCCTGTAAAATTTTTTCGCAAAAACTTTCAAAAGTTTTTATAATACTAACTTAAATTCTGTCTGATTATTTCAGCATATTGTAGGGCTAATTTATCGCTATGTTGAGTCTTTTCAGACAACGATGTTTTCTTATACAAAACTTCGTGCTGATAAAATTTGTATTCCACCACATGCTTTATGAAAAAAAGGTATACTTTGCAAAAGTTTCCACGATTTTTCCTTTTTCGGATATTTGGAATTAAAATTACAAGGACGACTTGGTTAGAATTATAATTGCGAAACGTAAATTCCTTATTACCAAGTAAAAGTAGGCACCTGCTGATACAGGACAATAAAGCAAGTCCCTACTCTAATTATCGGAGGCAAGGTTGACTACAAATGAACGTTTCCATTTTAACTCGAAATATCTAAAGAAGGGAGACTTCTACGAGGTGTAGTTTATTGGCATATAGAAAGTGTGAAAATGTCAGAACTAAACTTACATGCCAATTTAGTTATTTCATCTATTCTTCCGCTACGCTATTCGTGAGAAACTCGCGTGTACGAACTACCACATTTTCCGTAATTTCTAATACCTTTTCTCCTCATCTAAACATAAGTCTTTTCTCCGATTGACAAAAACAGTTACCTTTTATTGACTCAAAATAAACCTTACGTATCGTATTGGCTTTACATGGACATCGTGAAAATACATTTCTCTTTCGAATGAGCCCCTGAGGCGTCTCGGAGCCCGGACAGAACGGAAATTATAGCTAAGAATTGAGAAAAGGACGTGTGAATTTTTAGTTAATTTTTCTATAAAAGGCCAAGCAACGTTCACTTGTAAATCACTATATTTTACGTTTGGTTATCAAGTCCAGTGAGTCACAACTGAGCCACGAAAAAAATTCACAGTATATAGACTTCAATTCTAATTTTAGGATTTTCTAGAATTAATGTAGAATCCGCAAAATATCTCGAGCAGTTTTGCTTAGCCATCAATCATTGACACCCCCATGCAACTTCTTAGCTGACTGGTCTCGTCTCGTCACAGTGGAGTTTGCGTTCGCTGCAATAATTTGCGCTCACCGCAACAATCTGCAATCACCGTAACAATACTTACGATCAACATTCGCAGGCGGTTAGATTAAATACTTGTCAGAGTCTTGTCGTTCTGGATCAACTTCGACTTGAATCTGTGCTAGCTAGAAGATACCGAAGAAGACACCTAAGAGCAATCAATCTCAATTTCATGATTTAATATCATTTGTGTGCATTTCTTCTGTATTACCTTTTTTTAGTCTTTTAAAAATTTTGAGTTTAAAGTGTTTTTCACAACTTTAAAGTGAAACGGACATAAGGTCGTAGCAAACAGCATTCATAGAATAGCCCCCATTACATCGCCATTGCTATTCTACTGCTATCGATATCTAGAAACGTGCCCTGCATATCATAAGTTATTTTAAGAATTGACTTCAGAGATTATTTTTTAAATTTTTCCGGACAGATAAATTACCAAGAAAGCTTTCTGAGATTGACATCCAAATACTTTTCCCCACAAGAAAGTCGTCGTGTCGGTGCCGATGGGTTAATTGGAGATCCATATCGTTGTCTGGTCATAAACCCTGTCGCGCAATTTATCTTAACGTTCTTTATGCAATATAAGAATTTTTGGCACGTTTCCTCATAGTCTCATAGGCTTTATCATTTGTGAAAAATAAAACGCTAGCCTCAATTTACGAAATTCCTTTTCTAACCACGTAGGTTCACTAGCATATCCCATTTCCATTGCGATCGATATATTTATGGCTATAGTATATGTTCAATTATTTAGAATAATGGTAGGATTCCCAGCAATTATGTTAAACGCCTAGAGTTCTATTTTATGCCATGAAAATTTCGGTTGGAGCTTGTAGCGGTTTAAATACCAAGTTCCAGGTTTCATTCTAGGGTAAACCACACTTGATTTAATTGATTTCACATAGCCATTTTACACCAAAGTTATATTGCCTTCCTTGTAAAGCTATCGCAATCTGCTACGTACACTAGTGGGTTTTTATCGATAACCACATACCTTCACATACTTATTGATTTTACGCTAAACTTATCAATGATCAGTATTTATGGTCTTATATTTTGGTCTATGTTTTTTGTCTATGTAAGTGTCCTATGGCAGCTTGCGGGCGTTTTTGACCCTCAAAAATTCGTATATTCTTCTAATGCGGTACCTACTGGTCTTGTCGATGATACTTAGCATTAAATCTGTTTTTCAAATTTTGTTGATAGAGCTTGACATGGTTAATTAATATTTGGTGGAGCTCGCATTTATTCTGAGCTATTATTTGTAATCGAATTTTAAGCGAAGCTCAACAGTGAAATTATGATGATTAATACATAATCTTGAGGAAAATTCGGATATGTTAAACAGACTTCTTGCGTTCATAAAACATTTTAAAAATTTCAAATAAGACCCAGGGAGAATAATTCAAAAGCAACTCATTTAGATAAATTTAATTTCGTGAATATTAATTTAGTAAATCGAGTATGTTAATCCTGCAAAAAATTCCTTTTTTGCTAATCTTAAATGACAATTTAACCACAACAGTTTAACCTGTCTAAGGAACTGACCGTCCTGAAAGAGCCACGTCAGGGCAAGTCTGGAATACGACGAAATAGTATAAATAGCGATTTTTCCATGTTGTTTCATTCCAGCCCATCGAAAGTTTTGCCTTAGTAATAACTTTTTTTCCAAATGTGGTTGTATGGCCAGTAAGATCGTCTGTATTGATCCTCTTCTTCACCAACTGCCGTTATTCCTGGAGAGCGTCTTTAAAAACTTTCTGATAGGATTAATTTCATACCTCGTTTCGTAACAAGAACAAAAGTATTTCACAAAAATGTCTAATTAAAATCCTACATTCACTTTTAACGCCTTTAGAATGTGTAAAAAATGAATTAAGTTAAGAAGGCTTGAGTGGGCTGTTTTAATTTTCTTTGTTGCATGACTTTGGCCAAACAATTTGGGCGTGGGCTGCAGTAAAAGCATCTTCCCTCTTTTCACATTTTACTTGTCAATTTTAGGAATTTATTATATTGACAATTATAAGATATGGGACACCACAGTGCTTTATAAAAAATGTATCTTCGAAGAGCGGACGAAAAGTATGATACAGCAATTTACTAAGCCTAGAAAAAGTCGCTGAGTCACACATAGTCTGTATTATTTGCCTGCGCTTCCGATACTTTCTTTTTTTTTCGAGTACCCGAGTACTTTCCGCTTATACTGGACGCGTTAGAAAATCTAAGCCGCAATAAAAGTTTTCAAATTTATAACTGTAAATCATGGGAATTGTGCTGAAAAAGCTTTCGTGCGAAAGAGAATTTTAGGACAGGAATAAATGCAACGAGTGATATTTGGTAAGAGGCGTTGTATATTAAAGTAATATCATACGCAGAAACCTAAAAAAATCACTAACTTATTTTTGCACCCAAGAGGCTGAAGACGACACAATAAATTAAAATTTTGCGGCCGTCATTTACCAAAACTAGATTATTGAATTATCTGAAACTTTTGTATGTGTCTTTTGTTCTCAAATTAAAAGGATCTTGTATTTCGGACAGAATTCGGAAACAAATAATGACGATAGGAGTCTCTTTGTACTTTGATCATGTTCTACGTAAAAAGTCATCTACCCTTATAACGTTTCATCCCCAACTCTGAAAGAGCTTTGAGCTTTGTTGAAGAACTACACGACAAAACTTAAAATGCCGAGTCTCACCTTAGTTAATATTTCTTGGAAACTAGTAACAGATATTAAATGATTATTTTCTCGTCTTAATTTTCGTTACCATTTATTCATTACATATTTATTTCATCAGGGCATATTTTGAAAAGAAGACACGGTGAATTGTCTTTGCGCTCAGACATGTAAAAGTACCCTGAAATCTAGCAACAATTTATTTCCTTGATTTAGTGACTTAATTAAACCTCAACTGGTTCGACGCCGTGACTAAGATAGATTATCTATATGCTTCTAAGGTTATATCCTAGAAATTTGTATAATAAATTACCACTTAAAATGATCATTCACTAAGGGGAAGTCGAGTTTGATAGATGTAATGCTGTAGATGCGAGTAACAGCTGAACATATTTAAGATTAATTTAACTTTTTTATAAATCAACGTTTTTGACAAGTTGCTGTCGAGAAAACCTGTGTTTGATTCAGAAAAGCGATGGCGAGGATAATTCCTTCAACAGAACAAATATCAGATATATTGTCTTAATCATGTAAATCAAAAATTGGGAGACCACGTTTAGCCTCCCAATAAAAAAATTCCTTTCTGTAACACCCTGTATGGAAGTTCCTCTGACCTTCGTGCATATTTTAGTGAAATTCATGTATGCAATGCAGACAATCTTTCTTATTTCATAACAAAGGCTTGCCGTTGTCGAGCTTAGCTTTCTCCAACTTTTTCTATATGTATCTAAAACTTCCCTCGAAGCTTTTGGATTCTAAACAGGCTGTTAAATTTCCGGGATTTTCCAATTCCGTTTTCCGATACGATAGCATTGAAGTCGCCAACAAACCAATAAAATATCCGAAAGATATTATGAACTTAAGGTTTCCATTACTTTCGTTGCCTTTCTTTCATTTCTATAGTTGGCATATGTATGCTGTGAATATCTTTTTTTATAGAAATGAAAAGTTCGAGATCTAGGTAATAATACAAGCGTTTCAGCATAATAAAAAGTAGAAAACAGTTTTTTTGGAAATAAAGATGCGTCTAAAAAGGATTATGGCACAGTTTGTAAACAGTGGAAGGACACAACTAGGTCATCATTCGATGTGAAACCTTCAACATGATGGAATGTTAGGAAATAAGAATATCGTGTTCAGAAAGAGGACATCCGGATTATCTGAATTTTTCCCTACTAAAAACGTTTCTGTCCAAAACCGTATATTCGGTTTTATTGTGACAATTCTTTCACGAAACTGGAAAGAAATCTTCATCTATCGGTCTAGATATATGGCGCGAGTTTATGAAAAATGCATGTGTCGGTACGATTTATTTTATGGTACCTATTTTGTCCATGAGACACAAGATTAAGCTGTAAGAGACTTTAGAAACTTCGAATTTGTTGACGCATTTGAATTTTTTTCCCCATCAATAGAAGTTTTAAGTGGGAGTTCAAATTTACGCAATTAGAAACTTTTTCTTACTTTAAACTTTCTGACTTTAAAATTTAGAAAATAAATATTTCCCATTTTCTCTTCTACTTGTACAAGTCATTTGAGTCTCTGGTTTCAAAATCAGTTGATTCTATTTCTATGAATATGAGAAAAATAACATTCCCTAAATCACGTTTTACATATATATTCGCTTCGAAAATAACAAAAATCTTCCAAATATTCCAAAATTAGAAGTTAATAAAATAAAATAAAATTTCTTGTTCTTTTATAAGAAGTCCCTTATATTCCACGAACCGAAAAATACCGGCACTTTTATCGTCTGCTTTGGGTTGCAAACTTAAATTTCATTACCTTTCTATATTGCTCTTTACAGCTTCTCTGGCGGATTCAAATACATTTTATTAGGCTGCGGAGGAATTTGTACGACGGTAAACGAATTTCTGACTAGTCCTCAAGAAGCTTTCTGAACGCTTTACGTTTGAAAGGTGCTGTTTATGTCCGTAATATTTTTAGTTAAGTCAAAACTCGCAGTTTTCTTTTTGAATACATTTTTACGAAGGCATTTACTCACGGGGTCTGTTTTCCTTAGGTGATTTAAAAAAATCATTTCTGGATAGTAGAGAAATAGTATTAGATGATTTTCAACAGGAGGGTAGTTCACTTGTCCTTTGTCGATATTTGTAAAAACAGGGCTTTTCTCCGGATCTTATAAAAGTAAATAGAGGCTATCCGGGAATAACGAGCATATATTTCGAAAGGCGATTTCTTACGTCAAAAAAAGGGAAAAAGTGCCTATGAACATAGGTCTGGAAACGCTTATTTGCGGACCCGCTGAACCACAAGCTGTTTTGGAAAATTTTAATGAAGTCAACTTTTTTATACTTACTTAAGAATTATACGATTTGAGCTCTCTAGATCTCTCTACTAATGACGACATAAAAACTGTTTTTTTTTTTAGATGTCCAAGGTGTTGTACCGAATGCCCAATATCTTTTAAGAGACCCATCTTATCCTAAATATCAAAAAAGACACCCTAACTTCAATTTAGCTTGTCAGGTTTACCACATAACTTCCTATTATTGCATTTTTCTGTTTCCCTAGGGCACCAAAATGGTATTACTAATAAAACTGACGGGTTTACGATGGTAAAGGATAATAGCAAGATGTAAAAAGTAAATTCTCTATTTTATAGATATAAGGGTTTGTACTTCTGGAATTTGGTTATTGAATTGTTTTCATTTAAATCATTTTGTACTCTGTAATATTATTTTGTCTTGTTTTTATCACCGAACCAGGAGGCATGCTTGTATTTCGTCGAGGAACAGATCATTATAATATAGGTTCTGCTTAAAAACCTTTTGAACAAAATTCAGCAACACCCTGAATACGGTGCTTTGTGGATGCAGTAATGTGCATTTTGGTATTTTCAATTTTAAGAGCTCCACTGCGTTTTTGGTGTTGCCGTTGGAATGATACTGCCAAAAATAACGATTCAAACGCACTCTTCATTATTAGTATCTGCATTTCATTAGGAGTTCGGAAAATGTAATTTTTCCATGGATTTACGCGTTTATTTTCAATACAGTTAACTGACTGGGAAAAACGAATTTCCGGAGTGCTTTAATGAAAAGATAATTTTAGACGCCTTTATGAAACTCTTAGCTATAGACAGATAAAGAAGGTACTTATATTCCTAAGGAAGATGTATTGTTTCTAATTAATTTGCAATCACTGGATGAATATTGATATTTATTTAACAAACATTAATTAACAAAGTGCTCGCACAAATTACTTCGTTCACCTAATTACTAAACTGAAAACCTTATCATGGCTGTACGTAATTGTTATTTCATTTTGCCTCCAATTTAGAGTTCTCCATATTGCTTGTACTGGCCTCAGTTACATTATGTAGCAGTCCTTATGTATGAAATGATAACCAAACAAAACAAAATTAAATTTCCAGAGTGCTTCATACTATGAAAGTGATGCAACTTTTGTAGTTTTAATACCATTACTGTTGCAAATCCTTATTAAATTTAATTTTGAAGTTTCTGTTAAAGTGGTGTACACAACATTTGCCGCAAGACAATTTAATTTCGTGACGAGTTTTGTAGCTGTATGTCCGCTAAGGTAGTGTGTGTGTAACATACATTTAATGCCAGAAACTTAACATTCGGCATATCGTTATTTACTGTTTCGTTTATGTGCCGATTGTGTGCAAAGAAATTAGACAGTAAACCAAAGATATGCAAGGCGTGAAAAGACGGTTAACTTTACATGCACGATGAACTGACCCGAATGACCTGAAACTCATGAAGTAACGCGTTTGCATGCGGGAACATGCCACAAAGTAAAGCAACATCGCATTTGGTTCACAGGTTTTGGATGCTCAAAGTCGCTGTTCTATTTGTGACCGGGCAACAATTTGCCACGCAACATGAAAAGTGCGCTGCAAAATGCTTAATTGTTCCATTTAAGAAAAATAACAAATTATCCAATCTTGACTTCATTCATACACAATACACGGGGGATTACTTTAAAAGGAAAAAAAGCTTCATGGCTTCGCCAGTTTTCGAACCACCTATTGTTTATTAAAATCTGGGACCATCCATATATCTCCCTGTATATTTCTGAACGCTGACAATCAATAGAATTTCGTTTTATGTGAAAATAGATCAACACTCGTTCGTTTCCCCTGCAGCAGCGCGAATTTACTTTGAAATGTCATAAAGTGATAAGTAGTCAAGCGAATAGGCAGGCGGCTCAAGATGCAACTCATATGTTGGAAAATAGATATTTATTGCCTCAGTCGTATATGAATGATTTCTTATGTGAGGCGAATGGAACTTTAAACATTAAGAGCGGGGTGTAATGAGTTAAATCCATGCGAGCCTCATAACACGTGATTAATAAATTCATAAATCGTCAATGATCCCTAATCATGGTCATTTGACATATCTAAATGCTTGAATTATTACCATAAATTACTGACTTTTCCTCAGTTAAATTTATCACAATTATCACGGATTTGCATGTTGCATGACGAGATAGCGCAATCTGATGGGCTCCAATTTGCTAATTGAGATGAACGGACTTTTTTCAGCAATAATTGTACATACCAGTTACTTCATCGAGCAAATAAACATATTTCTTGAGACGTGCCGTTCGATGCACGATATCCATCTAATCTTCCGAATAGGAAACCGGAATATGAAAGAAAAGAAGAAAGAAAGCCTTTCACAAGCTAGTCACGCCTTACTAATTCCGATACTATAAGAAGCTGCAAAATTACAATCACATCATCAGTTTTGGTTTGGCTTTTCAACGTATACAGAAAATGAACCGATTCACTGTAAGTGTGTTTTGTGAGGTTTATTTCCTTGAAATAGACAGTTTTTGATAGTGATATTCGTATGTATGGGCTGCAACGTCGATCGGGGCTGGGGTGAATCACGATGTGCTTAGTAATTTACGGGAATTAATTTTTTGTGAATTTGTTGGTGAGATGGTTATTAAGCAGTTGCGAAAATGTTTTTTCGACGTTTGTTATTCACCTGGTTGAAAATCGTTGCGTGTTCTCTTCACATAAAGATTTGCACGCCCCAAAATTACCGTATAAAATATGTTGCTGTTAATCGATCTTTAGCTTAATAGTTCTTGCCTATTCTATTCACATAAAGTGTTGGTAATGAGGGCGATTTGCACGCTCCAAAATTACCGCATAAAATACTTTGCTGTTGATGCCTTAATAGTTTTTTGGCAGGAGTGCATTCTACATGGCGATTTTTAGGGCCCGCCCACCTAGGCTGATATTTATGAAAGTGCTTAATCGTAAAATAATTCCTTTCACCTTTCAAAAACACGATAAAATTGAAAAAGGGGATAAACGAGTTGAAAGACACTGCCGTCAAAAGTATTTAAAATTTCTTGCGGGACGCGAAACCAAGTTTGAAGGGAGTAAATTTCACATAAAACAACTGATTTCTTTGGTAATAATTTGTTATTTTTGATCTTTAGTTTGTTAAAAAATCGCCGGATTCCTGGCTTGTTTACGGAAAATAAATTCCAGAACTTTATATGAAGTTATTCCAGCTTTTTGAACTGCAAACTTCAGTCTTTTCACCAACGAAAGAATTAAGAGTTACATGGTGGAGATTCTAAGTTTGTTCATCCGGATATTTGAAATATTCTCGAATTTTGACTTTTTTGTGAGATGAAAGAATTTAAAGCGACTTACCGAGGCAGTTTCCATACGAATCGCGAAAACTTGCACCTCGTTACTCGAAATTTCCAGGTGTAAGTCTGTTTAAGAAATTTAGTGACGATAGAAACTGAGACTGAAAAAGAGATCTTCAACATTTGCACGGAACGAAACGAACAATTAATTTGTTTAATTTTTGTTTCTCAGTGAAAATTTGAATTACTAAAGAATCTAATTTAGACGAACTCCGGGAGACGCTGCAAAACTGGCACAAAGTTTATTATCTATTCTGGCTTCAAAAATTTTGCTAGATTCCAGTGAGCACTACGAAAAAATTAACTTCATAATTAAACTCAAACAAAATTGCCACTTGAAATTATTTGCACAAAGTAAACCGGAAGGTCCTCCTGTTCAAAAGCAGTGCCATCCCGAGCAAATTGGAAAGACGTGAAAGAGAATAGCAAAATACCGCATAACAGTTTACGTTATGTAAAACAGTTTTCTCAAGAAACATTTTACAATATTGCCTCTCGTTTCATGTTGCCGGTATGTTTTTGTCAAGTACGCTATTAGGATTTTCCACAATTCAAATATCTTTTATTTTCCGGGCGCTTTGACGTCAAGTTTTGATATGGACTCTGTATTAACCTCTTTAACCTCTTGGACCGAAAAAAGCTCTTCGGGGACACATTATTCATGCAATAGATGGATACGCGCTCCTTTCTCATTTTGAGCAAAGTCCATTTAGCAGTATTTTAAATCGTATATCGCATCATGTCGTCTCAATCGATATAATCTTGGTCTTTACAAAAATTCCCAAATCCTAAATATTTCTTATTTCGTTTGGTCTCACAAAAATGCTCAGAAAAACTAAAATTGCTGTTATCGAAGTAAGAGCACATTGTCATGCGAAAAAGATGTTTCCAAATGCGAACACATTAAGGGATTGTAAACAAATATCTATATTTCTAATCTTAATTAAAATAATTGTATAGAGATTGTAAATAGGAGTATCCATTAGCCCTCATAATGCCATTATTAGGGTTTCAAATCCAATAGATTTATCCTCAAATTCTAAACCGTTTTCATGATAATTAGAATTAATTTGCTATATCTCTATGTCAAATATTTGACATTTATCTATTCGCTGGGTTTACACATTTCAATCAAATTAGATTCAAATCAAAAATTACGTCGAGGCTTAAAATAACCATGCACGCGCCCTTTTTGATAGCAATTTATCACAAAATGTTAAAACGGCCGTTGATCGTTTAATTTTTGATTAGCCGATCATTAAATGGATGGATTTTTTTCGGGATAATCTGTTATGAATTAATCGCAAGCTTACTAAGCTCAGTGGCATTTAGCAAGGTCATTAACATGCCATTAACTTCTTTAGCAGTTGATGGTGTGGGAAAGTAAAGAATCAAGGAAACAAACAAGAAATGGAGATAATTAACTTTGGGAATGTACCTTTAAGTCATCCGTTCTCTGATCAAAACTTTCTCCGAATATAAGATGATTTCAACAGTTACATGGGGGAAAGGCGGCGAGCGTAACGATCTAATTATGGCTTTGAAAACATCGCGTATTCATTCATATTAAAATTAATTTGCTCTCATTCGTTGTGTTTTTCCCGATGAAAGTAAAAGTAACCACTAGATCGAGGTAAAAGTAACTGAAAGCATACTCATTATTTAATGTATTCACAATCTTAACCTACCGTTCATTTCCTAATAAAAATATCCTCACGAACTTACTAAACCCGATTACACGAGCAAAACTTAACCTAAGCTTTACTTATTCAGATTCGCTGTGCCACTAGCTGAAATTTAATCGCAAAAATTTTAGGCAATAAAATGAATCTATATTTGATTTTAGTGTTCAGTCGTCCTGTATGTCCTAGCATTTGGAAGCGCCCATGGATCACTCCTAGAAGACCATGGTGGCAACGATTTGTCTGGACATGAAGGCGGTGGCGATGGCGGGTATGGAGGATATTCAGGAGGAGACGGTGGTAAGAGATTTAATAAGATAAAAAGTACTAACTAATGTTGATTATTTCATCTGCTAGGTTATGGTGTAGAGTCAGGTGGAGATGACGGTGGACACGGTTGGCAACCTCTCGGTATCCACGGCCAGGACGGAGGCGCCGAAGGCTTCGATCACCAGCCCCAAGTTCAGATTGAACACCAGCACATCCCAACAAAAGAAATCGTAAAAGAAGAGCACTACCCAGTCCCAGTTATTAAGAAAATCAGCTATCCCGTTCCACATCCAGTTGGAGTTCCACACCCACAAGTAATAAAAGTTGGCGTTCCCCAACCATACGGCGTTCAAGTACCTGTTCCTCAACCAATTGCTGTCCCAATCTACAAGCTGGTACCGCAGGAAATTGAAAAGAGGGTTCCCATTACTGTTGAGAAGCTGGTGCCCGTATATATCCCTAAACCAGTCAAAATTGAGGTTGAAAAGCATCACGTAGAGTATATCAAGAAACCTTATCCAGTACATGTGCCAGTGTACAAGCACGTCTTCCAACATGGAGGCGGTGGTCATGGTCACTAAAGACCTGTTTTAATTCCCAGACTGACTTGCTCGAAAGTAATTTGTTATCCTGTGTCATAGGTTACTTGAATGATTGTTCTAGGTGATGCTTCTTAGTTTAGTAGATATATTATTAAGTGTTATCTGTTCTTTATAATTCTCTTTTTCATTACGTCATGTCTCACTCATCAACAAATGGTGTATCAGTCTTGTGTCTTTGTGATGTAATTTGTAAATACGTTGTTGCTAGGTTTTTAAGTCTTTTTTACTGCGTTTAAGGAAATATACATGATATTTTGTTAAATCACCTATTTGTTAGTCCCGACACTTTGCGCCTAACTAAAATATCATATTGCGGGCGAATTTACCTGAAAGTACTACAATATCGTTTTTGAGAGATCCAAAACTTCCATGGGATCCGACCATTCTAATAAATTTCTCCACCTTCCGTCATGAAATTTTTCTATATGAATTTACGTTCTGCTGTAATAATGATTTCGTGTTACTTTAAGTGAAAATTATTAAATCTTAACACATCGTAAACTACAGCGTCAGCTGTGGTTATTTTAATACCAGAAGCTCAATGTCCCGAAAAGTTTTATAAATCGCTCGATATGAGCCTAAATTTAATATTCGACCCTAATTTTCCAGTACTAGAATTCGCCAAAGACCCAAAGTGCGGACCTTGAGTGCTTAAAAGGTCTGATAACGGCAAAGGAGTGATTTATTATAATTCGTTCTTCCGGGACTTTTTTACACGACAATTTCAAACCGCGGAAATTAAAAAGCTTCATATCGTATTTTATTTAGTTCCAGTATGATTTAGTAATTGCTTTCACTAATTTCTAAGCAAATTTGCTCTACGGCCATTCCACCGGTCACCAATTTTATGTCCAAAAATTGTTCTGTTAATAGATAGACACCCTATATAAAGAACCATAAATTTATCTCATTTTTGGGAAAAAATTTAAAAGTGGGGTGCGGCATCAAAGCAGATCGAGGCAAGAAAAGGAATTTGGAATGTGGTATTGAAATTATCGCAAAAAGAGGGCGGAGTTGCGAAGTCGGATTTTCTTTATAGTCAATAGAAACGGAGATAGATTAAGCGCACGAGTTTATGGCTCTCTGTGCTACATACAGGGTGGGATACTTTTAACGAGATTTTTAGTGGATGGTAAACGCTTTACCACTCGTTGTGTTTTTAATGAGTCCCTCTAGAAGCCACAGCAGAACGTTAATTTTTTGTTCGCCACCTCACAATCGGTTTAACATAAACTCTTCTCAATAATTTATGATGAGCGGTTTCCGATACAGCTGTCATCCCTTATTATCCGGACACTCAGGACATTAACAAGTGTTCCCTTCCTTTATAATCCATTATAAGAACATCATTAGGGAAATCTATGCTCGCTTTAGCTGGCGCTTGGAATAGAAATGTCCCCTAATATCGAATAGATAGATAACTAATTGTCTAGAAATTGAAGGTCTCAGTCCTGGCAAATGAAATTAAAACAAACCATTAATCGCCATTCTAAGATTTACACGATAAATTCAAAGAGGGAGCAGCTTCCGAGAAAACTAAGTGGCATCTAAGATAATTGCACCAAATCGAGTTGAATCAGAGGATGTCGCTGAAACTTGGAGAAGTCCAAACTAAATGAAATGCAGCGAAGCAAGTTAGAGGTCTGATGGGACTGCGCTGTCTTGTTAAATTTGATCGATTGAGATGTAGCTAACTTGCTGACGTTTATTTTAGCTTCAAATTCGCTATAAACGTAATTGCTGTTAGTCAACACAAACCCGTCAAACGAACAAAAGGACTATGCACACATCAAATATGAATATCATGTTTCCTGTTAGTAGATAGAAAACGCACCCAAGTTCCAGGGGCATCTAGTTAAGATAACAGGCGTACAGGAAACAAGAAAATCGACGAAATATGGACGTAGTCCTTTCCAAATTATTAAGCTTGAACGATTCTTATATGATAAACGGTCCGATGAGTACGACCACGCCTGATAATTTGCCAAGGACTACGTCCATGTTTTTGTCGATTTTCTTGTTTCCTGCACGCTTGTTTTCATCTTAAATAAAGCCCCCTAAGTCCCTGTTCACAAACCAGTCTAGTTTAAATGCATTTCAGATTTCCCACCATTTATCTTTCTGCAATGATTTACAGTTAAAGCCAAAATTAAATTTACACATCAAATTAGTATTATCGTTTTAAATTAGCACACTGCTGAGTTAAAGGCAAATACCATTAAACCTCGATCAATGAAGGATTTCTGGAACAAGAGATAAAATGTATAATTAAATTCTCATTAATATCCCAAGAGTACACCAATAAAGCTCTTTAAAAGTTTCCGGGTAATCGAAGTTTCAGATTATATTACTAATATGTTGTTCAATTCTTGAGAAATTCTTAGTCATTTGTTGCAGCTGGAACCGCGTTAAAAATTTAGTCTGTAAGGAAATTAAGAGAACTTACTGAAAAGATGCCACGATAAATCATCACAATATCCCGCTTCTCAAATCCCATGAAGTGGATGCATACTAATAAAATACGTGAACTAACAGCTGTATTTCCAGGATGATTTAAAAACCTCTGTTCGAGGACCGAATTTTTCGTAGTACGCCCCTGGAATGTAAGCCCGTGGTCGGAATAAACATAGAGGTTTCGCAGCCATCGTACATCCGAATACCTTTCATTGTATGGTTGAAAAAAATTGCTCCAGTAGACAGGCCCGTATTGAAGCGTTTTCGATGATCTACCTTGCAAGATGTAATAAAAACGGAAATTCCTAGTTCGCAATTATTTTTACCTTGCCTTTCAATGTCGTTAGTTTATTGAACCGTTTTCTTTAAGAACTGGCTTTTAGGAGAATTAAATCTTACTTTAGTATCGAGGAAGAGTGTCGTTTAAATTTACGATACGTCCTGAGTAATCAGTTTGCTGAAGGTGCCGACTCGAAATCCTTTATATGGTAAGAAATTTAATCAATTTTTAGTGATTCTAATATGACTGGAATGGGGTGCAGTAGGTAATAAATAATGCGAGTCTACTAAAAGCTATTCTATTTGAAGTTGTGGCCACTAGTGCTATAAATATCCCCCATAAAATGGAATTCTAGTAGGGCATAAATCGAAATAACATTCAAGGCACTGCATTACGAAAGTATCCGTATAAATCTGCCAACGCATGTGATTGCTCTTTGTGGGGCGTACGTGGAGGTTCTATAGAAAATATATTCCAATTCACCTGATGGGTAGTATTTTGCTTTTATATTCTTTACTGCACCTCGTGCCATACACTTTTAATTTTCATTCCTCTACCACATTGCCGAGAGCGTTCGCTTTAAAATATCAGCTTAACACTTTTGTGATAAAACCCATTCGATCGGATTTACAATCTTATGGAGGCAAAATGCCCTTCCTTACTTGTTGGGTCCTATTCGACACCCGCGTTTATATTAAATTCCGGAATATAAATTAAATTCGGCACCGTTATATTCCCCAACTGAGGATTTCCGAACACATGTGCTGCTAGTGCAATTTCAAATTAAATTTCTTTATGTTTGTGCTCGTTTTTGAGAAAATTGTCAGGCAACGGAAACAGTCCAAGTGCAATTTTAGCTCTTTTGTCGGGTGATCCCCGAAGTATATTACGGAGGAAGGAAAGCGGACACTCAATTGTCTATAAAAGCTGCTTCCCAATTCGATAAATCCGAGGTTTTAAACTCAAAGTTTTATCTGTATTAATCCCGACATGTACGGCAATGTTCGCTCGAATTGTTAACGACCTATAAGGCAAATCCGGTAATTTTGAGAAAAAAGATATCGATAATGTTGCCAAAGGTCCTTCGTACCGATTAATCTAAATAGAATTTAGACATTGTCATCCAGCCGAAATTATAGTACCAAATTCTGGTAGGAAAATCAATGCGAATTAACAAGCGCTCGCTCTAATGGGCAATCAAACAACAAAAACGTCCAAACCAAAATGGTATTTGCTTGCCCATTTAAAAGGGAAGCGATATGGACTGTTCAAAAATGAAAATCTAATAATAAAATGGCTCTACAATGAAAAATCTTTAACAGTGTTCCAAATTAGAGCAATATCATGTGGACTTCAAACACGATAAGGGTGGCGAATTTTTGAAAAAGTTGTGCAATGAGGTGCAAAACTTGACTGAAACGGACTAAAATCTTGAAGGTTGGAGCGTAGTTCTATTATATTTCTAATAAAATACTATATTGGGTTTTCACGCCCATACCTGTTATGTCCCGAACATGCGACGACTCGAGAAGCAATAATAATAAGTAACCAGATGTGGGACACAAATTATGAGATCTGAAATAATGTACCTAATTTGCGTGAATAATATTTCAGGGCCCCGAAATAAAGCCTTCTACTGGCCATTCATTAATTTTCAGTAATTAATGTTCAAAGTTTCAAGCAGATTTAATGAAGAGTTTTCGAGCCCGCAGACTTTAATTTGAGTTTACATCTAGTCTGCGTTAAATTATTCAAACTTCAGACAAACCGTCCAATAGAATAAGTTAATTTGAAACAGGAAACACTTACAATTTACGGTTTTCTAGTTGTATTTATATATTTTTGATACGCATGCATCAGAACTGACCATTGTAGCACACTGCAGCGTTAATAAAGCGGTCTTTATGATGCGGTATAATATAATATTGTGTTGATAAATAAAAAGTTAATTGTTTAACTTTTGTTAAATTTCTTTGAACTGTAATTTCCTATCATAAGAGATTCTTTGTAACCCATACATCATGCAATGCAGGGTTCAGTTTTTCTCCGCAAATTACTTGAAGAGTTTCGCAGAACCACAAAGGATAATATATTATTTGATCCTCTAATTCTAAAGGGCATAAAACAATTAAAAAGCGTATTGATCTTAACCGTTTTGTAACAAAATAAATAAAAGTTCGAGAACGCAAAAAATGTTTACTGTATTCCTAACAACTGTTCTTTCTCGTGCTCCTTTTTATCTCGTTAGTTTACTGCACAACAATACAGAAAAGATATTGTTTTGGAGAATACTGCTTTGTTGTAAAAGTAAAATCATTTATTAGTCTATGAAAGTCCTGTTTAGTTTAAGAAAAAGATTAAGCGAAATATTTTAAGGTGGTGGCAGGCAACTTAGAACATTGTTCTATCTCAAAATTACATGTGCCCCCTATAGTAAATTGAGAAAAATATTGGATTTTGACAGGACCCCCATTTTCAATCAAAAGTTCTTTCAAAACGTCTTCTCAACTGTGAGTTTTTGCGGAACGCCAGAATGACTCTTAAGAATATTGGGATCTCCTTTCTCAAATATTCTCTACCTACCCAAGCTTCCAAATTTCCTTTTAGAAGAGACACTTTCCTAAAAGGTCACTACAATTCCAATTGCTACTAGGAAACGAGACCTTGCGACCAGTCGAGAGATTAAGGACGTATTCGAGTATTGAGCCACGTAAACGTTCTATAATAAAAGTTTCTCACATTAAAACTATACATTTTTCGTCTATTTCTGAAAATATCTTAACGTATTTGAACAATGCAAAGCAATCACAAACTCCAATTTCAACGGCATTCGAATGTCAATATGTCTTGCAAATATTACTCGTAAACTCTATTTCGTAAAGCTGCAATAACAGTCAATGATTTATTTTTGTACGAATGCAAACATGTCGCAAAGCTACATCTTATTCTCACAAGATATTTCTCTAAATAATTTAACATATTTTTTTGCAAGACCGTGACAACACGCAAAACCCAGCTTAGCCTGCGATACTTTCTAAGTTTATATTTATGGTATGGGTTGGATTTATCAAAAATTGACAACGTAAAGAAATTTGAAAAATTCATTTAGTAAAACAGAATAATCAAAAAAGCTTTAAATCGTACCTTCCACCACGTAATCGTAGCAGGTGGTCTAGATCCTTTGGTCTCACAGGTGATGTTATACTTCTTTCCAGCACTCAGTTGTGGGTTGTTTCCTATTAGCGTGACCTCTAGCGGTCTCAGGTACATATCTATGGCGATCCGCACGACCAATGGTGGTTGACGTTTGCTGTTGTTTGCTTCACAACTGTACGTTGCCAGCAAATGGGATCTGGAATTTATTGAGTATACATCGCGTTTTAATTCATTTTAAATTTCTGATTGGCTAAGGGAGATGTGTCCGAAATAAGGAAAGGACAATGGACATGATTGCGCTTAGTGTCATCATTTTCCACAGGAAGTGTTATTAATAAAATTGAGAATTGTCACCTTCAATAGATGCTTTAAAAGACTCTCCCAATGAATTAAAAAAAGTTATTTAAATAACGAATTTAAAAAAAAAGACAACAGGAGTTTTTGTCTCTCAAGGGGAATTGCAGTAATCTCAATGGTATTGCAGTAATCAATCGACGTGTCTCAGTGGTTCCAAGAAACTCGATTCATTCTAAATGTTTTAAAAATAGACCTTAATTAATCACAACGCTATAATAAATGAACTAATCAAAACTTTACCCCATGATTGATTGTTGCCGTTGATTTCATTCAGTTAGAATTACCGATTCCTAAAGTATTTCCAAATATAATTAAATATATACTCTATTATTTACCTACCTGGTTAATTTTTCTATCCTAAGAACACTTTGAGATTTGGCACGATCTGGGAAGTATTGAGTTTCATCAGTTAACATAGTGTTATTACTCCACCAAGAAACCTGGAAGTAAAACTGGTGCTTAACATCAATGCTACTGAAAAGAGTAGAAAGGAGTGCTGCAGGAAGGTACTGACTATACTTTCTTGTAGTACAGTTTTATAAAAGTGTTCCCAATCCACGATAATTGGTCATAGGCAGCTGTTAAGCAGAAACAACTCAGAAATATGTATTTCTGTGCCTTAGCACTTTGCCATCCTGTAACTCTATTATTTAGCTTGTTCCAGCCCACCAGGAAACTACCTCGATTCAAGAATCCTTCCAGGCAAGTGCATTGCGCATGTCGAATTCAAATCTGCAATATGAGCTGCCCAGAAGAATTTTCGGACAGTTAGGGGATGATGAACGACTAATCGGAACAAATCTGTTATCATACAGAAACACCCGTTTTCCTCAAACTAAAATCATACCATAATTTCTAACGTAACTTTATCTCTTACATAAAAAATCTTAACTGAACATCGCTTCAAATATTCGGGTCAATTAATTAAATATTTACGTCAGAGTTCCGTGTTTTAAGCTCAGTCGTGCTTATAAAAATGCAAATGATCGTTTACAGTACGGACGTGAAAATGTTCCCTATGCATGCTACTCGCATTAAATCCACCACCAAAAGGTTAACACGAACACTTCCCTTAAGACGTGTTGATTTAATTTACTCTGATGATCGTTAAATTTAAGGGTCTAATACCCCGGCTGGTGCATCGACCCGAAGACTAAATTGATTTTTTTTGTCAGATTTGCTAGTTGTACCAAATAGTTTTGTAACGATTATACAGGGCGTTTGGTAGACGGTTTGACAAATTTTTTTGGGTAACAGGGGAAATAATTTGGCACATATTTAACTTAATTTACCTCTACACAAAACCTAACGGTTTTTGAGATATGATTTTTTGTGTTTTTTTACAAATTTGGCAAAATTTAAACTTTAAACTTTAATAAATTTATTTTTAATAGATCAGTTCGAACTAAATCTATTCTATAACGTGAATGTATGTTTCTTCTCAATCAGCTATCAAAATTAAAGCTCGGACATAATAAGCACGAAAAAAGAAATAGTAAGTTAGAAGAAAATTAAGAAATGATAGTTTTAATTATTAGAAATAAAATTTTATTTAAACCAAGATTCGTATAGATATTCAAATGCGGCAGAAACTTATTTATTTTTGTGTCCTATCTAATGGTATATCACATGTCACATAAAGTTTATGAAACCTAATAAATTGAGTGTGATTTAAGAAAATTGACAATAAAAATTATATATAATACTTTTTAACATTCATTAGAAATTTTGTTCTGATTGAACTCTACCATTTTGTATACAACTTCTGCACCCTCTTCGAATTTCGACAGTAGTTACTTGAAGCCGCATTGATAAATTTTGCATTTCAAACATTGAGAGAAGAAATACGTCTTCGAGTTACTACCGTCGAAATTCAAAGAAGGTGTAGAACTTTTATACGCAACGTTGGAACTCAATTTGAACAAAATCTTTAATAAAAGTTAAAAAATTATTTCTTGATTTTTATTGGCCTTTTCCTTAAACGACGCCGAATTTATTAGGTTTCGTAAACTTTATGTGACATGTGATATACTATTAGATAGGAACTAAGTTTCTGCCACATTTAAAAATCTGGACGAATCTTGGTTGGAATAAAATTTTATTTCTAATAATTAAAACTCTATAATTTCTTTATTTCCTTCTAACTTACTATTTCTTTTTGTTTGTGTGTTTATTTTGTTCGAACTTTAATTTTAATGGCTTATTTAGAAGAGGCATACATTCACGTTACAGAATAAATTTAGTTCGAGTTGATAGCTCTATTAAAATTAAAGTTATTAAAGCCTGCATTTCCAATTTTTTTCAAATTTTTGAAAAAACAAAAAAATTACATCTTGAAAATCGTGAGGTTTTATTGTATAGAGGTAAATTAGGTTCAACCTGTTCCAAATGTCTTCCCCACCCAAAAAATGTTGTCAAACCGTCTACTAAACATCCTGCATATTTGTAAATTTTCTTGTGGGATAGCATGAGTGCTTGACTTAGCATTCTGCAAATTCTTCTGACATAGCTTTGTGTTCGGGAAATTCTTTTATTACACGTGCCATTGCTGCAATATTGCTAATAAATCACTGTTGCTATGGATTAACATTCAAGCATTGTCAATCATATTCTCTAGTATTTCACATTTAATTAAGTAGAAAAACTTACCCTAGCTAGAGGTTTTCCACCTGTCGCTGTACAGGAAAGTGTTAGACTCGCTCCCTCCGCATATGCTTCTGTCACATCTTTTTTCACGGGACCTAAGTTGTCACTCACTTGGACATTCGTCGGTGGTTCTGAAACAAATTTAAAATTACCTGACAGGAATAGAAAGAAAAATGATAGACGAGGTAGACAAATTCCGGGATAACGTAAAATAATAGTGGCATTGTTCGACATGATTATTGCTCTCAAGAGAAATAATACTGAAATATTTATTCGCCATTTCTATTCCTGTTTAAAAAGGAAGATTTACAGGCTTCATCGATTTTGTTGGAGTTTAAAGTGCCTTACGGTGGAATATATACAAGGTGATTCACTCAGCTCGTTCAACAAAGCTGATGATGGTTGCCGATAGTTGAGAAATAATCTAAAATTCAAAATTGTATTAATTAGGGACGTTTAATTATTTTATTTTGGATTAATAAATTATGTCATCACTTCAATGTGAGTGAATTTTACAAAGATACAGTAAAAGGTATTCTAACGACTGAGACCTCTCATTTGATAGAATCACCATAGTTATATCTTAGTACGTGACTTTGTTAAGATGGGGGTAAATAATGATTCAATATCTGGCAAACTGCCCGCAAAAGTCTTGTTTTTGGAGAGAGGGAGTGGGAGTTACATATTTCCTAATGGCTACTCGAACTAAGGACCCTGTCAGTCACCTTAACACATACTCCCAAGCACTCGTAGCCCTGGAACCGATTTAAAAATAACTCGACAGGAACAAAAACATGATAGATGAGTTGACTGGATTTTTCGATAAAAGTTAATTAATCGGGGCATTGTACGGAATCGAGTCATTGCGTCCCATTACATATTCAAAGGAGTCATTTATTATCTGGCTATCGTGTTATTATGCATGCAACTTTAACAATTCACGTTAAAAATGAGGAAGGAAGGCACAAAACACATTAATCAAGTTGAACTAACCCCTTGTAAAACTTTTATCACGTTTTAACGGAAAAGAAGTTTAACTGGAAAAAGACCTTGTATAATTTGCAACTAGGGCAAATGTTTGCCAAGGTGCTCCTTCTGGAACATCCTTTTGAAATATCTACATAAAACGAACCTGATCATCTGAGTAATTTTCATCAGCAATTTATTACACCAGTTATAATTTAGTGATTCAGTGCAATTTGCCATTTTTCTTCATAAAGGTTTCGAAATTATGGCACCTACCTAATTTCAGCACCCAGCTAACTTAAACCAACTTCCATTAAAAAATAGCTATTTGTTCATTTAGAAGGCAAAGAAATACATTATCGTTGGATGAGAAAAAGTAGACACGAGATGCGGGTATTGCTCGAAACTTTGTGCTCCCCTTAACCACAACGGCATTAATTAAATAATATGCCAAAAGTGAACTATTTACGTTCGTTGCCAACCCTAAGAAAGCAGCAAAAATCAAGGTAAAACTCTATGACCGCGTTCCAAGCGAAAAAGTAAAATTCACCGTAAAATCAGCATTTTGCCCTTTCGTTTGGAAGCATAAAAGTGTATTTTACGCTTGATTGTGGAGAAAAGACCATTTCCCTTGAGTATATTGGTGGCAAAAATGTAGCAAAATTTCGTCTTACCATGTACCAGAGAACAAATATATCACGCACCAAATACGCACAAGATGATCTTTTTTTCTTATTTCTTTTCAAAGGGAGAAATACGTGTTTTTACTGATAACAGAGTAACAAAGCTCGAAAATTTTTCAACGATGACGTGAGAGATTGAGTTCTGTCGGGAATAAGAGTGTTACCATGCATATACATATAGTGAAATAAATCAATTCGTAAACAAGAAACAGCATTAAAAAGGGGGAAACACGCACCTTGTAGGGAAGATACCACATCATCATTAACAAGGATTGATGACGCTAGTTGAATTTTACTGCTCAAATCTGACAAGGTAAGTCAGGTAAACCGTTTTGGATCATAAAACCTTAATTTTACATCGATCTCTAAACACGCTTCTCATCCGAAAATGCATTGTTTTGGATGTACAGGGTTTGAAAGTTAAAATTTTAACTCTTTGTTTTGGCAATTATCATGAAAACATCTAGGCGAGAAAAATATCAGAAGAGAACGCTCTTTACGACTAATTTCACCGACATTTACACTTAAAAATTTTTTGCACTGTATAACTAATATGAACTTCTATACAAAATCTGAAAAAGCAATTTTTCCATTAATCATATAGTCTTGTTTTATTTTTGTATCTCGATACGATTTCGAGAGAAATCGATTCAACGAACACTATGTTTTGATAATGCAACGCGGAAATTGCATCACGTATCTTATTCGCTACCTAAAAAAACATAGCTTCACATATTTTAAGTTCATAACATACAGATTCTCAGGATAAAGGCAAAGCAAAAAACATCTTTAAAGTTTAACTTTCACCACCGTTTTTATTTGACATCAAAGAGAAACGTCTAACTACATCAAATCTGGTAAATTTGCTGGCCAATTAATCGTACTGCAGTTTGCAACATTGCTCAATACTGCTGACCTGAGCGTTGTTTCACTCGCAAAGCACATCATTCTAAATACAAATATTCCTCTCGCTTGCCGAGCTCATGATCCCCTGATATGCATCCCGTGTAACATTTTAATTCATTCGAATTATTGACTCAAAGATATTAGTTTCTAGGTCCTTATTAACCCACAGCAATCAAATTATTCTTGTAATGGGTTGTGAAATAACATTCCGGGCGACACAATATTCTTAGGGGTGATATTGGTTGTTGCTGCGCTGTAGGCGATATTAACACTGTTTGATTGCCCTTAATTACTCGCCGCTAGCTCGAATTCAATTTTAGCTCCACATTGTTGCATAGACCTAAATTGAAAGTCTACTCTAATTTGTAGCCGTTAATATGTCAGCCCGTCCATCGGTGTGATTTATTGACGACAGCTATCTATCCAACGATTCAGTTAATATATCAATATATCAAGACGACAAAATATTATGTTTTGTATTCCAAAATGTTGTAAATACATATGTTGATACTAATAATTAGTCTAATTACCGTAACTTTCGGCCGTGGAATGGTAAATAATTAACAAAATATGTTAAATATACAAGAATTAAGTAGCTGAGCTTTCCAGAACGCGCTTCAGCATCGAATTAAAAGCGTTTATGCATGAGTTACGTAACTTCAAAACCCACAATTTTTTTGAATAATTCACACTTACCCAATACGTCCCGAAAGGTAAAATGCGCATTTGGAATTGTTTGCGATTCACTTTTAAGGCAGACGCATTCCAGGATCAACAATAAAATGATGCTTAAAGGTAGTAATAACAAAATGGCATTAGAAACTTTCGACCCGGTGATAAGAGTCACGAAAATAACCTCCAAATAGCCCACTTGGACTGTTTTTCTGAGGAATTAAGGAATCGGGAATTCTTTGGTTCACAACATCATGGAGTTGATGATCACATGTCACATCAAACAACGCTCTATGTCAGGCGATTCTAGATAAATAAGACAAGCAAATATCTTATTTCAAAATCGAGAAAATCTACAAAAAAATGTTCAAATAAAGTTTTTTTTTTAAGGGCTCAACTTTTTATGCTATCAATTCTTTTCCCCAAGGTCACCTTCACCTCTCTTTTGGAGTTAACTTCGTTTTTTCAAATGGAACACACAATTTTTTTTTGAGATTCTAATTCTGTGTTGACAGTAAAAATGTTTTTACTTGAAACATTTTTTGCTAAAAATGATAAAATTCATAATAATACTAAACACAAAATAAGGTCTTATCTAGGCAGCGCTATAACTTTCATTTCATAAAATTTTTGTTAAAACAGACAAATCCAATTGAAAATAGTTTACTATGGATTTTTGTACTTGTGTGTACTTGGGCACAAAGAAGACTCCACGCAATTTTTTTTTCATATGCGCTATTTTCGGATGAATCAAGCTTTATGAACCACGGTCAAGTGAATAACCACAAAATGCATTATTAGTCGATTGAGAACCCGCATTGATTGCGTGAAGTAGAAAGACAGCGACTTTGAATGTTTGGTGTGCTATTTTAGGTAAACATCTTATTGGACCATACTTCATTGATGGAAAGCTCAATGCAGAAAATTATAGGAATTTTTTGCTAGAAAATTTGTCACATCTTCCTGAAAAAGTTAATTTAGAGCGAAGGTTGACAATATGATTTCAACATGATGGCTGCCCTGCTCATTACGCCAAAAATGTCAGAGACGTTCTAAATGAACATTTTCCATAAAGTTGGATTGGGCGTGATAGTGTTGACTGACCAGCCCGATCACCTGATTTGAGTTCACCAGATTTTTTTTCGTGGGTTCATTTGAAACATATCATTTATGACCGACTGCTACCTACCGCCGAAGACATGAAAATCCGGATCAGAAAAGCTTGTCAAAATGAATTATTAGAAAATACCACACGATTATTTCAAAGCAGAAATGTCAAGTGCCTTGAATAACAGGGTTATCATTTCGAACGTTTGTTAGACTGATTTTTTTTATAATAAAATAAAATTTACTACATAACAAATAGTATTGTTCAAAAACCTTAACAAAGTTTAATAAAACGTTTATTCTGCATTTAGTATTATTACGAATTTTATCACTTTTAGCAAAAAATGTTTCAAGTAAAAAACATTTTTACTGTCAACAAAGAATTCGAATCTCCAAAAAAAGTTTACTCCAAAAGACAGGTGAAGGCGACCTTGGGGAAAACAATTAGCAACATAAAAAGTTGAACCCTCGAAAATAAGAAAGAGTTTATTTGAACATTTTTTTTTATAGATCTTCTCGATTTTAAGATATTTGCTTCTCTCATTTAACTAGAATCACTCGGTATGTAAGTATTCGTCACAAAAAAAAGCAGATGAAATACAAAAGGAACGATTTTCTTCTCAGATATGCTTTTGAAATGAATTATTGTTAATTGTGGCTATTAGCATTTGACTGAAAAAAATTTACGTATCTATAGAATTGTAGACATCGTCTGCATAAATGCCCAAATTGCAACGCGAAAGTATCCTTTTTCTATATCCATAGATACCCTACGAAATAAATCCAAGTTTTACCAACTTTGATATAAATTGGGAATTTTAAACGGGAATGCCTTCTATTTAAAAACTTTTAACAACATCTGCTCCTTCTTCCCAGCATGAAAGTTGAATATTCCTCTACCGACACCTGTAAAACTAAGTTGCCATAACGAACTATCAAACAACTTGAAAAGTTTTATTAAAAACCCGATTTTATACTTGCAAATAATCCGAGGGCTGGAAACAATGGCGAAGTAAAAACCTTTATTTTGAATATTAACTCGCAACTGGGACTCAACATAAATGAATGTAATATGATATCAACGAAATAAGGTGTTAGTGCGCATTTGTTTTCATTTATCTCAATTTTCCAAAATAAAAGAATTATTTCGCAACAGTTAGTTTACAGAGACGTTTTCATTTAACACAATATAGTAATGCCAATAGGAGGGTTCACAGCTACGTGAGCACACATTCCAGAAATTAATAAAATCGTCTTTCCTCGGGTTGATTAAGATAAATCTGCGTCATTTGGACATCACGCTAATTGTCCAATTAAAGAGTGATCAAAGTTGGAAAAGAAACCGAAAGAATCCACAGAAAAAACTTTCATCAGTTTGCCAAGGAGTTCTTTGGATTTACGTATAAACATATATGTCTGTGCCTGTTTATAATTTCACTATTAGTTAATCAATTACGTCTCAGATACAAGGATAAATAAAAATATAGCACATTTGCACTTTTAAGGGTGTATTTTTCTAATAAAAATTTCAACGCCCTGCATTTCAGAAACCGTTAAAGCCTTAGCGAAAATGCTTACATTCTTCGATGCTCTACTGCTCCCTGAGGTTTCCGCCAGGGAAACCCAACCACTCTGATACATTCATAGGAATCGGTAGGTTAGAATGTTATAGAGGCTCTAACCTTTTAACTAGCGCTTAAAATTGTTTTTAGCACACGAAAATTTTGAGCGTCGGTGTACATTGATTTAATTTATCTCTTGTTTTTTGACCTTCAAACTTGTCTCATCATCGCTTGTTACTACGTATTTTATTCGTTATAAAGACAATTACTGGCATTAAATTTTAAGTCATTCATTGTTGGACATCCGACTAGTGCTTAACAATGTTCTGGATCGTATTTTTAGCAGTCAGCTTAATTTTATTCTTCTCATGGACTCGACTGAAATATTCCTATTGGGAAAAACGCGGTATAGTAGGTCCAAAGCCAATACCACTATTAGGAAACATTGGAAAACACATACTAGGGAGATGCACTTTGGGCCAAGCCATCCACGAAAGTTACAAGTAAGACATTACTTACAAATTTTAGTAAATTGCTGTATATTGAGTTATATTAGGAATAAAATTCCGTTTTCATCGAGTTAATCGACAGAATCAAATCAGGAAAAGTATTTAATATGCAGAATGTAAGAAATTCCGAGCTGTTCCTTGAGGAGCGTATTCTCCGCGTCAACTGAAGACAAATGTTGAAAACAAATAATAATAAATACTTCGAAGTTCACGTAACTTTGGGAAATCATTTACGTGAACAACAATTTAGGTCCTCTACAGAGGTTTCGGTAAAACTTCTGTTAGGACATGTGCCTTGTTAAACCCAAGTTAACGTCGCAATCGCTCTATCTTCGGAATACCGCTTTTTCTTGTTTGTTAATAAGGGAACAGTCATTTAAGTACTTAGGCAGTACGACTTGTCTTTTAAAATGGCAAGTCGTGTGCTTTGCTTAGTCATTGCTCATTTTTATCGATATAGTTTAGTAGGTTAATTATCAATTTATACCAATAAATCTTGTCTATAACAAGGAAGTTGCTGGTTATTTTTGCACGAAACAGCGCCTCTGAGACTGCAAAATTAGGGTGCTTTCAACATGATCATTCAGTCCATAACTTTCTTGGTGACCACTTTGCGGAGTTACCTCACTTTGGATCTATGAGGAAGATCGTACACACTTCTGGTGTCTTAATCCGGATCAATACGTTCATCAACCGCAATTTCATCAACTATATAATAATAATATTTTCAGAAAATATGATGGATACCCGTTTGTGGGCCTATTTAGATCGACACGACCCGTCTTGTTGGTGCGAGATCCAGAGTTTGTATCCAAAATATTAGTGAAGAATTTTAAGTCATTCAGACATAATGAGTTGAATATGCCGGAAGATTCCAAATCACTCTTTGCACAAAATCCCTTTATACAGCGAGATGAAAAATGGAAGAAAACCAGGCAAATGATCACTCCTGGAATGACTAGCGGAAAGGTAAATTTGGTAGTTTTTGTCGATTACTTCATATTTGCCTGTCAATATTCCTAATTAATAAAATAAGTATTATGCGAAATATGCAACAAATCGCACATTTATTCAGAGATGTTCCTCTCAATAAGTTTAACGCATTTTGTCAATAGTCAAAAATCAAATTTAGGAAATATTGATATATTTGATATACACTCACTTTCACATGAAATGCACCACCCAGTAATAATAATAATTAAGTCTTGTAATTTTGGCAAAATAATGCTTCATAATAGAATATCAAATGATCAGACTTTCAGTTAAAAGATACAACATTTCATAATGAAAAAATTAATAATGAGTGACATCGCCTCGTACGGCAATGCAAGCACGTACTCTTCG
This sequence comes from Euwallacea similis, assembly GCF_039881205.1. Lineage (NCBI taxonomy): Eukaryota > Metazoa > Arthropoda > Insecta > Coleoptera > Curculionidae > Euwallacea > Euwallacea similis. Next base: position 5,699,662 of record NC_089611.1, on the reverse strand, counting down.
CGGTATGCTTTGTAACAAATGATCAATATCTTCCTGGGGTATTTCATTCCATGCTACCTCAAGATGATGTCATAGGTCATCCACATTGTTTGGAGGCCTCGGTAAATTTCGAAGACGACGACTCATATCGCAAAGATATTCGATGGGCGATAGGTCCGGTGACCGTGCAGGCCAAGGCAGTATTTCCAATTATGCTTCTTCCAGGTATCTTCGAGTAATGTTCGCACTATGTGGTCTTGCATTATCCTGTTGGAAAATGCCTGTTGAGGGTTACTTCAGTGGGTGAGAAAAAGAAAAAAGGGAGCACCTGATTACAACACGATATATTACGGACTAACTGTTTAAAAAGAACACACATCCAAAGGAACACTAAAAACGCTGACCTCGCATATACGTTTGGCGGGCCGCCTTATCAATATTATTGCTTTTAGGCAAATTAAGGTTTTCTTTCTTCAATACTCTCCCTAAAACTTAACTAGAATAAAGCAATAAACAACACAACACTAAGATAGAATTTTTTCGAAACTTGTTAAGCCTAATTTACCTTTTAGAAAATTAAATCTTGGTCTTGCTAAGGCCTTTGTAAACAAATCAGCGATTTGCATTTCCGACGAAATGTACTCTATTTTTATTGTACTTTTAGCATAAAGATCTCTTATAAAATGACACCTAATATCTATATGTTTAGTACGTTCGTGAAACTCAGGGTTTTTGGCTAACTTTATCGCACTCATATTATCCATGTACAAAGTGTTTTCCTGTTTTGCCTCGCTAATTTCACTTAGCAATCGTAACATCCACAACATATCTTTGGCCGCACTAGCCGCGCTCACATATTCCGCTTCCGTAGTAGATTGAGCAACACATTGCTGTTTTTTTACTACGCCATGTCACCGCTGCACCACTATAGAGGCACAATGAACCTGTAGTAGATTTTCTGGTCTCGACATCTCCTGCGAAATCTGCGTCGCTGTAGGTCATGAAGTCTCCAGTATTGGAATAAAGCAATCCAACATCTTCTGTTCCTTTTATATATCGGAGGATCCTTTTAACAAGTTGACAATGCGCTTTCGTCGGTTTATCTAGTGCTCTGGAGGCAAGACCAATTGCAAACGCAATGTCAGGTCTAGTCACTACTTGTAAATACATTAGATTTCCCACAATTTCTCTATATGGAAAATTGTCTTCTTTTTCAGGAGATTTAGTTGCTTTCCATCCAGTTTCTATGGGAGTTGATACAGCGTTTGCTTCCAGCATTCCAAAACGATGTAAAATTTTCTGAACATAACCAGCTTGATTGATAAAAATTGAACCATCCATTAATTGATGTATCTCAATTCCCAAATAATTGTTTACCTCTCTTGTAATTTTTGCTTCAAACCTGGAAGTTAATTGACTGAGAAGTTGATTGGCTTCTTCTTGGCTATTTGTTGCAATTAGGCCGTCATCGACGTATAGAAGTAGTAGCAGTTTATTTTCATTACTTTCTTTGAAAAATAAACATGAATCCGCACTACTCTCCCTTAAGCCACAGTGTATGAGGAAATCTTTAAATGACCGATTCCAACATCTAGGGGCTTGTTTTAGTCCATATAGGCCTTTGTTCAATTTACACACTCTTTCTGTCCCATCTTCAAACCCTTCAGGCTGCTGCATGTAAATTTCTTCTTCCAATCTGCCGTAAAGAAAAGCTGATTTAACGTCAAATTGACTTAAATTTAATTTTTCACGTGCTGCTACACTTAACACTGTTCTGATAGTATCAAAACGTGCCACTGGACTGAAAGTTTCTGAGTAGTCGATATCTTTTTCTTGAAAATACCCTTTTATGACCAAGCGAGCTTTATAACGATCAGCACCTGTTCCATCTGAATTGTGCTTAGTTCGATAGACCCAACGATTTCCTATAACTTTCTTATCTTCTGGTGCATCAACCAGTAGCCACGTATTATTTTTCTGTAAAGAGCACATCTCTTCCTCCATCGCTTTTATCCAGTTTTGTGAGTTCTCTGAAGAAACTGCTTCTCTGAAATTTGTTGGTTCAAATTCAGCAAACATAGCTACAGGAATTCCGAAGTAATCAGGTCTTTTTAGCATGCTTCTGTCACGTAATTTTGGCAAAACTTTTGGTACCTCCTCTTTGGTCTCTTCTAAATCCTTGTTTTCAACGTCTTGTTTGTGATCTTCAATTTCAAACGTGGTAGGTGAGAGAGTTTCTTCTTTAAAGACAACATCGTGGCTTAGCACTACATCATAGAGCTCTGGTACCCACACACGATATCCTTTGACACCTTCGAGATAACCCACAAGATATCCTTTAAGGGCTTTCTTGTCCAGTTTACGACGCTTTTGTTTCGGCACGTGGACAAAGCATTCAGTGCCAAACACTTTGAGGTCGTCAAATCTTGGCTTTTTGTTAAACCAAAGTTCATATGGTGTTTTTCGGTCTAATCTTGTAGGTCCTGTCCTGTTAATTACATATACGGCCATATTAACGGCTTCTGCCCATAGATATTGAGGAATTTTAGTATTGGAGTATAACATTGAGCGAGCTGCCTCCATTATGGTGCGATTGTCTCTTTCAGAGCTTCCATTCTGTTCAGGGGTATAAGGAGCAGTGATCGAATGTTTTATTCCTCTGTTACCCAGAAAAACGGATATTTCTTTACTGGCGTATTCTTTTCCTCCGTCCGAACGTAACTCAACAATGTCTTTTCCGAATCTTGTCTTTACTTCATTGCAGAATAATTTTAGTTTATGTTCTACTTCTGATTTTTCACGTAGAAAATAAACAGTACGATACTTGCTATGATCATCTTTAAATAAAACATAATATCGTTTTTGTCCAGGAGATTGCACACTCATAGGTCCACAAACGTCAGAGTAGATAAGCTCTCTTGCATTATTTGAAATATCTTCCCTTCTGCTAAAACGCTCCCGATGTTGTTTGCCATAAGCACAAGCATCACAAAAAAGGTTGTCATTGGTAAATGCAATGTCAGAGTTCCTAAGAAAGCATTTCACATATTTTTTGTTTTGGTGACATAGGCGTTCATGCCAGAGTTGCAATGTATTGCTCATAGTCGCCGCACAAACGATTTTCGGCAAGATCACACGTAATTTAATTCGATAAAGATTATCGGCCTCGACTCCAACAGCGATAACTTTATTATTTCTAGTAAAGAAACACTGTGAACCGTTATTTTTCAAAATAAAGTCAATACCTTTCTTAGCTGCTGTTTTAACCGAGAATAAGTTCTTAGCCATATCTGGTATGAATAACACGTCATACAATGTTGCCGTTATCCACTCTTTGCCGTCAAAAGATTCTACATCTATGTTACCTTGACCTAGTGCTAGTACTTGGTCACCATTTCCAATGTAAACTGCTACTGGATCCGGGAATTCCTTGTACTCATAAAACCACTCACGCTTATTTGAAATATGATTTGAAGCACCTGAGTCTATCAACCAATAATTGTCACTGTTCTCATTAACAATAGTATTCCCAACAAAAGCTTGTCTTTTCGATTGATCACCTTGTTTTGACGAACAGTCTTTTATTAAGTGTTCTTTTGACCCGCACGAGAAACAACCTTTGCAGTCTTTCCGCTCATGATTCACTTTCCGACACAAGGAACAGCGCGACACGTTAGAGTCCTCTTTCTGTTTCTGAAAAAACTTTTTCTTCTTGAGAAAATTACCTTTTAGGTTTACTTTAGATAACAGGGCGACTGTGGATTCCTCCTCTTCCTCCCGCTGTTTTTCCAAACGTAATTCTTCAGTTAATAAACGAGTTGTTAAGGTCTCAATGGTCTTTTTAGAAGCTTGAGTTGAATCCCAGGCACTATGAAAATAGTTAAACTTGGACGGCAAGGTTGATAGAATTCTTGTGATCAACATGGACTCAGGAATGTCGCCTCCCAGCTTTTTCATTTTGCTGGCCAGTTGCTCCAGCTTTGACACATGGTGTGCAACATTACCATTGGGGTCCCACTTGAACTCGAAGAACTTCTTTTGCACTAGGGATAAACTTTCATCTGATTTTAAGTCGTACACGCTGTGCAATTTCTTCCACATTTCTTCTCCTGTGGCACAATTCATCAGCAGTTGTAACGGTTTGGATTCCACAGTTGTGACGAACAGTTTTCTTGCCATCCTGTCACCTTTGATCCATTTTTTAAATTTCTTTTCATAGTCCAGTTCATTTTCTTCAGGCCTTCTTTCAGTACCATTGCAGATGTCTAACGCATCTTCACTGTCTAATATCGTTTGTATAACAAACTGCCACTGTTGCCAGTTTTCGGAATCACGTAGTTTTTCGATTCTAGGCTTGTCGATCTCCATTTTTTTTTTTATGGCAGATAATACACTAATTTTGTAATTAGTCGTATAATTGCGAACAAAAGCTCAAACCGACACTTCTCACTACAACACTCGCGACTTACTCTCACTCGCACACTGGGCCCATAACCTGTTGAGGGTTACTTCAGTGGGTGAGAAAAAGAAAAAAGGGAGCACCTGATTACAACACGATATATTACGGACTAACTGTTTAAAAAGAACACACATCCAAAGGAACACTAAAAACGCTGACCTCGCATATACGTTTGGCGGGCCGCCTTATCAATATTATTGCTTTTAGGCAAATTAAGGTTTTCTTTCTTCAATAATGCCATTTGGTAAAGTTTGCATGAAAGGTACTAATACTGGCCTCAGAACATTGTCAATGTAGCAACGTGCGTTTAGGGTGCCTGGAACGAATACAAGAGAAGATCTTCGGCCAACACATATCGCACCCCAGACCATAACACTAGGTGTTAAAGCTGTGTGGCGCCTTTCAGAAAATTGCAAATTTCTTCTTTCACTTCGGTATCGTCTTACTCTTCTACGACCATCATTGATCCATAAACAAAATCGCGACTCGTCACTGAAGACGATATTGTTCCACTCATGATTCCAATCAATTCGTTCTTGACACCAGGCCAATTTGGAAGCTTGATGTTGGGCGGTTAGTGGCAGTCGTAGATTTGGGCGGTATGAATGCAGGCCAAAAGACGAAATTCTTCTGTAAACTGTTGCCATCGACACCCGACGATTTAGAGCTCCCATCCAATCTACTGCAACAAACATTGTTGTTTGAAATCAATCACCAATGGCCATCCGTCTAAGAAGTCGATCTTCACGTGCGTTGCTGCTATGGGGAGGACGTTCAGCTGGACGATGTCGCTGAACCCTTTCTTCAGACCACGAAGACCATATTCTCGCAATCGTGATGTGGTTCCGATTCATTCTTCGGGCAATCTCACGAAAAGAAAGTCCACCCTCCTTCATGCCGATAATTCGCCCTCTATCAAAATCCGAAACGTGGGAAAAATTTCGACGCTGTCTCACTGGGGGCATTTTGAGATGTCTTGTTCACAGTTCAACAACAAAATAAACTGATATTTCCATGTAAATATTATTTTATTTATTTACAATTGAATAAAAAATCTAATAGGTCGATGACAAAAAAACCACTAGCATTCTTTCTTTTTTACTGAAAGTCTGATCATTTGATACTCTATTATGAAGCATTATGTTGCCAAAATTACAAGACTTAATTATTATTATTACTGGGTGGTGCATTTCATGTGAAAGTGAGTGTATTTGCAATTTTTTATTATTCTTAGATGAAAAACATGTATGTTATTCTTAAAGTCATCAGTCAGAATTTTGTCAAGTATATTGAAAATTACCCAAGAGCAACGACAGACGGCATCGAAACAAGAGCGTTGACTAAAAGGTTGACATTGGATAATGTGGCTAAGTCGGCATTCGGAATTGATGGAAAAGCTTTTGAAAGTTATGAAGATATATCGGAGTTTAATAAGTTGGCAAATTACTTTTTAAGTCCAGGGATAATGACATCCTTAGTTTTTGTGGCTTTACAAATTTTTCCGAATATAACAACACTGACCGAAAGGTACTACGAATGCGATTAAAACAGCATCACTACAGCACCGTTTCAACTCAGAACTAAGTGCAAATGTGATGTAGCGGTGCTCTTCTTACAGTGTTCGACTCGAGTATGACTGTATATTAATTTGATCATCCTCTTATTCATATTTATTTTAGGCTTTTTTCGAACAAGGCAGAAGTCCAGTTGCAATCAATCTTGTCCGATATCATGAATTATCGAAAAAAAAACAATATTAAAGGTAATGATTATTTGCAATTTTTGATGGACCAAGGCGAGCAATACAACTGGAGTGACCACATAATCACCAGCCACGCTAGCACCCTCTTCATTGATGGTTATGAAACATCTTCTTTGGTCCTTTCATATATGCTGCTCAGTCTCGCTCAGAACCCGGAATATCAACAAAAAATTAGAGATGAGATTAAGAAAAGCGAGGACGAAAATCAGGGCGAACTCACATACGAAGCACTCCACGAGTTACCTTGGCTGAATGCTTGCTTATATGGTCCGAATTTTTCAATTTTCTTAAATGTTTTCTAGAAAATTTAAATTATTGCAGAATCTCTTAGATATACACCACCAGTAGATTTCATGACAAAGCTTTGCACAGAATCGTTTGAATACACACCAACAAATTCTTCGTACAAGAATATGAAAGTTACATTATTTCCTGGAGATACAGTTATTCTGCCTTATGCGTTTTTAATGAAAGACGATAAATACTTTGAAAATGCTGACAAATTTATGCCGGAACGGATGTTTACTAATACCGACAAATCAATTTTCTTTCCATTTGGTGACGGTCCTAGAACTTGTATTGGTAAGTTGTTTTTCAATACAAACTGATTTAGCTTTTCAGATTACATCCAAAATCGGTTTTAATTGATTGATTTTTCAAATACGAAGGATAAAAATACTTGTTTTGATATCTATGGACATGTTTGATATTTTTAAAATAATTCACAAACGAAATTTACGAATTGGAAATATTGTAAGTCCTTTCTTTTTGATAAACATCAGAATGTGTAAAAGAGAGGGAACAAAAAAAAATTTTGATTGATAAAAAAAAAAGTAACTAAAACATAAATATGATTTTAAAAATGGCACTCGAATTTAATTTCAGGAAAAAACGATCATTTATTATGTTTTAGGTCAGCGATTGGGAATTATGCAAGTGAAACTAGGTGCGGCTAGTGTGATCAAAAACTTTGAACTTTCTATTAGTCCTAAATTACAGCAACCTATTAAATGTTACCCATACCACTTTATCAACGAAGTAAAGGGAGGAATTTGGATTAGATACAAAAAGATTACAAATTAAATTTCTATATCATATATTATTTACAGATAACTGAATTTTGAATAAACTTCTACAATTGTGTTATTTCTTATATATTGACTTCTGGACTTATTTGAAAAAACCTCAAAAAATTTACTCTTCCAGAGCATGCCGTGAATATACACGATTTGTATTTTATAGGGATCTTGGATGTCGTTTGTGCAATGCAAATAAATTTAAAACCGCAAAATAAAATTTGCCACAACTAAACACTCTCGTAATGTTAATGGGGAAAAGAAAAAAATTCCATGACCATGGAAAAAAGACAATTGTTTTCTCAGTGACAGAAATGGTTATTTTGATGACTCGCTGAACACCATGCCATTTTATTTCCCCTTTTTTTAAAAATAAATTCCAATTTTTCTCCTGTGTGTTTTTGGCAGGTATTTGGGCCCAATGAAAACCACAAGGCTGTATGCATTATCGTTGGTAGACTCTTTTAATGTAGATGATGTGGCACCCATCTGTGGAAATTTATTGCAGTATACAATACGAATAGGTTTTACTTAAACCATCGGTGTCAGTTTTAGTTTGTACACAATTGATGTTTTTTTGTGTACACCATTTCATAACAGTCACGTTTTCTCTTGTTGTTTTCAGTTTTTGGAACGCTGGTCCTCTGAAAATCGAATATATGTTGATGTCGATTTGCATGTTTTGTTAAATAAAGCAGTCGGATTATTTTCATTGTATTTGGGCTTGTTAATTGTTTTTTACGTATTGACTGGTTTGGACAATGTAAACTCCATTGAAGTATCTACCCATATTTCTCCTCTATTTTTTTGTCCCAGATATCCTCCAATTATTTTATTTTTTTATCTAAACTAGTTACAATAAACAGTCCATTATGAGCAGTTTTTTCAGGTCAGTTAAGGTAAGTCCATAACTTTTTTATTATCAGGAATGTCGAAATAAATGAAATAACAAAACGTTTTAACCATGTTTGAAACTATGGTTCTCAAACGTGATTTTAAATGCGATTTTATGCGTTTTTACTGAAATTTTTAACATTGTTTTCATAGTAACCACACATGCATCAAGCATCATCAAGACAGTTATATGAATGCTGCAACATGCTAATAGTCGATTAGGATACATGTGCAATAAATGGTATATTACACATCAAGATTGTAAAGCCCATTATGATCCGAATGTCAAGCGTGAATCCCAACCCTAAAAAGTGAGGAACATATATTTCATAGTACGATTGTTCCTTCTATCTTTAACTATATTTTAAAATTATAAATACTCTACCCAAATTAAACATAGTAGATTAATGCTGAAACACAAAAAACCAACACATTTCGAATAACAACATCAATGGTGACGTGATATTTATTTCCATGGTAACCATAAATAAAAGAGCAACGAGGTGATTACGACATGGTAGCCGATTAGCTCTCTAGGTAAATAATGAGCCATATGCGAGCCATTATTAATGTGTTATTCAACTGTTTTTAGAAAAAAAGTGTGAAAACGATCTTTACACGATAGTCATTCAACACTCCTAATAATCGTGTCTTTTTAAGCTTTGTAGGGAAAAAAATTATTAACGTAACAAAAGCCCAAACCATATTTTCGGTCGCGTGACATGCGATATTTTTGTACGACCGACTTTAGCTGATTCTTTGTTCATGTTTTATATTTCATATTTGATTTAACAAATCGATATCATAAACATTTTTCTACAGTAACAAAGAAAAAGCAGACATTTTTCAAAGTTTCACAGTAGATATTACTTCGCAGAGATCGGAATCCCTTAGGTCAACTTTAGTCTTGACTGGAAAAACTTTACTTTAAGATAGACAAATTGCACAGAGAGTGCATACTTTTCCGCACTTCGAGCTATTTCAAATTATGTTAAATTAAATAATACGATCGATCAAGTACATAAATGTTTAAAGAAAATCTTATCCAATTGTTTAGGTTATCATTACGGTTACAGCAATCAAGTACAAATAATAAACAGACACAAAATTATTTAGGTATGAAAGATCAAGTGCTATCTTCAGCTTCGCATATTTCTGTAGATATTCGTAAACTTTGTTGTTCGCATAATTTGATTTCTGCTTTTCTTAGTTGTGATCTCTATAACTATTCGTCATGATTTCTGTTTTATTAGCAACTTGCATCGTGTTAATTTTGCTATGCCACAAAATCCGATCTTATTATTGGGCCAATAGAAATATACCGGGTCCAAAACCGTGGCCGATAGTTGGTAACATTCCTGAGCACATATTCGGGAGGAAAACATTGGGACAAGTTTTAGCGGAGATTTACAGGTAAATGTAAACAAGTTACACATCAACCGATATGAGGTAGATTATATCCAATAACATATGTCTCGAGTTGCATACATGTGTGTAACCATACAAAGAAGCATTTCCTACCACTACCATTAAATTTTCATATTTCAGAAAATACGAGGGATATCCGTTTGTAGGAATATTCCGTGCAATTACTCCTTGCCTGCTAGTCAGAGATCCTGATTTTGTGAATAACATTTTAGTGAAAGACCACAAGTCGTTTTACAATAACGACTTCTTCATAGATAAGAAAAATGATCCCCTTTTTGGGCAAAACCCTTTTGTTCTCAGGAATCAAGAATGGAAAGACACCAGGCAAATGCTTACTCCTGGATTTACAAGTGGAAAGGTATTTTTCAACTCGAATGATAGTCTAATCACCCATATCTGTTAAATACGGGAAAACCTAATATAACGGATTTATTTCGTTTGATTGCTCTTTATAACGTGACCAAGCAAAATCTAAAATACAGGCAACTTTAACGACATGTTATAAAAATACATTGTTGTAATAGTAAGTATGGTTAAGAGTTTGTTAACTGAGTAAGGGTAAAGGGGTAAAAAAGAGCAATCAATCCTACAATGGAATACAAAATAAATATAATGAAAGAGGCCTTTACAGCAGAGTTTATTACTCATGAGGTGCTTGAGTGCTACCAAAATGTTTCCATATTTGTCGTCGTCCGTCAAATATGTTTTTCCAATTAGATTGTGCGGAGAACAATTCATGAGAACCAATCGCATACTTCCCATATTCATAAGGTCCAGGGTTTACAACTTGAAGGTCATTCGTACGTTTGATGAACCAATTCTTTGGCCTCCTCGGTTACCCGATATAACACCTCTCGATTTTCAGGCGACATCAAATAAATGTTCTATTACTTTCAGTTCATCCTTTAATCTCAATTTAAATGCATTTATTTGACGTTAACTAAGGATATTACTTGCAGATTTAGATATTTAAATCAAGTATTAACCTTTTTCTGTGCACGTAATATACTTGAAACATGACCGTCCATTAAGTCAACATGAGTGTTCCATCATAGCGGTGAATTTCTGTTTAACTTTGCATATCATTTAGATTTTTTAAATTTCGTGAGATGAATTAGATTAAATAACGGAAAGCGAATAGTAGACTTCTCACAACAAGTCCTTTGATAAAAACTAAATCACTTACATTCACGCAAATTTTTTTAGTGTTTATAATTGCTTGAAAATGAATGTTAACTTCAGAATTTCTTTTTAGATGAAAAATCTATTCCCTGCAGTGTGGGACGTCAGCAAGGCAATGATAAACTTTATAGAAAGTCATCCAAATGCCATAACGGACGGTATTGAAACAAAGGATTTATCCAAGCGATTTACGTTGGATAACGTGGCTCGGGTGGCATTTGGATTTCAGTGCAACTCATTCGAAGATTATAGGCGAGAATCTGAATTTATGACTCTCGCAAATCGTGTGTTGACGCCTGGTTCACTCAATGCAATATTGCAACAATTAAATGCCATAATGCCATTTTTGGGACAACTCTTATCTGTCAAGTAAGTATTTTAAGATACTAAGAGTGATTCGCCCAAAGTTACTTTATATAAAAGTTGCTTATTTTCATTAAAAAAAAAAACAAAAAATGAATTCTAATGGGTTTAAATTGGGACTTCATGGGGGCCACATGGAGCTATTTATATGTGTACATTGTAGGTTGGTTCCCAAAGACGTCGAAAAAGAACTCTCAAGTATTGTATCGCGTATTGCCAAGCATAGAAAAGAAAACCTGGAGCAACATAATGACTACTTCCAGTTTATTCTTCAACTTGCAAAGGAAAAACATTTAACTAACACCGAAGTAGCTGCACATGGAGTTACATTTTTCTTTGATGGATACGAAAGTTCTGCGGTGGTTTTAACGTTTTTGTTGTTAAACCTGGCAACGCATCCAAAATACCAAGAGAAAATCAGGCAAGAAATAAAGACTGTGGAACAAGAAAATGAGGGCGGCATCACTTACGAAACACTTTCAGAATTAAAATGGACGGACGCTTGCGTCTACGGTAAGTTGAAAAATATCATATTAAAAAAAACTTCAAGAACTTCCGGCTATGATGAGGAGGAGGAGGAAACTTAATATGTGGCTTAATCAGTAAGATGAAAGTATCCAATACTCGTTTAACCTCTTTGATTTCTCGTAATCCTTTAGGGATCATTTAACTCAATGCTACTACCTTCTAAAGAATCTTCTATGTTGTTAATGTTAATGTATTGCTTGTTTCAGAATCGCTAAGATATACTCCGTTCATGGATATTTTCGTGAAAATGTGCACTCAGACATACGAGTATACTCCAGATAACCCGGAATTTAAGAAAATTTCGGTAAAATTATATCCAGGTGATAGGGTCATTATACCACATAGTATGCTTATGAAGGATGAGAAATATTTCAAAAACCCAGACGAGTTTATCCCAGAAAGGATGATGGAAAGAGATCAAATAAGCAAATCAATTTTCTTTCCCTTTGGGAATGGGCCACGAGCATGCATAGGTTGGTATTTAAACTAGGAATTACTATCGTAGCGAATTTAAGGCTGAGTTACTCAATCATGATTAAGCCCGTTTATCTTAACAAGTTCTTCTTAGGAGAGACCTACATGATTGAACAACTGGCCTTCATTATGTTATATGACTATCACTGTAGCGTAATTTATATCGGTTCTTCCAACAGAGGAGTAAACCAACTCCGGATAATCAAATATGTTTTTCTTACAAAATATTATTCTTGAACCTCTATAATTGTGCTGCAAATGGAGTTTATTTACGATGGTGCACCTTCGCATTTCAGCATGAATATTCGGAAATTTTTAATCTAACAGTTTCCAAATCATTGAATAAGTCTTGGAAATAATGGCCTTCAACTTTGGCCACCGCGACTACCAGATTCATATAAATGTGACTTTTCTCTGGGGGACTCTAAAAGAATTTGTATATTCGAGCCCCGATAGTGGCCGGGACATTTTGGTCATATTTTTAACGCTACGGAATTGGTTTGTTTCACTATTGGGACGAATCAGAATCATTACTCACTGTCCTTATCCTAGTTTTGCCACGGTTTTATTTCAGGCCAAAGGTTTGGATTAATGCAGGTCAAGTTAGGGGTAGCGCAAATTATAAAACATTTTGATATATCGCTCAGCCCGAAAACGAAACATCCACACAAATTGGTACCTTTCCATTTTCTCAATGCTATTCAAGGAGGAACTTGGCTTAGATATAAGAAAGTGGATTAGGCGATAATGGGTGAACTTTTTGAGGCGAAATAGGCCATTTTTTTTTTGTTAAAATGTATCCTTTTCAACCTCAAGTAAGTTTTTGCATTTCAGCAACACTGTAAAAATAAAATGTAACAATGATCGTTTTTTGGTAAGAAAAAAACGTTGTTTGGCATCTCCCTTAACGATGCACATTACATGCAGGCTGGAATTTAATTAAACTTTTGCGATATTCTATTTTCCAAATGTTGATTTTGAAAGTGTAAAATAAATTGATTAATTGAAAATGTTTTTTTTTTAATTTTAATATTTTATTTTAATGCCAAAATGTTCTTTATTGCATGCAGAGAAAACCATCTGCATTCCTTGGTAAGCTGACATTTTTTATAAGTTGAAATGACGTATATGTGTTTTTCCATCAAATAAAATATCTTGGTTCATCATTCAAAATAGACCGAGTTCCTATGTAAATAATAGACTGCGATAGCAACAGACGAGCGAAGTAATATTTTTATCGGAAAGCCGAATGTATCAGCAAAGCTGCGTCATAAGTTGGTGCAATACTGCCTAACAGGCCTTGGTGATGTAATTTTCTTTGACTTCACGACCATAGATTGGTACCCATTACATCCACTTCTTCAAGATAATTGAGAAAAATTTTCTTTTCAGTTTAATGTTGCCATTTGCTCATTTTCATAAAATTCAGTTGAGATTAGTTCAGGTTCAACACAACTGCTTAAAACTTTTCTCGTTTAATCGCCCTTTACGCTTCCATTCCGTTTTCGTTATTCCCATTTTATTCGTTACCGTGTCCCAATATATCCACCACCAATTTGGGACCACTGTATGGCTTTGGTTTCATTATAAACTTTCCCTCGGAAAACTTATTTTAATTTTCCTCTTCCGGAATAATCTTAGGTTTCTCACCTAAAATGGAGAATGGCAGATTTGAACAAATGTATTTAGAACTAAAAACATAATAAGATGATAAAAGATATAAAAGCAAGAAGGATAATAAGACAGAGGGTTATCTAGCGCACTTGTGGCCCTCGCTCGTGTTTCTTAATGGGTATTTAGCATTGCACAAAAGCGGGTTCAATCAACATAATTGTGTAATACATTTTATGGATTATTAAGCGTAGGTAGTTATGGAGCACTCAAATCCTCATTCTTTCAGGTTTCTAGGGACACCTGCACAATAACTACTTTAAAACCCACAACTCCAATTTGAAAATGTCCGCAATAAAAGTTTTGAACTAAGTTACCAGAATGGAGATACATAAAGTTACATCCAGGAACATACCTGCTTGTGGCCAAAAGCATCTAAATTGTCGTTCATAAATTTATGCATCATTCGAAACTGGAAATTGGACATGAGAAAAATTTTTGTTCAAGAAATTGCATTTTCCATTCTAATTAGGAAATTTGAACGTGGAGGTTGATAGCACAGGCAGGGAAATTAGTGAGAATTGGACCGCGTTTGAAATGCAAATATTTCGCACTCATGGCCGATTGTATAACATTGGTTTAAGCTCCGCGCGTTCAACCGCAGATTTTCACAATAACCAATGGAATAACGGTCAAATCTAAAGCTCAAACTTCAGTTCGAGTTTAAAACTTTGAACTACAACTGGGCCTTAGATCCGCCTCTTCGGGCAGAAATCATCGTAAAGAGAACATCTCGACCTCTGTCTCGATAGAGTAAACATGACAAACTCCGTTAATCAGAAACAGTTACAAATGATATTAGTTTCCCATTATTCAATATAATTTTGCCTGGCCGCAAGTCTAAGTCAGGATTTCAGGAGCGGCCTTAAACGCTGACCCACATTTCCTTCACATGCCTCCCTCCCAGCTTTAGACTTATTCCACCCTCAATGATACATATAAGTGATGGGGGCTAGAGTTGCTTGTTTCATTTCCACAGGATGTCAAATTACCTCAATTAAGCCTTAATTGTAAATATCTGGAAAACGGCTAGAAGCTGGTTATCGATCAACTAGCTCGGAACAGAAATTTTAAATGAATTTGTCGTCCACAGAAACACCCCTATTGTCAATCTACAGAATAAAAAAGATAACAATCAATTACTTTACCCGATAGCAGGCTATACCCATTTGTGCCAATGTTTCTAGGGCACCCTGTATATTACCGTATTACAAGCAATTCCAAGTTAAACTTTATCGTGGAACTTCTCGATATTGCTTTGTTTGGGCCGGCAACGGAATTATATCGGTCGAAAACAACCTATTTTGCTGCTCTCATTTCAAGTAAAAACATATTCTCAGGTATGTTCGGGAAATTTCTTTTATGTTCACTTCAGCTTGGTGTTGATTGCTTTAGGCATTCCTCTGTAAAATTCGCTTACCTATTAATACCGCACACTTGGACCAGAAGCCGCGAAATGCTTTATCCCGCCCTGCATATCTATTACTCTTTGTGCTGTGCCACCTCTTGCCCAGAAAAGAGTGAATTCAGAGAAGAGACGTAATATGATTAAATTAAGAAATTGTTCCAGATCTGAGTTCCAGAAGAACAGGGAATGAATGAATAAATTCATATTCTCATTAAGCTGGAATAAGCTGCTAGAATTACACCAACTTTAAAATAAAATGTTTTCCAGAGAGGGGGATAATTAAGGCTTAGTGGAAAGCTGCTTGCGACAAATTGTGTTTCAAACAATACCCCGTCCTCTATGGGCTAACCTACTTTGAAGGTATTAAATAAGTTGTGGAAGCTTTAAAAAGGGCCTGCCATTCCCGACAAGATAAAGCGAATTCTTTGAAATTCAATTTAATTCCCGCTTATCCCCAGTTGAAGTCAAATGCTTCTCTCCTGATCGATCCGGTTATGCTGTGTATGTGTGTGATTTTTTTAACTCAAAATATGGAATTTTACGTGATCAATTTTTGAATATAGCACTAATTCATAAACTAAAAACATTACCTCAAAATATTTCCTTTCATTTCGGCCACATTTTATGCGTGTATGAGATAGTTTATGGATGATAAAATAAACAAATCCGGTGGCCAAATATCAATAATTTTGTGTTCATTTAAATTATTTTAAAAACATATTACCATTTTATAGAAAGCTGTATTTTATATGGTTTTTCCCCGTCCTGCCTATGTGGGCATGTCCCAGTTAATCACACAAAAACGATTAGTGATTTCTTTACCGTTATAGTTAAAACGCTTTAATAATGTTATCCCGCATTTGGACGCACTGATATTTACAGATTGTAGATGTTATGGCGTATTCAATATCTACGATAAAAAGAGAAGTGGAGGCCGCAGTTTCAGCCCGTAACATCCCTCATCATATCACCCCCATGATGCTAGCATTACATTTTAAACGGCGTCCTTGTTTGCGCAACTTGTGAAATGAAATTTAAAGTTATGTACATTTTTAATCATACTGTACCACATTTGGTAATTTGGTATCTCCTAATCTGGACACGTTATTTCATAAAGCAGTTACAAACGTTAGCAATAATGTTTGTTTACAGCTAACAGTTGTCTCAAAAATTTTACATGACATCGTTATTAAACTATTCTTTACACCTGCCGCTTCTACTTTACGCGATATTCTTTATGTATAAAATGAACGTTCTGAATTTTTGTCCAGACTACAGTATGCAAACCTCATCTCTAGGAAAAAATTATTCGATGAGGAAAGAAATCGGGTTTTGATCAACGCAGGCCTGTCAAATACTAAAAAATTTAAAAGGACTATTAGGTAATACAAAGACGATGTAAACCTCTAAAAGCCAAATTTCTCCGGTAATCCCCGATTTATGGCATGTCGCGCTGAGTAGTTGAAGCGGAACATACCGCTTTGTGACGTCACTTCTGCGAGAGCGACATATTTCAAAGGCCACCGACAGCGAACTGTAAACACAAGAACGTGACACTTTAAGCTAAAGACATAAATATCGGCCGATGAAAGTACTGGGAACATCTAAATTCATGAAATATTGGTCAAAATGAGGAATTGGAAAATTCCTCAAATGATATTAATTTATTATAGGATTCCTTTGCTGCAATGTAATCTCGTTAGGGCTGAAGTGTAACGGCCTAACTGTTGTGGCTGTTATTACTGGGGAAATTTGTTGCCTTATTTTGCAAATTGCTCTGCAGGCATAAGAAGTTCTCGATGAAGCAATCGTTAGGTGGACATAAATTTTGCAGAAATATGCTGGTTGAAATTTTTATTTGTCGGTAACGAGCACTATTTAGCTCGGTACAAATTTAAATATCTTCTACGAGCCCCATTATCTCTCTCCTTACTGTAATCACTGAACCAGCATACAAAAGAACTCCGCAAAAATCCGAACTTCCAAGCGATGCATTCTTTGTGATAAATTGCAACGCATTTATCTTTCCGCAAAAGTGGTAAAGACATTTATCTGCGGCTGGTTTACGTCGAGTGTTTCCTCAAATATAACTCAGGGCGTAAAAATAAAACGTTTAGGCCTCCCGTAGCACAATTCTTGTTCGGCAGTATCGTATGTAGCTAAAATATCATTTCCAATAACGTACAATCAGGCAGGTAAATTTGATATTGCTCGTACAATAGAACTAAAAATCGCAATTTTCGTTATGAGGTACTGATCGCTTTCGATTGGAAAAGGCCTCTGGTTCCACCTTCCTGAGAGCACCCTGTCTTTCGGTTGGGGATATGGTAGGTATCCGGACTCTTTGATACCAAACTACGCGTTCTTCGACGGAACCTCTTCAGGAAGATCCGGCTCTCAAATCTGGCAGGCAATTTTTTTTCTCGTCATATGATAACGTAGCTTAAACGCCCCTTCAAACCGTTCGAATCCCTCTCTTTTCGAGGGATGTTATCTCCACCTTCACACCGAATTTGCCAGGCAAGTGTATTACAATATGTGGCACAACGTAAATAGTCGGTTAGTAATAAGTGAATCTAGATACTTGCCTGGATATATTGAAGTATAGAGGATTTTCCCACAGCGACTCCGAGTTGAAATTAGAAGAATGAGGCGAAGAAGGTATGAAAAGAAAAAAAATTGCCGATACAGCAAATTTCACACGAGGGAAAAACCTCAATTCCACATATTATTCACGTTCTCCCCATCAGCAAACAAGTTAGCCTAAATGTTTGTTAATGTGGCCTAAGTATCCGAAAGGACTGTTCATACCACTATAAGCCCAATCAAAACTTATTGGCAAATTGAACCGTGACATTGGAAATCGGATTTCACCCATTTAAATAACAATAGAATTTAGCCCTTTTCGAAACTCACGATTCAATTAGATGGGATCAGAAATAAATTCGGAATTTCGTAATAAATTCGTGAATATAATTTCACCCTTCGCTAAGGCCCATTAGATTAGGGAATTTACAAGGACGAAGAATATAGGATTTATGTAAAATGATTAATGTACAATTAATTATGATGACTCTGTACTTAATTACTAAAACTCCAGTAATCTGATGGTTGATTCCCCCCCCCATACAGTTTAATTTTTTACGAATTAATTGAACTTGAAAAAGAACGAGAGATAAAGCCGTAATGGACCTTAATCTTCCCAGATTTTTCCTACGACAATTTGCATTTATCTTCATTATTCCTGGCTATAGGGCGGCCCCGTGTGCATTGAGTCATGCTGTTTACATTCGAAGATTTGGTCGACAGGCTGCAAAAAGTGCACGGCAGATGGCGCTGATAGGATATTTTCCCGCAGGCCCAACATACATCAACCTGCATTTGATTGACACGAGATGAACTGAACTGACGAGATCTAATGGAATCGAAACCGGTCTTCGGGATGCTCGAGTTAGTTAAATGCAAAGCTGGAATGAGGGATTAAGTTGTAATAGACCTTAATCTTCTCAGATTTTTCCTATGGCTATTTGAATTCATCATCATCTAGGTTTGCTCTATTTGTACGAAATATCACAAAATTCCTTTTCTTGTTAGCTATAAGTGTGTTTTGAGAAGATCGTCCATTCGGCATCAAAATCAGAGTCCCGACAAAGCTTATTCCATTAGATCTTCGATATTAGGGAATCGGTGTGCAATATCTTTGGAACACTGGAACTGCTGTTATATTCTGATTAAGTATAATTGCAGTTTTCCGAAGAGTCGTTTCGTTTCGTTTGAATTTAATAGTGGCTCTAAATTTGCCAAAGAGTCGATTACTTCCTGTATCTCTTTATCGCGGGCGCTCGACCAAGTGATTTATCGCTTGCTTTTAATATATCGAATATTCGGATATGTTTGTCCATACTTGTAGAAAAATTGTAGTAAACTTCCAGCCACAGGGCCTTTAGCTCCACTACCGCACAAAAGTAAGGGAACGGTTAATTAAATGAAACTAAAAAGCCATGTGTATTTCCTCCTAAATTTGAAATTCTAATTAAAATTAAAAAAACCATTTCCATTGGTACCTGTTGTCAATTAATTTTTTAAATAATTTATTTGGTGAAATGTAGCTAAATGGTATGCGGCATAAATAAAGCAACTTTTATGAAAATAAGGTTTTATTTATCTCAACAATTGCGAAAACAACAGGAAAAGTACATCCTGATTGGAAGTGATTTCATAATTAATAGATCCGGAATTGATGAAATTATATTTTCGATCACAGAACTCGGCATATTAATCCACATCTGGGTTACCTTATCATTGAGAGGCTATTTGCTTAGTAACCTTGTGGTACGAGTTCTAGACGTTTTATCTCTTCCCATACGTAGTCGATGGGATTCACGTCCGGTGATTGCACCGGTCATGGCAGAACCTGAATATTATGCTCGTGAAATCACTCCTAAACAAGGCAAGCTGAGCATTTCGAACCATTATCCTTTTGAAATACAAATCATAAAGACCACCTGTCAACATAGCATCTTGAAGTATAAATAGACTCTAAGCAGGATAGCTGCTCATAGCTGATCAATCGACGTTAATATATCTGTAATTTTTATATATTGTTTATTTCAAAATGTTTGGCACAGAATGCTAATAAACACGATTTTGTGCTAATAGAACGAGTCGCCAATATTTGCAAATATAAGGTCCTCTTTTCTTTGTAAAAAGGTAATTTTCGCAAATTAAGGTTGCACTCATTCTAGACCCTCGAGAAGCAAACTAGTTAATCAAATTTCAATATTGATAGTGCGGGTGAAATGTAGTTCAAGTAGCAGAGTTTAAAAAAGGGAAAAGTTTAAAATTTAAAATCCTATTTAAGAAAGTTGCCTGCTTTCATTATTCCAGTAAGTACCATTAAAAATTATAATAGGAATTCCGACAAAATTTTTTGGGACTATGGTTTATTGAGGTTTTATGACTCTCGACCCATAGTTGTGCTGCTAAACATTTTGAAATAGACATTAGCACATGATGCGTAGTAGAAATGCGCCCTCTAAAAATTTAATCTAAGGGGCACGAGCGGTCCTCGTTCTCTTAGAACTTTCCTTGTTCCTCTTAATGGCAATGACCTTTGGTCTATTGGTCTTTGGCACTCTATCGCTTATAGCTGTCTTATAAAATTATTAATGAAAATATTGTATATAACAATTTGCGAAGTAGTAAAAATGAAATTACGAAAATATACAATTATGTTAATTAATAAATAATCACTCCCCTAATATTGCAATGAACATTTATTGTGAAAACAAAACCAATCTACACAAAATGTTAAATTAAGCGGTTAGCCCAGTAGCGCTCCAGGCCATAGGGTCGATACAGCGGCCTTCACTTTTGGAGCAGTAGACCATTTATTGCAGCGAAACTTTTAAATGGGTAAACTTTTATTACTAAAACCCCGAATTAGTATGCACATCTTGAACACCATTCTAATCGCTTTTCTATTGGAAGATGGCTCGTCGATTAGGATGGTGTCACTAATTTTGCAGTGCTCGTTCCTTTAGTATTCTGATTTTGTTCGCTTTGATTTTACAGTCCCCAAAGCTGTTTGGAATAGTTAAAGCTTATATTAGCTTCGATAATACCCTATCGACAAGAATAATAAAACCTCTCGTAGTCCTAGTGTGCAATAGTACCACTCCAATTAATTGATAGCTTATTACGTGCATCTTACTTTTCGAAAAACTAATCCAATTTCATGGCGGAATGCCTGATATTTCACTTGGTTCAATCTGAGTACAATCAAAAACTCCTTGTAGATTCTTCTGTGGTCATAGAAATAACTACGGAGATGTGAAAAGTAATCTGGGCGCACGTAGAACTAATCCACGGACATGTTGAGATAAACTACTGGCACACGAAAAATCATTTTCAGCACACAAAGAATAACTCACGGTCATGTGAAAAATAAACTACAGGTACGTAGAAATAAACTATCGTAACGTGAAAAGTTATCCGGGTGCACGTAAAAAATAAATTACAGACCGTGAAAAATTATTTGGGAGTACGTAAAAATAAATTGGAGAAACATAACATACTTATACGCAGATAAAAATGCACTGATAACAAATCGGTAGGTACTTCAAGCTCGACTACTGATCTCAAATATGCAGTTACATTTTCAAAGCCCAAGAAATGAACTTTTAATTGAGTGCACGTAACGTTCGACTCGCCTGGAAAAATCCTTCGATGACCTGTAGTAAAAGGGATAACCTGGGTTTAGACGGCGTCTGAATCGGTCATGCTTCCACGTACCCCATGAGTATCTCCATTATAAACAGATGATTCTTTTGCTGAATATATTAAAACTCAAAAACGTGTTATTTGTTTTTATATTTATGTTTATTATAATGCCTCAAAATCTTTCATTCGTGGCTTTTCTAAAAAGGTTCTCAAAGTATCCGTATCCTCTGTTAATAAACCAAGAAGTTGTATAAAATTTGGCATTTTGTTTGTATGTAATATATTGTCGATTATCTGAAATAAATATCGTTAATATAATGTCAAACCAGTTTATCAGCCATTTCAACAAAATTGGAAATAGCAATTTTATGCATGCTTCATTTTAAGAGTTTTTAAGTGCACGCTTGTACCACCTTTCAAGGTTAAAATATGGTGCTAAAATCGGGGCCATTTTTTATTATACCATATTATTATTATACCTTGTATAATAATGAATAAAACGAAAATTAAAAGCACCATAATTACCTGTTGTATTGCTGGATCGAAGAAATCTAATATCTCTCTAGATATGATTCTTACTGCGTCTGGAGTAATATCCTGTATAACTTTGTTTAATAATTGTCCTAGTTCGTCATCGCCGCCCATAAAATTTACAAATGTGTTCTAAAAATTTTAATTAACTAGAAGTAACTTCCAATCAAATCATAATTAATATAATTCAAATCGCTTTGAGTTCAGAACCGTTAAGTCATGCGGAATAACTACTGAGCGCTCCATCATTGTGAATGCACCTATTGACTTACTGACCGTGCAATCAACCAGGTAAAAGTTAATTTCAAGAGGAATGCACAAACTCGATCTATTGATTCGTAGACCACTGGTGACGGCAACTGAGAAATCCAACATTTCCAATCTGAAAAACAGTGCAGTGTAATATCTGCAAGCTGGAAGTTGCCGAGAGGGAACAGAAAAAATAGAATTAAAGATCAAAAAAGTAAATCTAGTCGTGGAAATAATCGAATATCCGTCATTGGAGAGCCAATGTCACTCGCTTTAATCGATAACAGTTTTTTATGTTTTTTAAGGCATTGAATAGAAACTCACTCAAAGGGTCCATTTCCAAAAATATCGAACAACCGATTCTTGCCGACATAGCCATATATATCATACGATCCATTAATGTAGATAAACGGAAGCGTCAAGTTAAATATTTCAAACCCACCTGGAACTAGAGTGAAATATTGTATACCTGGATGGCCTATGGAGACCAAACCGTCTGTAAAGTTTCCTGCTATGCTAAAATAAATGAAAAATATAACAAATATATTTATTGAAAAGAAGTAAAAGACAAACGTCAAAGCAGCATGATGCCAATTGATATGATAATCAGTATACGGGAAGTCAGTCCATGTGTCAAGCTCTGATTTGAGTGTCTGTCTAAGTTCAGTAGCTGCTCTCTGGAGAAATGGTTCCACTTGCTCTGTCGTTTTAACATTTTAATACCTTGAATCATTAATGAGAGCACAAAACTTACCAGATGAAACGTCTGTATTGTTATGAAGGGAAAATTGAGTTCTTTCAAAGCAAATTTGCACTCCTGCATTCACAATACCGAACAATAGAATGGTTGGAAATATAGCCCTTAAATAGGATTGTCAATGCTCGGTTTTTTGGTTACAAGACAATTTTGTCCTCACCTCATATTCGTTTTGATCCAATAATTATGGTATAATGATGTCTACTATGAGTTAAAAAAAAAAAAAAGCAATATGCGATTTTATTTTACCAGTGATACATGATTATCTTACGATAAAAATATTTCATAAGTATTCATATCATTCATATCATTCATATCATAAGTATTTTCAATGCAAAATCAACTTCAATTTATAATATATGTAAGTAATAAAATAGACTGTGCTATAGGAGGAATAGGCTAAAACTCGCGAGGGAAAATACAGGGTGAGTTTTTTAAGTGTGTCACGTAAATATCTCTGAAGTTATGAGTTTTAGAAAAAAAAGTTTCAAATAAAAAAAGGATTATATGAAAGGGGAAAACTTTTGGCATCATCACTGTTTCGATTCAAGGTCATCTTCAGGCTCTAATCAAGGTCAACTTTGTTTTTTCAAATGGAAACCCTACATTTTTTTGACAGATTCTAATTTGTTGTTCAAAACAAACATGTTTTTACTTGAAACATTTTTTTATTGATTTGATAGTTTTGGCACAAATTGACATTTTTAAAGAATTTTGTTCTAACGAAAATGCTTGTATCAATACATTCAAGAGAAGAAATTTAAAAAAAAACATAATTTTTAAACAATTCAATCAAATAAGTGTTCAAAATGGTGTCCTTCTACTTCAATGCATTTAGCGATCCTCATTTTGAATGACTGTTGGATATTCCAATATGTCGCTGGTCGAATAAAGAAAGAATAAAAAAACGTAATAAATAGATGTTTTATCAATTTGTAAACAAGTAGAACCCACAGTCCTACTCGCTTACAGTTTTAATTCAGTTTTAGAATAATAAATATTGTAAAATGGAAGTGCAATTTTCAAAAGACGAAAAAATTGAAATTATTTTTGCTTATGACGAATCAGGTAGAAGTCCTACTGCAACAGTGCAGCGTTATGCCGAGCGTTTCCCACAAAACGTACTTCCGTCACGGACTTTTGTCAATAAAATTGTGAGTTTATTTCGAGCAACAGGAAGTGTCGAAATACAAAAAAGAGCACGCTCAAAGACTGTCGTTGAAAATGAAGAAAATCAAATTGATATTTTAGCTGCCATTGCACTTGATCCTCTTGTAAGTACTCGCCAGCTGGCTGAAGAGTCTGGTATTTCACAAAGTAGTGTTTGTAAAATTTTAAAAAATCATAAGTTTCATCCTTACCACTTCTCTCTTCATCAAGAACTACATGGTGACGATTTTCAAAACCGAGTTACCTTTTGTTGTTACCTTGGGCTCAAAGAAAAATCAGACAAAATGATGATTTTTTCTCGAATGTGTTGTTTTCGGACGAGTCTGGATTCACAAACCATGGGCAAGTTAACAGACACAACATGCATCACTGGGCTATTAAAAATCCCTATTGGTTGTGAGAGGTGGAAAACCAGAGTCCATGGACTGTAAATGTTTGGTGTGGCATTGTAGGAGAACATTTAATTGGCCCTTTTTTTATCGATGGAAATCTTAATGCTGCAAAGTATCTCGATTTTTTAGCACATGACTTGCCAATACTTCTGGAAGAAGTAAATCTAAATCGACGAATGACCATGTGGTATCAACATGATGGGTGCCCAGCTCATTATGCAACAGTTGTTGTGGGAAAAATTGGATGAAATGTTTCCTCAAAAGTGGATTGGTCGTGGTGGTTATGTTAACTGGCCAGCACGTTCACCAGACTTAACATCTCCAGATTTCTTTCTTTGGAGGTACTTAAAAGAAATTGTCTACGTTGAAGTGCCAACAACTGCTGAAAACATGAAAGAAAGAATAAGAGTAGCTTGCCGTAAAATACCACCAGAAACATATTGGAATATCCAACAGTCATTCAAAATGAGGATCGCTAAATGCATTGAAGTAGAAGGACATCATTTTGAACACTTATTTGATTGAATTGTTTAAAAATTAAGTTTTTTTTTAATTTCTTCTCTTGAATGTATCGATACAAGCATTTTCGTTGGAACAAAATTCTTTAAAAATGTTAATTTGTGCCAAAACTATCAAATAAATAAAAAAATGTTTCAAGTAAAAATATGTTTGTTTTGAACAACAAATCAGAATCTGTCAAAAAAATGTGGGGTTTCCGTTTGAAAAAACAAAGTTGACCTTGATTAGAGCCTGAAGATAACCTTGAATCGAAACAGTGATGATGTCAAAAGTTTTCCCCTTCCATATAATCCTTTTTTTATTTGAAACTTTTTTTCTAAAACCCATAACTTCAGAGATATTTACGTGACACACTTAAAAAAACTCACCCTGTATATGCCACGTTCACCAGTCCATGGTTCTCACTTTCAGCTCAGCACATAAAGTAGGTTTTCAATTAAGTTAATTCCGCTCTACTGTAACACTGTTTTTTTCAAACATCTGATTTTAATCTTAGCCATTGGCTTTTAATATGTTATTCCCCGGTTCTTCTTCCAATCAGCCGTAAAGAAAACTAGTTTTAATGAATTGGCCTGAACTTTGTCCATATATCCCACATCAATTTGATTTCGGGTATTTATTGGAGATGCTCGTATAAGGCAAATAATTGCCGATTTCTTAGACGATTAACTGTGAATTATTGTTAGGTTTCCCCATCGATATGTATTTAAAAGAGAAATATTTCTGGGGTGGGTTGATAACGTACCTTGTAATAAATCAAGAATAACAACCAAAAAAAAAGATTTTTTTAAAATTAATTGCAAAGCCGTCTGTCTGTATAAATGTGACTAAAGTACACGCAATACACACATTTTGCCTTTGCACGACAGAAAAGGTGAGTTTCTGAAAAAACATAGCAGAGCAAGGCATATAAGTGAGGGGTTCCATTAGCGACTGGAGTAATTACCGTAAAACATAAATCTTACCATATTCGCCACGTAATAACCAAATAACATCAATTAATTTATATATGCACGAAGCACATAAAACTGAGTACCTTTATATCTATTTTTGGTGAGAGCAGGCAATAACGTGGATTAATTTCTCTATAAAATAACCCTTTTTGATCTAGTTAGAATCTAGTAGTTAACTTTATTGCACTACTTTTATTTTCACTGAGACTATAAATTTTGTGTTTTATTCGACATTATAGTTCAATAAAAGACACAGATTTCACTATTAAAGCGTATGATCAATTAATTTCAGGGTGCTCACTAAAAAAATCCAGAAGCTTACTGTCACAGGAATTAACATTGAACTTTCCTTAAACACCTAACATAATTATACTGCGTGACAAAGAAAAGTAAACACTCATTAAAGATCATTTTATTTTGATAATTTTTTTTGTACGTGTTCAGTACCACATACTTATTCAATGATTACATTTTCAGCAAGATCAGAGGAAGAACTTCATTTTTTTTTTCAATAGTGTGTTGAGCATCCACGGTTCCTTATACATTCATTGATACGCCTGGGCTCGGATCTAATAAGATTGTCAATGTCTTCTTGAGGTATCTCATTCCAGGCAATCTGAACTTCATGAGTAAGGGCTGCTAAAGTCTGTGGAGGGTGCTGTAAATTCAACAGTCTGCGGCCAATCATGTCCCAGACATGATCAATAGGAGACAGATCCGGCGATCGAGGTGGCCAGGGTAAACGGTTGATTTGATGTTGATCCATGAACGTTATTGTTTGCCTAGCAACATGACGTCTAATATTGTCTTGCTGGAAAATAGCGTTCGGGATAGTTCGAAAATATGGAATCGCATATGGCTTACATACACTTCTTGGATATAGCGTTGGGCAGTCATGTTGCCTCTAATGAAAACTAGGGGTGACCTGCTACCATATGCGATAGCACCCCATACCATAACGCCTACAGTACGGTGGACATGACGCTCTCTGTCAAATTGTGGATCTCGCCTTTCACCCCGTCGCCTTCTCACCCTTGCCCGACCATCGTTCATCCCCAGACAGAAGCGGGATTCATCACTAAAGATCACCTGAGTCCATTCTTGGTCCCACTGAATTCTCTCTCTACACCATTGTAAGCGGTTAGATCGATGTTCGCGAGTGAGAGGCAGCTTCCAATGTGGACGATAGGACAAAAGGCCAAAACTTCGTATTCGGCGATATACTGTACGCATACCAACCCTATTCCCGTGTTCTTCAAACCACTGATTTGCAATAGCTCGACTGCTGCTAAATCGGTCTCTAAGAGCCAAAAGTCGCAATCGACGATCTTCGCGCTCTGTGGTTCCTCTGAGTCGCCCAGTGCCTCTGGCTCTGTGCCCACGGCCTTCCTGAGTCCACGTCTGGTAACACCGCACTATGGTTCCTAAGGGTCTGTTAGTTCTTCTAGACACTTTTCTGACCGACAGACCTGCTTTGCGCAATCCAACAATCCGCCCCCTCTCAAAGTCACTAAGCTAACGGATCTGTTCAATTCTACGCACTCTAGGCATAATGAGTAAAAATTATGACCGATTGCAACACACTTCACAAAAGTTGCGATGCAAATGTGAACAAAAATGTTTAAACAAAATTTTATTTTTTTAAGGAACGACCTATGGAAACTAAAAAAAAAATTAACAGATAAACTTGAAATTTTGATAATTTCTTTCTTTTTTTAAGATGTCAACATGCAAAAAATTATCAAAATAAAACGGTTTTTAATGGGTGTTTACCTTTCTTTGTCACGTAGTATATTTAGAACTGAAACTAGAAAACTAAAAGTAGTCACATAAGGAATTCAGGAGAAGTCGCAGTCGGGAGGCGACGATGAAGGAAGTCACGGACCTTTCCACAAGATGGTGGAAGGAAAGATCAATGGAATCAATTGCTCTTATTTCCAACTAAACCATCAAAATCATGATTCCCTAAGTACTTCCTAAGGCCTCACTAAATGACGCAGTATTACATGGCGCACGCGCATCTAAGCCAGGCTTGTGCACTGCAAGTCATTCGGGGATTTTGTCAGAACACTACAAAGAAACCACAGAAGGTGGCGTTGATAGTATATTTTCCTACAGGCCCAACATGCTTGCTGTTGATATTGCCGCTTTCTGCGTTTGGTCGACTGGAGATGAACTGAACTGACGAGAACTAATAGGATCGAAACCCGTTTTCGGGGTACTCAAGTTAATGAAACGCAGAGCTGGAATGAGTCGTAATTAGACCCTTAATCTTCTCAGATGGTGATTTGAAAGATGGGCGATGCCTCCACAATTTCAGATTGCAAATAGTCCCAGCAAAATTTATTGGTTGGTTGGTCAATACTCATTTCTGCTGTGCAGCTCAATGCTTTTATTGAGTTTAATTTTCACTTGGTTGTTAATACTGAGAATTAAACGAAGTTAATTTCTGACAGTGTTCAGTTGAGATTTCCTATGTAGAAGGGATTAATTACCAATTTGCTGTTTTTCCAGCCGCTTCTATACGCTTCGCATAGCGGTGCATAAGAAGCTTGTTTAATATAGATGTAAAGCAAACCACGACTGCTACGTAAAAAAATTATATTCATTCGCTTGTTTTCCTTTCCCAGATGAATTTTCTTTTTGTGAGCATACGCATATAATTTTAAGTTGTTTACATGGCTAAAACAGAATAATTTAAATGCAAAATATTCTTTCAAAGTCATGGTTTTTATGCCTCGACCTCTCATATTTCATCGTGTCGCATATTCATTTTGGAAATCTGAGCTTTATTTCCGTCATTTTTCGCCCTGTTAGACTCGGAGAGTGCGGTTTAATATTTGTCGGATATAACGAGTAGATAAATTATGCAATAACTTTGGGTTTGATTTAGGACCCTGAAATATGTATATCGCTATGGAAATTATAAAATAAAATGTCTGCTGTGGGTATAGGTAAATTTACTCATAACGTATGGACGAGAAATGTTTGTTTTACATGGTAACGAACGATTAAGTCAAAAGTTTATGAGAGAGAGTTATGAGACGGTTAAGGAATTCCCCATGGCAAGAACAGAAAAGTCCTAATAATAACGCAAACTTTGTGCTGAATCATACAAAGAAAGGTGGTACCAACAATTTTCATTTCATTCAGTGGCAAGCGGAATTTTTTATAGGACAGACGTGTCTCTGCTTTCAGAAATTAACTCAACCTTTGTGAAGGCATGGAGTGAATGGTGTAAATGTATACCAGCAGGATTTTGAAGTGCCGAAACTCTTCGGACACGCTGAAATACTCCACTCATAAAGACAGAACTTTGCCTTCATTTAACCGACTTTGAATCTCTAATAGTTTTCGAGATGTTGAGACTCAAATGCGGTGTATCAAATTCCAGTTAACGCATAATCCTCTGTAAATTAAAATAAAATCTGTGTTCGACATTGCGGCAAATATCGTCCAAATAATATTTCGAAAAATCTCATTAACAAATGAATTTACGTTATATGAATACACACGCACATTTCTTGCCCGTTCTATGAACAAAATTTATTATTTGGTAATTCCAGCAGTTGATTTAGGGCGCAATAAACACATTCAAAGGGCGAGCAAATTAGTGTAGGAAAGCTCACCTAAATCGAATTCGGAATTTAATTACGGAGACTTAATTTCTTTTAGTCTCTACAAATTATAATTTGCGAGGTAAAATGAAGCTGTAAATATTATCTTCTAATTTGTTTCATAAAATATATACAGGGTGTCGTAAAACAAGTGCACAATAGTTTTACATTAGATATCAAAATATGTAGTATGTTTTACGAAATTATATTCAAATTTCTGAGAGTTAAAATTTCACCCACATATAATAAAATTACCATTAAATTAAAATTTACAAAGGCAAAATACTTGAAATGCTCGCCATATTGTTCAAGGCATGCATGTAATCAGCGAATAAAATTATTTTCCACGTGGCTTATTGCTTTATTTGTAATTTCAGTTAGAGCTCCATAAATGCGAACAATAACGTCATTCCCGCTTTTGGGTAGGACTAGCTAAACCATATTTTTCAGGCACCCCCAGACCCAAAAATCTATTGGGTTTATATCTGGTGACCTAGGAGGCCAAGAAGTTTTTGTTGGGAAATTTATTGACATATCATCGATTTAATATCATCCGAACGTTTCGAAAGCACTGAGCAAAGTGACCCTTTATTTTGCCGGTACACAAAACTTTGACCCAAATATTTACATTACATACACTTACAATAGCATCATACTCCTATTTTTATCTCCATCACAACTGCTCCGCTTTATAAACTGACAGGTAATTTTTTAAAAGTATCTTATTAAATATTGGCACTCAATTAACGAAAAATTCCATATCAAACAAAGTGCTTTCTAAATTTTGCATTAAACAATAAATTATTAAAATTACTCCATAATGTAGTCCTCGTTAATTAAGTTTTCCTGATCACTTTAATGGAATTTTGTTGAAGTGAAGATTTGGCGAATCAGAGGGGTACAGGTCTGATTCGGCCACGGATAATTCCAAATTGATTGATCTAATTAAATCTCACGCGTCGAAAACGCGTTTTAGGAAAAAGTTGATTCAATATTAATTGAGTGTGTATTACCTGAATATGAAAATTTTAATAGAGTAAAATCTCTAAAAGAATTTTACTTTTATTGATGACTTTTCGGAATATTTTTCTCTTCATTTTTACGTGATCGCAATTTTTATGTTAAAACCTGAACCACCCTGAATAATCCTCGTTACTATCGGGTGAACCATATAGGGAAAACCTAATTATTGAGCTCGGCGCTTTCCAAAGATTTTTTACAAACTGTATGATCGATAGCCTTGTTCTGTATAAAACTAAATTATTGTGAGCAAAAAATCAAATTCTCTCTCTAGAGAGCGAGATGTTAAACCGATTACCAATAATGAACTGTTGATGAATTTTTTTTGGTATTTCCTTTTTATCTGAATTGAAAAAAACCAATCGTACTACTATTTTCGGCACACAATGTTAGCACAAATTCAATGAAGTTCGATAAATTTATTGAAGAATTCATATTCATATTTCAGTTAATTGAACATCGCAAAAAATTTTGAAGTCACAAAATTGATCTTGATCGCGTTACGATCCTACAGAATCTGCTTAACCTTATGAATCGCACTACAATGGCACCCATAAGGAAAAAAAATCTTGGAATCGCATTTATAAAACTTTTATTGAAAATCTGGACCTTCTTTATTGCTTCAAAATCACCTTTCCGGACCTCACCGGTATTTTTCAACTAAATTCTATTTCTGTCTAAAAGTTCGAGGTCTATCGCCTGATGTTTTTTCGTCGACTATCACATGATTTACCCTGTATGTTGGCATAAAAACAATTGACCGCTACATAAAAAGCTTTATACTTTGCCGAATTCCAAAATATTTAGATTAACCCTGTAACCTTATTGAGATTCGACTAACTTAATCTAGCAAAATTTCCAGTTTCCACGCCAACACACATCCATTTCAAGGCCTTTTTGTCCAAAACCTCTGTATCCGGTCTGACACAGTGGGGTTTTTAGATTACCCTCTGGCAACATCGAAAACCACTGACTGACTAAAAGGGGTGAATTCGCGCTAATTCAGTTACTTTACTACAGATATCCTATTTGCATGGGGTTACCCAAAACCAATAATGTTCTGAAATAACTTGAAAGCAAAATCCGATCAATATTGGATGGATTTAGGATATGATGTCCCGGGGACAATTGAAATTGATGAGCACGCAAATTAACGAATACATTTCTTAAATAATATACTTATATGTTTTCTATGATTGTTAGTATTTACTTTCGTGAAATCAGTGGGCATACCAAAAAATCTTCTACTGGAGGACTTCGCTCTCGTAAGTTGGTTGCCTTTTTAATATGGTATTTTAGGCAAAATTACTCGTTATAATGTTAAAAAATAGACACTCTATCTGCATTTTATCCCTATCAGAAAACCAATTATTTTACTCATCCACCCAATTTTTACAAACTATCAACTATGCCAAAATCATCAATCATCAACTTACTGACACGTCATCGTTTATGAATTATTATTTCTTGTGTTTCGCTTCACTTTCTCGTATTAAACTATTAATGTAGCCCAGAATACTTGTACTCTGGAATATCTTTTCGAGTCGAAGGTTTATTGTACAGGGTGTTCCGAAAAAGGAGGCCATTCTGCATATTGCAAAATCTGTGGGCATAAAGAAAGCTAAAAGCATATCTATATCCTTAAAATAATAATTTTGATACATTCACTTAATATTAACTACGGAAACGACTGTTTGCTGCTATCCAAAGGGAAAAACTTTTACGGGGCCAGGACCCTTTTTACCATACCACATTTTTTCATAGTACATCAAAGGCTATTTAATCTGCAGGGAAATGTACTTTATAGTCCACACGAATGGTCGAATTTAAACATACTTTAAATACAAAGCCTCCCTTAATTCAATTTAAACCAGTACTGTTGTGAAATTGAAAACAGCTTCAAGAGAAATATCTGAATAGCTCAGGAACATTCTTGCCGCTATTAAAGATGCTTATTCTATTTTTCAAGACAGATGGTGGAGACATGGGTAAGTTGCTATCGTGTTAGAATCACAAATCGTCTAGTTTACATCCTGAACAGGTCTCTCTACTTGAATATATTGGAAAAACGCACATAATTTTCCTCTTATGTTACGGGCCTTGCACCCACTATAAACTGCTCGCAAAAATAGGCGGAACGATATATTTTTTAGTCATTTCTGAGGGCCCATATACGGGGGAGGGGGCTCGGATACCCATAAATTTGCATGGCATTATTCTTCACCCTTTTTAGCTTTTTTTCAAAATGAGTGATCGTCAATGATTTTCGAAGAAACGGCCTTTCAGAATATTTTTTGTCCATGAAAATCGGGCAAGGCGTTTCCTAAACATTTCCCAAATAGGCATTCTTAAAAATGACTGAAAAAAGTGCTGTTTCGAGTATTTTCCCGAGCAGTTTATTTCACACTTTTTACGTCAGCTTAGCACAGTGACACTTCTGTTATATGGGATTCAATTAACTGCCGGTTCTTCAGTGTCATGCTAAACTACATGCGAAGTAACTTGTAAGCAAGGCTAAACATCAGTCTAAACGTCTTTGTCAATAACAGAGGTGTTTAATATATCTTTCCTTACTTCATCTGTTGGTCAAGTGTAACTGCAGTTTGAAAAACGCTTCATCTCTCAGTTAGTCGTTAACTGGCAGCTGTGGCTTCCTAACTGGAAATTGATGAACTGGTTTTAAGCCTAGGAAAACCAGAGGATATTCCATGGCATTGAACGCTTGTTTCTGTTAAAACGCGATTTATCTGGTTCTATATTACATGAGATATTACATCACTGTAGAGTGCAGGAATGAAATATTCAAGTATCCCATATTTTAACTTTAAGCGTGCATGCCAATACAGGAGGATTGATTTAAATGCAGTGCTAAAAGCAACATTAAAACTACAAAACATCCAACACTTAGTCTTCCTGGAAATAGCATCCAGTGAGATAGGCGGTCGTCTGGAACATGATTTTCTACAGTGTCGTTGTATAAATCTTTGGATGGTCCAGCAAGTTTACAATCGCGATATATAATGGTGGTGCAGTAATGAATTTTCTCCTAAACGTAGGTTTAAACTTTACGGTTAATGGATTATCTTTGTACGAGTTGTAGTGTTTTTACTAAGGGTGATTTATGACACTTTGTTGAAGACATATTGTCAGATAATTTAAGAATTATTTAACTAAAAATTTTCTTTTTACTAGTGGTGTAGTTCTTACCAATTGGCCAGAGAGTGGACATCTATTAGTCAAGTTTCTTCCACGTTTTATAATTAAAAAAGTTGGGTTTTTTACGAAAGTGCAATTTCCTAAAACGATGCAGCAGCATTTTCACAGTGACGCTTAAAGGACGTTGGAAGGCAATTAAAAACAAAGAAAACTAGTAGGAACTTTAATATATGTCATTTGCATTCAAGTCTTCCATTAGAGTAGAATTTTCTTGAATAATGATTTTCCCAGATTAAAACGACTAAACCTACTTAACTTATTTGTCCATGACGGGAATTGTTATATCATATTACGATTTATAAATTGAGCTTCAGTAACAAACTGCTCATGACAGTTTATCTCTTTTCTCAGTATTTTTTCAAACATACAGGAAGGTTCCCACCTAACGATCCAAAATTCATTCAGATATTCTTTCGAATCGGAATAAAAATTTAAAATGTTCGAAAATTAAATGGAATGAACATTCTCCTATGGGCTAGCACGCAACATAAAAGAGTTCCCTTATTGGAAAAGTAGCCGCCTCACTTATTTCGTTTCGTAAAAAACTGGTTCCAGGCCGAAAAAGGTCCATTGATGTCACGCGATTGCCTACGTCAATAAAGTCTGAAATGCTCTTTTTGTACAAGTACAATTTGTTTATATAGTATATAGAGCGTGCAGAAATTAGAGACGAATTTTAAGATGCGATAAAACATAAGTCTTAATGAAAATTGAATTCATTTCTTTACAAGCACATCAAGTAACATCTCCCTTTCAATTATGAAAAGTTACATCTGCCATATGACCACCCAAAGACGCGCGGTATTGATTGATGCGTTCATTGAAATTCGTGATGAAGCGTTCACAAACATCTGGCGGGATGCTGTTAATAACCCTTTCAATCTCAGGCTTCAATTGGGGTATTGTTTGTGGTTTGTTGACATAAACTTTTGATTTAATAAATCCCCACAAAAAGAAGTCGCATGGCACAAAATCGCATGACCCGACAGGCCATTCTTGATTACCACGCAAAGAGACGACTTTTTGAGGAAATTTTTCATTCAGCAGAGCGATCGTTTCGTGGGATGTGTAACAGGTTGCACCGTCTTGCTGAAACCAAAGATCGTCGTTTTCCATACATTTCCAAACTGGAGAAAACTAGTCATTAAGCATGTTTCTGTAGCGATCACCATTTACAGTGACAGCAGCTCCTTCGTTATCTTCAAAGAGGAACGGCCCGATCACTCCTCTTGTCCAGAACCCACACCACACAATCGTGCGTAGTGAATGCATCTCATGTTCCATACTCATTCTCGGAGTCTCGTTGCCCCAAATTCTGGAATTCTCTTTATTAAGATATCCACGGAGGTGGAGGTGCCCCTCATCTGAAAAAATTATTTTTTTTGTGTGAAGTTCTCGTGTTCTGCTTGTGGAACCAAGTCCTGTTGAGCAAATCGACATCTCTTTCCATGATCAGCTTCAACTTTCGTGTTAGTCAAATCTTGTGGGTATGCATTTTCACATTTTTCAAAAGGATTTCATGCAGTGAAGATGGTGACAAATTTTTGTTGATATCTTGTTGAATTGTTGAGTTCTTCAGCGAACCGATTATCCGGGGCTTGCGGTCAAGCT
Organism: Euwallacea similis; assembly: GCF_039881205.1. Classification (NCBI taxonomy): domain Eukaryota; kingdom Metazoa; phylum Arthropoda; class Insecta; order Coleoptera; family Curculionidae; genus Euwallacea; species Euwallacea similis. The sequence continues at coordinate 5,664,181 of NC_089611.1, read as the reverse complement.
GTCACGCATGACAGCAATGTCTTCTTCGGTCCGAGCAGAGCGTGGCCATCCTGGTTTTTTGATGTTTGTAATAGAACCTGCGATATCAAATTTTCGGATCAATTTACGAACCGATAATTCGTTTGGAACAACATTACGTCCGAGTCGCGTGCGCAATTCACGAACGGTTGCCGTAGAACTTTCATTGTTTTTGTAATAACTTTTTATCACTTGAATGCATTGCTCAATTGTCATCTGCTACATGACAATAAACGCTATCAGTCTAGTTATCAGAGTGATAACAGATAACGAAAATGATAAAACCACGGCAACCGTCAACAATGTAATGATGCAATTTTTCATATTTAAATGGGAGATATTATTTGATATGTTTGAGAAAAAAATTCTATTTTCATTAAAACTAATGTTTTATTACATTTTGAAATTCATCCTTTTCCGACGTCCTATACCTACCTACCTTTAAAATCTCTAAAACGGAGAAATAACAATAAATTTAGCCTCCGTTAATACATTAGTCCAAAATATCGTCCTAATTTACGAGTTAAACCATAAATTTTAATAACTTGTTTTCGTTAGAGAGAAGTTTTATATATTAATTTAGTTCGTTACATTTCGTCCATATTAAGCCATTAATTTCATGTTTATGTAGTGCACGTAACCAAACTAAAATTTATGTACGTTATTATTGAAATCGGAGCAATTATTTCTTATACAAGTTAATTTAAATGTATAGCATGAATTAATATTATAATTCGTAATTCAGAATTACAGCTTTTGTGTTGAAGAAGATGCCGCACGTGTGCGGTAATTGTTATTTACCTAACGAGTGCGGACTATAATAGTTTCCACACTGTGGCACGTGTTAGATATGCTGGTTTTCCTACGAGCACGTGTCCATTAGCTTTATTTCCTATTATAACTCCCCCTAAATATCATGACGCGGTAAAAGATATTACGCGCACAAAATGGTGAGAAACGTTTTTACCTCACGCAAAATAAGAGCACATGAGCTATATTATTCCCGGTTGTCCGAATAATTTCCTTGTAACTTATTAATGCACTATGAGGGTTCTGTTAGGAAATACAACGAAAAAGACAAACATTAGAAAAAAGTGCTTCACTACTGCATTTATTTAAAAAAACCGTTAAAGGAATTGATGATTTTTCCCTTTTTTTCTCCTCATTATTGCCTTGACTTACAAATGTATAAACGATTGAACTGATGAAGTCTGTATAAATTAAATCAAAATACAATTTTAAAAAATGAAAGAAAAACTACAGATTAACAATAAATTTCCCCTCGCTGTGCTCCGTACAATTAAATAACCTCAGATCGAAACAGTGGAAAGCACACTGAGGGAAATTTACAGTATAATTTACAATAAGCTTCGAACTTTTCCCACACTTTTCCCTTGATTTAGATCATAATACTTTTTTATATACAGAGACAATATTTTTTTATACCCATCAGCCTATCGATATATCCGTAATCGCCTCAAGGCAGACAAAATCTAATTTATTTGCGACAATATAAAAGGCTGGACCGTTACTTTCATGGAGATCTAAATCGCTCCCTAAAGAAAGTTTTTTTTGTCTGAGAGATTTTATATTTAGAGATAAATTGCTAAACGTAAATTAGGTAAATTTTGTGTTTTTGTATTTGTTATCGCACGTCTACCTTAGCTATGTTTAAATGCACACATTTACATGGTGATTCGATCTTCGTGTAGCTACAAATTTCTCAATTATTAATGTGTTAAATATATCCCCTTTAAATTATAAACTCTTTTTAAATCATCGCGGAAAGAAAAAAATTCTTACTGAGCAGTTGACCGTACAGCAGGCGTTATCAAAACGTTTATATTTCATTCACTTTTATCAATGCGCACGCTATTAAACGAGAACATACTGACTTTTACAATGGACATGTAGGTATTTAAAAAATACGGCAAAAACCTCTAAGATTTATCAGCCAGATTATTTACGTATATTTCTACAGTTAAAGACTCTGAATTGTAGTCTGCAAACGTATTTATTTCCCCGTGCACGCTTACAAATAAGATGCCATCTAACCAGGAGCAGGTGGAATTGAAGTTATATATCAGACGACAGCAACATTCAGCGTGAAACTGTTTGTTGTTGTTTTCTCTCCGACAGCTTTTTTCGTCTGAAAATCATTTATTTCGGAAATATAATCGCGTGTTTCTTAGCGGTCACTCACACCAACAACGAAAGTAAAGAATAATTTTTAATTGCAGCGAACTGGCAAAGAGCTCTAAGTCAAGCGTTTTGTCCAGGGAGGACGCAAAGTGTGGAAAAATTTAGAAAATCTAAAAATAAATATTTCCAGATATATTAAAAAGTATAATAATATAGATGTGGAATCCGTTAGTCAGATCGCTTTAACTCTTCTGTATACAGTGTTCCTAAATATGAGAAACATACGAAAGATGACAGTTCTTTAGCTTATTAATTAGAATTAATTTAAAAGTTAGATTAAAAGTTTATATAAACATAGGTCCGCAAACGCTTCGTTAGCGATTTACAAGGTGTTGAAGTTTCAACATTTTTTTAGTTTTTTCATTAATTTAAATTCGCCATTGTTACGAAAGTATTTAAAGGGCTTACTTGGTTAATTTAAAAGAGTATTTAAAACACTTTTACACTTTACAGTTTACAATTTAAATCTTTTTTTTATAAACATATGCATACGGAAGTTCCTATTTCAAATGCAAACTAATAAATCAATAAGAACAAGATAATAATAAACAAGATAACGGTCGCAGATGTGAGAAAAGTACAAGAGACAAAAAAATTTATAAACAAAATATGATATTCATTTTATATTTTAGAATCCACCAGAGACCTAACACAAAAAAATGAAGGGGGAGAAAAGGGGTATGACCCCTGAAAAAAAATCTTCCTATAGAATGTCACAACTATTGCTATATCCAATAACGTTAGTCCCACGGGGTAACCTATATTCCAAATTTGAGTTTAATCTCTCAAAAACTGCAGGAAATATAATGAAAAACTAAAAAAATGTTAAAACTTCAACACCCTGTAGATCAGTAACGAAGCGTTTGCGGCACTATGTCTACATGAACTTTTAATCATGAATTAAGCTAAAGAATTGCCCTCTTTCGTATGTACCTCATATTTAGGAACACCCTGTATATGTAAATAACTTCCCTTTTTCCAACAAGGTCGAGGCACGATCGAGAAATCGCTAAGTTGTACATAGTGATAGCACTAGAATTGTTAATTAAAGGTTTAGTGGAACTTTAGTTAACTCTGTTAGTTCTAAGGTGAAAAGAGATGTGAGGGGGTTGCTGT